>NC_137772.1:90129302-90759812 GCF_963455305.1 Plecotus auritus | reverse complement strand
AAACATCGATGTGGAGAGAAATATCAATCAGTTGCCTTTTGCATGGGACGCAGTTGGGGATTGAACCCACAACCCGGGTATATGCCCTGACTGGGAATTGAGCCGCTGACCTTTAGGTGCATAGGCCGACACTCAACCAACTGAGCCACATCAGCTGGGCCATTTGTGGTTTCTTTAAGGAGCTTAAGTGTATGGAATTTGTCATGTCGCATTTCATATTTTGAATATCTAATTTAATCCCATAGCTCTCTTGTAAGAAATTTTGGTTCTGCCACTTGCTATCTGTAACAATGCTGGGCAATTTACTTTTCGAAATTTCCTTTGATATTTTGGTGAATTGTGAATACTTTCTTTTTTGAAGGATTATTACAAATGTTAATTGGGACCATGTATGTGAAAAATTACTCTGCGAAGTACTCACCGAGGGAATCAAGACAGTTAACATTATTGTCATTATAAAATGTGAGGATAAAGTATATTTTCTATTTTGTGCTTTCTTTAAAAAATATACTTGCCAGAAACACTGACATGGAAACAATATCTTTCCTTTCTTTTTAAAATTTTATTTATTTATTTAAAAAATTTTTTATTGTTTAAAGTATTACATGAATCTCCTTTCCCCTTCCCTCCCCCCCCCCCCCCCCACTGACCTATCTTTCCTTTCTTTCCACTGCTTATTCCTCAACTGGAATTATAATCCTTTGTTTGTGACACCACAGTTAGTTGTCTTTGGAGAGGATTATAATGTCAAAAATAGAAGATCAGATAAAATGGGAGTGAGTAACCATTCTAAAGTTTTGTTTTTGTGTGTGTGTGTTTTTTTCACCTGTTAATGACATTTCCCCTTGTTTTCTATTCTAAAGTGACAGCCAGTTAAAAAAAGATGGTGGTATGAAGATTATTCAGAAAGATTATAATTTGAGTCTGGAGAAATGTCCAGTTTCAGGTCTTCACAACTTTTATGGCATAATGACTGTTGAGCAGAAACATCTATACTAATAAAAGGGTAATATGCTAATTTGACCAGATAGACTGGACGTCCTTCTGGACAAAGCCATGGTGGTGCGTGGGGGCTGAGGCAGAGGCAGTTAGAGGCAATCAGGCTGGCAGGGAGAGCAGTTAGGGGGATCAGGTCAGCAGGGAAGCAGTTAGGGGCAATCAAGCAGGAAGGCAGAGAGGTTAGGAACGATCAGGCAGGCAGGCAGGTGAGCGGTTAGGAGCCAGTGGTCTCAGATTGTGAGAGGGTGCAGGCCAGGCCAAGGGCCTGCCCCCCTACCCCCATGCATGAATTTTGTGCACTGGGCCTCTAGTTAATATGTAATATGTTATGGAAATAAAAGATGGAGTGTCATGGGTGCTGGGATGAGGATTCATTTATCTTTCCACTTGTGCCACCCCAAGAACCAGGCTGTTAGCCACCCTCTGCAGCATTGTTCAAATCCTCTGTGATATGCAGACTAGCTCAGGGCAAAGAACTCTGGGCTTATAGATAGTCAGTTTCAGAGGAAAATTTGGTGCAAGGATGAAAGGCCTGGGAGTCTGGGAACTCGGTTCTAATCCCAGCTCTGCTATTAACTAGCTGTGTCCTTGGACAAGTTTTGGAAATTCTCTCTATATTTGTTCCTTGCTTATAAGAGAGGGAGCTGGAGTTGACTCATGATATCACCAGATGATATCTTAGGTCCTGTCGGTTCTGAGTTCTGTGCTGCTATGGCTGCCTTTTCAGATCTCAACATATCTGGTTTGTTTTGGGCTTGGTTAGGTAATGTGTCTTGCTTTTTAACCTTGGAAACCTTGACTCCACATTGGAATAAAAACAGTCCTGGAGAACACATTGTGCAAAGGAACAACAGAGAGAAGAAAACAAATAGTTTCTCTTCAGGCAGTACATTCATGCTCAGAGATCATACATGAATGCTTAGTCACTGGAACAGGGGGAGAAAATTCAGTTCAACAGATACTGATTGAGTGACTTAATATGGTAGAGAGTGGATGGGGTTCTGAAGACAAAGAACCCAAGTCTCTGTCCAGCCCTGTCCTCAGACAGCTGCTCCAGTTGAGGAGATTACCAGACATTCTCTCTCTCTCTCTCTCTCTCTCTCCCCACACACACTAATTGAAATGACAGGTCCACAAACACTGAGTGTGGTGCTCTAGACACTAGCCAGGCCATTCAAGGGTATGAAGGTGAAAATATCCCCACCCCCGATAAACTTAGGTAAGGCAAGTACCTAAAAAAAAAAAAAAAAAAAGAAAAGAAAAAGAAAGAAAGGAAGAAAGATATTACCAGAGACAAAGAGAGAGAGAAAAACCAAAAATGATAATAATAAAACATTTTTACATAGTACTTTACTAAGTACTTTTGTCTATAGTCCACATACTCTCTTACTCTCTCCTGGCTGGCTTCTAAAACATCGCTTCTGGCACTTTTCCCACCTCTCTGGCCATCCTTCTCAGTCTCCTTTTAGGATCCTTTCCTTAGCTTGCCTAAGACAACGTTCCTGGGTGACATCTTGCACATCCATGGCCTCAACGTCACTTACCTGCTGATGACTCCTGCTGGAATGTCATCTCCATGAGGATAGAAATCCTGCCTATTGTGCTTATTATCCATTTATCTCCAGTAATTAGCACATATTAGAATCTTAAAATATATCTATTGCTAACTGAACTTGGATCTCTAATTCAGAGCCACTCCTCATATACTATATTAGAAAACCATTTGTATCTTTCTTTGTATGCTCAGGGTACCTCATATTGAAATGTCCAGAAAGAACTACTTACCTCCAAGTAATCCCCCCAAACTTGTTCTTCATTGAGATATTCTTATCTCAACAAGTTGTACTTCTGTCTTCCCCAATCACCTAAGCCAGAAACATAGGAACCCTCTTTGACCTGTACTGAACCCTACCCTTCCCTTTATTCTTCTCATATAGCCAGGCAACAAATCCTATTGGACCCCCCCTTCCCCCCCGCCCAGCGGGGTTATTTCAAAAATTTCTTAGCTCTTCTCTTCTAATTCCATTAAGTGTTGTTCATGATCCCCTAGCATGAGCTGTGAGTTCTAACCCCATCCTTAGTTTGTTTAAAATGTTTCTTATTGTTGCTTTCTTTTGGTTCTGTTTTCCTAAAAAATTTTTTTAATGTTCTAATCTTGTTGTGAAATATGTGTATATTTTTACAAGCAGTCTAAAATACCACCTAACAAGGTGGCAAATAGTATATTTGCACTATGTTATTTTGAAATGTTTTGATTACAAGCAAAATAAAAAAAAAACAACAACTTAAATTAAAGAAAAAAAGAACACATTATTGACCCATGTAATTGGGCAGTGCAAGAATGATTTTGGCTTCAAGCATAGCCAAATATAGAGCACAAACATGGTCATGATGGCTCTTGACTCTGATTTCTTCTGTCAAATCAAAGATCTTACTTTTTCTAGTCATCTTTACTAGTGATTTTAAAAATATAAGTAACAACATATGCAAAGCAGTATGAGACAAATTGCATTTTTTCAAGATGGTCACAAAAGACCTCCCATTCCACATGTACTGTTAGGGGCAGAAATGGAATATTGGGGACTAGCTATGAATTATAAGAAATATTAATCATGCTCTGTTAACTGTGATTGTTTTGTTCTGGTTAAAGAAGGCACATTCTAACCTGGCTGGGAGTTGTAAGAAGGACCTGGGATTAACAACCTTGTTGTGGAAACGAGAGAGCCCAGCCCTTTGCAAACCCGCAGCTGACAGTACCTGTAATATGTGACCATTATAGCTATTTTTATTCCTTTTGCCTACTTTCCCATGCCTGCATATTTTGCATACCCATTCTTATTCCTTAGCCTACTTCCCCATGTAATCTTTGTCCTTGTACCCCATATAAGCAGCTGGCTTATGGGGCAGGGGGAGTTCAGAGCAGATTTTCATGGATGACCTGCTGCTCTCCCATACTGCCGGCATTATTGGAATAAAAGCTCATATATGATTCAACCTTGACTCTGCTTAATTGGCTCAAGTAATGACAGGCAGCCCGACCCGTTTGTTGTCCTCTTTTCAGAACCTCTTGTAATGTGACATTGTCTCTCCTCCCCTAAGAGGTGGGGCCTAGGTTCCCTTCCATCACATTTGATTCAGCATGCAGCAATGGCAAAGCGACATCATATGACTTCTGAGTCTAGGTCATAAAAGGTAATACGGCTTCAGCCTGCTTGTCTTTGGATGCTCTCTTGGAACCAGCCACCACGCCTTGAGGAAGCCAAACAAGCTGCAGAGAGGAATCCCAGCCTCGGTGCCAGCTGAGCCCCCAAGCAGGACGGATCTCCAGACATGTGAGTGGCCTTAGGCGTTCTGGCTCTAGCCACTGAGTCCTCCCAGTTGCCCCCCTGTATCCTGGCATGACATTATGGAGCAAAGACACCTTGACCCTGCTGCATCCTGTCCAAATTCTTGATCCATAGAGAACACGAGAAATAATAATAAAATGATGTAGTTTGAACACTAAATTTTGAGGGAATTGGTTACACAACAATGGATACCTGAATGCAGAGAGAGGTGTGGGACATCCCACGTGTCTCCCAGGTCCTTTCTTCCTGACTAAGCCATGCTTTCTGGTGTAGAGTATCACATGAGTGCTCTAAGTAATGTTTGCACTCATCTTACACCACAGGGAGTGTTTCTGTATGAACAGCTCCATTTTATAGCAAGATTGTTACTAAGCCTATATGGCATTTTTCAGGGAGCCATACCTCATATATCTATAGATTCTAGAATTGTTTACCATAGCAATCTGAAACCAGGAACATCCTGCTAAGAGCATTCCATAGATAAGAACTTTCCTTTTTGAACTGTTGTTAATCATTTACCAGGAGGTCAGTTATCACATTAGCAAAGAGATTAGACTAAGACACTTGCCTTCTCTCCTCCAGGGAGTCACGGGCCAGCTGTTTTAACTCCTTCCTCCTCATGCATTCCACTCTCAGCAATTCCTCCCCTAATGGAGGCAGGGTGACTGCCTTGAACTTCCATCCCACAATCTATCCCCTCAGTAACTGACGAGGAAAGAGAATGTCTCTCTCACTCTTCTAGAAAAAGCCCCAGTATAGCTCTGATTGGTTCTGATTGTCACCAATCTTTAGAGTTATGGTGAATCAGTCCCACTTAAACTACATAAATTTAAGAAAATTAGGATGTTAAAAGATAAAGGAAGAATAAATGTTGGGTCTGCAAAAATGAACGTAATAGCTAAGATTTATCATCATCATCATCATTATTATTATACTAGAGGCCCGGTGCATGAAATTCATGCAGGGGGGGCGGGCGGGGAGTGTCCCTCAGGCCAGCCTGCACCCTCTCCAATCTGGGACCCCTCAAGGGATGTCTGACTGCCCGTTTAGGCCCGATCCCAGTAGGATCGGGCCTAAATGGGCAGTTGGACATCCCTCTCACATTCCAGGATTGCTGGCTCCCAACTGCTCGCCTGCCTGCCTGCCTTCCTGATTGCCCCTAACCGCTTCTGCCTGCCAGCCTGATCACCCCCTGACTACTCTCCTGCCAGCCTGATTGATGCCTAACTGCTTCCCTACCAGCCTGATTGCCCCTAACTGCCCTCCCCTATAGGCCTGGTCACCCCCAACTGCCCTCCCCTGCAGGCCTGTTTGCCCCCAACTGCTCTCCCCTGCAGGCCTGGTCACCCCCAACTGCTCTCCCCTGCAGGCCTGGGTCCCCCCAACTGCCCTTCCTTGCAGGCCTGGTCACTCCCAACTTCCCTCCTCTGCCAGCCTGGTCACCCCTAACTGCCCTCCCCTGCAGGCTTGATCACCCAAAACTGCCCTCCCTTGCAGGCCTGGTCCCTCCCAACTGCCCTCTGCTGCTGGCCATCTTGTGGTGGCCATCTTGTGTCCACATGGGGGCAGGATCTTTGACCACATGGGGGCAGCCATCTTGTGTGTTGGAGTGATGGTCAATTTGCACATTACTCTTTTATTAGACAGGATAGAGGCCTGGTGCACAGGTGGGGGCTGGCTGGTTTGCCCTGAAGGGTGTCCTGGATCAGGGTGGGGGTTCCCGTGGGGCGTGGGGCAGCCTGGGCGAGGGGCCTGTGGTGGTTTGCAGGCTGGCCACGCCCCCCGGTGACCCAAGCAGAGGCCCTGGCATCAGGGATTAATTTATCTTCTACAATTGAAACTTTGTAGCCTTGAGCAGAGGCCAGGGCTGTGGGAAGCTTGGCTTCCTCCATCGCCGGGCGCAACTCAAGCCTCCTGCTCTCTCCAGCTCTGTGGCTGCCGCCATTTTTGTTGGGATTTATTTATCTTCTATAATTGAAACTTTGTAGCCTTGAGCGTAGGCCAGGGCCGGCCTGAGTGGGCGGGGAGCTTGGCTTCCTCCATTGCTGGGGAAACCCAAGCCTCCTGCTGGCTTCGTGGCTGCAGCCATCTTGGTTGGGCTAATTTGCATACTTGCTCCTGCTTGGCTTGTGGGCGTGGCTTGTGGGCGTAGCAGAGGTATGGTCAATTTGCATGTTTCTCTCTTATTAGTGTAGATACCAGTCTTCTTTTTGATATGGTCTCACTTCAGTCTATTCTCCATCTTGTTTATGTTTATTAAAATGCATCTAAACAGCCTGGTATATTAGTGTCTCAGAGATAGAGACTAGGTCTTGGTCATTGTAAAAGTTAGAGTAATGCTACCTGCTATAACAAATAATCTCTCATGCCTTAGTAGTTTAACACAACAGAAATTCATTTCTCAGTCACATAATAAGCCAGTACAGCTATTCCTGGTGATTCAGGGACTCTGACTTTTTCCATTTTGTGGTTCTTCCATGACCAAGGCTTGGTACTTCATAACACTTTGGCTCAGAAATCACACACATTACTTCTGTTGTTGAGAAATATCACATGGCCCCTCTCAATGCAAAGGGGACTAGAAGATGTAGCTCCTGGTTGGGAATCCAGTTCTGGGTGTGTGTGTGTTGGGGGGGGGGCGGGTGTAGGAGGGGGATGACACAAAATTTGGTGGTCAATTAGCTATCCCAGACACACTGATCTTTGTATTCCTAGCTCCTAACCTGGTGTCTGCATCAAGCTGATGTTTATGATGTCTGTGGCATGAATTATATTGTCTGAGCCTTAGATGGCCATCAGGTGCCAGGGCAAGTTTGATGGTATTGAGGAGACTGAAAGAAGCCAGGTAGATAGGGATGGGACCATGGGGGTGGAGATAGTAGAATTGGGGAACCCAACTGGGTGAAATTAGTAGGACAACCCAACTGAGTAGGGAAGGAAGGACAGACGGGGCGTGGGAGACATGAGCTTTAAAATGTATGAATGTTACTAAGACAGGCAACTTGCAGATAACCAATCACAACATAGTAAGGCATACCAGTATAAACCAATCCCAAGGATGTTGCTAAGGCAAAATTCTTTGAAAGGACCAATTAGGAACTAACATATATATGGCGCATGTGCTCCCCCTCCCCCTCCACTCCCACTCAGGTGTGGATAGACTTGAACACCCGACTGTAACATGGAAAGGAAACTCTGGACACTGGCCTGCTCCTGGAACCCCGGCTGCACCCTTTCCAGGATGACTTCTCTCAATAAACTTTGGTTCCACTAACCGTTTTTGGCCGCGACTTCATTCTTCGACTTCGTGAGACAACGAACTCAGACTCAAACTCCACATTTTGGTTTCAGTATAGCCTATGAGAAAGTAGATGACAAATACCAACTGAGGCCCCTAGAGTGGACACAGAGGACCGAGCAGAGAGATTGGGTTTTAGCTTGATCGTGAAAGGGAGACAGTGTTTGTGGGTATAGCAGGTTGTCCCAGTAAAATAGCTCTTCTGCTGCCCCATCTCCTTGCGAAGCTCCCCCTCCCCTCGGCCCCTTGCTGGGGAGAAGCAGCCTTCTTTTAGAGCCCTCTGGGTTTAGTGGCATTTAATGGTCATTCTTTGAAACCTTTTTTGGGTTTGGTCAAATGGGGAAAAGACCATTTCAGCACTTTCAACAGTTTTCAATCATACAAGAGGTGGGTTCTTGAATATGCCTTTGATCAAAAGCCATTCCTTTTTTAGAGAAATCTACCTGAATGGGCTGTTAAATCAAGAAGCTGGAGCTCTCAGCAGTTAATTGCTGCTCGGTATAAGGATGTAAAGGTTGTCTTTGTGGTGAGTTATTTCTGTGGTGGTGTTATCTCTGCAGCCATGTTTCCTTTGGAAAAAGGCTTCTCTTTCACCTGTGCACCCACACCGTGCTGTGCCACCTGTGCACACCAGCTCAGACTCCAAGCACAGGAAGAGCATGCTGGCATCGGCTTGGCCTCATGCTGGAGAAGGCACCATGATAAGACTTGAGCTGGGTTCAGTGAATGTCCTCTAAGTCTAGCAGTAATCTAGACCAGTGGTCGGCAAACTCATTAGTCAACAGAGCGGCAGACCGTGGCTCGCGAGCCGCATGTGGCTTGCGAGCCGCAGTTTGCCGACCACTGATCTAGACCAGTGGTCGCCAACCAGTGGTCCGAGGAGCACTGGTGGTCCATGAGGTCTGAAAGGTTGGCGACCACTGATCTAGACTATAAAACATATTAAAACTAAAAACAGCTTTTAACCTATGTAACATATTGTCATGGGAAGGGGTGTCCTTTTGAGATAATTCATTCAGGTATAATATCCTTATGATTTGTGTAATTTTCTATATGTATGCTATATATAAATAAAAGTTATAAAAATTTAAAAACTCTGTTCATTCTTTTGGTAATATTTGGTCATTTAGGGAGCTAGAGATACACCCTTCATCGCAATAACTTCATGAGTATTACTTATACTGACAGAGCCTCAGCATGGAGTGGGAATATCCATCAAAAGGAGTGGCTTTCCCACTGTAATCACCTGTGAAGAGGCAGTTTGGGGGCTGGAAATTTGCTAGGCAGGCCTTTTATGAGATGAGAGAAATTTACTCCTTTTTCTAAACCCATGGCCTGGACTCTGAGACATTTTGGTCATCCAGGTTGGTGGCTTTTAGCTAGATAGAAAGGTATCTTAGAGAGGAATGCTATCAACCCTTAAGAAATATCTATGCTCTATTTGATAAACATAAAAGTCTCATTGAAGTGAGAGGAATGGTCTGACCCGATATGCAGAAACTGGAAGATTGAGGTGTTGGTGGGGGGGCAGGGGGGCGGGGGAGCGGGGGGGGGGGGGGCGGAATAGAGTGTCCGGTGGCTTGAACTGCAGTTCAGCGTGGTGTGGATTAGATGCATAGCAAGGGCATACTGGTACATTCTTCCATCTGCACTGCCAGTCTCCTTGTATTATAGCCATCTGCCATTGGTCAGGCTCTTCCTCCAGATCTCAGTCTCACTGAGGGTGGTTCCAGTCTGTAGCCTTTGGCAGGCTTGATAAGTGGTATCCCTTGAACAAATGCCTGAACCTCAGTGCTCTCTCCTGTGGTGTGTTGTCCCCTTTAAGAGTTTGCCGGAATAATTACCACAGAAGCTTCTATTTATAGAGAATTAATTGTGTGCCAGACCATAGACTAAACATCACATTGAATTATCTAATTTGATATCATAATTTCTCCATTTATATGTGAAGAAACTGAGGCCAAAGTTTAGGAATTTTGTACAGTGCTTTGCCTATGTGCATGAGGGTCACCTACACCCCCATCCCAATCAGGATACCCCTGTTGATGCCTTCATAAGACCTGCCTGGTGCCTACACATGAGCAAGCTGGAAGTGTGGGGGAGTCATGCCCTGTGGGACGAAGGAGACCTCTGCCTGGATTCTGGACTCTGGGGCATCCAGGCTAAGACAGGTGGCGAGGCCTGAATAATCTATTCATTCATGGTCGTCTGGGATAGCCAACACTCCTGGTGCGCACAGGGCAAGCCACACTGAGATGGAAGGGGTGGAAAGCTATGTGTGGTTCTGTGACTGGAGGCTGGGAGGCAAATGATAGAGCATTAGGTACATCTTCCTTTAAATAGCTTTCCACTTAATTTGCATGATAAATCCACTTCTTTCTCCCCTCTTTAAGAGGCAGCTGCCCTGAGGGGCTAAGAAATATAAGAATATCAAAGGTGGACCCAGCCTACTTAGTCTCTTCTTAGGTTACTTTCTGCCTGTAGGGAAGAAAGGTATGTGCCATGTCTTCATGCTTGTCAAATTGAAACCTGATTCCCCAGTTCCCAGGTGAACCAAGAGCAGCTGGCTTCCCTCTATTTGCACAGGGAGTACAGCCTCACCACATCCAAGTAAGACACAAAAAGTGGCAATGAATCTGCAGTCCTCTTGGGACTCTTTGGAAATAAAGACAAGGACCTCCAGCCAAAGGGCAGACTTAGGGATTCTGGTTTCTTACCACTCAGGTGGTCATTGCACTGAAGAGAAAGGGTCTGAGATGCTTCCAGAGGCCACTGGGATCCAGGGGACATTGGCTCCTTTGCCACCAGTCAAGGGAGGAACTGCATACTGTTTCCAGCAGTGTGTATCCTGTTGCTGGTGGCTGCTCCAGGGAATGCCATGAGACTCTCTAAAAATGGTGCCATTTGAGGGGAGCCCTGACTTATTGAGAGGGCAGGAATTCAGTCTAAGTACCATATTTTTCCGTGCTATAAGATGCCCCCATGTATAAGATGCCCCCATGTATAAGATGCCCCCCACTTTTCTAACCCAAAATTAAGAAATCAATATTTTAAGCATTTTGCTGGTTTTCCTCTTAAGGCCTTCTTTTTTGGCATCTTAAGGAGTTGTTCTTCCTGTTTTCTCCACTGTCTGATCATACACTCAGTGGGAGGAGGTCCAAATTGTCTCTCTGCAGCTCTATTTCCATGCTCTTTTGCATAGCTGATTACATTCAGTTTGAATTTTGCAGAGTAACACAATTGCTTACCAGTATTTATCTTTTTTATTTTTTGACATCTTTAGGGGCTCAGAATGCTCCATTCCCTGTTGCATCTGCACACTCTCCACCTCCACAACCAATTAAGTCATCAGCTGATGTCAGTAATAATAAGGCTCCTGATTGAAGGAAGCCTGTTTGACAAGGTATGGGCAGCTACACACCCTCCTGGCTCCCTCCTTAGCTGACTTCCATGTATAAGACGCTCCTTGATTTTCAGTCTAGTGATTTTATAAAAAAAACTAGAGGCCTGGTGCACAAATTCATGCATGGGTGGGGTCCGGCTGCGCGCCCTGATTGGGGCTGATCAGGCCAGGCTGGACGGGGGGAGGGGACACAGGCAGTTGGTGGGCTGGCCCTCCCCCAGGGTCAAACTCCCGGTCGAGGGGACAATTTGCATCTTAGCCTTTTATTATATAGGATTGCTTCTTATACACAGAAAAATACGGTAACCCATAAATCAGCACAACTAAAAGCCATTCACATGCTTACACACATAACAACTGTGAGGGAGATGGAAATAAATGTAAGCTTGGGACACAGGGTGAATGACTCCAGGGCCTTATTTAAAAAGGCCAAAGGGATTCAGGCCTACTTCCGCAGGCTGAGCAGGAAGCAGCCTGATCAGACCACTCCTGCAGTTGCGCATCACTGCCACATGGTGTCGCTGTTGGAGACACGTCCTGTATAGTTTGATCCTCCACTGAGATGGTTCCCTGGCTGGTCCTAATCCAGCACTAGCTTCAGTGGTTGTTTGAAAGATGACAGCCACTCCTCATTCAGCGCCACGCTCAGCCAAGGTGCTTCAGTGCACACGTTTGTGTTCACCATTGTCCCCAGGCACGGGGGCTGTGCTGGTGGCTGGGTGCTGGGGAGGTTAGCTCCAGATGCCCCCTGTGCCAACACCGGTCTGATTGCACGCCTTGCTTGGACTGAGCCCACCTCTTCTCCCAGACATCTCCGGCCTTCTGCTGAAGCATGTCATACTTGCCATTTCACATGCTGTTTTAAAACATGGAAGTTGGCCCACCGTGGCCCCAAGAGCTGCTGACCATGCCCTGTGGTATTGTTCAGAGCCCTGTGTCTGACTGGCCACAGGTCGTTTCACTGTCTCCTCCCTCTGGGCAGCAGATGCTTTCTGACTGTATAGTTATGGGTAGTTTATATAACTAAGGAGAGACTCTAGATATGATTCTTGGGGTTCTGCTGATTCCCCTAAGGTGACCTCGGGCTCTCCCCAGGGGTGAGATGGCAGCCATAATTTATAAATATCCATTCTGCAGGTTGTTATTTAATATCTTCCTCAAAAAGTACCATATTGTGTCCTGGCCAGTGTTTCTCAGTGGTTAGTGTCATCCCATACACTAAAGGGTTGAGGGCTTGATTCCTGGTCAAGAGCACATACCTGGCCCTAGCCAGTTTGCTCAGTAGATAGAGCATCAGCCTGCAGACCAAAGGGTCCCGGGTTCGTTGCAGGCTTCTCCCCGGCCCAGGCCCTGGTCAGGGCTCATGCAGGAGGTAACCAATCAATGTGCTTCTCTCACATCGATGTTTCTCTCTGTTTTTCCCTTTCTCTTCCACTCTCCCTAAGAAATCAATGGGAAAATATCCTCGGGTGAGGATTAACAACAACAACAACAACAACAACAAAAAGAGCACAAAGCTGGGTTGCAGATTCCATTCCAGCCCCATTTGGGGGCATGTGCGAGAGGCAACCAATCAATGTCTCTCTCTCTCTCTCTCTCTCTCCTCTTTTCCTCTGTCCATCCCTCCCTTCCACTCTCTTCCTAAAAATGGAAAAAAAATATCCTCCAGTGAGGGATAACAGCAACAAAAAGTATCATGTTGCACCAAGAAGAACTACGTTTCATCGAAAGGTAGACATAAAACTTCCACTAAAATCACACTAAGCTGGAAAACAAAGCCCTCTATTCGTGTTGTTTGTATCAAACATTTAAAACCATTTTGATAAAAGTCAGCTAAGTACTTGTTTACAAAAATATTTCTCTGTTCTTTGTGTTTGCAAAGAACCTCTTGCTAGCAAAAGAACTAAGGTCACTGTCCTGGAATTCTTGAAAATGTGCAGAAGGGAAGAAATTGTTCCCAGTGACAGCAGGGACAGTCTGAGGTCTCCTTTCTTCTTCTCTAGTTTGACTGATGAGCTTTTTTACCTTGTGGCATTTTTCCCTTAACACTAGCAATGTCACAAGGGCAAGTTTAATTTGAAGTTGGAAACTTTTGTGGACCAAGGCCTTTTAGCAGTTATCTTCAAGGCTGTGCTGAAGACCCATAAAATTGAAGATATCTGAGGATGCCAGTTCTGGTCCTCATTAGAGATTCCTTGTGAGTATACATTTATTCTTGAGGCCACAACTGTCCAGCTGAAATGAAGAGAATCCTTCTACAAGGCCTCATTTTCAAGGCTGGCAGTGATAAGACTTTGAACTGACCTCCCAGCAGGAAGGGCATCGCCTCTCAGTGCCCCTTCTGCTCCACACACAGTGTCTGAGAAACCCCCCTAAGGAAGTGGGGAAACATGAAGACTGGTCTTGAATTGATTATGTGTTTTATAGATATTTCAAGGTTGGCTTCTCTGGCAAAATACCTCCACCCAGCTGGGCTCCACATGTAGAAAAGAAGGGCCCTTTTGTTAAATACCCAATGCAAGATGTTGACCTCTTGAAATCCTTTGGGCAGATCATTTCAAAGAGTGGGTATTGTCAAAGGTCACCTAAAAGTAGAAAATGGTAAATAAAAGTTAATCAAAAAGGGCTGGAAGGACACCCTCCAGCCAAGTTGAGGTGATAGACAAAGCTAGGATTGTGGGAGGTGAAATCTCCCATCCTCACTTCTGACTCACACCACCCTGCGGAGTGGGGGATGGGGCGGGGGCCGGCAACTGTTCATTTGAGCCCTAGGACTGGGGCTGGGTTACACTCACCCATACGGCTTAAGCTCTGACATTTTGAGCACCAGTCCAGCCTCTTGTCGGCTGTCTGACCCTGACCACGAACCACATACCAGTTGCTTTGGGGTTTGCAGATGAGGTCAAGTTGCTCAAAGGTTGCCCTGTCAATGCTTCTTCTGTGGCTATTGGGCCAGCTCTTCCTCCAGCACTGTTCTTCCTCAGAAACAGGCAGTGGCCTGAGAGTTATAGTGTGTTTTGCAATTAACTTAAAGTTCAACTCAGCGATCATTTCCCAAACACCTACTATGTGTCAGGCACTAGATTCTAGAATATAGATATTCCCCGGACTGGGAAGCCAAGATGTAGTGCAGTCTCACAGTAGTGTTGGAAACAAACAAAATGAAATAAACCACTACAACAACAAAAGCCACAGTCCAGCCACCAAAATGTGACTTTCAAGCAAATATGTCTATGTAATTCTTGAACACCTCTAAGTGGGATTCTGGCCCTTATCTTAGAACACCCTGTTCTCTCTTCTCTACTTCACACCCCATAGTTTCCCAGGCCTCTTCCAATCGCCCCAAAATCCTTTCCCAGGGATTAGCCTTCAGGCTGCTCCGGCCCCAACCTGTCCCTGCTGTCAGTTCTCTCTTACAAAACCTCAAAAGGTCAGCTGGGCCCAGGCAAAGCGTGAGCATTGTTAGCGGGCCAGAGCTGTTGTTAGCGGGTGGAGGGAGAGCCATGACCTGAAACAGGATGTTTTGAGTTTTGGTCCTGCCCCATAAAAAATGAGACAGATAGTCCTGGCCGGTGTGGTTCCGTTGGTTGGGCATCGTCTCATGCACTGGAAGGTTGCTGGTTCAATTCCGGTCAGAGCACATGCCATGTTTGTGGCTCCATCTCCAGTGAGGGGTGTGCGGGAGGCAGCTGGGCGAGGTTGTGCTCTCACATCTACGTTTATCTTTCTCTCTCCCTCTCCCTTCCTCTCTCTCTAAAAATAAATATTTTTTAAAAAAGAGAGATATAGCCCTTGTGCCAAATAAGATTACTATAACTGCGGACGTGAGCATCAACACAATTGCAATTCACTGTGAGAAGTAATTTACTATGGGGTCCTGGAGAGATCAAAGATGACGGCCCAGGAAGGAGAAGTATACCGAAGCTTGAAGGATAAATCTGGGTTTGAACCCAACCTCTGCAAATTTTGGATAAGTTACTAACCTTCTTTGTGCCTTGGTTTCCTCATCAATCACATGGGAGTAATACATTAGGGTTGTTGTAAGGCTTAAAATGATTTAATAAAAGTAAAGTGCTTGGAATAGGGCTTGCTGCCGTGCTCAGCAAACAGGTACTTAGAACATCAATACATCAAATAAGCAAATTCTTGGGGTGTAATTCCAAAGCTGCTTTGTTTTTTCTCCCACTGCCTAGAGAAAAAGTCTTAAGATTTTCCTCGTCACTCTGAGGCAGTGCAAAGCTGTGAAGTCATGTTCATGTTCAGAAATCAGAATGTGGACTCTCACATATTGGTCAACACTTCAATCTTCCATTGTTGTTCAGGGGCACTGGCTGGAGTGGAGAAGTCTGATTGGGCCAGACAGGGATGACATCAGTTTTCTTTCTTGCTCCCTCCTCCCACACTCACCAGTGGGTGTTCCTGATCTCACTGGGAGGGGAACTGAGGGGAGCCAGTAACTTCCCATGCTCCTGCATGCTCCTTAACTGGTTCTGAGCTCTCTGGGCTTAGAGATGCTGACTTGTTCTCTCTGGTGTACTTTTGTGGGTTCTTCAGGAATCTCTCTTCCACCCCGTCCATTCATCACTAGGGAGCTTTGCCTGCAGTTGCCTTGATTTTGGCAGAAGCAGTGCTAGTTTGTGGATCCTAGCAGTCCACCTCTAGCTCTCAGGTGGACAACAGCTCAAAACCCCACTCAGGTTTGGTGGGGGGCAATGGTAAGATATGTACACATATAATACCTTAATAAAAAAAAAAAAAAAACCCACTCAGCCCCCTCTTGCCCAGCCCAGAGCAGGTCCTGGGAAACTTCCAGACTCATTTGCCCCAACAGTGGTAGGGTGGTGGGGAGGTGGCAGGCCTTCCCCGGAGCAGGCTTCTCTCCAGGCTTTCCTTCACCCTCTCAATTTCTCATCTGGAGTCTGACACCAGCCCACTCTGCCCCTGTCCTCAGATTCTAACGGATTCACGTTTGTTCGTGTCTGAGTGATCTCCTTAAAGCTCTGCTCTCTTACACTGAGGTGAAGGTGGTCCCGACCTCCATTCTTTCTCTTCAGGGGGACTGGGAGTCACAGGCAGATTCTTCACAAGTCCTCTTCCAAACCCTCTTGTCCACAGCCCTCTTGTTCCCTCCTCATGTGGATGGGAAGTTTTTGGCCTCTCGCCCTTGTAGGGAATCCAGGATGGTGGTCTCACAACTTATCCCTTTTAACTTCCTCCACAACTGTTAGAGCCCATCATTACCATTGGATGGGGGTGGTGGTGTGTACAAGTGGGCATTTTGTAGAAGGCAGCACATACTGCGGAGGGTGGCAGATGAGATGGCAAAGGTGGGCAGGGACTTCTTTGTCCGGGTGGCTTAAGTCTGTGATTCTTGTCTCCCAGGTCCTGCCATGATGGGAAAAGGCTGCAGAAGGCTAAACCCCATCTCTTGATGGCAATCCTGTGTTTAATGCTATACAATGCAGAATGTCTTTAATATGCGTGTTTTCATTTAAAACTCACAACTCACTCAAATCCTTATTGTATGCCTTCCATTTTTATATATTAGGACACAGGTTCAGGAAGCTAAAGGTTGTACAGCTAGGAGGTAACAGATTCAAACTTAGTAATTTAACTTCTGTTGTACTCTTTTCATTGCACTGTAATACCTGGAGTTGGAGCGGGGGCAGGGCACCCTTCTGAAAGCCTGGCTGTGGGCAGGGTGTGGCCCTCCCAGTGGAGACAGCTGTGGGCGCCACCTGGGCCTGGCCCAGCTTGCTGTGCTCACAGCTGCAGTGGACGTTCTGTCCTCCACACCCACCTGCCAAACAGAACTGGCCGAGCTGGGCAAACACAGGCTGTGACTTCACTCTCCCTGCTTCACACCTGGTACCTTAAAGACCCCACTAGTCCAGCCCAGGTTCGCCACCTCCTCATTCCGTGCTCAAATCTCCTGGGCCATCCAGACCCAGCACAGGGCTCTGGATGAGCGCCCTCTATCCCCCAAAGAGAGACTAGCAGGTTCTCAGCAAAATGGTGACCCATTCGATCCAAGACTTTCAGGATCTGCCAAGCTCTTCAGCTGCACTGAGCCTCTCATTACGAGAGTCCTGGGAGTTCACCTGAGAATTCTTGTCCCCTCTCTTCTCTTCTGTATAGTTTGGTTTTAATTCATTGGAAGATAGGATCATATGCTAAAGGAGTAGGAGATAGAGAGAATTTAAATTTTGTTCTCTCTAGCAGAAGGCTCACATGATATTTTGTCTTAAGCTTTATTTTTAGGAAAATAAAAGCAAAACATGTAGATTGTGAAAAAAAATAGGAAAATACAAAAAATAGATGAAAACAAGTTAAAAGATCATTCCTGGGCCTTACGCTTGAAGACTTTTGTCTTTTCTCCTAACAGCATACTCACATATATAAAGCATATTTAGACAGGCTTTATCTCAATTAGAATTGTATAAGAGAGACTGTATTGCAAGCTGCTGTTTTTACCAGTATGTCATGGGCATATCCCCGCAGCATTAAGCTCAGTGAGCACTTAAGCAATCCTGTGTGACAGATTCCACATTGTGCTAGAGAGAGAACAGATGGAACAAAATAGTGAGGGCATAATTTGTGAGCACCCGGGGACCTCCCCTTGGCAAGACCCCCGTCACATCTTAGCAATCCAGCCTGAAGAAGCTGACCCCACCCTACTGTTAAGGCTCAGAAGCCTTTCCTTTCTTTTCTTCCTTAAAAACAAAATTGAACTGAGTGTCCCCAAGTTCTTTCACATCCTATAGCTTCGGGTGTGGTCCACCATAAACGGTTCCTCCAAAGGAAGCCTGTGTATACATCCTTATATTCTTTCCCCTCTGCCTTCTAGCTCTGGCCCTTAGCACTCAAGTTTCCTCCTTTATTGCATCTTTTAAGTAGAGGCCGTTGTACCAACTCTCTGAGTTCTCCCATAATTAAAATGTGCACAACTCTATTAAAAAGTCCTTTACATAAGAAGGTCATTTGGCCCAGTGAATGATGGGACTTTGAATTGGATTTTTAATAATGGACCAAACCCTGTTATCTCACTACGTCTCAAAGGAAAGCTCCTCTGCTATTAAATCCAAGTGCACAGTATATTCAGCCAAATGAATTCAGAAACTTAATGATTCAGCAATGGGTTGTGTTTTGTGGTTTTAGACAATTCGTGTCAACAAGAGTGGCAGCAAGAGGCCTAACAGTTTCTGACATCCTCTCCTGAACTGTTCTCACAGTCTGTAACTAAAAGTGCCCCTCTCCACCCGTCCTATGTCTGTGGCCTATTGTGAGGACCAAATGAGGTCCCATTCAAAGAAAGTTTCTCTTTTCAGTTCAGGACTTTGCTAGAAACTTCTTTAACTACTCTTCAGTTTGTACTCTAGCTTAATCCTCGTTTTTTACCTCTTTAGGTCATACATATTTCTGCATGAGAACAATTGGGGTACTCTTTAGAAATATTTTCAGATGTGTTTCCATAGCCCATAAATGTTGTTACCCGGGGGGCTTGGCACCCAATGAAGCAAGCAATGGGTTCTGTGGCTTCAGATGGAGGGCACATAGCCATTAGAACAACAAGATAATTGGTCAGTTTTGATTGTTAAAATATAGTTTTCAGTTAGTCCCCAGCCAGACTACAGGCTTGGGGGGATGAGGGAAGGAAGGAATTTGAAAGGAAGAATCTCTGTTAATTAGTTACAGCAGCAACAGGAAACTGCTGCAAAGGTGGCTAACAGAGGCTCCCGTTAGACACAGAGACCTTTGAGAGCTGTGATCGCGGGCACTGATCTGAGGCCCCACAGGGCCCCCACTTCTCAGCCATTCCCAGCCCTGGGAGCAGCCCAGCCCAACTACTCCACAGAAGAGACCAGCAAGGAAGCACAATGCATGGTGACTTCACCTCTGTGAGGTCATGACCTTGACCTCAGCCCTTTAGAAATGGCCTTGGAGAGGAGCTAGGGGTGGTTGTTTAAAAACAAAAATCTGAGAAATTAAGCATTTTGCTTAAACAGACTGAGCATTTAACTAGAGGGATTGTTTCAATTATTGCACTGGAATATGTTTCTGGATTCAACCAATCTTCGAGGGCCAGCTGATGATTTATAAAGAAATAAAACAACTATATTTGCTTTGTACAACTGAGTGCGGTGTGAGTAAATAATGCGATACCATTATGGTTCCAATTGGAGGCAGCATCATAGGCACGTCTTCTAGAATGTGGAGGCTCTTTTGGTCCAGAGCAGCCAGCACACTGAAGAATTCCAGATTTTTCCGTGTGTGTATGTGTGAAAATATACTGAGGTTCAGGGAGGTAAAGTGATTTGTACAAGTCCATGTCTGAGCAAAGATGGCTGGGATTAAATCTCTGATCTTACTGATGAAGCAAACACTCCTAAATTTAGAACGAATGGCCTCCACCCCAAACTCCTGACCCTACACTTCTTCTAGGCCCAGTTTTGGGCTCTCTGAGGATGTACTTCACTCTTGTTTCCACCTGATTTCTCCAGAGTCTCAGATTTAATCCTGGGATACATAGTCTTAGAGAGGGGAGAGGCAACTGGAATTGTTTCAGGGTGATAGGACTGGAGGTGGGGAAGTTGGTATGGCTTGAGAAATATTTACATTCTAGTAGAAAACTTTTGTTTCCCATTGAGTTAGGTTTCCCCCTGGGGAAAAAGGAGCAGAGCTCCTGAAGTCCACACCTTGTAAAGGGGAAGAATGAATATATTAGAGTCAGCTCATCAAGACTGCCAACCGCTGCCAGGGGCACTGCTACCTACCACAGCTTCTGTCACCAGCACCCGTCACTGCTAATTACCCACAGCCCTCATCAGTCAACAAATACTTATTAAAGCTTGGGATAAGCATAACATTCCATCAGATTTCAGGATGTTATTCAGGCATTTTTAAAAAATAGTATTCCTCCTTTTTTAGTATTTGATGAATGTACTAGTATACTGATGGCTAGCACTTACTCATCTTTTAGATCTCAGATTAAATGTCAGTTCCTTACAAACAGCAGTGTGGTGGTTGTTAGACGGAAGTGGGTGGAGGGAGAAGGGGGTCCTAATATATGGTGACAGGAGAAGATTTGGCTTTGGGTGGTGAGCACATGGTGCAATACACATAGAAACCCATTCTGAAACCTATGTGTTCATGTTGACCAATGTCACTCTAATAAATTTAATAACACAAACAAATAAGGAAGAGATAAATGTCAGCTCCTCAGAAAAGTTTTCCCTGGCATCCTCTGTTCTGCATTCCAATCAAAATTATGTCCATTATGTCCCATTTTGCTATTCTCATGTAGTAGTCTTTCTTTCTCTCTTTCCCAGGATAGCCATTGAATCATGTAGGCATGATGTTTGCCTGACAAATTGTGTTTGGTAACAACAACTCTACTACAGTGGCTTAAAAAAGCAATATTCTCTTGTATAAATGATGCTAAGAAGTAGGCTATTCAGGGATGGTATTGCAGTCATCAGGCATCCTTTTAATTTTTGTGTTCCACCATCTTAGTATGTCTTCTATTCTCAACATCAGTATATAGTCCAGTATAACTGCTAGGGTGCCAGCTATCACATGCAAATTACAGAACTAAGGAGGAAGAAGGTAGGAGATACAGCTAAAAGCATGCCTTTAAGTTAGGTCCCTTTAAGGAATTTTTCTCAGAAGTCCTATACTTTACTTCCGCATATATCTACATCTCATTGGCCAGAAATTTGATGGCCACACAGATTGGGACATGTAATCTTTGGTTGGACATTGTTGTCCTCAATATTACAGGGGTTCTAATAGTGAGAAAGAAAAGCAGAATGATGTGGAGTAGGCGGTAATCTCTACCACAGTACATTAATATGTATATATTACATATTTACATAGATCCCCACTGGTCCACATATATATTTAGTCCTGGCTAGTGTTGCTAAGTGATTAGAACATTGGCCAGAGCACCAAAGGGTTGTGGGTTCGATTCCCAGTCAAGGGCATGTACCTAGGTTGCAGGTTTGCTCCAGCCCCTGTCAGGACACATTTGGGAGGCAACCAATTGATGTGACTCTCTCACATGGATGTTTCTCTCTCCCTCCTTCCCTTTCACTCTATAAAAATCAATGGGAAAAATATTCTCAGGTGAGGATTAACAAAAACAATTTATATATTTAAAAATGTATTCTTTCTAAATTTATAATATAAATAACATTTTTTGGTTATAAAAATTTTAAATATACATGAGAGTAAGGAAAATAGTACACTGAGTTGCTATGTTTCCATCTCCCATGGTTAATAATCTCCAACCTGGAGAAAATAAACAAATGGGACTACATCAAAATAAAAAGCTTCTGCACAGCAAAAGAAACCATCAACAAAACAACAAGAAAGCCCACTGCATGGGAGAACATATTTGCCAATGTTATCTCCGGTAAGGGTTTAACCTCCAACATTTACAGAGAACTCATACAACTTAAGAAAAGGAAGATAAACAATCCCATGAAAAAATGGGCAAAGGACCTAAATAGACATTTTTTGAAAGAGGAATACAGAAGGCCAAGAGACATATGAAAACATGCTCAAAGTCACGAATCATTGGAGAGATGCAAATCAAAACAACAATGAGGTACCATCTCACACCTGTCAGAATGGCTATCATCAACAAATAAACAAACAACAAGTGCTGGTGAGGATTTGGAGAAAAAGAAACCCTCATGCACTGCTGGTGGGAATGCAGACTGGTGCAGCCACTGTGGGAAACAGTATGGAGTTTCCTCAAAAAATTAAAAATGGAACTCCCATTTGACCCAGTAATTCCACTTCTAGGAATATATCCCAATAAACTAGAAACACCAATCAGAAAGGATATATGCACCCCTATGTTCATAGCAGCACAATTTACAGTAGCTAAGATTTGGAAATAGCCTAAGTGCCCATCAGCAGAGGAGTGGATTAAAAACCAGTGGTACATCTACACAATGGAATACAACGCTGCTGTAAAAAAGAAGGAACTTTTACCATTTGCAACAGCATGGATGGACCTGGAGAGCATTATGCTAAGTGAAATAAGCCAGTCAGAGAAAGATAAATATCATACGCTCTCACTCATTTGTGGAATATAATGAACAACATAAACTGATGAACAAAAATAGAACTAGAGATATAGAAGCATCGAACAAACTGTCCAACCTATGAGGGAAGGCGGGGGGTGAGGGGGTAGGAGATCAACCAAAGGACTTTTATGCATGCATATGAGCATAACCAATGGACACAGACAGTAGGGGGGTGAGGGCATGTGCTGGGGGGTGGGAGCGGCTGGTGAGAGGTCAATGGGGGAAAAAGGAGCCTCATGTAATACTTTAAACAATAAAGAATTTAAATTAAAACAATAATAATCTCCAACCTTCTACCATTCTTGCTTCATCAATCTCCATCCCTACATTTTATTTTAAAATATTTTAAAGCAAATCTCATACATCACATCATCTCACTTGTAATAGTTCAGTATATTTCTCTAACAGATAAGGACAACAAAAGCAATCAAAACACCAACAAAGTTAACAAAAATTCCTTAATATTATAATAGCTATCCATGTCCAACTTTCTTCAATTGTCTCAAAACGTCTTTGTGCCATTGGTTTGTTTAAATCAGGGTACAAGCAAGGTCTACACATAGCCTTTCGATATGTCTTTTAAGTCTATTTTAATTTAAAATATCTTTTACTCCTATTTTTTCATGATACTAGATGAAAGTGAGTCACTTATCTTATAGAATTTCCCACATCCTGGATTTGGTTGTTTGAATTTTTAAGGTTTTATTTAACCACGTTCTGTAACTTCTGTGTTTCTTATAACCTGGTAGGTAGAGCTAGAAGCTTGATCAGTTTCAAGTGAGTGTTTTTTTCTTTTGGCCAAAATTCTGCATTGGTGGTGATGTGTTCTTTCTATTGTACCACTCCACAGAAGGAATTTTTCCTCTTTTTGTGACATTAAGATTGATCTTAGGGTTCAGGTGTTGTTTGCCTGGCCCTACATCTCATCCCTGCAGAATCCCCAATCAATCTGTTACCTGCTGGTTTTAGCAGTCATTGATGTTTGTTGGCTAGCTACGTGATATCTTTATGTGTTGCAAAAGGTAACTGGAGATTATGTTTATTTGCATAGTCCAGTGGGAGAGAATCCCCCTAGTCTGCCAAGGTCATGACAGTAGTTTACTACTAAATATTGGGAACCTGGCATATAGTAGATTTCATAAATATTTGTTAACCGAGTAAGTAATGAAATTCTTTGTAATGTACTAAAACACCGTAGATTATGCACAATTATTCTCTTTCAACATTGCCCAAGAGAGGAATACAGGTATGTTAATACTTGAGAAGAAAGAAATTCCCTTGATTGGCCTCATTTTATCTAAATGATCCACCCTGAGAAAATGACCTCACAAACGCAAAGGGATTTCTCTGATGCCTAGAGACAGATCCAGAAAGATGTGGAAGACAGAGAGGTCTTCCCCCATGAACTTCTCTATACCATGTGGGGTTTGGCAGGTAATTAGAAAGAATGGGATAACCATGAGGATGAAGTGGTGAAAACATTGTTAGTTTGGCCCATCTAAGGGAAAGAGATGTGTTTACCTCATGCTCTTTCATGTTGAAGAATCAGAAGGACCCTGGGACCCCTCTAGAAGCACTGGGAACCTTGAGAATCAGATGTTGTCCCTCCAGATTGAAACCAAGGGAGCCTGAGGCAGCAGAGGGGGTCTTGGGAGGTGGGGAAGGAGGGAGAGTAGTGAAATAAGAGACCCCTAATTGCTCCCTGAAGATGCAGTCTTAATGGATTACAGTAACCTGAACGACAAAGACCTGTTCTGTACCATCTTCGAGGCCCGCTGTGTACACAGGTGAATCAGCTCCTAGAAAGTCCATTACCCCCAGGGACTAGACTGGCTTGAGACCTCGCCCTGGCCTCAGGGACAGAGATAAGGAGCTAAGATCAGTCAAAAGGATCCTGAGCAAGCTTGGGTGGGGTCTTTTCTCCAGTCTCAAGATCAGACGATTCAGGTTGTAAAGTGAATCTGGGCAGGAAATCCAATCTTGGTTATCTCAGGTGCAGTCTCTCAAGGGCAGAGGCATAATAATAGTGCTGGGGAGACATATGTAATACTTTCAACAATAAAGTTTTAATTAAAAAAAAAAAATAGTGCTGGAAACGCCCAGACTAGGTAACCCTGGAAGACCATGACTTCAAGAGAGAAAGGACTGCCCTGGTGGTAGTGTTTCTTAAGGAGCTACGAAAGGGTATTTTAGAGGATTGAAATGCAGCTCCGGGGAGGGGAGCCAGGGGGTGAGGTGCACTTAAATAGCAAGTGATCTCTAAGCCATTTCCAACCCTGTCCTCTGGGCTGCCTCTCTCCATCCCGAAAACTTAAAATTTGCATCGTTCAGTAGCAGAGAGTTCCAGATCATTCACCTCCCTTTCTCTCCTTTCACTCCCAAAACGACCTTGTTCTTAATCCCTGGAACTGTGAATGTTACCTGACAGGGCAAAATGAACATTGCAGATGTGCTTAAATTAAGGAGTTTTCTTAAGGAGATTGCAATGGGGAGACTATCCTGGATTATCCAAGTGAGACTGATGTCCCGATAAGAAGAAGGCAGATCAGAGCGAGTAGCAGGAGCCTTGATGAGGGAAGCAAGAGGTCAGAGTGATGTGAGGAAGGGGCCAAGAGCGAGGAACGCAGGCAGCTCTAGCAATGGAAGAAGCTTTTGCAGCCTCCAGAGGAAATGCAGTTCTGGCAACAGAGTGCTTGTAGACTTCTGCCCTCCAGACTGTAAGAGAATAAATCTATGTGTAATGCGAATTACCACACTGCAATAGGAAACTAATGCAGAGGTATTGTGTCCTCTTTGGGTTTAGTAAGAACAAGAGATGTTGCCCAAGGAAAAAATGTGACTTGTTTCATGGATTGATAATGTTTAAAACCCAGTGTAGATGCTCTGGAATGAAGAGGGTCTCCTGCATGGTGCCCTGGCCTCTACCTAGTATTGAGGCAGGGATGTTGTATAACCATATATGGAAGCCCTTTCTGATAATTACCAGGATTAAATTTGATCAAAGTAACTTTATTTCACTAAATTCCCACAGTAATGGAGACTGGGCATCCTAGAATTTCTATGTAGGTTTTTTCCTCCCACTATATTTTTATTGATTTTAGAGGAAGAAAAGGAGAGGGATAGAGAGATAGAACATCGATGAGAAACATTGATTGGCTGAGTCTTATTGGAAATCAAGCCCAAAACCAGCATGTGCTCTGACCAGGAATCAAACGGTGACCTCCTGGTTCATGGTCCAATGCTCAACCACTGAACCACATCGGCTGGCTTCTATGTAGGTTTTTATCAGGAGGGGGCTAAAAAATCTAATGCTATTACTTGGATTGTATGTTTCTTTGAGGCGGTTTAGGGATGACTTGGTGATAAAGGACATTCACACACACACATGCACATTTTATTTTTTGCTGAGCCATTTGAGAATTAGTTGCAGGCATCATGACCCTTTAGCTCTAACTACTTTGGTATGTATATCAAGAGCAAGGATATTTTCCCACAACTACTAGTATAAAACATACTCCAGAAATTATTTAACAAGGATGTGATACCTCATCAAATATACACTCCATGTTTAAATTTCCTCAATTATCTCTAAAATGTCCTTTATCATTTTTTTAAAGTCCAGGATCCCATCAAGAGTCAGTTTACATTTAGTTCTTATATCTTTTTAATCTTGGTGAAGATTATTGTAATAGAATATAAACTGCATGATAGCAGGCATCTTCCCCTCCCCCCCCCACACACATATTTTTATTGATTTCAGAGAGGAAAGGAGAGGGAGAGAGAGATGGAAACATCAGTGATGAGAGAGAATCATTGATTGGCTGCCTTCTGCATGCCCCCTACTGGGGATTGAGCCAAAACCCAGGCATGTGCCCTGACTAGGAATTGAACCCGGACCTCCTGGTTTCATAGGTTGATGCTCAACCACTGAGTCACGCTGTCTGGGCATTAGCAGGCATCTTAATCTGTTTGTTCACTATCTAGCACAAAGTAAATGCTTAGTAAGTACATTTAAAAAGAACATTTGGGGAAGTAATTGCTACTTCTCCAAGCCATCTCTCAGTGCAGCCACTGGGGTATTTCCCCCCCATTTTCTTTCTGATTAATATCTACTCCCACCCCACCTCCCACCACAGATTTGCATGTGTGATCCATTCCAGCTAATTGTAGTACCCCATTGTCAGAAAAAAGAATGATTATGCAGAGGAGTGTATGTAACAAAGTTAGGGCCAATGAGAATTCTTCTGAGAGACTGATTTATTTACATATAGAAGGAAATATTCTCTCCCCATTAGGATTTCTAAGCCAGGAGCATGTGATCTAGAAAAGCAATAACCATTTCCTCCTAGCTGTGACAGGAAGCCTGCTGCAACAGGAGAGAATAAACATTTTTTAAATTCAGAGGAAAGCCAACCTGAGACATGAAGATCATGAGTATAAGAGTCCTGACAACCTTGTTTCAGTGCTTGGATCCAGCCCTGCCTGAAATCCATATCCATTCATAAATATCACAGTTACACAAGGAAATGCACAACCATTTGCTTAAGTAGTTCAAGTTGGGTTTCTGACATTTGCATCCTAAAGAGTCCTGACTAATTGGGTCACTTAACTTTGCCCTACAGAAAGTCCACCTAATACTATCCTTCATCTAATGATAAAGGTTACTTCTGAATCATTTCTGTTCCACTGCCATGATTCCCTTAGTGTAAGTATTCATTTAGTTATGTAACTTTGTTTGGTAAAATGTCTATTGTCTTAGAAATTCTGGGAACCACTGCTAAGTATAACATCACTTGGAAATCATCTTACCTAATAAAATCTTACCTAATAAAAGAGAAACATGCAAATTAACCATCACTCCGCTATGCCCACAGCCAATCAAAGTGAGTATGCAAATCAACCCAACAAACATGGAGGTTAATTTGCATATGCAGACGCAGAGCAGTGTGAAGCCTGCTATGAGGGGAAGGGGGCGGTGGAGGGAGCTACTAGAGTGGTGCTCCAGACAGAAGTGAGGACGTGCCGGCTGCCAGGCCCCAGGCAGCTGGGGAGCGGGGTCTTGCCAGCTCCCGGGCGGCTGGGAGTGAAGTCAGAGGCCTATTCTTGCACGAATATCGTGCAATGGGCCTCTAGTGCAACTATAAGGAAAAGTATTCCAGAGAGGAAACTTGATAGGAAATTCCAATTTGGGCAGAACATTTTGAACTTTAAAGTGAGGTTTCATTTAAAATTGCTACCTTGAATATTTTTGTAATTATAATTTTTTTCAAAACAAAATATTAATAGCTCCCAATACATTTGAAAATAACAAAAAAGCAAGAAACAAAAAAGAAAGTCTGAGTGAACCACTGCCTCCAATTATATTGGAATCATGACAAAGCTAGGTCAAGTGTTGCTGTACTGTGCAGATCTGGGTGGATCTTCCCTCTCTCTCCTAATCAGGTGTTGGATAAATAGAATTGTAGAGAGGAGCCACTGGACCAGAGCAGTGACAAAGGGGATGTGTCATAGGAGGATTTCAACTGGCATCTTGACATCTATCACTAGGACTTAATTAGGGTAAGTGGCAGGAAATACACTGAGCACAAGGCTTACCCACTCACCAGTGGCATATGGAGGGCTTGTAGGGTGAGGTAAATGGGATATGAGCCAAAAAATCACATTAATTTCATCTTGTTGGAAAGAGAGACAGAGAGAGAGAGTGCGCTGATAACATTTTCTTGGGGAGTGCTATGAGAAAAGTGAAAGCCATTGGTAGGGATTATAAACTCGTAGATTCCTAACCCCAGAGCTCCTCAGGCATCTTCAGAACGACGTCCTTAGATGCAGACATGAGGCCAGTGCTCATGGTCCATGATAAAGGTCAAGGGCTCTGCATCTGCACCGGTCTCAGCTTCATTGACTTCACCTTGCCGGATCATGAGTTTTTCCAAGAAGTGATGAGACTGAGTCCACATTTTCATGAGAATATTTGACAAGAATCCAGCTTATTCTTTTATAGAAATTCCTCTGTCATAGAAACAAGACTTGCCTCCCAAGGTACTGAGGTCCGGGTAACGTTCTACACCTGGAAATGGGTGACTTGCTGCGCTGGTGCCACCCCCTGTGTGGGCTGTGCTCCAGGGGGATTGCTAGCAGCTGGCCTCTATACTTCATCTACCATTGTCCTCTTCCTTCTGAGTCTCTTTTCTTTCCTTCTTTTTTATGATCCTGTTTAAAGTTTTTATGGAGTCTCTGTATCTCTTTAGAAGTCAAGTGTTCAATTCAGTGAATAATGATGACTGTGCGAGTGAGGGACAGAGGGAAAAAGGAGTGAATCTGTCAGAATTCCGCACGGAGGGCATTGCTTAGGAAGGAAGGGCATTCCTGCGGACGGATGAACAGATTACTCTGACACAGTTTCACTGTGAAAGAGAGGGCTAAGGGGTTGCCTGGCTCAAGGGACCAAGCAACCTTGATTGACTGCCTCGTTAGCCTTTTATTGTAACAGCAGTGTGAGATACAGTGTATCTTTAGATGCAATCAGTAGGGTGAGTAATCTTGGGAGGACACGTGTCTACATTGTCCTCTAGGCAAGGGCATCCAGGGATTAAGCATAAGGCTTCCAGTAAACACCCGGGGGCTGCACATGCATAGACTTGTTTGGAAAGGTCAAGAAATAATTAGGGGCACCACCTTCTACACTCCCCTAAGTCAGAATTCCAATAAACAGGGCAGAATTCCAATAAATACACTTCCTTTTTCTCAGAATGTCTTCCTTACAACTTTCCAACCAAGTCTCTTGTGTTCTCCAACAGCTGATGGCTAAATTAGTTGATTTTAGCACTAAAAGGAATTTTAAAGAGTTAAACCTAAGAGCTAATATTATGTATTATGTACTGTACTTCTGGGGTGTGTGAATATAAAGTAATATGACAAATGAAACGTATGTGACCACGCACCCTGAATTCATCTAAGTGAGGAAGAAATGCTTGTGGGCAAAAGAAATACTTTTGTGGACAGGCCTCAGCACAATCAGAAATGCTAAAGAGAATAAAACACGCTCAAATAGTTAATAAACTAATGGGAAGATAATATCACTTGTTCATTTACCCTTTCTTTCACTTATCTATTTCAAGCCTAATATGTGTGGGGCTCAAGGGAGGCACTGGGGAAGGAGCAGTGAGAGGGAAAGCCTCAGTTCTGCCCTGTGGGGTTCTGTGATGTAACTGAGGCTACACACTTAGAAAACCTTCCCAAACAAAGCCAAATGGGATGCCTCTGGGAGTCCCACTGTCTATGGCCGCCTAGTACAGCGGTCCCACTAGTCACAAGAGGCTACTTAACACTGGAAATGCAGCCGGTGAGACTGAGGAGCTAAACATTCAATGTTATTTAATTGTAGATTAAATTTAAATTTAAAAACCAATATTTAGTTCAGTCACTGGCAGACATTTTAGTACATTTAGAACAACTTAGGCACATAAATCTAATTTTCCAATTTTAAACTTTATGAGAACTAAATACAGATCAAGTGTTTCCTATGAAAATTTAAGAACCTAAGTGAGATGTGCTCTAAGTATAACATGCACCCTGGCTTTAAAAAATTTGGTACCAAAAATAACAGTAAAATAACTCATTGATAATTTGAAAATGTTTGTTACATGTTAAAATAATCATATTTTGGATACATTAGGGTAAACGAAGGGTTATTAAAATTAATTTCATCTGTTTTTTTTTCTTTTAATATGAGTACTAGAAAAATTTCAATTACCTATGTCACTTGCATTTGCTTCTCTTGGGTGGCACTGAGCTATGGGCTTTTGAAGGAGAGAGAAAGCCTATCATGAAAGAGGTCATTTTTGGAACAAACAAAACAGAAACAAACTAATAGATATAGAGAGCAAATTGACAGTCCCCAGAAGGGGGTTGGGGGAGTGGGTGAAAAAGGTGAAGGAATCAAGAAGTACACACTTCCAGTTGTAAAAGTAGTCTTGGGGATGTAAAGTACCACATAGTGAATCTATAATAATAAAAGGGTAATATGCTAATTAGACCGACGTCCTTCTGGATGAAGCTGGGACCGGAGGGAAGCCTGGGTCCCAGGTGCCAGAGGGAAGCTGATGCTGGCAGCTGGGGGAAGAAAGGCCTACTCTTGCACGAATTTTGTGCATTAGGCCTCTAGTATCGTATATAATAAAAAGGAAAAAAGTAAATTGACCCCAAGGGCAGAACAACCAGTTGCTATGATGCACCCTGACCACCAGGGGGCAGACGTTCAGGGCAGGAGCTGCCTCCTGGTAGTCAGTGCGCTCCCACAATAGGAGCTCCGCTCAGCTACAAGCTAGGCTGACGGCTGTGAGTGCAACGGTGGTCGCGGGAGTCTCTCCTGCTTCTGCGGCAGCACTAAGGATGTCCAACTGTGGCTTAGGCCCGCTCCCCATGGAGAGTGGGCCTAAGCCATTTAATCGGACATCCCCCAAGGGCTCCGGGGCTGCCAGAGGAATGTCTGACTGCCAGCTTAGGCCTGATCCCATGGGGAGTGGGCCTAAGCCAGCAGGTGGACATCTCCTGAGGGGTCCTGGACTGTGAGAAGGCGCAGGCTGGGCTGAGGGACCCCTTCCAAGTGCACAAATTTTCATGCACCGAGCCTCTAATAGTCAATAATCTATAATAATAAAAGGGTAATATGCTAATTAGACCGGACGTCTTCCAGACGTCATTTCTGATGTCCTGCCTGACAAAGCCAAGGCCAGAGGGAAGCCAGCCTGGGTCCCGGGTGCCTGAGGGCAGCCCGAGGAAAGCCAACCCAGGTCCCAGGTGCCTGCCAGCGGCTAGAGGAGGGAAGCCCTTGTCCAGGGTGATAGAGGGAAGTCAGTGCCAGCAGCTGGGGGAAGGAAGGCCTACTCTTGCACTAATTTTTGTGCATTGGGCCTCTAGTATTATAATAACTACTAGAGGCCTCGTGCATGAAATTTGTGCATGGGGGGGGTGTCCCTCAGGCCAGCCTGCACCCTCTCTAATCTGGGACCCCTTGAGGGATATCCGACTGCCCATTTTGGCCCAATCCCAGTAGGATTGGGCCTAAAAGGGCAGTTGGACATCCCTCTCACAATCCAGGACTGCTGGCTCCCAACCACTACCCTTCCTGCCTTCCTGATTGCCCCTAACCACTTCTGCCTGCCAGCCTGATCACCCCCTAACGACTCCCCTGCCAGCCTGATCAATGCCTAACTGCTCCCCTGCCGGCCCAGTTGCCCCCAACTGCCCTCCCCTGCTGGCTTAGTCTCCCCTAACTGTCCTTCCCTGCAGGCCTGGTCACCTGCAACTGCCCTCCCCTGCTGGCCCGGTCACCCATAGCTTCCCTCCCTTGCCAACCTGGTCACACTAACTGCCCTCCCCTGCTGGCACAGTCACCCCTGACTGCCCTCCCTTGCCAGCCTGGTTACCCCTAACTGCCTTCCCCTGCCGGCCTGGTTGTCACCAACTGCCCTCCCTTGCAGGCCTGGTTTACCCCAACTTCCCTCCCCTGCTGGCCCGGTCACCCATAGCTTCCCTCCCTTGCCAACCTGGTCACACTAACTGCCCTCCCCTGCTGGCACGGTCACCCCTGACTGCCCTCCCTTGCCAGCCTGGTTACCCCTAACTGCCTTCCCCTGCCGGCCTGGTTGTCACCAACTGCCCTCCCTTGCAGGCCTGGTTTACCCCAACTTCCCTCCCCTGCAGGCCTGGTCACCTCCAACTGCCCTCCCCTGCAGACCTGGTCCCCCACAACTGCCCTCCCCTGCAGGCCTGGTCCCCCCCAACTGCCCTCTCCTGCAGGCCTGGGTCCCCCCCAACTGTCCTCCCCTGCCAGCCAGCTTGTGGTGGCCATCTTGTGTCCACATGGAGGCAGGATCTTTGACCACATGGGGGCAGCCATCTTGTGTGTTGAAGTGATGGTCAATTTGCATATTACTCTTTTATTAGATAGGATGTTTGGTTTCAGATGGGTACAGACTTAGCAGGTATATAAATGTCTGATGACTCTGTTGTACACCTGACACTAATATAATATTGTATGCCAACTGTAGTAAAAAAAAAATAAATTAATGAAGAGGCCATTTGACAGTACAGAACTGAGCAGTGACATGATGTGGGATATTGCTAGGGATGCTAAGTATGTGGGAGACCCCTGGGCACTGAGTTTTAGGAGCAGCAGTGGGAAAGGATGATGGAGGCTATGAGATGAGTAGCTTTAACCAACCAACCAGCCTGAGCAGGTTGTGCAGTTGGCCAGGAGGGAGCTGGGAGCCTTTTGAGCAATAACAGAGTGTAAGAGTGGCTTTAGTGATATGTATCTGGTGGCAGTGTATAAACTACGATGGAGTTGGGAGAACTGGAAACAAAGGAATGTTTTGAAGACCCTAGCAGTAATTAAAGGCATTCCTGTGGGGTAGAAGGAGTGCTTCTGTTTAGATAAGAATCCCAAAACAAGCAGGGAAAGAAACAAATCAATGATAAAAACTTCTCACAGTGCCCTAGCCGGTTTGGCTCAGTGGAAGGAGCGTCGGCCTTCAAACTGAGGGGTCCAGGGTTTGATTCTGTTCGGTTCACAGGATGACGCTCAACCAACTGATCAACATTGGCCAGGCCTTGTGATTGTTGTTATAACTGGAAATTTGTACATTTTAAATCCCTCCCCCTTTTTTACACATTCCCTCAAAACACCCTTTTATCTGGCAACCAACAAAATGTTCTCTGCATCTAAGAATTTGATTCTGTTTTGTTTATTCTTTTTTGAGATTCTGCATATGAGTGAAACTCATGGTATTTGTCTTTCTCTGCCTGACTTATTTCACTTAGCATAGGTTCATCCATGTTGTTGCAAATGGCAAGACTTCTTTCTTTTTGATGTCTGAGTAATATTTCATTGTACATATTTACCACATCATTTTAAAAAATTTTATTGGGGTGACATTGGTTAATAAAATTATACAGGTTTCAGGGGTACAATTATAAAATACATCATCTGTATAATGTATTGTGTGTTCACCACCCCAAATCAAGTCTCCTTCCACACTATTTTTCCCCTTTACCCTATCCTAACCCTCCCCCCTTTTTCCCTCTAGTAATTACCATACTCTTGTCTATGAGGTTTTTTTCTTAATCTCTTCACCTTTTTCACACAGTCCCCCTCCCCTCTGACAGCTATCAGTCTGTTCTTTGTATCTATGAGTCTCTTTCCATTTTGTTTGTTAGTTTACTTTGCTCCTTAGATTCCACATATGAGTGAGATCATGTGATACTTGTCTTTCTCTGACTGGCTTGTTTCACTTGGCATAATACTCTCCAGGTCCATCCATGATGTTGCAAATGGTAAGATTATGACTGAGTAGTGTTCCATTGTGTAAATGTCCCACAGCTTTTTAATCCACTCATCTACTGATGGACACCTGGCTGCTTCCAAATCTTTTGTTTCCTTTGCCCAAAGAGATCTATCAGAAAAAATATGGCTATAAAAAATGTATGAGATTTTATTGCCTATATTTTCTCATAAGATTTTATGGTTTTGAGTCTAATATTTAAGTCTTTAATCCATTTTGAGTTTATTCTTGTGTATGGTTTAAGAAAGTGGCCTCGTTTTATTTGTTTGTATGTATTTGTCCAATTTTCCCAATACCATTTACTGAATAGACTATCTTTACCCCATTGTATATTCTTATTTATTTATTTATTAAAATAAATCTTTATTGTTCAGATTATTACAATTGTTCCTTCTTTCCCCCATAGCTCCCCTCCACCCGGTTCCCACCCCACCGTCTGCCCTTACCCTCCCCCCACTGTCCTCATCCATAGGTGTACAATTTTTGTCCAGTCTCTTCGCCCACCTCCCCACCCCCGAGAATTGTCAGTCCACTCTCTTTCTATGCCTCTGATTCTATTATATTCACCAGTTTATTCTGTTCATCAGATTTTTTATTCACTTGATTTTTAGATTCACTTGTTGATAGATAACGTATTTGTTGTTCATAATTTTTATCTTTACCTTTTTCTTCTTCTTCCTCTTCTTAAAGAATATCTTTTAGCATTTCATATAATACTGGTTTGGTGGTGATGAACTCCTTTAGCTTTTTCTTATCTGTGAAGCTCTTTATCTACCCTTCAATTCTGAATGATAGCTTTGCTGAGTAGAGTAATCTTGGTTGTAGGTTCTTGCTATTCATCATTTTGAATATTTCTTGCCACTCCCTTCTGGCCTGCATAGTTTCTGTTGAGAAATCAGCTGACAATCATATGGGTGCTCCCTTGTAGGTAACTAACTGTTTTTCTCTTGCTGCTTTTAATATTCTCTCTTTGTCTTTTGCTCTTCGTATTTTAATTATGATGTATCTTGGTGTGGTCCTCTTTGGATTCCTTTTGTTTGGGGTTCTCTGTGCTTCCTGGACTTGTAAGTCTATTTCTTTCACCAGGTGGGGGAAGTTTTCAGTCATTATTTCTTCAAATAGTTTTTCAGTATCTTGCTCTCTCTCTTCTTCTGGCACCCCTATAATTCAGATGTTGGTACGCTTGAAGTTGTCCCAGAGGCTCCTTACACTATCTTCATATTTTTGGATTCTTTTTTCTTTTTGCTTTTCCAGTTGGGTGTTTTTTGCTTCTTTGTATTTCAAATCGTTGACTTGATTCTTGTGATCCTCTAGTCTGCTGTTGGATCTCTGTATATTACTTTTTATTTCAGTCAGTGTATGCTTAATTTCTAGTTGGTCCTTTTTCATATCCTTGAGGGTCTTACTAAATTTATCGGCCTTTTCTAGAAAATTCTTGAAAAACCTTATAACCGTGGTTTTGAACTCTATGTCCCATAGCTTGCTTTCCTCCATTTCTTTCATTTGTGACCTGTTTCTTTGTCTCCACATTTTGGCTGCTTCTCTGAGTTGATAGAGTGGTTTTGTGTGCTAGGTGTCTTATAGGGCCCAGTGGCTCAGCCTCCCCAATTACCTGAGGTGGACACTCTTAGTGCACCCCTTTGTGGGCCGTGAGCACAGTCTTGTTGTAGTTAAGCCTTAATTGTTGTTGGCATCACTGGGAGGAATTGACCTCCAGGCCAATTGGCTGTGAGGATCAGCTGTGTCTATGATGGGAGAACTTCTGTGCTGGAGACACCCTTATGAGACAAGACTTGCTTCAGTGGGGCTTTGGTGCTCACTGAGTCTGCCCCCTGAGTGTGTCCCTTATGGATCTCAGGAGTTGTAATCTGGATGGTCCTACTCTGACCCCTGGGTACACTGGCTCTTGAATCTCCAAGGAGGTGCTAATTTAGCCTCTGCCTGAGGCCACCCAGCAGGAGCTATGGAGAGATCTACAGATTCCTCTTCTTTGTTTGGGTTTTGGAGGTGCCCAGATGAGACCCAGCTATGAAGCAATGCAAGCTGCTGTGGGGCCTTGGGCCTTCTTTTGGATGTTCTGGGTCTCACTGACTCAGCTGCAGTTTGTTAGATAAGTTTAGAATTCAAAGGACAAGGCCCAAGGCCATTCATTTGCAAAAGCCTCTGCACTCAGCTTGGATGGGGCGGAGTCTCAAGGTGGAGCAAACAGCAATGGCTTTGTGGGGTGGGATCTCAGGGTGGAGCAAACAGCGATGGCTTCCCGTCAGCCCTGCCCTAAGAGGCCACTGGGTCTCAGTGTCTGGTGGTAATTGCTGCAAGCACCTCTGAGAGAAAGCCACCCTCGAGTTTCACCCACTGCCAGACAGTCCAGTTTCTCTCCAAATGAGTCTGGGTCCCCAGAGTCTCTCCCAAAACTGGAGTTCAGAGCAGTCAGGAGCTTTTGTCTCCCTCCTGCTTGAAAAAGCCAGCCATGTACTCAGTTGCCAGCCCTCTCTGCGTGCACCTCTGTACCTCTGGACTTTACTTCTGCAGCTCCTTTGAGTCTCAGTGTGCTTTTCTCTTTCCTTCTAGTTGTAGAATTTCCACTTAGCCAGCCTTCCTGTGGTTCTGGATGGTGTCCGTTTTGTCTTTTAGTTGTAATGTAGTTTTTAAATTGTTGTGCGAGGCAGCAGTTCAGGTGTTTACCTATGCCACCATCTTGGTTTTCTCCCATTGTATATTCTTGCCTCCTTTGTCAAATATTAATTGACCATAACAGTGTGGGTTTATTTCTGGACTCCCTATTCTGTTCCATTGATCTATATGTCTGTTTTTATAGTACCATGCTGTTTTGATTTCCATGGTCTTGTAGTATAGTTTTATATTAGGTAGCATGATTCCTCCAACTATGTTCTTCCTCAAGATTGCTGTGGCTATCTAGGGTCTTTTGTGGTTCCATATATTTTTGGAATATTTGTTCTAATTCTGTGAAATATGCCATTGGTACCTTGATAGGAATTGCATTGAATCTATAGATTGCTTTGGGTAGTATGGACATTTTAATGATGTTAATTCTCTCTATCCCTGAATATAGTATAAGCTTCCACTTATTTGTATCTTCTTCATTTTCTTTCTTCATTGTCTTACAATTTTCCAAGTACAGGTCTTATACATTCTTGGTTAAATTTATTTCTAAATATTTTTTTATGCAATTGTAAATGAAATTGTTTTCTTATTTTTCCTTTCTAATAGTTCATTATTGGTGTATAGAAATGCAACTGATTTCTGCATATTTATTTTGTTTCCTGATACTTTACTGAATTCATTTATCTGTTCTAGTAGTTTTTGTGTGTGGAATGTTTAGGGTTCTTTATATTCAACATCATGCCATCTGCAAATAATGACAGTTTTATTTCTTCCTTTCTAATTTGGATGTTTTTGTTTCTTTTTCTTGTCTGATTGCTGTGGCTAGGACTTCCAGTACTATGCTGACTATGAGTGGTGAAAGCAGACACCCTTGTCTTTACCACATCTTCTTTATTTAATAACTTATTAATGGGCACTTGGGCTGCTTCCATATCTTGGCTATTGTGATAATGCTACAATGAACATAAGGGTTATATATATTGTTTTGAATGAGTGTTTTTGGTTTCATCAGATAAATACTCAGAAGTGGAATTGCTCAGTCTTATGGTAATTTAATTTTTAATTTTTTGAGGAACCTCCATACTACTTTCCATTATGGCTGTGCCAATTTGCAATGCCACCAATGGTGCACTAAGGTTAACTTTTCTCCACATTCTTGCCAACACTTGTTTGTTGATTTATTGATGATAGCCATTCTGACAGGTGTGAGGTGGTACCTCATTGTGGTTTTAATTTGCATTTCTGAGATGATTAGTGATGTTGAGCATCTTTTCATATGTCTATTGGCCATCTGTATGTCCTCTTTGTACAAATGTCTATTCAGGTCCTCTGCCAATTTTTAATTGGATTGTTGTTCTTTTGGTGTTAAGTTGCATGAGTTCCTTATATATTTTGGATATTAACCCCTTATCAAATGTCTCATTGCTGAATATCTTCTCCCATTCAGTAGGTTATCTTTTCATTTTGCTGTTGGTTTCCTTCGGTGTGCAAAAACTTCTTAGTTGGATGTAGTCCCATTTGTTTATTTTTTTAAAATTTTGTTTTTCTTGCCTGAGAAGACAGATAAAAAAAAATATTACTAAGAATGTGTCAGAGAATTTACTGCATACATTTTCTTCTAGGAGCTTTATGGTTTCAGGTTTTACATTTATGACTTTAATCAATTTAGAGTTTATTCCTGTTTAGGGTATAAGAAAGTTACTCAGTTTCATTCTTTTGCATGTGTCTGTCCAGTTTTCCTAGCAACACCATTTACTGAAAAGACTGTCTTAATGCCATTGAATATTTTTGCCTTCTTTGTCATAGATTAATTGACCAGATAGGTGTGGGTTTATTTCTGGGTTCTTCATTCTATTCCATTAATCTATGTGTCTGTTTTAATGCCAGTACCATGCTGCTTTGATTACCATAGTCTTGTAGTATAGTTTGATATCAGGTTACATGATACCTCCAGCTTTGTTTTTCTCTCACAAATTGTTATGGCTATTTAGGGTCCTTTGTGGTTCTATATAAATTTTAGGATTATTTGTTCTAGTTTGGTGAAAAAATGCCATTGGTATTTTGATAGAGATTGCATTGAATCTGGAGGTGGCTTTGGGTAGTATGGACATTTTTATAATGTTAATTCTTTTACCTTCTTGGTTAAAGTTATTTCTAGTTTGGTTTTTTGTTTGTTTGTTTGTTTGTTTTTGGAGGTAATTGTAAATGGGATTGTTTTGTTATATCTTCTCCCTGATAGTTCATTATGCTATCTAATAAAGAGGAAATATGCTAATTGACCATCACACCCTCACAAAGATGGCAGCACCTACAGCCAATAAGGAGGAAATATGCTAATTGACTGTCACAGCCTCAAAGATGGTGGCGCCCACAGCCACAAGATGGCAGCCCCCAGTCCCCTCAGCCTTGCCGGGGTGGCAGGCACACGGCACATGGGTCTAGCCACTCTGCGCACCTGCCTCTGGAGTCCTCCAGTCCCCTCAGCCCCCTAGCCACCCAGGGCCGACCTGAGGCACAGGGAGATTATGCTGTGTATTCTTTTTTAATGTACTGCTGAATCACTTTACTCATATTTTGTTTAATATTTTTGTATCTCTGTTCGTCAGGGACATTGGCTTATAAATTTTTTTGTAATGTCTTTGATTTCAGAATCAGGGTAATGTTGGCCTCATAAAATGAGCTTGGGAGCTTTCTATGCTCTTGAATTTTTTTGAATAGTTTGAGAAAGATAGGTGTTAGTTTTTCTTTGACTATTTGGTAAAATTCACCTGTGAAGCATCCAGTCCAGGACTTCTGTTTTTTGGGAGTTTTTAAAATTGCTTCTTAAATTTCATTAGTTGTCATTGGTCTGTTCAGATTTACTGTTTCTTCTTGATTTCGTCTTAAAAGATTGTATATTGCCAGGAATTTATACATTTATTCCAGGTTGTCCAATTTGTTGGTATATAATTTTTGTAGTATTGTCATATAATCCTTTGTATTTCTGAGGTGTCAATTTTGACTTCTCTTTCATTTCTGATTTTATTTATTTAAGTCCTCTCTCTCTTTTTCTTGATAAGTCTGACTAAAGGTTTATCAATCTTGTTTATCTTTTCAAAGAACCAGTTCTTGGTTTCATTGATCTTTTTATTTATTTTATTTTATTTTTTTAGACTCTATTTTATTTCCACTTTGATCTGATCCTTTCTTCTATTCACTTTGTGATTTTTTAAACTGTTCTTTTTATAGTTCCTTTAGGTGTAAGGTTAGATTGTTTGAGTCTTTTCTTGTTTCTTGAAGTAGGCCTATATTGCTATGAGTTTCTTTCTTAGAACTGCTTTGGTTGTCCTATAGGTTTTGGGTAGTGTTTTCATTTTCATTTGTCTCAGGGTATCTTTGATTTCCTCTTTGATCTCATTGTTTCACCATTCATTGCTTAGTAGCATGTTATTTACTTTCCATGTGTTTGTGTTTTTCACTTTTCTTGTTGTACTTGATTTTTGGTTCCATATCATTATGGTTGGAAAAGATGCTTGATATGATTTCAATCTTCTAAAATTTATTGAGACTTGTTTTGTGACCTGGCATATAGTCTCTCCTAGAAATTGTTCCATGTGCACTTGAAAAGAATGTATATTCTGCTGTTTTGTGGTGAAATGCTCTAAAAATATCAATTAAATCTATCTGTGTCATTTAAGGCTGCTGTTTTCTTGTTGATTTTCTGTCTGTAAGTTCTATCTGTTGATGCCAATGGTGTGTTAACCTCCTCTACTAGCACTGTATTACTGTCAATCTCACTCTTCATGTTCATCAATATTTGCTTTATATACTTAGGTGCTCCTATGTTGGGTACATAAATGTTTACAAGGGTTATATCCTTTTGATGGATTTATCTCTTTATCATTATGAAATGTACTTCTTTGTGTCTTGTGATAGCCTTTGTTTTAAAGTCTATTTTTCTTATATAAATAGGTTTTGCTACCCTAGCTTTTATTTTGTTTCCATATTCATGAAATATCTTTTTCCATTCCTTTACTTTCAGTCTGTGTGTCTTTTGATCTGAAGTGGGTCTCTTTTAGCAGCATTTGTATAGGTCTTGTTTTTTCATTCATTCAGACACCTTATATTTTTTGATTGGAACACTTTATCCATTTATATTTAAACTAATTATTGATAGGTATGTAGTTATTGACATTATTTTATTCATATTTTTTATCTTGTTTTTTTCTTCTTTACATTTCTTGTAATACTGGTTTGGTGGTGATGAATTCCTTTTGCTTTTTCTTGTCTGGGAAGCTCTTTATCTGTTCTTTGATTCTAAATGATAGCCTTGCTGGGTAGAGTATTCTGGGGTGTAGGTTCTTGCTGTTTATCACTTTTCATATTTGTGTCAATCCCTTCTAGCTTGCAAAGTTTCTTTGTGAAATCAGCTGACAGTCTTATGGGAACTCCCTTGTAGGTAACTAACTACTTTTCTCTTGCTGCTCTTAAGATTCTCTATCATTAGACTTTTGCATTTTAATTATGATGTACCGTAGTATGGGCCTCTTTGGGTTCATCTTGTTTGGGACTCTCTGCACTTCCTTGACTTGAATGTCTATTTGCTTTGCCAAGTTAGGAAGTTTTCCATTATTTTTATTCAAAAAGGTTTTCAATCCTTGCTCTTTCTATTCTTCTGGTACCTCTACAATGATAATGCTAGTATGCTTGATGTTGTCCCAGTGATTCCTTAAACTATTCTCATTTTTTAAATCCCCCCCCATTTTTTTTTTTTAGTGTTCTGATTGGGTGTTTTATGCTACCTTGTCTTCCAAATTGCTGATTTGATCTTCTGCTTCATCGACGTCACTCTTGAGTCTCTCTAATGTATTCTTTATTTCATGTTTTAATGTTTTCTATCTCCATTTTTATATTTTTTATCTCTTTGTTGAAGTTCTCACTATGTTCAGCTACTCTTCCCCTAAGTTCATTGAGCATACTTATAATCAGTTTTGATCTTTGCATCTGGCAGACAGTTTGTCTCCATTATTTATTTTTTTTAGCTCTTTTTCTTTTTTATTCAGTTCTTTATTTTGGGACATTTTTCTTTGTCTTCTCATTTTGGCTGACTCTCTGTGTTTGTTTATATGTATTAGTTAGATTGGTTATGTCTACTGGTTTTGGCAGAGTGGCCTTATGTAGTAGGTTTTTTGTGGGGCCTAGTGGCATAGTCTCACTGGTTACCTGAGCTCGGTGCTCCAGGGGTGTCCCTTGTGTGAGTTGCATATGCCTTGCTCTTGTAGTTGAGCCTTGATTGCTATTGCAATGTCAGTGGGAAGGATTGATCCTCAGGCTCACTGGTTGTGATAAATGGCCATGAATACAGTTGGTGGCACAGGGGCTGACTCCATGGAACAGGATTTGCTTTAGTGGGGCTCTGGTGCCTTCTGAGTCTCCCCTTTGGGTGTGTTGTTTGCAGAGTTTGTTGGTTGATGCTCTGGTGTGGTTTGAAGCTGACACTGCATGTGTTGTTGTTGGGGTCTCTTGGGAGGGGCTCTGGTACAGACCAATATCAGCTGAAGCCCTGTTAGACCAGGGGCCACCTGGTAGGAGCCACAGAGTGATCTGCAGATAGTTGCCACCTGTACTGGACTTCAAGGCATCTGGAAGAGGCTAAGCTCTGAAGCAAGGATGGTTGTCACTGGGGCTGAATTTGGGCCACTTAGCAAGAGTTATTGAGAATGCAGAGGACAGATGCAATTTGTTTGGGGTTTGTGAGCCTTTGAGAGATTTTAGGAAAGACTGCAACATGAGCCAAGACAGGCCATGTGTATGGAGAAGCCACTGGAAGTAGCTTGGGTAGACCCAAAAGTTGGGTGGGGCATGGTCTCAAGGAACCACCAAGGTGGGTGAACAGTGTTATCCAGATAATGAAGCATTCAGATTTGTACCCACCTGCTCCTGTTAACTGGGTAGAAGGAGGGCTCAACAAAGGAGCAATAACTGTAAGCACTTCTGTCCCCAGAGTGAGCTGCCCTGATCCCTGCCCCTCTAGCCCTCACCTAAAGCCAGAGAATTCATTTCCTCCCACTATGTCTCTGGTGCTTGTTGAGTTGCTGCCCCAATGCTGGAGCTATGAGTGAGTGAATCTTTGAGCAAAATTACAATTAGTTGCAATTTTGATGTGATTGTGGGAAAAGCTGAGCACAATATCTCCCTACTTTACCACCTTGACTGGATTTATCTTGATGGATTTATTTTAATCACTTTATCAGGGGACCTGTTTAGTTTGCTACTCATAAGGCAACCACAAATCTCCAAGGAAACAGAGTGACAGGAAATAATGACTTAAAAGAAATGGATACCAATACAAGAGATGATCTATAAAGTCATGGATCATAGAATTGTAGAACACAGAAAAGGCTTCCAGGTATTATTTAATTCAGCCTTTCACTTCATTGAGGAATGGGCTCAGAGAAATTTAATGACATGTCCAAAGCTACATAGCTGGTTAGCAGCAGAACAGTGGTTAGAATATGAACCTCCATGTTTTCGTACACCTTCCACCATGTCGCATGGAATGCTGCCCATTAAGAAGATCAAACATATAATAAATCCAGAAAGATAAGGTTAAACAATGAGGAATTGTGGAAGGTAATATTTGGGTCTATCTATATATAGAGAGGTTATATAAGTACACACAGTCCTATGAATAAAATGCATGAGGCCTCTGTTCTCCCCACCTCAGCCCGCTGGAGTGTCATTGGTTGATCCTGAATGACTCAGGGACAGCTGCCCAGGGTTGGGACACAGGGGAGGAACACTTAATCCCCACTAAGAAGGGGGTGCAGTGTGCAGGGCCAGTACTACCACCACCCCAGGAAGGTTTTCAGTGTCACAGCCTCTTCCTTCACATGTTTGTAAAGAAAGAAGAATTAATTAGAGGACCAAAGAGGGAGAGAGATGTTGAGGAAAAGTAGGAAAGGGAGTGTTGACGTGTCGAGCTGAGGGCTTGGCTCAAATGTAAATGTTCGGAACAGTATGAAGACTTTAAATAAAGCTCTCATAGGTGAATGCAGTGACAGAGAAAAGCCACCATGTGCTCCAGGGAACTAAGTAAATAAGCACAGACGTCAAATGTTCATAGCCGGATGGAGGCTGGGCTGGACCGGGAGCGCAACAGAAAGTACAAGAACATCTTTAGTTTTAATTGCCAAGACCTGTTCTATTAGGTGGCACCTGTGGAGTCGCTCACATTTCAGGAAATATTTTCTGCTAAGGGACTTTTTAGAGGAAAATATGAAAATCCAGCCTCAGCTCTGAACCAATCCAGCATCTGAGCTGCAATTAGAGCTTATGAATAGCTTAGGCTTTCTTAAGGAGTGCTTCTGACATTCAGCGAATTTGCTTATGATTATGTGTTTTATACATTTTCCTTGAAAGTAGAAACCCAATGATTATCATTAAATAATCGAAGTATTAATGCCATGAAAACCAACCCACGACCCTTGGTAAAAAGCCACACAGATGGGCACTTCCCCCAACCTTGCTGTGTTCTTTTATTCACACATAACACAATGGGCAGAAAGCAGGAGCAAAAACCACAAGCAAAGGCCATGTTTGGCTTTGATTTGACATTAAACCTCAGACAGTCATTAAAATTTCTTGAACTCTGTGGCTTCAGTCCAGGTTGGAAAGCAGGTCAAGCAAGTAAAGCTAAGAGTAGAGTGTAAAATCTTTGGTTCTCAGTGCTCTTTAAAGATTGTTTCAGGGTTAATGTTTGACTTTGGGTCTCAACTATTTTATGCCTTGGTTTCCTCACATACACACAAAATATAATTCATCTTGCAATGAAAGAAGATCACGCTTTTTCATTAATGTGAATCCAGGCATACCTTGGAGATATTGCAGGTTTAGTTCCAGACCACTGAAATAAAGTGGGTATTGCAATAAAGAGAGTCGTAATCTCTTTGCTGGTGGAGGGTCTTGCCTTCAGTTTGTAAAAAAATGAAACATCTGTGACGCTCAATAAAGCAAAGTGTAATAAAATGAGAAGTGCCGGTAGTATAAACTCTTTTCTTTGGAAGGTAAAGCAAAAAGGTGAAGAGTTCAGGCTTTAGAGCAGCGTGGTCTGATAGAGGCATAATGTGAGCCACAAGTGGGGGCCACACATAGAATGCTAAGTTTTCTACTAGCCACATTAAAAAATGCAAAAGCAGGTCAAAGTAATTTTAATAAAATTTTATACAGAGTATCTAAAATATTATTTCAACATGTAGTCAATATTTTAAAAACTATTGGAATATTTTACATTCTTTTTTTTTATATTAGGTCATTAAAATATAGTGTGTATTTTACACTTACTACACATCTCAATGCAAACTAGCCCTATTTCAAGTGCTCAGTAACCATAAGTGTATTGGGCAGGGGAAGTCCAGAGTCAAACTGAATTGATTTAGAAGCTGCCTGATCTTGAGCAAGTTACTATAGTATTCTGTGCCTCAGTTTCCACATTTGTAAAATAATAATAATAATACCTATCTTATTAGGTTTGTCATGAAGATGACATGTGTCAATATATTTAAAGTCTTTAGTGCAGGGCCTGGCGTATATTTGATCAAGCCATGTCAACTATCACTAGTTTTGGCAGAAGTACACAGGGTGAAAGTGTTAATATTTCTCCAAAATGCAGTGCTTCCAAACCAAGAAAATTGAGTTAAATTTAGAGCTTAGATTTTTTTTGAGAGGTGGCGGTGGAGAAAAGGCAACCATTTATTTGCCCAAACCAGAAAACATCTCAAAATACTTCCTTCTTGGATTTCATCAAACCAGTAATTTTTAAATGTAAAATGGCCTTTCCCCTATAGTTGAAAGAAGAGTTCAACTAGCTCAAGCTTTAGAGCAGTGTGGTTTCAATAGTTTCTCCACTTTGTCAGTAATATTTAAGGCAGCTGAATAGTTTTGTGTGATTACACTATTTGAAAAGTGCATTTAGATTTTGAGGGTCAGAATTTAGATTTTGGAACTTTTAAAATGATTAAACGTTCAGTGTTATTTATTTTCTAAAGTGGTTTTGCCCTTGGATGACAGCCACATCTTGGGTGACATTTGCATTGTCCCTGTTGCTCCAGATGTACACCAAAGGAGTCAAGCATTTGCTTTGTGGCCACAGGGATCAATTTGTTGTATGATTTTTTTCCTAATCTCTTCTGTGAATGAACTAAAAGAGGGGTAAAATTTGATTGGGCCAAGTTTTCAGGGCTTATTCTCATGCTAGTGCCCCAGTGCACAGATTTGTGCACATTGAAAGGAAATTAATTAGAAGGTGGCCAGTGGGGTGGGACTGGGCAAGATGGGTGTGTCTGGAGCCAACCTCCTAGGGTCCCTCCCTGGCTGGCCACAGCTGGGGCAGTGTCGCAGCTCAAAGGGCACCTGTAGAGTGAGTGGGGTCCTTCCGACAGGTGGGGTCCCTAAAGCCTGGCCTGCAGGGATCGGGCTGAAACTGGCTCTCTGACATCCCCTGAGGGGTCCCGTATTGTGAGAGGGTGGTTCTCAGGTGACACACCCTGGAATTGTGTGTCACCCACGAACTGCTGCCGCCAAGTCAACGTAGCTCGGCAGCTCCTGCATTGAGCGTCTGACCCCTGGTGGTCAGTGCACATCATACCTACCAGCTGGTCAGCTCGTCGCTTAGCCTTTTATATATATAGATGGCAAAGACTCAGAAATATTAATGTCACTTGCTGTATGGTATTAAGAAGATCCACAGGGTGTCAGTAAATGGGCATTTGGGGTCCATTTTCCCTCATCCTTAGTCGTAGTGGTGGTACCAAATATCTTCGTGACACTTGCATCTTTTGAAGGAGGTTTGAGGGATTTGGAGTTGATCAAGGAGAAAGATATGACAATGACAAGCAATAACACACAACTAGCTTTACTGGGCCATGCTTGCACAGGGTTGCAGGAGAGGGGAAGTCACTCACATGAGACTGTCCAGATGCTCTAGGAAGCCAACATCCAGAGGGGAGGAGGGTAAGGGGACTCCTGGGAGGAAGGGGGATTAGAACAGGGCTCAGCAATGTGGGATAGGAGTCTCTGGGTTACAGAGCTGTGAAGGGCAGTGGTAGCTTGAGGTTTTATAACTATAAGGCTCTAGGTTATTAATGGTCAACAGTTGCTGGGTGAGGTTTCGAGGGGTATGCAAAATAGGTAGGCTCTAAATGGCTGAAAATCTGCTTCTTTGGCTATTTTTTAAAATTACTAGATGTTTAAAATTTGAGTTTGGTGCCAGTGGGCTTTTGAGCAAATGAAAATATAAACCACCTATGCCTTGTCCGGTGTGGCTCAGTTGGTTGGGCATCGTCCCGTGCACTGAAAGTTGTGGGTTTTATTCCCAGTCAGGGCACATGCCTAGGTTGTAGGCTTGATTCCCAGCTGGTGTTGTGCAGGAGATAGCCAATTGATGTTGAGCCCTCACATCAATGTTTCTCTCTCCCTCTACCTTCCTTTCTTTCTAAAAATCATTAGTTAAAAGCAAACAAACAAAATAAGCCACCTAGAGACCGATACACAGAAGCCATCTTTGACCCATTTATATAGGGACTTTTCATTCTATGAGTGAAGAACGTGGCCTGGGGCAAAGAGCACAGGAGAAAGCCTGGGCGCTGGGTGCCGCGTGGCACTCTCTCTAGCTACACCTTGGGTGGTCACTCAATCTGTGGGGCCTCATTGTCCTCTCCATAAAATGAGGGTGGGACAGAAGACCTCTACGTTTCCAGCTCTAAATATTTATCAACCTCAGATTCTCTAAACATCCTCAAAATGATGGACAGGCTATGCTTTATTATTTGCATTTCTCAGACGAAGAACCTGGAGCACAGAGTGGATAAGTGCTGAGCTATATATCACAGCTCGCCCAGTTCCTGGCAGAGAAGTGGATTAGAATAGATACTTATGGATGTCTAGCTCCTAGGTCTTTTTTATTATCCCGATGGCAAATAAAGGGAAATCTTTACAAAATGTTGTTCTGGAGATGAAATTAAAAGTCCACCACTGCAAGTAGCTGTAGCCCATACAAGAGATAACCCAGATCAAAGATTTATAGGAATGCCATGATATTATCATTCTATTTTCTTTACCTGTTTCCATTTATAGAAATTTAAAGTAAAAGAACTACAACATCACTTCATCTGCTTTCTATAAAGCTGTGCAGTGGATGAGAAGACCCCATGGCTGGCGACAGGCACAGGTGTCAGGATTTCCTCTATACCCAGGGGTCCTGGTCTTGTCCTCCTGTATTGATTTCTCAAGGGTCTGCCCTGAGCTGTCACTTCTAACAAAGATCTTTTCTGCCGTGGTGATTACTATGAAGATTCATTACTATTTTTAATATAGCATACCAACTGCATACCTGAATCAATCTCGGAGGCTGTACTTGAGAAATACACTCTCTTTCACTCACCGTTATTGGAACTCTGTACAGAGTTTGACTTCCTGTTAGAGTCACCAGCTAGGGAAACCTTTCCTTCTGAAAGGAGGGAGGTTTACCTAAAAATAAGTCTGTTGTAAAACTTTTATCCTAAAACTTGTCTAAATTGTAAAAAATTCACTTGGGAGTTTCGGTGAATTCTTTGGCCCTGAAAGCTTCTATATTTGACTGTCCTGGAACACTCTGTCCTCCTCCATGTCCATTTGATTCTGCTCCAGCCTTTCAGAGGACTTTGTAGCCCTGCTTCCCAGACCTGAGTTTAATTGGAGAGTTAATTATCTACGTAAGAACATGTAAGCCAAGTTGAGTTTGGGGGTGAGGCCTGCAATCTCTGTTCCACCTCAATAGACAAGAAAGTCTTTGTGACTCTTTGTTGGTTGTATTTTTACATAAGCAGATGTTCCCTATAGCAGGGGGAAGAACCCAGGGAGAGGAGCCTGTAACTAGATCGTGTTTAGCTAAATGAGGACAAAAGCTCCTTTATCTCTTTGTAATAACTTAGCCTAGGAAGACCCGAGTCCTGAGCTGTGAGGTCCTCATTTCAGTTTCAAGTAGGCATTTGAGCTAAACAGGAAGGAATGAGGGTTCATTTGCTTGGCCTCGGCCTTCAGTCATGATTTCTGATTAGCATGTGCTTCTCAGATGGAATTCATAAGCACCTTGAATAATCTATCCTTCTTCTCATTCCAGAAATTCTTTAGTTAGGTATTTTCAAAAGTTTCTTTCTTTTAAATTCACTTTACCCAGGCTACTAAACAGCCTTCACTAGTTTATGGTTTCCATGGCAACCAACTGAAGGACCCATTCAAGTCCATCAACAATAACTTTAATGAAAGTGATGTAACATCACTTAAAATAGCTTCCCTATTAGATTCCCCAGGACTCTGAAACTGCCTGTGAAAGAACATTTTCCTCCACATCACAAGTGGGGGACATCATATTTCCCTGTCCCCCAGATTCATATATCTCAGTGAATTATTGTTTTACTACACTGTAGGTACTGTCCTTGGTCTCCTTCTCAAGAAAGTGGGGGTAATATTAAAAGTCCTACTTATCTCCTAGGATTGGTTGAAGAATAAATTGGTGGTGTGAAGGTGCTTGGGATGTTGTAAAGTGGCACATGGCATGGGGTACACAAATGCCAGCTGAGACCAGGCAGGTAGTGTGAATGAGAATATGAGACCAGGTGTAAGACAAGTAACAGTAACATCACGATAAAAAAATGGGAACTGACACTAGGAGATACTAGTGTGTGGATTATGCAAATGTGGACTATGCAAATGGGGGACCCAGACCCATCTGAAGGTAGCAGCTGCTACTTAATTTTAGCCAATTGTTGCTTTTTGGGAATATGGGGCCTGAGTTACCAATTCTTCTTATTTCATTTTTAAAGAAGAACCAGAAACCCAGATCTTAAAAAAATATGTTTAAATTCTGACAATGAATTCATAGTAAACACACACATGCATGGGTATACACCCACTGAGCGGAATAGATGCATAGCTGTTGTGTGGATGAAACCTGGAGGAGGCCACTGGCTCTAGTCCTTTGCTATAGGACATTCTTAGAACCATAGACAAGTCTGCAATGTACTAGGTATTGACCTCTATTTTTTTAAAATCTTATCACAGAAAGCAGATTACACTCAGATTTGCAGATAAGTTGCTAGAAACTTACTAAGAACACCTGGAGAATGCCAAGAGGTGGAATGTACAAGGAGGTTATGTTGGCTGAATGTTGGGAGAAATTTACTGAGAATCAGAGATGCTGAAAATAGGATGGAGGGAAGGAGATATACGAACAATGTGATACATGAACCTTGATAAGATCCTAGATTGGGGCCGGGGGAGGTGGTGGGTGGGGGAGGGAAACAAGGAAAAGTATTTTTAGGGCAATTGCAGAATTTTAAATAGAGGCTATTAGATAACTTAATTTGATTAATAACTTCTTAGGTGTGTGTGATATAGTGCTGGTTTATATAGACATTTTTATTTTTAGGAGACACATACTGAGGTATTTAGGATGAAGTGTCAGGGTCCACATGACTTAGTCTCAGTAATTTAGCAAAAAAGGAGTGTATGAATGTATGTTAAGAAAGAGAGAAAAGCCAAATTTAGTAGCACAAGTGGCTAATCGAGGCAAAGAGTATTCATTGTACTCTATTTTCAACTTTTCTGTAGTTCTGATTATTTTATTTAAGTAAGGAAAAAATAAGATATGCTTTCAGATGAGGTAAGTTGTGAGCTTCCTGCTATGGGAATCATTCAAGTTGACTCATTCAAATGGCTTCTATTTGGAATGTTGATGCAATGGCTGGCTACTGGACCTTGGTAATTATTTTCAAGTGTTTCAAGTGCAAGGATCTGCTAGGGGTAGGACCCAAAGATACAAATCTAGGATGCTTTTAATGTTCAATTCCTCAGCCATCCATTTTTGTCTCTTTCCTTCAATGAGATAATTTATATAAGCCAACTATCAGGGTTTTGGACTCATGATAGGCATACATCAATTGTTACTTTTCTTTTCATTTGTTAAAAACTTACCTACGGTCAAACTTTGGAACAAGTATTGCATCTCAAAGTATCAACACTTCATCAGCAAACAAACAAACAAACAAATAAATAAATAAAACGTACCAGGAGCATCCCCTGGCCACTGCACAGGCGCCATAAGCTGCGAGGCCCAGGGCTGAGATCAGGCAGGCGGGCAGGTGGGAGCAGCGGGGTGACAGGCGGCACTGTGAGTGGTCTCCCCACAGCCCTGGTGTGTGCTAGGCTGCAGTAAACCGAGGAGCGCTGCTGTGCTGAGCAGACTCCCTTGGGATCCCTGCCCAACCACCAAACCTGCTCCTCGGCCTGAGCCTGTTTGGCAGGACCTCACAGCATTCAGGGCAGAATCGCAAAGTGTGAGTCTAGTGGGCAAGAAACTCCCAACAGATTTCAGAAGTTTTGCTCTCTGGGTTCCGTCCTCAGCCTAACTCTCCCCTGACAGAGGCTGTCTCCTTAGTCGCATGAAACACGTGGGGGTGGGGTGGAAGCAGCTCTCAGCTTCTGCAGGACGCCCCTGGCCTCTGCCTGTGGCCTTTTTAGGGTCCCTCATGGAGGGGCCTCTTGGCAGCCAATCTCCTCTGCCTCCTGTGACCTCTGGCCCTTGCAGGTGCAAACAAGGCCCTCCTGTTTGTGGCTGGTGTGGGGCTGGGCATGCACTGCCTGCCTGGGGGCCTGTGTGTACACTGTGAGCCTTTTCAGAGTCTGGGCCCCAGCTCTGCAGGCCGCCCAGATCAGGTTTTCACTGAAGAAGGGCCAAAAGTGGGAAGGGGAGAAAGTGGAAAACAACTGTGGTCTCCCTGATGTCTCTCCCTGGGTCTTCCCTGCAAGGCAGAGGCCGGCTCAGTGTTCCAGGCCCACCCAGAAACTTCCCAGCCTTAGTGATGGCATATGAGCACCTGGATCAAACCTTACCTGAAGCTGTCATGTTATGTGAGTCCATATTTATTGTGATAATAAAGATAATGATAAAGACATTATGTGGCCCTTATCACTGGCCAGACCCTTATTCTAACCATGTGACATATATTAACCCATTTAAATCTTCCAACAACTCTCTGAGATAATTACTATCATTATTCTCATTGCACAGATATGACACTTGAAGCATAAAAATGCAAAATAGTCTACCTCAGGCCACACAGCTGTGGTGGGCACAGCCAGGATGCCTGGACCTCTCATCCTGTGTGAGACCCCACCTCCTACTTCTGTCATTTACACCCAAAGAAGCCCTGACTGATTCCAGGAGAGAGGAAATTAGAGTCATTATTCCTTGCTGAGAACCTTTAGTGGCCCCCTAAGGCCCTGCACAATGCAGCCCCTGCTGTCATCTCCCACCTCACATCCCACTGCTACCCCATGTCACTCTGCTCCAGCCCCACAGGTCTCCTTTCCATTCCTCCAACTTGCCAAACTTAGTCCTGCCTTTGCTCCTGCTGTTCCCTCTGCAAAAATTCCCTTTGTCTACTCACTCACCTTGTGCTCAGGGAAGTGGTCCTTCAACATCCTCCTCCCAACTCCAGTCCAGGCCAGTAGAGCTCAGATGTCAAGAATTCATGCCCAGGAGGCAGTCAGCCTGGGTTCAAATCCAGTTCCATCATTTTTTGGGAGTATGAACTTGGGCCATTACCTTGATCCCTTCATGACTCAGTTTCCTCATCTGTAAAATGGGGTAATAGTCATACCTGCCTTACAGGTTTGGGTGAGTAATAAATGAAGTTATTATGTATAAAGTGATTAAAAAGTGCTGGAAGGCCCTGGTTTGGCTCAGTGGATAGAGAGTCGGCCTGCAGATTGAAGGGTCCTGGGTTTGATTTTGGTCAAGGGCACATGCCTGGGTTGTGAGCTCAATGCCCAGTAGGGGGAGTGCAGGAGGCAGCTGATCAATGAGTCTCTCATAATGGATGTTTTTATCTCTCCCTCTCCCTTCCTCTCTGAAATCAATAAAAATATCTTTAAAAAAAAAGTGCTGGACATTTAGTCACCCAGGCAGAAAATCATCCTTATTTTTCCGTGACCACTGGAGATTTTATTTGTGTTTATTAAAACAGTGAAACATTGCAAACCATGTGATGCAATATTTTTCACTGGCAAGTGTAAATAGTTCATACATGGACTATATTGCTGAATTTGAAAAATACCTTTAAAGTGGAAACTTATTTTTTTCAGTTTAATTTATCTTATTTTTCAGCTTAGTGAGCTATAATTGACAAATAAAATTGTAAGATATTAAAAAAATACTAAAAATACATTTTAGGGTAGGTGAAATATTTTCAATTCCTATCCAATTAAAAGCTATCTAGGTGAGTTTTCCTATTTAAGCCCAGGAAATAATTTTATACTTACAGTTGAAGAAATAACTTCATTTCAGGGATACCCTTGCCCTCAGCTCCTGCTTAAGAAAAAAATATATCCTGCCTTTTAAGTTTCAGAACAATGGGATAGCACACAAAGGGACACAGAACAAAAGTAAATACTTCACATAGACACGTAGGCATCTTCGGGAAGTTACAGCTACAACCTAGCATGCATTCCAGGTGTGGACTCCTTCACCCAGCTGCTGAAGAGCTCTCTGTTAGGCCCCGCAGGACACCTGGCCCCTTCGTCCGCAGCAGTAACCCCAGCACTCTGTGAGCTCACTCTCATGCAGAGTGCCTGCTGTCCTCGCTGGCCATCTCCAAATGCGCACGTATTCAGGTCACTTGTTGTAATCTTATTGTATTTGACCTTCCGAAGATTTTCCCCGGACTCTGGAGCACTATTCCCAATGTATCTGCCTGGGTCCGTTTTGTCCTGCTTTCACAGCCTTAGAAACTATTTTCTCCAGGTGAGCTTTCCTAAGTGCATCTCTGGGGACGTGGCTCTGCTCTCCAGGGGTAGCATCACAAGTCCTGCTAGAGCCAGGCCTGCTGGACATTAGTAAGGGGCTGACTGAGAGACCAAATGGAGGCTGTGTACTACATGTCTAAGAGGCATTATAAAGCAAGCTGATGAACTGTTAAATAAACTATGTCCTGTCCTCCTACCTTGACAAATATCTCCTCTCAATGCTGTTCCCACAAAGACTACTAGGAACACCTGAAGTGGAACAAAAGTTGGGTGGATTAACTCATTGCAATGAGGGAGAGGCCACACCCCATGGGGAGTGGAGGGACATCTCAATCAGAGGGTGTTACAGGCTGTTGTTGCTCCTTGTGATTAAGCCCCTATCCCAGTGGTCGGCAAACTCATTAGTCAGCAGAGCAGCAAACCGTGGCTCGCAAGCCGCAGTTTGCCGACCACTGGGTTAGAGGATTCAGGCCTATGATGGGTGATTCTGCAGAAGATTCAAGAAGAAATGACTTTGCTTAGGATTAAATGGATGCTTTCAGGAAGCGGGGGGTAGTCCTATCTTAAACTAGGGCTAACACAGTGGTTGGTAAAGAAGTAGTTAGTAGTCACTCGTATTAGCCAGGATAGGAGCACATGGCTCATCCTTGTGATGTGCTAACATTCTGGTTTTAGTCTGTGCTCGGATATGAGTATGGAGAGGTCTTGTTTTCCTCTTGTGTCATCACAGTCACAAGTGGCCTTATCTGTTGCTGGTGTTTTGTGGGATTGTTTATGCTCAATTGGAGAACACTATCGATGGACCACCTGGGAGTGCCCAACAAGCTTCTTGTGACACCAAGCCTGGTGGATGATGATCCCTTCACAGTGACACGGAGGGCCAGGTTTGAATCTGGAAGTGCTGGAACCCTTAGGGTTCTGTGCCAGAGGTGGCAGTGGGGCGGAGCCATCTCCACTCCTTCTTCCACTCCAGGCTCCTTCCTACCCCAGGACCTGTCTCGCACTGGGAAAGGCCTATTCCTAAGTAGTATGCACATCCCGTCCCATATTTCCAGGCTGACGCGTGTGGCTCTAGAGGTCTGCACACCGGCAGAGGGGTGCATCTTCAGGAGGGTGAACTCAGGGGCGAGGCCCCCACAGGCCTGGGAAGCAGGCTCAGGGCTATTTGGGCAGAGAATTCCAAGGTCCTGGGTACCTGGAAGCTAATCTAATAGTTGGCTCCAGGTGGGCTTATTCCTTTGGTCCTGCAGACTTCTCACCTCATGGGGAAGGGCATGACCAGAAGAGGGTCGGAGAGGGTCCTCCTGAGGTGCAGGGCCCAGGAGCCCTCTTGCCCAGGTCTAAGAGGGTCTGCCTCTAATCGACTCCACGCCTTGGTCCATTCATTATACTAACTCCTCACCCAGCAGGACTTCCACGCCCCGTCTCTTCTCACTTGTCCAGTTCTGTTTCACTTATGCTGTGGTATTGATAGTCACTCAGCACACACAGAAAAGTAAACTCAAATTGATGGGAAATGTGAAAACTGTTCTATGTTCAATGCTATTTGTATTCCTTCTGGCTGTGGGAGAAGGATCAAAGAAAGGCAGGAGGTGGGCGGGAGGGGCCAGAGCACAGGGTCTGGGGCAGGGGGCATGGTAGGGTGAGGCTTTGGCACTTATTTGGAGTAAGATGGGAAAGAAAACTTCCACTTCCACAAAAATCCCTCTGGCTGTTGTGTTGAGAAGACTGTGGGAGAGGAAAGGCAAGATTGGCCAGCTAGAACTCTAAAATAATCATTCAGGTGAGAGGAGGGTGGTGGCAGTGGGGTGGTGAGAAGTGGTTGGATTCTGGGTGCATTTTGGAAATAGAGCTGATATGATTTGCTGATAGGTGGGATGCAAGGAGTGAGCAAGAGAAGTCAGGGATGGCAGCTGAATGTATGGCTGGAGGAGCTGGAAGCTGGAGTTGCCATTCACTGAGTCTGGAAGCCCACGGAGTAATGGCTTTGAGGGTGACCAGGAGATAGGTTTGGACAGGTTACACTGGGGTGATCTATCGGACATCCAAGTGGAGATGTCAAATCAGATCTATGGTTTGACGTTCAAAGGAGAAAACTGCACTGAATAAAAATTTGGGAGTCTATTTTTCCATCAATGGCTTTCTAGAATGTTTATAAAATCAAATGAGGGACCTCAGGTAAAAAAAAAAAAAAAAATCTCAGAAAAATCTTTCATAGCTTCTGTTAATTGCTAAAACTCCCATTGCTGTTTAGAATCTAAAAGAGATGGTTTAGTGGAAAGAAAACAAGCTTCTGATATCAGCCAGCCCTGTTGGAATCTTGCTCTACCACATAATGGCTGGGTGACCTTGAGCAAATGACTCAACTTCTCTGAACCTCTCCTTTAGGAGAATGGTGAGTAGGCTGCGCTTCTCCAGGGTTGTGTGAGGTTAAAACCGGATCATGGATAAACAGTGCTCTTGTACAGAATAGGGAAGTGCTGAAGGATGTTAGCTCTTTTCCCCCAATAGAGGCTGTTTAAATGGTATTTATAGCAAAGTGGCTCACCAGTAATGAGGAGGTTATCCCCAGGGATGGGGAAATGCACGCTGGTGAGAGGAGGGAGCGTGAGGGAAGTGTGGAGGGCAGAGACTGTCTCCACTTCACACACCCTTCACAGCGCAGTGCTAGGCTTCACCACAGATGTGTTAAGTTGAATTCTTTCCCATTTTGTGTAACTTGGCTGTTTAAATCTAGAGACTGTTTTTGGCATTTAAATATTTAAAATTATGTGTTTTCTGGGGAAATCCCAAAGGCATTAAGCGTTTTGCCTACATTGACGAGTCCTGAATATTGATGAGCATCTTTCTTCAGAAACTGTGGTACTGCAGAGTCCAGCCAGCTTTGTTAAAGTTATAGTCAGGACCCTGGAACCAGGCTATTCCATTTCAACTTAATAAGGTGATCTCTCGACCATCCACCAGTAAAATCTACGTTAATGTAAAAACACCGATTTAAAAAACAAACCAACATGAGCTTGAATTTTAGCAGTCAGGATTCCTGACTAAGGGGTCCATAGTCAAAGCAGGTGGAGAGAAGATGGGGCCCACTCATCCCAGTCCCCAGAGCGCTCTCTCAGTGATGCATCCCTCTCTCAGTAAAGCCACATGTGCACTGTCACTCTGTCTTGGACTTTCTCCAGATCTAGGGACACCTGCACTCCGCACCTGGAAGTGCCTCCCTCCCATCCTACCCCTCTGACTGGGTTCTCCCCATCGGGGAGTGCTGTCTCAGCTTAAAACATCCTGTGCCAGACAGCGCACCACCCCTGAGTACCCGGAGGGAAGGACTGGTTACAACGGGTCTTTTCCTCCCAAATGCTTCTTGCTTGGCTCTGTGCTTAGGGCTCTGCCAGTAGGAGGATTTTCAGCTGAGGAGTGTCATATGACTTAAGTTTTTAAAGGATCCTGTGTTGGGAATAGACTGAAGGAGCTCGGGCAGAAGCAGAGCGACCTAAGGGAAGATTTTTGCCACAATCTGAGATAGAGATGATAATGGCTCAAAGTAGGAAAGTAGCAGCGAGGGGTGGGCGTGCGGGGAGGTGATGCTTGGGAGTGATCAAATTTCGATATATTTTAGGAAAAAAGAAAGAATTTGTTGATGCGTTAGATGTGGGGTTTGAGGAAAAAAAATGTGAGACGTGTGAGAGCGAGGTGTGGGGCTGAACAACCGGACCCGGAATGGCCAGTATCGGAGACGGAGAAGACTGCAGCGTTTGGCAGGGAGGGAGGGTGTCGTTCAGGTTTGGATATGACCTTTGCTATGTCTGTTAGACATCCAGTAAGCAGGTAAATCTGACTCCGGATGAAGTTCAGGGGAGAAACGTCTGGGCTGGAGGTGTAAATTCAGGAACCAGCAGCATTTATATATACTTAAATTTACTAGAATGACTGAGCTCGCCAAGGGAGCGAGAGTTGGTTGAGAAGAGAAGACAAAGGGTATCTCTGGGGTACTCCAACATGGGGAGGTCGGGGAGAGATGGAGGAACCCAAAGAGGAGGCTGAAATAGAGCAGCCAGTGAGCTCCAGGAAAACGGGGGAGCAGGAAGGCCAGAAGCCGAGAGAAAAAGAGTTTCCAAGCGGAGGGAAGGCTCAGCTGTGTCACAGGCACAGTGAAGCAGGTCCAAGTGCCAACCACTGGCCTGGCAATGTGAGGTCACTGGTGCCAAGATCGGTTTGGGGGCAAATGTCTTATTACAGTGGGTCTATGAGGGTGTGAGGGGAGTGGGATTAGGGTGGAGAATACAGACATAAGGAAGTTTGATGATGTAAGGACAGGAACGGGTGGTCACTGTATAGGAAATGGAGATGGGAGGGTGTCTAAGAGGGAGGAGATAACTGGTGAATGCTGATGGGAATGACCCACTATGGGGAGGAACTGACAGAGTGGAGAGGGAGAATGGCTGGAACTGGGTGTAGGTGGGAAGGCATTACTGTGGTCTGTGTCCCTCCCTCCACCCCCATTCATATGCTGGAATGTGATGGTGTTAGGAAGAGGGTCTTTGGGGAGGAGCTTGGGTCATTAGGGTGGAGCCCTCATGAAGGGAATTAGTGCTCTTTTAAAAGAGACCCCACAGAGCTTGTGGCCCTTCCTACCATATCAGGATACAAGGAGAAGCGGGCAGCTCACTGAGGGCTTTCACCAGAATCCAACCATGCTGCACCTGATCTCAGACATGCAGCCTGCAGAACTGTGAGCACTGCATGCCTGCTGTGCATAAGCCACCCGTCCATGGCATTTTGTTTGAGCAGGACAACCCTTAGACAGGAGCAGGACAGTCCCTTCCAGTAACAGGAGAGGTGGGCGTGGAGGGGAGGCCAGGGGGTGCTCTTTGGAAGGCTTCCGGTTTCTCAGTGAAACAGGCAGGGTATGAGGTGGGAGGGGAGGATGGGGCTCATGGGAGGGCAGCCGGGTCATGTTGAGGGCCCACTGGAACATTGTGTCAGCCCAGTGTGTGCTTCTCACCAGCCTTGGTTAGCGCCTGATTGCAGGTTTCAGGTAGGTGCAAAGGTGGATTTTACCATAGAGACTTGCCAAGTGAGACTGACTAGTGAAGAGAGAAGGGTGGTTTACAGGGTATGTGAGGGAGTGGTCAGTAGATTTTAATGATTGGCCATGGGGTTGGATAAAGGTAAGGAGGGATACGAGGACATGGGAGACAATGAAAAAGTGGTAAGATGAATGGATTTTAAACTTAATGTAGATGCTAAACTACAGCAGCATTCTTCTGTTTGTTTTGGGCACTTAGGGCAATTGGCATAGTTGAAAAAGCATGGACTTCAGAGCCACACAGATATGGGTTCAGTGTTTCAGCTCCATAGCTTAAGAGAGGCTTAACTAAATCTCATTTTTTCACCTGTAAAACAAGGCCCTTTTTCTTCCCTTGCAGGATTATGGGAGGTGTCATGCAGAAGATGCACTGGAAGGGCTGCAGTGGGCGGCACTTACCCTGGGGCACCTCGTATCATCTGGGGGGCTGGATGCCCTCCACTCCCCCCAAAATAGGCTCTCATGTCCTCACCAAACAGCAGTGAAACTATTTAAATGATTACTTAAATAATTTAATATGTTCAATGATTATTCACATGAATAATTATTCATTATTAATTGATTATTGAAATCACACCCAGAAAAGAGTGATTGATGAGAAACTAGTTTTAAAAAATAAAAACAAGTAGCAGGATACAAAATTAACACCCAGAAATCTTTGGCCTTTTTATACACTAATAATGAACCCACAGAAAGAGAAACAAACAACAACAACAACAAAAAAACAATCCCATTCACCATGGCACAAAAAAAATTAAGATACCTAGGAATAAACTTAACTAAGGAGGTAAAAGACCTATACTCGGAAAACTTCAGGGCATTGAAAAAAGAGATAGAGGAAGACATAAGCAAATGAAAGAACATACCATGTTCATGGATTGGTAGAATCAACATCATTAAAATGTCCATACTACCCAAAGCAATCTAAAGATTCAATGCAATCCCCATTAAAATACCAATGGCATATTTCAAAGGTCTAGAACAAACTCTCCAAAAATTCATCTGGAATAAAAAAAGATCCCAAATGGCCACAGCAATCCTGAGAAAGAAGAACAAAGTAGATGGGATCTCAATACCAGATATCAGGCTATATTACCAAGCCACGGTTCTCAAAACTGCCTGGTAATGGCACAAGAAAAGACATAGAGACCAATGGAACAGAACAGAGAACCTAGAAATTGACCCAAGCCATTATGCTCAATTAATATTTGACAAAGGGGCAAGAGCATACAATGGAGTCCAAACAGTCTCTTTAATAAATGGTGCTGGGAAATTTGGACAGATACATGCAAAAAAATGAAACTAGACCACCAACTTACACCATACACAAAAACAAACTCGAAATGGCTAAAGGACTTGAATGTAAGATGGGAAACCATAAAAATCCTACAAGACTCCATAGGCAGCAAAATAGCAGACATATGTCGTAGCAATATCTTTACTGACATAGCTCCTAGGGCAATGGAGACTAAGGAGAAAATAAACAAATGGGACTACATCAAAACAAAAAGCTTCTGCACAGCAAAATAAACCATCAACAAAACAACAAGAAAGCCCACTGCATGGGAGAACATATTTGCCAATGATATTTCTGATACGGTTTAATCTCCAACATTTACAAAGAACTCATACAACTCAACAAAAGAAAGATAAATGACCCAATCAAAAAATGGTCAAAAGACCTAAATAGACACTTTCTGAAAGAGGACATACAGAAGGCCCAGAGACATATGAACACTTGCTCAAAGTCACAAATCATCGGAGAGATGCAAATCAAAACAACAATGAGATACCATCTCACACCTGTTAGAATGGCTATCATCAAAAAATCAACAAACGACAAGTGCTGGCGAGGATGTGGAGAAAAAAGAACCCTCCTGCACTGTTGGTGGGAATGCAGATTGGTGCAGCCACTGTGGAGAACAGTATGGAGTTTCCTGAAAAAGTTAAAAATGGAACTCCCATTTGACCCAGTAATCAGAAATACTAGTCAGAAAGGATATGTGCACCCCTATGTTCATAGCAGCACAATTTACAATAGCTAAGATTTGGAAACAGCCTAAGTGCCCATCAGCAGATGAGTGGATTAAAAAACTGTGGTACATCTACACAATGGAATACTATGCCACTATTAAAAAGGAGGAACTTATAACATTTGCAACAGCTTAGATGGAACTGGAGAGCATTATGCTAAGTGAAATAAGCCAGTCGGAGAAAGATAAATATTACATGATCTCACTCATATGTGGGATATAATGATCAACATAATTTGATGAACAAGAATAGATCGATCTAGAGACAAAAGGCAGGGCTAGGGAGTTAGAGAGCAACTAAAGGACTTACATGCATGCATGTTAGCACAACCAATGGACACAGACACTGGGGTGATGGGGGCTTGCCTGGGCTGGGAAGGGATGGAGGATAGGGTCAATTGGGGGAAAAGGAGACATATGTAAAACTTTAGACAATAAAAAAATAAATAAATAAAATAAATAAAAACAAGTATAAGGAGAAGGAAAAGATAAAAGAAAAAGTCCTGAAAAATAGATCAAAGAGGATGAAAGTTAATGAAGAGAGGGGAGAGGTGTTGAGAAATCACATGTGACTTTGCACAAGGAGCACCTGTAGAGTCCTGCTTTTAATTTCCATGACTCAGCTTCCCTCCCCTTTTACCTTTGGGGCCTCCCTCCATTTAGTTTGAATGGATAAGAGGCAGGAACTAGGCAACAGGGCTGTTCCCAGGTGTTGGACTTCATTCCAATGTCCAAGGTAATGGATTTAACCTCAAGATAAGGTCTTAAATGAAAAGAAAAAAATGCTCGCAGGGCAGGGAGCTGTTTGCTTTGGAGGCATTTGTGGGTTCAGTATTATTGGGAGCAGGTGAAGATTAGAGTAGCACCTGGGAGCTCCCAATCTGTAGTGGAAAGATGTAGATGGCCTGGTCGGTGCAGAGGGCTGCGCTGGGGAGCAGTCATGGGGCACTAATTGCTTGTAATCTGCTGTATTTGAGGGTGTTAGTCTGGTTCTGCCATTCTGTTCCTTCTTATTTCTTTCCCCTTTATAGTCTTCGGGGCCTGGGCAGAGTATCCTTCCTAACGCACGGCCCGCCTGGAAAGTGCCGGAGAATAAATACTCATGGAAAATGAAGCCCATGGAGGCATATGGTAGGAATGCTTGTGATCCTACCGGGGAGGAGAAGTAGCAGTGTTATAAACAGTAGGAAGATTTGCACATGCCCACCCCCCTCACCTCAGTCCACCTCTCTCAAGTTTCCCCTGCACCTCCTCCCACCCCGCTGGAATTGGTGTTCCTGCCTCTAGCACAGGACAGGACTCAGTGTCCTGGCCTTACACCCCCGCTCCCTGCCCCTGCAGGGACTGCTCTGGATTTAACTCTAAGTCTCTGGAACTTAGCACAGTGTCTGCCACTCAGGTCAAGCCAGGTTCAGATTTGTCTCGAGTTCAGTCTGCACCAGGTTCATGAAATGTCTCCATTTACTGACCTTTTAGACATGTTGTGTTTCAGGGCCGCTCTGTATGAAGACAACCAGAATGTTTGACATTGACCAGGGCTAGTGTAACAGCATGAATTTATATGCCTGGGGCCCTGGTACATTCCTTTGTCTTGGCCCAGAGGTCACCTACAGGTTTGGTGGGCAATTTTCATACAGTCTTAAGATAGGCGCCCTATAAAATGGCTCCTTGGGTATTCACACCCAGCTTTGGCCCCTCCCCTTGAGTGTGGCATGGACTTGGCAATGTGTTTCTAATTCCTAGACTCCAACAAAAGTGAGGATGCCACTTCTGAGATTAGGTCAAAGGCGGTGACTGCTGTCATTCTGGCCCTCTCTCTTTGAGGAAAGACTGCTGCCATGTTGTGCTCTGCGAAGAGAGGCCTATGTGGCAAGCAACTGAGGGAGGCCTTGGACCCACAGCCAGCAAGGAACTGGGGCCCTCAGCCTTCAGCCTGAGAGGAACTGGGTCCTGCCAACAGCCACCTGAGTGAGCCTGGGAGCCGACGCCCCCAAGCCCACCTTGATGTGCTACGGCCCAGCTGAAGCCTTGATGGCACCTCATGAGAGACCCTGGCAGCATCCCCCAGCTAAGCTGCCCCTGGACTCCAAGCCCACAGAAACTGGGGTATAACAAATATGTATTATTTTAAGCCACTAAGTTTGGGAAAAATGTATTATTGGCCATTAAGTGGCTGCCCAGAAGTGCCCTGGAGTTCATGTACCCAGGAGATGTCAACCAAGGAGGTATGGGAGTCAGTAGATAGATAGTCCAGCTCCCTAATCCTCAGCACACAATTCTAAGGTGTGTTCTACATATTCTCAGAGGACCCAGGGGAACTTAGCCACAGGTGTCCACAGAGATAACCTGTTCATGAAAGCACCCTTTGCTGGCTTTCTTCCCTTCCTGGTCTTATCTCTTCTACTGCTCCTTTCGATCACTACCCAAACAATCTACTAGCATCCAAGTCATTTTTCAGGGTCTATTTTTTGAAGGAACCCAAATGCAGATAAAGCCTTTATCTGGTATTTTCCAAAAGTTCTCCCAAGGATATAAAATAGCTAACACAACCTCCAAAAGTTGTATTCAATCCCATTATTTAAGGCAATGACAGATCTCTAGATTAGGGTGAATAGTAGCAGATTAGCCTGAGCACTTTTCCAGCTTTATATCTCTCAGTCATTTCAGAAATATCCATATTATAAGAGTCATGGGACTTGTGACAATAACAACCACAAACAAGATATGATTTAGAGGCTAGAATCTAGAGACTCCCAAGCCATCAAATAGTGAAGCTGTGTGATTGGTCTCTAAAGATCTGGTGGATGTTGATGCCAGAAAGAGAGGATGGCTGGTGGTTCCTGCTCCTCACTGTGGAGTCCTCTGTGAGTTTCTCCATTGGCATCTCCGGTGCTGGTCGCAGACCTGTGTCCCTGCCATCCTAGTATAATGTAGACTTTTTTCTCCTCAAATCATCCTTGGGCTCCTTTCCCGAGGGTTAGTTGAAAATGACCTTACTGTCAGGATGACATACATAAGGGAAGGTTGAAAATTTCTGGAATGACCTCATGGGAACTGTGAGAAGGCAGTGCTTGAACTCCACTGCTCCTTTTGAAATAGCTATTGCATGTAACACTAGCCCAGTGGTTCTCAACTGGCAGTGATTTTGCCACCCCTCCACCCTCACCAGGACATCTGGCAACATCTGGAGACATTTTTGATTGTCACAGCTTGTGGGGAGGCACGTAGTAGGCAGAGCCCAGGAATGTTGCTAAGCATCCTGCTATACACAGAAGGATTGTCTGGCCCCAAATGTCATGGTGCCGAGGCTGAAAAACCCTGAAAACGACAGCACTCTCTTAAAGTTGTAGGGTAGCCCTAGCCGGTTTGGCTCAGTAGGCCTGCTGACTGAAGGGTCCAAGGTTCTATTCTGGTCAAGGGAACATGCCTCGGTTGCAGGCTCCATACCCAGCCCTGATACAGCGAGTTCAGAAGGCAACCAATCAATGTTTCTCTGTCTCTCCCCCTTCCATCCACTTTCTCTAAAAATCAATGGAAAAATATCCTCAGATGAGGATTAACAAAAATAAATAAATAAATAGTTGGAAGGTATTGGTTTATACATAATGCTGTTTACAAATGAAATAAATTTAGAAGTTAAAAAGCAAAGTTTTTTTAAAAGGCAGGTGCTAGGAAGCAGTGGTCACCTAGGGAGGCAGTGAGTACAGTGGTCAGTGGCATGGCTATAAAGTCAAACAGACATGAGCTGGACTCCAGGGTCTGTACTTATTGCTCTGTGACCTTAAGCAAATGACTAGACCTCTCTAAGGATCAGTTTCCTCATTTGCAAAATAGGAATAGTAGTGGTGCCTGCCTCCTGAGATTGTAATTAAATGAGGGGAGCATGTCAAGCACTGGGCACAAAGCATAGATTCAGAAAGCACCCAGGAGCTGGAAGCAGAGCAGCAGCAGGAAGGAACAGGGCCTGGGACCCGAGCGCCGAGGTGAACGCCACAGGAGAAAGGGAGTGTTTCATTCTCAAAAATATTTAGTATCAGGATGGAATCCTCTCTGAAAATCTGTTTGTGAAATCATCACAGAATCTTCCCTGCCACCCAGAATTTTGCTGTCTAAATTCCTGCTGGTTTTGGTTTTCATTTTTCAATATTTGTTTCTTGAATGTAAATAAACAGTCCCTGGCTGGGGCGGTGGAGACCTTCACACAAATGAAGGCATTCTCCCCAGGAGCCAGCTCAGACAGGGAGGCCCGGGGCTTGCCTCCCACCCTGCCTTCCCCACTGTACTTCTTAAGAGATGCTTTGCGTTACCTCAGGAAAGCAGCCCGCACAAATAAAGCCACCCAAGACAAATAAACGCTGACCCTTCTTGGTCTACTACTCAAGGCATGCGGCCTCAGGAGAAGAATGAGTCCTCACAGGCAGGGAGGTCTCCTGGATGCATCTGGTAACCGGCTTCTGAGAGAGAAGTGGGGGAGGGAAGGGGAAGAATGTATAAGCAACAGCGAAGTCACAGTCTTTTACAACCTGATCTCAGAAGTGACAGCCCATCACTTTTGTCACATTCTGTCCATTAGAAGTGAGTCACTAGGCCCAGCAACATACTCCAGGAGTGAGGATCACATGGGGGCATGACTGCCAAGAGCCTTTTTGTTGTTGTTAGTCCTCACCTGAGGATATTTTTGAAGAAGAGGAGGAGGAAGAGAAAAAGAAGAAGGAGAAGGAGAAGGAGAAGGAGAAGGAGAAGGAGAAGGAGAAGGAGAAGAAGAAGGAGAAGGACAACAATAAGAAGAGCAACAAGAAGAAGAAAGATAGATAGATAGATAGATAGATAGATAGATAGATAGATAGATAGATAGAGACACATCGATTGGTTGCCTCCTATACACACTGTGACAGGAGTGGGGATGGAACCTGTAACCCAGGTATGGGCCTTTGACCGGGAATCAAACCTGCGAGCCTTTGGTGGCAGGCTGATGCTCTAATCACTCAGCAACACTGGCCAGGGCCCCAGGAGCCATTTTAGGAGCAGATTACCTAGTGCTGCATGTGTGACATGCACACTGCAGACCTTGCAGCCAGAGTGAAGTAAAACAGACACACTTGCCTGCAGGGACTTGCATCACTATCTGGGAGCTGGTGGGTAACCTACATTTTCAGAGCATTTACATTGGATCAAAAGAATATTTCTGGTCTGTGGGTCTTGGAAACTATATCTAGGAACATGGAGCCTCTATAATCTATTCATTTGGTCCCTTTTATCTTAAAGGTACTGTGGCTGCTGTGACAAATTACTACTAGCTTCATGCCTTGAGGCCAGAAGTTCCAATGGACTAAAGTCGAGTTATTGGCAAGGCTGGCTCCTTCCTGAAGCTCTAAAGGAGAATCTATTTTCTTGCCTTTCGCAGCTTCTAGAGGCTGCCTGAACTTGTCGGCCTGCGGCCCTGTCCTCTATCCTCAAAGTGCATGAATTCAACCTCTGCTCTGTTATCTGTTTGCTTTCCTTCTGGCTCTGATTCCTCTTTTGTCCATCTTATCACAACCCTGTGATTATATTGGGCCCACCTGGATAAGCTCCCCATCTCAAGATCTTCAATGTAATCACCTTAGCAAACTCCCTTGGCCATGTAAGGTAACATCTTCAGGTTGCGAGGATCAGGCCTTGGGTATCTTTTGGGGATCATTCTTCAGGATATCACACTTGCTATAACTGAAATAGCCAATAAGCAGATCTTACCCTTATCCTCCAATGCTGTGATTGCCACCTTCTCCTTCAAAAACAACAGCTGTGGCCCCTCATTTCTTATTGAGTAGAGCCCAATCCTATAACCTAGCTGTGTCATTACTTGCTCGATTGCTCCCAGATACATTCCTGCCCTTCCCCTGCAAATTGTGTTTCCAAGGCTCCTCTCCTTTGTCAACTGGTTCCCGGCTGGGTTTGGCCAGTGCACTGATGAGACTGGAGGGCAGGAGGAAGCGGGCAGGGTACCTCCTCCACCCCAACTCAGACAGTGTCTCTATGACTGTGCTCTCCCTGTGGTCTGGCTCTCACCAGACAGACCCCCTCGCCACGCATCCAGTTCTTACTGGGCGACCTCTCCTGGGGATCCAGCACCACCCTTGAGGGCAGCCCCCGGTTCTTAGGCTCCTGCCCTCTGGGTGGTAGCAGCTTCCTGGTCCTAATGCCAAGAGGGCTTCACCATCCTCCAGTTACCTTTATACTAGTTACTAAATCCCAACACCTTTGTAGCTAACTCCTTTTATTACATTCTTTCTATTGGTACAGCATAGTGCTCTAGGTTCTGATTGAACCATGACTGATACCCTGGTTTTCAGATTGCCCCAAACTATTCAGCCAACTTTACCTCTCAGATTCATTTATTAAAACCAAACCACATGTTTTTCTTCAAATATACTTTCCTGTTTTGGGAAGTGTATACTCAAGTCATTCCTTCTGTATGGGATGCCTCTCCTCATTCTTGGCTCTGCTTATCAAAATATTTTGGGTGCTTTGAGGAACATTTCAAAATTTCCCTCTTCCCACTTGCCCCCGGTTACCAGGCCTGGAGTAATTTCCTCTCCTGCTGTGGTACTGTAGCAATGAACTATCACAATGCATGCAATGCTTGATCACACGGCTGACCTGCTTTGAAGATATCTGTTTAGATCACAAGCCCCCACAATTTTAGAGTCTGCACAGTGTACTCTGTAGGTACCCATCAAATGTGTTATTTAATCAAATGGATGTTGGAATTCTAATCATGGCATAACTCTTACTCCGAATCTCTGTTAGATACAAGGTGATCAGTTGTCATTGTACTCTTACTAGCTATTTTTACTCAAGGTTAGAAAAAGACATATGCTTTAAAATTACAAAATGTCTCTCCATTCCCTCATTCTAGTTAATGTAAATGATTTGAGTCTCAATTTTCCATTCAAAAAATTAGTATCTTTCTCTCAGGAGCACGTAGGTGAAAAAGCACAATGAAAATGGAAGCTATTTCTGTCATCACAAGTGAAGAGGTTGGCATAGAGATCGACTATTTCTTTTTGTCCATCAGTGGTTAATGCCATCAATCTGCAGCCCAGCAGCATCGTGTGCCCATGACCTTGTGCAATGAACCACAGAGATGACCAAGAAGACAGGTTCTGATGGAATTTTCCATTTCTGTGAGTGTGTGAAATGACTCTTCAAGGCAAAGAAACCTGAGCCTGTCACAGACGTAAGATAGTCTGGATTGACCAGTCTACCTAAACCAGACCAGGACAGTGCCGACAGGAACATAATGACTCAGGTGGGTATCCTTACCTGTCAAGTGTCCAGGAGCAGGTCAAGTACCCTGACAGAGCTTGGGGTCCATTCTTCTCTTCATGCGTGTTTGCCTGGGCACGATTCCAGGTATCCTCAGTGACGACTCAGCACATTCATGAAGAACTAGGCTCAGGCCTATGCCCTCCCTCCCCTGCTAGCACCATTGGCCAGACAGTGTTCTTCACAATTCCCGAAGGTGTGGTCAGCGCTGTCAGCGCCGTCAGCGTCTCACAGCAGAGCTACCAAGTGTAGGGGTTTCATGGGGACGTTTGAAAATCTGTGGTGTTGTTCCAAGTAGTCTTATTCAAACAAAATGCAGCGACTCCATCCTGGAAAAAAAGGCAGCCTCTGTAAACATGCTCCTACTACCTTCTTCAAGACCAGGGTTTTCTTAAAGGGTGGCCCCAAACCTATCCTCCTGAGAAACATCACACCCCAAGAAGCAGAGCTTTTGCATTGCTAGGTAGGTCTTTCTCCTGACATTCTTGATTGCAGACCTGCTTGTTTGTGTTTTTTTTTAATTAAATTTTATTGGGGTGACATTAGTCATAGGAACATATAGGTTTCATGTGTAGATTACTAATTTACAAAATCTGTATATAGGGCCATGTGCACACCACCCAAAGTTAAGTCTTCTCCTGTCACCTCATATTCGGACCCTTTTCTCCCTTCACCCCCGCTCCCTCTGGCAACCACTACACTGCTGTTTGTGTTCATAAGTTTAAGTTTTATATTCCACATATGAGTGAAATTGTACAGTTCTTAGCTTTTTCTGTCTGACTTATTTCACTTCGCATAATGTTCTCAAGCTCCATCCATGTTGTTGTCAATGACGCTATTCCATCCTTTCTTATGGCCATGTAGTACTCCATTGTGTATATATACCACATCTTCTTTACCCAGTCCTCTACTGCAGGGCACTTTGGCTTTTTGAGGAGCAACTATTCCAAGTCAGGAATTTGTCTTTACAGTTGCAAGCAATCATCTGTGGGCGGGATGTGGAGTGGGAAGAGGATGGTGAGTGATTGCAAACGTACTTGACTTACCCCTCTACATGGTGGCAGTGTGGCCATTTCCTGTTATATATTCATGTGGCCACAGGATGGCAATGTTTAGGAATGTTAGTGTTATTTCCTGGTGGCTATTTATTAATTATCATTATTATTTTAAATATATTTTTATTTATTTCAGAGAGGAAGAGAGAGGGAGAAAGAGATAGAAACATCAGTGATGAGAAAGAATCATTGATCAGCTGCCTCCTGCATGCCCCACACTGGGGATTGAGCCTGCAACCTGGGGATGTGCCCTGACCAGGAATTGAACTGTCACCTCCTGGTTCATAGGTAGATGCTTAGCCACTGAGCCACGCCAGCCAGGCCTGGTGGCTATTTAGATCCCCAGTTGGAACCCAAGGGAGGCACACAACTGACAGGTGATATGTCTAAAACCAAGAGCTTTTAAATCAGCAGCAAGAGAAAAAAGGAAAGGGCATTTATTGCACGGTTTTTAAAAAAATCCAAATAAAATGTTATGAGTTATATGCTGAAGTGTACTTATGTAAAAATGAAATATGGCTGAATCTGTCACGAAGCTGCAGTACAATGGGTACCCATTTCATCTGTGATGATGTGTTTCATGCTGAATTCTGACCATCTCCCACCACTGGAAAGCATTTCCACATCTTTGTTCACACAACTAGTTTAGAACTCCGTGTGTAATATATTCAGGTCTGAATCAGTAGGTTTCCCACTAGATTGGAAGTCCCAGGAGGGCAGGAGTCTGTTTTCTTTATCTGTTTCCTCAGCCCTGAGGATGAAATGTGAGCAACCTGGGCTCACTGCCTGCCAAATAACTCGTTTGCTCAAATAGTATCAGTGTTTAGGAACAAACATTCCTATAGGTCAAGTTATCAGAGATTGAGCCCCAAAAGTAGAATTTTGAAGAAAATAAAAGGAAAGGGGGCCAGGCAAAGAGTGGTACATACAGCCCTCTCCCCACTTATCCCACCCAACCCTGAACACAAGGAAGAGGACATTTGGGGTCTGAGGAGAAGCAGAAGCAAAAGATGCATGTGGAAGTGTGAAAAATGTATGCATTCAGGGCTGGTTGCAAAGTGGAAGAAAAACAAGGGATTATGGTAAGTATAACTGGAAAAGTAGACCATAGTATTGAATTTGGGGTTTTAAAAAAATGATGCTAAGGAACCTTTTTACTTGTAATTGTCCAAATTTGGGGTTTGGGGGAGTTAAGTAGTTGTCTGCTTGAATACCTCAGGAGACTATAGGAGAGGAATAAGAAAAGATGACGCCAAGCTTTGGAGGCAGCAATAGGCATCTGACCTGCTCTGGCTGCAGGAAGGACCCAGGTGGTGGCCCTGGGTGATGGCCCCGGGTGATGGCTCTAGGTGGTGGCCCCAGGCGGTGACCTCAGGTGGTAGCCCTTCTTCTTTGTCCCTGTGGCACAAACAGAGGCTGCTTTCAACTCCACCACCACTCCCACCCAACATGACCTCTAGGGGCCCAGGGGAGACTGTATAGTTTTGTGACTTCAGAAGTAGAAGGCAGAGGAATAGGAGCTATCCTACCAGTAGGAATTGGCTAGATCAGACAGGGTCCCTGGTGAGGCTGCTGCTGAGTATGGATGAATCCAGATGCCATCCAGCCCGCTGGGAAAGGTGTTGGGCATGGGTCAGACTCACATACAAATTCAACAAATGCTTTTCCTTTGGTTTTGCAGCATAGCCATCCCTTAGTGTAGTACAAGTTCAGCAAATTACTGGGGATCTAGATGCCCTTTTTATTCCAGTTACTCAGATTATATTGACTGCTTAAACAGGATTTGTTAATAACATTCACTTATGAGCAGTAGAAAACTTTATTAATAAGTCATTATGTTGGGGACTTTAAATACCTGGCATTCAAAAGCAAGTCCAAATGTTCTCATAATTGCAAACTTCTGTACTCTCTAAGAAAATAGCTTATACCTGGTGTGTTGCATTCTTGCAATACTCAAAGTCATCATTGAAAACAAAACAAAACAGGAACATGTCCCAAGCCTTTACAAAGTAAGTTATTGCTTTGCTTTGAAATATGTGTTCTTCAATTTTGCTTTGTGTATTTTTCCTAATCTGTCTTTAGAAGAGTTGCAACCTGACTGGTTCTTGGTGAAGAGATGCATAATAAACAAGAGGCTCCTCTGGATGGAGACATGTGGTCTGTTCTCCCATTTTAGAAACAGAACACTTGAGGCACACCATAAATTGTTTCTTATTTTCCCCCTCATACAGACAGGAAATAAGTTAGGAAACTGAGTAAGTAGAGATTGGAATTCAGAGGCCTCAACTCTTCTCATGACTTTTCCAGTTTAATTCTGTAGATGTCCATGACCCATGGCAGTGACAGGCTTGGTGTGTGATGATTGAGCACACAGACTCTGAAGTCAGAAAGGATTGGAGTCCTAGGTTTTCCACATGATGAATGTGGCCACAATGACTACTCTGTACTTCAGTTTCCTCACCTATCCCCACCTCACTGTATTTTAGGATTAAATAAGTTAATCACATGTCAAGTGTTTAGGACAGGTCTGGCATATATTAGGAACTCAATAAAGGGCAGTTGATATAGCCCATATGGCTCCTGGTACAGCTGTGGTGAAGCAGAGCTGCAGGGAGGCACATTTACCCAGAGCTCCTGCCTTCAACAATTTCACTCTGTGGTGGTGGAGGAAGAACACGAACCCATAAAACAACACTTATGAAGACACATGAAAGTTAGGAAGCACAGGGTATAATGCAGGTGTCACATACTCAAATTTATTCAAAAGCAAAGTAGGTGAGCCTTAGCTGGTTTGGCCCAGTGGACAGAGCGTCAGTGGACTGAAGGTCCCAGGTTCGATTCCAGTCAAGGGCACGTGCCCGGGTTGCGGTCTTGATCCCCAGTAGGGGGCGTGCAGGAGGCAGCCAATCAATGATTCTCATCATTAATGTTTCTATCTCTCTCTCCCTCTCCCTTCCTCTCTGAAGTCAATAAAAAATATATTAAAACAAAACAAAACACACACACACAAAAGCAAAGTAGGTGGCTTAAGCAAGCGAAGTGGAAGATGCAACAAGATTTGGGGGGAGCCTGAGGCCTGAAATGAGGTCTGTCTAAAGGCATTCAAGTTCAATTTTAAAAACACTCTCTGGGCTGTACCAATCACATTTAAGGGCTATATGATGCCCAGAAGCTGGTATAATAACTGAGTTTGTAGTGCAAGGGCAAATAGGATGTATTAAAATCAATGAGAGAAGAACTTAGGGAACCATATAATTTATGGACAAAATGAAAGGTGGAGAACCCCGTCTTTTTGATGTGGGATGGTCTGCCTAGTGGGAAACACAGATGTGAAGCCAGAGATGGCACTGTCAGCCTCTCCCTATCACCAGATTAGCCACTCTTACCTAGGGGAACCCCTTATATTATTTGTTTTGTGGAAGAAAAAGGGGAGCTGTAATAAATCTAACTGAAAATAGCTTCACATGGTGGGTGATGTGATAATAAATTCCTAACTGGGCAGGTCATGGTGGGTAATCACACCTTAGGCTTATAACTTCCCTAGTGAAAGGTTATCTTTTCCTTAAGCAAGCCCCGTCCATTGTTTTGGGGCACTTAGGTTAACACATCTTTGAAATATCTCTTTTTCAGACCCCTGGGAAGTGTAACCACCCTCAAGAGATCACAGAGTCTTGCCAACTGTCCTGTAATTTAATCCCCCTCCTTAACTCCAAATGCATAAAAGAAACTGCAAACTGTCATTCTGGGAAGCATTTTTCTGTCTGTTGAGATCTTGCTTTCAAGCACATGCTCTGTTTGGCTCAAATAAATAAATTCCAATAAACTTATAACATTTTCTACAGGTTGGGATAGTCTTACATTGATAGTTTCTTTTCCTTCCTCCATTTCTTTTTGCCCTCCCTTCTTTTATTTCCCCTTTCCCCCCACATTTGTCTTCTCCCTTCTTCCTATCCTAGGTCTGGCATGCTGCTCAATGGAACCTAAAGACATTGTGAAAATTAAGTGGTGACATTCTGAATTGGAGGAGGGGAGTGGCACTAGACCACACTCACTGCAGAGTAAAGTGTCAATTCTAGGAAGAGGTGTTAGTATAACAAGACTTGAGTAGCAAAATGCAAAACCAAGGAAGAGTTGAAGAAAAAGTATAAAATCAGAGTGTCAATGAACTTAATTTCTGGTTCATCTCAGCATGGACCAAAAGGTCAGAGACAAAACTCATTTTCTTTCTTTTTTTTTTTTTTAAATATATATTTTTATTGATATTTTACAGAGAGGAAGGGAGAGGGATAGAGAGCTAGAAACATCGATGAGAGAGAAACATTGATCAGCTGCCTCCTGCACACCTCCCACTGGGGATGTGCCCGCAACCAAGGTACATGCCCTTGACCGGAATCGAACCTGGGACCCTCCAGTCCGCAGGCTGACGCTCTATCCACTGAGCCAAACCAGTTTCGGCAAAACTCATTTTCTTAAAAATAATAATAAAAAAATATATATATACACACACACACATACATACTAGAGGCCTGGTGCATGAAATTTGTGCACGGGAGGGGGTCCCTCAGCCCAGCCTGCACCCTCTCCAATCTGGGACCCCTCGAGGTATGTCTAACTGCCCGTTTAGGCCAGATCCTACAGTAGGATCTGGCCTAAACGGGCAGTTAGACATCGCTCTCACAATCCAGGACTGCTGGCTCCCAACTGCTCGCCTGCCTGACTTCCTGATTGCCCCTAACTGCTTCTGCCTGCCAACCTGATCACCCCCTAACCACTCCCCTGCCAGCCTGTTTGCCCCTAACTGCTCTCCCCTGCAGGCCTGGGTCCCCCCCAACTGCCCTTCCCTGCAGGCCTGGTCACTCCCAATTTCCCTCCTCTGCCGGCCTGGTCACCCCTAACTGCTCTCCCCTGCAGGCCTGGGTCCCCCCCAACTTCCCTCCTCTGCTGGCCTGGTCACCCCTAACTGCTCTCCCCTGCTGGCCTGATCGCCCACAACTGCCCTCCCTTGCAGGCCTGGTCCCTCCCAACTGCCCTTCCCTGCTGGCCATCTTGTGGTGGCTATCTTGTGTCCACATGGGGGCAGCCATCTTTGACCATATGGGGGCAACCATCTTGTGTGTTGGAGTAATGGTCAATTTGCACATTACTCTTTTATTAGATAGGATAGAGGCCTGGTGCATGGGTGGGGGCCATCTGGTTTGCCCTGAAGGGTGTCCCGGATCAGAGTGGGGGTTCCCTTGGGGCGTGGGGCAGCCTGGGCGAAGGGCCTGTGGTGGTTTGCAGGCCGGCCATGCCCCCTGGCGACCCAAGCGGAGGCCCTGGTATCTGGGATTTATTTTTCTTCTACAATTGAAACTTTGTAGCCTTGAGCAGAGCCAAGCCTCCTGCTTGCTCTGTGGCCACGGCCATTTTTGTTGAGATTTATTTATCTTCTATAATTGAAACTTTGTAGCCTTGAGTGGAGGCCTGGGCATGCCAGGGTGTGTGGAAAGCTTGGCTTCCTCCATTGCTGGGGAAACCCAAGCCTCCTGCTCGCTCCATGGCTGCAACCATCTTGGTTGGGTTAATTTGCATACTGGCTCCTGATTGGCTGGTGGGTGTGGCTTGTGGGTGCAGCGGAGTGATGGATAATTTGCATATTACTCTTTTGTTAGATAGGGTATATTGCTTTTAGAGAGAGGAGAGGGAAGGGTGGGGAGAGAGAGAGGTTTGTTGTTCCACTTATTTATGCTTTCATTGGTTGATTCTTGTATGTGCCCTGACAGGGGATCAAACCCACAACCTTGGCATATCAGAACAATGCTCTAACCAAATGGGGTAAAAACTCATTTTCTATGTTATAAATAAGGCACAATAGCAGTCATTTCTTGTTCTTAATTATTAGTCCATGATATTTCACAAAGGTAAAGTCAAGTTTCTTTCCTTCTAATCCGCTAAATTTTTCAGAGTAAAGCATAAAATATTACTTTGATAGACTTGTTACATTACTAATAGACGTGGATCTTGACTAATCAGAGAACAAGAAGTTAAAGGAAACAAGCCAGCATAACAACAATGAAAAGAAAGCAAACAGTCTTACAAGGAAAAATAAGGAAGATGAAATACATGACTATAAGTGTTAGTAGGAGTGAAGTGGGCTGGAGTGGGATCAGGGGGATTACTGTAGGAAAAATATGGATAGCTAATTAATTTTAACAATAATATTAGAAATATAACTATGAGTATCACATTATGAATATGGCTCCAGAAATAGAATTAGTGTCAGAATGACTGGATCTCAAATCTTGACTCTATCACTTATTATCTCTATAATCCTAAGTATACTAATTTACCTTCTAAGAGCTTTAGTTTCCTCATTTGAAAAATGAAGAAGATAACATCATGAGGACCAAATGAGCTAATCTAGGTGAATTATCTATACCAATACCTAAACTGAAACAGTCTGAAAATAGTAAAATAGTAGCTGTTTTAATTGGTTGGGGCAAATAAAAATCACGAACATATAAGTTTGTTCCAAATCTGATTTCCTATTGTGAGGTGTTCCCTCTTTCTCTACCATTTAATTGCATTCTGCTTCATTCTTTAGAAGAAAGAGCTAAAGCTTGGGATATCTTTCCGTGTACACTTATCCTTCCCTAAGTGTATTGCCCTTTGAATTTTTGTGGTAATAGTTGTTTCTATTGTGATTTCCCTTCCTTAAAAGTATTCCCTGCTCCTAGGAATACATGCACCTATGTTTCTCCCTTTTAAATCCCAATAAAATGACAGAATTTTTCTTACCTGACATAAACCCAACAGGATGAAAATATAATAGCAACAAATTTTGGAAGCCAGTAAGAAGATGGATGAGTGTTGACCAACTTGGCTGACCCGAGGGGGCAAATCCTAGACCAATAGTGGGGAGAACACACACACACACACACACACACACACACACACACACACACACACGACAACCAAAGGCTCAGGAATCCATGATGCAGGTATCTATGAAACTGGGTTTGAAAAATGCGGCCAGAAATATGAATGTTGATTAAAATTCCATTTAAGAGATAATTCGATTTCTAGATATCTCCATCACTATGTAACCCAGGGACTGCTACTCACCTGTTCCAGTAGAAGATGAGTGTTATTTTCTAGAAAGGCTAAAAGAGGGTGTCTCTGGTCTAGGGAACACCAGACACAGTTGGCAGTAGGGATATTATAGAAAGAGGGGACTAAACTTCTGGAATATTGACAGCCAGGCCTATCATTTCCAGGCAGGAAAGTAGATGATCCTTCTCTGGGGAATTTGATCAGCTCAAAAGGAAGGACCTAAAGATATTAAAATTAGAGTTTTCCTAAGGGAATGGCCCAGCTAAGTCACCTTACCCTGAATCCTACATCCAGTAGCCCCATCTATGTGCTCAGAGCTTCCAAGCAGAGCTTTAATGCTTTGCTCTTAAATGTGAGCAGACAACCAAAGATCACTAGACAGTTGAGGTACACCTTTACAAATAAAGATGGAGCTCTAGCCGGTTTGGCTCAGTGGATAGAGCGTCAGCATGCAGACTGAAAGGTCCTAGGTTCAATTCCAGCCAAGGGCACATGCAGGGGTTGTGGGCTCGATCCCCAGTAGGGGGCGTGCAAGAGGCAGCCGATCAGTGATTCTCTCTCATCATTGATGTTTCTATCTCTCTCTCCCTCTCCCTTACTCTCTGAAATCAATAAAGAAATATATATATTTTTAAAAAATAAATAAAGATGGAGACCAAAACAAACAGAAAAAAAAAACCCAAACAAACAAAAAAACACAAAAAAATACCCCAACAACTCAGAGAAACAGAGACCATATGAAAACAGTTAAAGTATAATTATTATTCTCAGAGAAAGCATCCATGAGACAATAATAAGATGCTATAAAAAATCCAGGAAAAAAAAGAGAACTTTTGGAAATTAAAAATGCTATAGCTGAAATGGCAAACTCCCTAAAGGGGTTGGAAGATAAAACTGTGTAAATATCTCAGAAAACAGTACAAAAAGGAAGAACAGGGAAAAAGTGAGGAAAGATAATTCTAAAAAAATAGACAGGATGAAATCATCACTAATTCAAGAAATTTTCACAGAATGAAGTGCCCAGCACAATGGGTGAAAATAATTCTGCATTAAGTTACATCATCATGAATTTTCAGACCACTTAAAACTGAGGGAAGATCCCAAGAGGCTCCCAGAGAAGGTTGAAAATCTGAATGGCTTTGGTTTTCTCAACAATTCTGAAATCATATTTGAGGAAAAGTTATTTCTAGATGAGAACTCCCTGTTGTCAAATATCAATCAAATGGACAACATAAAAATATTTTATGGCTCACAAACTGTGTAATTCCTTAGCAGTCTTTGTTGAAAATCTCCTGGCAGAACTGATTAAGAGAAAGGAAGACATGAGTTTTAGGGAACAAGAGATGTAACATGAAGGGATTGGGGCAGTAGGGATATCCTGGAGAGATAACCTCAAGATGAACATGACAGAAGAGTTAATGTCTCTGAATGTTTCGATGCATATAACTAAATGTCTTTAGACATATTCTCAACTAAATTGGTGGGGAGGTTGAGGTTGATTCAATAGTAAGTACATACAGCCTGAGTGAACAAAGAAAATAATGATTAACTCCAGGGAAAACAAGTGTGCAGAAAAGTGATCAAAGAATATTACTATACTAATGTAATTATTGACCTGACCCAAAACACACACACAGATAAACTGGTAAATAATACAGTATTGAGAGGCTGCATGAGGGTGCTGATGGTAGTGAAAGAGCTACATTCTCATCTTCCATAGTGGAAAGTCAAAGTATAAAATTTTTATCTCAAAAAATGAGGAAGTAATCTCAATAATCTGATTTAATAAAATCCCAGAAAAAAAATTAGGTAAAAAAGTATATGAAGAAGCTATTAAGAATGTGGAAATAAATGGCAAGAGAAGCAGCTAAAAAGATAAGAAAGTGATTGCCTCTTACAAGAAGAAAATGAGAGAGGATGGGTGCAACTATTGCTGTTTTCATAATAATAATCCTTCCAAATGACTTCACTCGTCAAATGTATGTGAAAATAACAGACAAAAACCAAACATATGTAATTCTCATAGCACCAATAATTTTATCTTTGACTAATTATTTAATCTAGACATATTGCAATTTTATATACTACCCACTGCAATGATGCATTGTTTTTGCACAGGGTACCTATGTCTTTTCTGACTGCATTGCTTTCTTCAATGGCATTTGCTTTTGGATGTGTTGGAAATTCAGTTATATTAGCTTCTCTTGAATCTTTCCATTAACATAGGCAGATCACTCATTTTCTCTATTTGGATTTTCAGGAATTAGCTCATCTATGGTTTGGCCTTGCAGTTTTCATTAATGAACAACTTCAATCTTTGATATGTTTCTGGGTCTACAGGAGACATAGTCATTCCTTATGTTTTGCATCTATACTTGTGGTATCGTTTGGTGGAAATTACTCCTAAATAAAAAGAATCAAAGGAAGAACTTGAGGATTGCCTAAGATTAAAAGTAAGTATATATGTTAATGACAGAGTAAACTTTCAGGAAGTTGTCCTAAGAACAATCAGAGAAGAAATTAAAGATTTTCATATAGAGATGTCCATCAAAGCCTCATTTATGACAGAAAACATTGTAATACCCTTAATGTCGAAATAGAGGGGATTACAGTACATTCAAATGACAGGACTGTATGTCCCATTAGGCAGCACATTAAGAAGAATATCTTTTGGTATGAAAATATATTTATAATATGTTGCTAAGTGAAATAAATAGATCAGTAGACCAAAAGACTTATATGCATCAGCATGTCATTTTTGTAAAAAATAATTATCTATCTATGTAAATATAAAAGAAAGGAAAGACATATTAAAATGCTTACAGTGGTCATTGCAGGTTAGATTTTAAGTAGCCTTTACTTTGTTGTGTAGTTTTCCAAGCTTTTTCCATGAAGTATGAATACATTTTGTAACTAGGGGGAAAGTACTATTTTAAAAACAAAAATCAATCAAAACATATAGCCTGACTTACTTTTCTTGCCACTGAGAAGAGTTGGCTTTGCTGGAATTGAGATTATTGAGGAAAGATAGAAGAAATCATTTTGATGGATGCTATCTTTTCCATGGTTCTGGGTTTTGAAAGCTCAACATATTTGAGGCCAATTGAGTTATTTGTTCTGGCCATATGAGTAGACTTGTTTCTTATCTTTCCCTGGATTCTTCAGATTACTGCCATTTTGAAGAAGTTTATAACAGCATGGCTACTCATTCTGGGGTATCAGATTTAATAGATTTGCTATTTGACTTAAATCAAAGGCTCTCTAAATGGAGAGCTAGTTCACCTGCCAGTTCCTAGGCAATTAGAAGATTAGACTCCCTATATGTTTTTCCCCTACCTGCTTAGACAAGAGGCTTTTTGTTAGCATATAATCTTTAATGCTACACTTGAAACAGTAATTACAAGGATGCTGAAATTTAGTAAAATGCTCACACCAGGCCACAGAGGCAAGCGTGCAGAAATGGTATCTGTAGCAGCAGTTGAAATGGTGCCAGTGGAAGTGGGCTTGAAATGACAGCTAACACTTGTATAACTGCTTACAAGATGCCCATGACCTGGACTGGCTGGAGGATGGTCCAGGATGGCGGGCAGGCAGGAGACCAGGATGGTCCTGCATTGTTTCCCCTGGTTCCAATTTTAAAAAGATAACTCTGTGGGGAAAGGATGGTAGTTGGATGTTAGGGATAAGCTATCTGAGCCCTTAGAAAAAACTTCCCCTTGAAATACAAGGTGATGTTTGTCCATGCCCTGCCAAGCACTCATGGAGACACATATGGATTAACTTTAAATCAATTGAGAACTGACTCCATCTTATGGGACAGTGGTTGTATCTGAAAGTTTAAAGCAATTGCTACTGTGATTTTTTCACTCCAAATCTCATTAAAAAATTTATATTTATGAGGCCCTGGGAGAGGCCCTCAGCAACCAACAGGCTGTCCAGAGCATACAACATGAGGAAGAATGCACAAAGGTTGTACCGGCAAGTGGATCAACCAAGCCACCAGACAAGCACCAGTAAGTATTTACATCGTACAGCTACCAAGAAGATGAATGCTTTTGAAGGGTGGTGAGTGAAAGAGAAATCTTACTGCTGGTGAACCACCCACAGTACAATGGAAATAAGTGACAAGTTCCTGGGAAATTTTGGAAGATCCATGAATGATTGGGTCCACCTGACTATTTAGCCCTCTCTTAGTGTCTCTTTAGCATTATAGAGGACTCTGCCCCTTATTTATTCACACTGAAAACAGGATCTACACTTTCTATGAATGTTTTCTCTTCTGATATCCAGAGCCTGAATCCCTGGTCTAAAGTCAATGGACAGGCATCACAAGATTCAAGAATTCCCTGGAAATCTAACATCAAATTATGTATGTGATTCTCAAAGAGGTCCCTGACAAAAAACAAGTTGAAGAGCCATTGGCCTATCTGGGTGTTATGTTTGGTGAGGGGAAGAATCGAATCTTTAATTTGCTTTGTATTAAGACTTAGTATTCATTTGTTGAAAACTTTCCCACACCATACTTGGTGTTTTAATATACATTCTCTCATTTAATCCCCACCCAACCTATGGAGAGTTTATAATATCATCTTCATTTAATTCTAGAGGTACCATATTCACAGTGGTGAAGTGACTCACCCAAGATCTCACCACTAATAAACATCAAAGTTGTGTTGTGGTTGGGCCTCCTTCTCCCATGGAATACGAGGCTTGGTCTTCACCAGAATTCAGGTCAGAGGTCCATGAATGACACAAAGGTCTCTATTGGATCAATGATCAAAATTCATTGATTACCTGATTGGTAGCACATGACGGTGGTTATCCAATGTGGGTGATGAAAGTATAGCCATAAAAAGATTCAATCTCGACTGGTGCAGCCACTGTGGGAAACAGTATGAAGTGTCCTCAAAAAATTAAAAATGGAATTCCTGTTTGACCCAGTAATTTCACTTCTAGGAATATATCTCAAGAAATCAGAAACACCAATCAGAAAGGATATATGCACCCCTATGTTCATAGCAGCACAATTTACAATAGCTAAGATTTGGAAACAGCCTAAGTGCCCATCAGCAGATGAGTGGATTAAAAACCAGTGGGACATCTAGACAATGGAATACTATTGTGTAAAAAAAACAACTGCTGTGTAAAAAAAACAACAAACAAACAAACAAAAAAAAACTACCATTTGCAACAGCATGGATGCACATGGAGAGATTTTGCTAAGCAAAATAAGCCAGGCACAAAAAGACAAATACTGTATGAGTCCACTTATATGAGGTAGTTCGAGTAGTCAAAGCCATAGAGACAGAAAGTGGGATGGTGGTTGTCAGGGGCTGGGGGAAAGGAGAATGGGAAGTTACTGTTTAATGGATATAGAATTTCAGTTGAGCAAGATGAAAAACATTTTGGAGGTTGGTTGCACAATGGAAAATTCTACTGAACTGTACACTTAAAAATGGTTAAGATGGTAAATTATATATCCATTTTATCACAATTAAAAATAAAAATAGAAAAATATATAAAGACTTCACTTGCAGTAAAGTTCTGTTGATTCACAGCTCTGTTCCTGTCCAGCGCTCACTCCTCTCAGGACCTGCCTGAGTGGAGTGGGTGTGATTCGGAGGCCCTCACCAGATGGAGCCCAGGGGTAAGTTGTCAAGTTTGACACTCTGCCCCAGAAGTCAACTTCCAGTTGTCTTGGTCTTCAAGTTTGCAGTTCATATGAGTGGCATCAGAAACTGTTAATAATGAATTCTTCTATCAAATTCTGTTAAAAGTCCCCCTCCTTTTTTCTCTCTCTCACAACGTACAAAGCAAAAGCAGTGGCTATGCCAGCCATGTGTACAATGCCCAGGCTCCAAGAGCAGCCACCGAGAAGGAATCCTGCCAGGCCTCTTCACTTCCAACACCAATAATGGTTGCTCCTGGAACCCAGGAAGTCTCTCCAGAAGTCATTCAGCCCACTGGCAGGCCAGGGCCTCTGGGAACCCTCAACCCAGAGAGGAGCAAAGTCATCAAAATTAATTGCTGATTGTCAGAATTTAAAGCCTGAGGTTACAAGAGCCCGGCTGCAGGTCCACTGTGAATGAATTCACAGTGTCGCTCGGGCAGCTTGGGAGCTTGGACGCGTCACAGCGGTGAACTGGTGGTTATCCAACCCAAACAGATTTGTAACAGTGGCACTGGCAGCCAGGACTGCCAGAGCAGCATTTGTGTCTGACAAATGAGGCCTCTGTCAGACAAAGGGGGCTCTTAGGACTCATTCCACTTTGGCTGCTTTACACCCAGTAAGAGCCAGGGGACCTCTTTTGTCAGAATGGGGAAAACAAAAGTGATTCATTTCATCATGCACCCTCCCCATGGTCTTTGTGGTCAACCAATGCAGGCAGGCTTTGCAGCCAGCAGTCCTTGCAGACACCATGTACTGAGGCCTACTATGGGCCAGGACTATTCTAGGTACTGGGCACGTGTTGCCTAATTTAATCCTCCCAACAATGCTGTGATGTAGGGATTATCCCCACTGTAGTCATGTGGAAACTGAGACAGGAGAGGTGAAGGTCACATAGCTAGTGATCAGCGGTAGAACCAGAATTTATATTCAGGCTTGGCTCACTCCCAGCTGACTGCTGTCACCAACATGTACCTGCTACAAATGCCTGACAGGCCAAAGGTAGTTCTCTCCTCTGATTTGCCATGTCTAGGGAGGTTGATCTGGAAGGCCTAGAATATTCCTAATGTTCAACAAATACTTATGTCAAATGGAACAAAAAATAAAAGATAAGAGGGGATTAAGATTCACAGAGATTTCTTTTAAAAGCCACAGAAAATGTCTCTGCTTTAATATAAGAATGTTTATATAGGTTATAAAAAAAAGTTAAGATAAAATGAAATGGAGGTCTTCCCTGGCTGGTGTGGCTCAGTTGGTTGAGCATCATCCCATGCACTGAAAGGTCATGGGTTTGATTCCCTGTCAGGGCACATACTTGGGTTGCAGGCTTGATTCTTGGTTGGGTGCATGTGGGAGGCATGTTTCTCACATCAGTGTTTCTCTCTCTCTCTCTCTCTCTCTCTCTCTTTCTCTCTCTCTCTCTCATTCTGTCTCTCCTCCTTCCTCTTTCTCTAAAATCAATAAAAACATATTGATCCCTTAAGGGCCAAAAGCTCCAGCTGAACCATGTTTCTCCTAGTTTTTACTGCTGAGTAGTGCCAGTCCCTGATAACAAACTTCATATATACTAATGTTTGGTCACCTTTTCCTATCCAGTTACACTAATCCATCATTTGTGGCTCTACCAAAAGAAGGGCCCAGGGCAGCTGACCTCTCTCTCCTCTACCATTTCATTATGGGCCTGGAAAATGAGGCGGCCATTCAGCACAGCTTGTCAGCATATTAAAATGCCAAACGAGAGACTCTGGTACAGTGTGTATAAATCCAGAATTCCCTCTACAAACCCAGTTTATTTTCTATTGTGGCCCATTCATGCCAGATGGGATGTACTACTAGTTTATCAGTCCACTGACTTACATACACAGATGTCTCTCATTTACCAACCACTTGTGTCGCATTTTCCAGTTATTTTCAGCAGGATCGAAGCATTGTCTCAGGGTATTTGTATATCCCGAGTTTGAAATTCTAGTTTTTTTCAGGGTGGTGATAGGGTACTGTGGCTCAGCCACTGTCTCCTCAGTTCTCAATTCCTGGGGACAACTGGGGAGCAAGATCATAAACCAAAGGCTGAAGAATCAAAAATTAAAAAAAGAGAGCCAGAGAACCAGGATGGTGGTGAAGGTAAATTATGGTACTCATGGTCTCCCACAACCACAGCAAAATTACAACTAAAATAAAGAACAACCAATATTCAGAACTGCCTGAAATATGGCTAAATGGAAGTCCTACAACTAGAGATGTAAAGAAGAAAGCACATTGAGACTGGTATGAGGGGTAGAGGCAAGGAAAAAGCTGGTCTGATACCAACCTGTGGCATGTTTTTAATCAGAATGGATATATCTGCTATGGAGGCCTCCCATGAGAAGCAAGAGGTCCCAGCCCCACAGCAGACCCATAGCCCAGGGTTCCAGAGCTTGGAAGAGAAGTTCCCATAACTTCAGGCTGTGAAAATCAGTGGGGATTGTGGCTGAGTGACATGGAGGCTACTGGAGACCCAGGCAGTTCCTCTTAAAAGGCCAGTGCATGAACCTATGTGGTCCCACTCCCTCTGAGCTCCAGCACTGAGTGGTGCACTGGGGGAACCAGGAACATACATGGAGGAACTGGATTGTCTGCCATGGGGGCAGGAACTTGGGGGTGGCTTTCCCTCTGACAGAGGTGCTCATAAGGGTCATTGTTCCTGTGCTGGGACCTCCCCTGCTGCAGAGCTAACTGGCAGCCATATCTGAGTTTCCATCAGCATGGCTCACACTGTTCGCTCCACTCTGGTGATTCCCTGAGACCCTGTGCCATCCAACTTGCAGCCCTACCCAAGCTGTTTGCAGCAGCTCTTCCATATAAATGACCTGTCCTGGCTCAGATGTCAGACTTTCCTAAAATCTCTCAAACAAGCTGCAGCTGGTGTCAGTGTGCTGTGCACCTATCAATAAGAGGTCCAAGACCCAGCACTAGTACTAGCCTGCCTTGCTTCACAGATGGGCCTCACCTGGGCACTTCTAAACCCAATACAAGTAGCAGCCATCTGCAGATCACATGGTAGCACCTGCTGGGTGGCCCCATGCAGTGTCTGACTTTGCACCTCCCGGGAGGCCCCAGAACCAGTGCACCTGGTGGACAGCTTCAGACCATAGCAGATTACAACTCTACACTTCCAAGCGACAAACTCCAGGGCCCATTCAGTGAGCGCCAAAGCCCCACTGAAGCAAGTCCTGCTCCATAGGGGTGTCTCCTGCACAGCTGCTTTTCCACTGTAGTCACAGCTAATCCTCACAGCCAATTGGCCTGCAGGTCAGCTTCTCCCAGGGATGCCAATAGCAATCAAGACTCACCTACCACAAGACTGCACACAGCCCACACAGTGGTACACCTAGAGTTCCCAGCTCAGGTGACTGGGGAGGCTGAGCCATTGGGCCCTACAGGATAACTACTACACAAGGCCACTCTACCAATTCCAGGAGACATAGCAGCTCTACCTAATACACAGAAACAAACACAGGGAAGCAACTAAAATGCTAACACAAAGAAATATGTCACAAATGAAAGAACAGAAGAAAGCTCTAAAAAGAGAAATTAATGAAATAGAAGCAAGCAAATTACTGGGTACAAAACAATGGTTATAAGGATGCTCAAGGAACAAAAGGAGAGCTTCAAGGAAATCAAAGAAAGCTTTAAGGAACTTAGTGAGACTTTTTTTAAATGTATTTTTATTGGTTTCAGAAAGGGAGAGGACGAAACATCAATGATGAGAAGGAATCATTGATTGGCTGCCTCATGCACACCCCCTACTGGGGACTGAGCCCACAACTTAGGCATGTGCTCTTGACCAGAACTGAACCTGGGACCCTTGAGTCCACAGGCCGATGCTCTATACACTGAACCAAACGAGCTAAGGCCTTCATGAGACTTTTAAGGATCTTAGTGAGAATGTCAAGGACCAATCAGAAATTAAGCATACTCTAACTGAAATAAAGAATAATTTACAGGGATTCAACAGTAGAGTAGAGGATTCTGAGAATCAAATCAATGATTTGGAATATGAGGAATCAAAAAACACCCAAGCAGAAGAGCAAAAAGAAAAAAGAATCCAAAAATATGAAGATAGTGTAAGGAGCCTCTGGGACAACTTCAAGTGTACCAACATTCACATTATGGAGGTGCCAGAGAGCATAAAATATTGAAAACCTATTTGAAGAAATAATGACAGGAAACGTCCCCTACCTGGTGAAAGAAATAGACTTACAAGTCCAGGAAGCACAGAGAGTTCCAAGCAAGAGGAACCCAAAGAGGACCACACCAGGACACATCATAATTAAAATGTCAAGGGTTAAAGACTAAGAGAATCTTAAAAGCAGCAAGAGAAAAACAGTTAGTTGTTTACAAGGGAATGCTCATATGACTGTCAGCTGATTTCTCAACAGAAACTTTGCAGGCCAGAAGGGAGTGGCAAGAAATATTCAAACTGATGAAAAGCAAGGACCTACAACCAAGATTACTCTACCCAGAAAAGCTATCATTTAGAATTGAAGGTCAGATAAAGAGCTTCAGGAGAGAAGAAAAAGCTAATAGAGTTCATCACCACCAAACCAGTATTACATGAAATGTTGAAGGGTATTCTTTAAGAAGAGGAATAAGAAGAGGAATAAGAAGAGGAAGAAGAAGAGGAAGAAGAAGAAGAAGAAGAAGAAGAAGAAGAAGAAGAAGAAGAAGAAGAAGAACAACAACAACAACAACAACAAGAAACATAAACAATAAAATGGCAATAAATACATACCTATCAACAATTGAACCTAAAAATCAAAATAAGTGAACAAGGAATCTAATAAACAACATAAACTGATGAATAAAATAGAACCAGAGGCATGAAAACATGGAACAGACTGACGAATCTCAGAGGGAAGGGGGGCAGGGAGAGATTAACCAAAGATCTTATGTGCATATATGCATTACCTATGGACAATAAGGTGGTAAAGGCCTGGGGCAGGGTGGGAACCCAGTGGAGGGGGGAAGTGGGGGGCGGGGAGAAGAGGGGATATTTGTAATAATATCAACAATAAAGGTTTTTAAAAAAAATTTAAGAAAGAAATGGAGGGAAAGGGGAGCTGGGAAGAGAATGAACAGAGAGTAGAATTACCTTAAAGTTGAAGCAAAGTCTGTTTCCCAACCTCCAATCCATTTGTTTTTTATTGAGTTCCTAATATTTGCTAAGGTGTTAGATACTGGAGATACTGTAACATATCTGTCAGGGTCCTAGCAGCAAAGTGATAGTACACTTGAGAGTTAGTGAAGAGACTTTATACAAAGGTATAGGTAGGTAAAGGCACTAGCAGAAGGTGAGGAAGACCCAGGAGAGCGGTAAAAGGAAGCTATACCACTGCTGAGCCTAGAGAGGCAAAGGGAGGCAACTAAAGGAAGCAGGCCAAGAATGCAGCTGTAGGAAGGAGCTTCCAGATAGCAGCTCTGCATTTGAGAGGAGCAGTTACGGACAAATGTTGACCCAGTATTGAGAAACGTGGCGGCAATAAATATCCCAAATGTTACCAGCCCAAATGGAAGCCAGAAAGTAAGAGTCAAAGAGGCAGTTCTTGACCGGCTGGCATGGCTCAGTGGCTAAGTGTCGACCCATGAACCAGGAGGTCACGGTTCGATTCCAGTTGAGTGCACATACCCGGGTTGTGGGCTTGATCCCCAGTAAGAGATGTGCAGGAGCCAGCCAATCAATGATTCTCTCTCATCATTGATGTTTCTATCTCTTTCTCTCTCTCAAATTAATAAAAAATATATTTTTTAAAAATGAGGCAGTTCTTAAAGTTTTAAGAACAGGGGCACAGAGTAGGTAGAGAAGGGTGGAGAATGGATCTGACTGGGGTGGGGATGGGAAGTAAGCACAGCACATGCAGCATAAAGTGTGAACAAGTCCAATATGTTCAGGGTCAAGAAGTACTTACAGAAACTTGGATCCAAGTCTATCATACATCAAGTCATGGGCTCCCTGGTTTAACGACAACGTCTCCATCAGGGGTCAGGAGCTCTTCTCTGAAGTCCTCATTGCAGTATGGCCCACGACCGAGCCTCTGTGCTCCCTCATCCCAGCCTCTCTGGGTCTGGAACTCCTGTGGGCTGGGCCTGACAGCATCTGTCTCTGCCCTTTGATCTTGGCTCTACCTGGTGGGTTCTGCATCAGTATCCTTCCCTGAAATTCTGTACAACCAATGTCCTCTGAACAGGGTAAGCAAGACAACAGAGGGATTTTTTTTTTTTAAGAATAAGAAAGCAGCTACTTTCAAGCCAGCATGGGGATTTACTACAGACAATGGAAAGCTAATTTCAAAGCAAACTTCTTTATTCATTCAAGCTGATCTCCCAATGAATAGCTCCCAAGCAGTACACCATTGGCATACTTTCTATGTCATGCATGCTTTCAAGTCATAAAATTGCAACTTTAAAGACAGCCTGCAAAGCCTAGTTTTTAAATTTCTTCCTGATATGCTCCCCAATCTGTCTAATTAGTTGAGATTTCCTTGACATTCTCTGTAAGATGGGGCGTCCACGTCTCAGAGGATAGAGGATAGGGAGTTGAGCCTTCTGAAATGAATACCCTGCCTCTCAGTTTCTTGAAACTATGAGGGTCTCCTCTGGGAAATGTAGAAAAGGTGAGAAAGCCAGAGGACAGGAAGGTTTGGAAGGTTGAATTGTCTGCTATTTAATGAAAAGGGGGGCAGGATGAAATATTGGAAAAAGCATTGGCTTTGGAATTAGACATGGGTTTGGATCTCACCTCCATCACTCACCTTGGGCAAGTATTTAACACAACTTTAGCTTCCTTTGCTTATTTCTAAAATAACAATAGTAGCAGTTACATCCTAGGGCTGCATGAAGATTAAATGGGATGAGGAATGTAAAGCATCTAATACAGAGTCTGGTGACCTCAAAATTGTCACTTTTTCCTTTCCCAAAGTCTGGGCACAGGGTCCTGGGGGAGCATTAACGATATGGAGGGGGCCCCAGTTGGGAAAGATGACCAGGAGAGTTGTACTAGTTTCCTGGGCTTTTGTAATAAAGTACCACAGATTGGGTGGCTTACACAACATACATTGATTCTCTCATGGTTCTGGAGGCTGGAGGTCCAAACTCAAGGAGTCTGCAGGCCTGGTTGCCTCTCTTCTAGCGTCCTGTGGCCTCAGGGAAATGCAGGAGCTGGTGGAGAGATGTATGCATGGCTGTTACCTGACATGATGTTGGGCCTGAAACCTCCTCAGGTGAGAGGCCGGCAGTCAGGAAGCAAAGCTGGAGAGAAAATAGGAAAGGGAAAGGGCAAATGGGAGCCCACCAGGAAAAACTGAAACCCTCAAGAACAAACTGGACCCACTCTGTCTTTCACCACTTCCAGTCTCAGTGACATAAGCGGCCTGCAGGAGACCCGGTGCCCTTGGCTCCAGAGCTGCACATATACCTGGCTCCATCCGTAGAGAAGCTGGAGGATGATTATCTGGCAGGACTGAAGAAACTGCAGGCCAACAGTCAGAAGATCCACAGAGACATGTGTGAGCTGACACAATGACTCTCTTCCAGCCTTCAGAGCATAAAAAACGGCTGCTTCTCCACTCCGAACCTGCCTTCCAAATATCTAGGCCAGTGGTCGGCAAACTCATTAGTCAACAGAGCAGCAAACCGTGGCTCGCAAGCCGCATGTGGCTCGCGAGCCGCAGTTTGCCGACCACTGATAGGCAAACTTCTCTTGTGAGCAGCCCTAACCTGGAATCCTTCAGGAAAGGGCACTGGGGAAGTAGGTCTAGGTCCGTGGTCAGCAAACTGTGGCTCGCGAGCCACATGCGGCTCTTTGGCCCCTTGAGTGTGGCTCTTCCACAAAATACCACGGCCTGGGCGAGTCTATTTTGAAGAAGTGGCGTTAGAAGAAGTTTAAGTTTAAAAAATTTGGCTCTCAAAAGAAATTTCAATCGTTGTACTGTTGATATTTGGCTCTGTTGACTAATGAGTTTGCCAACCACTGGTCTAGGTTAACTAAATTAACTCCATACAAACCCATCACAGGGTTCAACTGCAGCGTGATAACTTTATTCTGTAGGCAGTGGAAACAAAATGTTTTGATGGGGGCATCTATTTGATACAGTTGATATTTTGAGGAGGATTAACTTTATATTGTATATTATGGGTTGGAAGAAGATAAAAACGGAGACAGTGTAGTTACAAGTTTATTGTAGAAGTCTGAGTCTGATATTATAGAGGCCTAAAACTAGAGCTGCAGGGGAGAAATGAAAATTAAGTTGCAGCTTTTAGAAACGTTCTAATGGGAGAATCGATGGACCTTGCTAAGAAGCTGAATTAAGAGTGAAGGAAGCTAGGATCCAGAAGCCTTCCGAGGTGTTGAGCCAGAGAAGAATGGTGGTTCTTGAAAGGAAACTATTTGTTCAAAAGCTATTCTACTCTGATAGACTAGCCATTTTTACTCTATTGACGTGCATTACAATATTCCAAGAATTGTAAAAGTTTGGAATACCTGAACAGTTTAAAATTGCAGGACAGCAAAGAAGTGAATGACCATCTGGCGTACTGATAAAGGGGAAGGACAAAATTCCACCAAGTTGTTAGTGAACTTGGTTGCCAAGGCCTTTTGTCTGATAGAGGTATTTGAGTCCTGGGGCTCTTTGCAGAGAGCTGGCCTTTCCCCACATTTTTAAGATCCTTACCTTTAAGGACCTTAAAGGTAAAGGAAGAAAGGAAGATTCATGGAGGGTTTTTTCTTAACCCTATAAATTCTTAATCTGGTTTTCTTAAATTCCTTTGAGTTTCAGGGAGCTTGCAAAGTTTCTAAAGTTTCCAGTAAAAGTTTCGGTGTTTTGTGAAGACATTAATTTTCCTGGGGGAAGGACTACAGCTTGAGTCATATTTTCAAAGGGATCTGCTTCCAAACAGGTGAAGAATCTTTCCCATGGAGAAAGATCACTGAGTGTAATTACTGGCTCCATCCACACTCAGCTTATTCATGTGCAAGTGTTGATCCAGGACCTGGGACAAGAGGTGATGGGAAACAGACTCCAGACAGAGCAGGGAGCCAGCTTCTGACAGTTTTCTCCTTTTTCTCTCCTGCTAAGTGAAAATAGTATGCAAGGAGCTCCTCCACTTGAAGGGATAGAGACTGAGGCCTGCTTATTTTGCAAGGGTTGTTCTTCTGTACACACAATACCAGTTGCATAATCAATGTGCACTAATTGATTAAGGAGCTCTTTCTAAAGTTTCTGCTTGGGACTCAAACACTAAGGCCATCTGCAAGCTAGCAAGCTACCCTTTCTCAGATGTTGCTTCCTATTTGCGCTGATAATTGCCCATGCCAAGTTGACTAATTGGCTTGTCTTGAGTTCACTTTATACTAAGTGCTGACCAATCACCTGAATGGCAGATTTGTTCTAACAGGACTGCAGTGTACAGTTTGGCTTTCCAGCATCTGAATCCATATCCTCCTTGTAGGGAATCCCCCATTGGAAGGCAGGTCCCCACCTCCCACTAAGGAAGCTGGAATGGAAAGATACATTTCCTCTCCCATCCCTTTGGCATCAGGATGAAGGCATATGACCTGCTTGGTCCAATCAGATACTCCCACCAGGGACTTCAACCTTGAATGAGTGACAGAGACAGATAAAAATGAGATTTGATTCATAGCCATGGCAGTGGTGGTTTAGCAATGGCAACGATGTGGCTTCAGTGTCCAGGGATGGGAATCATGGACAATTTGGTGATGGTAGAGCCCTGGCAAGCTGGTTTCTCCTGCCTAGACTTCCGGTTGCCTGCTATTTTTCAATCTGTTTCATCAGCCCTCATATTTATGTTGTCAGAGACCTTATATCCTCCCAACAGATACGTTTTTGTGTGAGTTAACCAGATTTGATTTCTGTTGCTTACAATTAGGAACTGTGAGCAATATAGGGGAAGAAGAAAGCATGGGTCAAAATGGCAGCCCTAGACTTTAAATGACTCTTGTGATGGTTAAGTTCATGTGTTAACTTGACTAAATCATGGGGTGCTAGGATATTTGATCAAACAGTATTCTGGGTGTCTATGAGGCTATTTTTGTATGAGATTAACTTTTATTTTTTTTTTTTTTTGTTAATTCTCACCAGGGTATATTTTTTCCATTGCTTCTCAGAGAGTGGAAGGGAGGGAGGAGAGAGAGGGGGGGGGGGGGAGAGATATGAGAGAGACACATCAACTGGTTGCCTCCTGTGCACACCCCTACTGGGGGCAGGGAGTGAACCACAACCCACATAAATGCCCTTGACCGGAAATCGAACTCATGACTCTTCAGTGGGTAGGCTGATGCTCCAGCCACTGAGAAACACTGGCCAGGGCGAGATTAACGTTTAAAATTGGTAGACTGAGTAAAGCAAATTGTCCTCCATTCTGTGGGTGTACCACACCAGTCAACTGAAAGCCTAACTAGAACAAAAAGGTTGACCTTCCCATGAGCAAAAGGAAATTATTCCTGCCTGACAACCTTCAGACTGGGACATTGGCTTTGTCCCCGCCTTTGGACTCAAACTACACCATCAGCTGTCCTGGTTCTTAGGTCTTTGGACTCAGACTGGAAGTAAACTATTGGCTCTCCTGAGTCTCCAGCTTGCCACCTCACCTTGCAAATCCTGGGACTTGCCAATCTCCATAATTTCACGAACCAATTCCTCATAATAAGTCTCTTTCTCTATATTTACACATTGTATTGGTTCTATTTCTCTGGGGAACACTGACTAATGCAACTCCAATTGGGTTAGCATGGGGATCTAGCAGTTCTATCTAGGGAGACCTTCTGGTGGACAGGGTATAAAATTCCAGATTGGGATCTTCCTTCTAATAAGGAATGGGCCACTTGAAATAAAGGTAGGGTTGCTATCCTGACTTCTCTCTCTCTCTCTCTCTCTCTCTCTCTCTCTCTCTCTCTCTCTCTCTCTAAGATGATATGTGGTAGAACATTTTTGTGCAGATGGCTTTCTGAGAGTTTGGGCTATTTGACAAGAAGTGTTTTCTCCTTTGGGCCTCAAGTATCATATGTACATTTATATCATTTCTTTTTAAAATGTCTTTTAATGTTTTGGGAAAAAAAAGACAAATATTTATTGTAAAAAGAAAAGTTTAGAGACTATCACAAAAAAAAATAAAAATTACCTGAATATTTTTATTATGTGTATCTTTCTAGATTCATTCATTCATTCAACAGTGGGGGCTTACTATGAATCAGGGGACTGATATCCAATAATATATACACGGTCCTTGCTCCTGCTCCATGAAGCTTGTAATCTATTGGAGAAGACTGACATTGATCAAGATGTGGCATGTAGCTATGTCTCCCTCACCTGTGGACCAATACACTGGGCTAATTTCTTAGCAGCTTTTAAAATGGATTTCTTCTTTCTAAAACTGCAAAATCTTCCTTCTCAAATAGTTCAGTCCCACAACACTGGGAAGCAGATCAAGATTAGTATTTTCTCTTACTTCCTAGACATTTTTTTTTTTTTTTTAGTATTCTAAATCTGTGCTAGGTGGTGAGAAAAAGAATAAAAACTCTCCAAACCATCTCTGTTACTTTTATGACTCGAATTATCAAATTCTCAGCCATGTGATCCCCACACCTCTAATTCTGATCCACACCATTCCTCTGTAGCTTATATGCTTGTGTTCAGTTTTATTTTCCCTTGCTTGTTTCTTTGTTGTGAGGGTGCAATCCAGCCATTTCAATGAGTAATGTGATCTGGGCCCCTGGGGCACCGTTCCCAGCCACTGCTCTGAGAAGGTGAGCTACCTATGAAGATGCTCTGGGCAGTTTCTGAACTTCCTCATTCTTACCTAGTGCTTACCAACCACTGTTCTGTGTTTCATACAGGTCTCCATCTGAGCCCAAAGCCCCAGGGCCTGAAGTCTCTGTTGGAAAAATTATGTCAAGTAAATAGGGACATAAAAATTAGAAGGGAAATCCCTGGGCCAAACAAAAACCCCTTTAAATAGAACAATGGAGTGCCAATGCAGACATAATCCCAATCCTGAAATTTTTTGTTGTTGTTGTTAATCCTCACCCGAGGACTAATTCTGAAAATTTTGAATGTTAGCAAGACATTCTAGGGCAAATAGTAAACAATTATCTTTTGGTCAAACGATTAAATATTATGGCAAGTTACATTCTCAAAACAGGAAGTCCCTCTGTTACAATTTGTGCTCATAAAACAATCTAGAAAGAGACCACACTGTCCAAAAGAAAGGGTGAGGGACCAGGAATTGGGAAGTTTGGATTCCAGCACCAGTCTACTTTTCAATAACTTATTTTGTGCCTGTAGCCAACTCACATTTTTGGTAACTAATTTTTTGGCCCCATTTCCAGAATGAGAGTATCCATTCTGGATTTCATGTTACATTTATCAGAGACTATGATAATATATAGAAATTTGGAAATTATATCACTTATCATAGTGCTTGAGAAGTCAAAATTCTTAAACCAAACAGTATTACTTGCCACTGAGATTTCTAGACAGTTATGAAAACCTAGCCCTCATCTGGCATGTGACAGAAAATTTAAAATAGTTTCCTGGCCCTGTTGGGTTTGGCTCAATGGATAGAGCGTCAGCCTGTGGGCTGAAGGGTCCCAGGTTCAATTCTGGCCAAGGGCACATGCCCGGGTTGTGGGCTCGATCCCCAGTAGGGGGCGTGCAGGAGGCAGCCAATAGATGATTCTTCCTCATCATTGATGTTTCAATCTCTCCCTCTCCCTTACTCTCTCTGAAATCAATAAAAAAATATATTTAAAAGAAAAATTGTTTTCTGCAAGGATTCCAGTCTGTTTTGGAATCCTTTATGAAAAAGAGCCAATTCCTCAGCAAGGCCATGTATTTACTTGATCTTCAGGTATAACAGATTTATTGTGAACCTGTTCCCTTCTTTGGGAGAATGTGAAAGTTAGGTATTTAGCCTACTTATATACATTTCTTTTTAAAATCAGCATGGAGCCCAGGCCGGTGTGACTCGGTTGGAGCATTGTCCCATATACCAAAAGGTCATGGGCTTGATTCCCAGTCAGGGCACATACCTAGGTTTAGGGTTGGATCCCTTGTTGGGTGTGTACAGGAGGCAACCAATTGATGTTTATCTCTCTCTCTCTCTCTCTCAAATCAATAAACAAATCCTCAGGTGAGGATTTAAAAAAAAAGAAAAGAATATTTTTTAAAAAATCAGCATGGACTTTGGAGTCAGAGAGTTCTGAAGTCAAAAATCCAGTTCCCTTTATCTTATTGGTTGTAGTATCAAGGGAAAATTATTAGTTAACTAGAGGCCTGGTGCACAAAATTTGTGCACAGGTGGGGTCTCTTGGGGTGGCCTGCGGAGATCAGGCCCTACCTCTCACCCCTAGCCTTGCAGCCCCGCAGCCCCACCTGGTACCCTCCTTGGCCTGGCCCCACCCGCTCTCCCCGCCTGCTTGCCCCGCCCCCTGCCACCGCTGCTGGTCGCTGTCTGTCTGCTGGGCAATTGGTGGGGTGATCAGGCCCTCGCTCGCACCCACATTGGCCTGGCACCACCCACTCATCTGCTCCACCATCCCGCCGTGGTCTGGTTGCTGTCGGGGCACATTGAGGCCGGCAGCACCTCCACTGGCACCTGCTGCCAACAGCGTGTCACTGATGCCCTCTATGGTTCGCGCTGTCCCCCGGTGGTCAGTGCACGTCATAGCGGGTGGTTGAACTCCTGGTCGGTTGAACTCCTGATCGATGACCACCCGAGGGAACAATTTGCATATTAAGCTTTTATTATATAGGATTTCTCTGTGTCCCAATCTCTTCATATATAATAGTAATAAAAAATATCTTCCTATGGGTGGTAGAGAGTATTTGCTGAAGTCATGTTTCTGAATGTCTGGTGGGCTGCCTGGCACATGCTGGTGCACAATGTCTGTTGGTTCCCTTTTCCTCTCCTGTATAAAGAGTTTAAAACAATACCTAAGACTTAAGCAAGGATAATGGCACTTTGGTCTATGGGTAGAATTAGATGCACTGTCTGAATCTGTACCTTGAAAACAATGTGATCTCAAGTAAAGGTCTAATCATAACAGCATTAGTTAATATTAACCAAGAAAGAATAAAATTTGAATCAGAGTCTATATCTCCAGAAATTCCAGAAGTTTATAAAAATGAAGGGAAGCAAACTAACTTTTCATTACTGAGGACTAGAAGTTGGGACCTACACATTTTTCAGTTTCTCCACTCTAGGTCTCAGTAACTGGCTGAGGAACCAGACAAATGTCTTCACTTTTCTTTACTTGGCTTCCCAAATGGGAGAACGAGGGATTTATTTTATTTTGCTGGGCAGTCAATGCCATGTGCTTGGGAATTCTTGGATGGAAGACTGAAGAAGACTGAGTACATCTGAAATATTGTTACTGACAGAAGTACATCAAACATCAAAACCTCTAATGTTCTGCTCAACACCCCCGCCCCCCACCAAAAAAAAAGAAAGCTATATAGGGCATTTCTGGTGAAATATAACATGTTACCTAATGCAAATTTCTTGCAAACTATTTTCATAGGATAAAATATTTCATTGTGACTGTCACTCTTATTTTAACATTAGACTTGGAAGATAGACCTCCAACCTACCAACCAAAAAATAAATCAATTGCTCTCTTTGGGTAGTTGAAAAATAGAAGCAGACATTAAGGCAAAAAATGACTCAGAAAGAAAAACCACCCACTTCCCTCTCAAGTCTTACTGGACTCCCAAAGCTATGAATAGTGAAGGTTACGAGAAATCTCAAGTTTTGATGGCATTTGTGGGGTGTCAGATAAAACAACATTGTTCTTTTTTTCTGGAATGGGATACTTCAGATATATAACTTCAGACTCTTCTCACTAAAGACAGAGAAATTGAAAAAGAAAGCCGCAACTTCTCTCTCGGAGCAGCCTTTACCTCCCCTCCCCCCACTCCCCTCCACCCCAGCAAAGTGGCAGCCTGGAAAGCCAGGAGGGCCATTCCAAGTGTCCATACCCACAAGAACACAGTCTAGAGGCGGCCCCATAGCCAAGTCCCCAGGCATTTCAGGGCCCAGATGCACGTGGCAGAGCCTCCCTTAGAGAAACATGGGTCACCAGATCAGAATCCTGCTTCCCTAACCATGGAGTCCACCACGGAGAAGATGGAAGACAAAACCATGCTGGCACTAATCAAGGATGACCAGGCCAACAAGCAGCAGAGCAAGCAGGAGGGTGTGAAGAAGTGGATGCCTCGGGCAACGGAGAGAAGATGATAGACCACCCCGACTACATCACACTGGTGTCATCATACAGCTGCTGGTCCTAAACATAGTGCACTTTTCCTCCAGAGGAAGCGGGGAGATAATACCAATGTAGATTGACACAGAAAGGTTAAGCTTAACATGCTTAACAGACCTGAAATTTCCCATTGCTGGTCACAGCGAGTAGCCAGACTTTTCAGGAAGAAACTGGTTCTTGGCTCTTTTTGTAGATTCACTGCTATTTAATTGTACCCAGACTGTAATGTTCAAAGTCAATGCCACTTGTTGACTGAGTGATAAAATAGCTAAAAAGTCATTGGAAAAAACAGTAAATGTGATCTGGGAGTCAGTGTGGGGAAGGAAAAAGTACCTGAAACTTTCTGGTCAAGCATTGGTAGTGACAAAGTCACCAGTATCATCTGACCTGCTTTTCCATGGTGGAATTCACCCCTTGCATAGGGATGGAGGGAGAGGGAAGAAAAAGAGAAAGAGAGAGAGAGAGAGAGAGAGAGAGAGAGAGAGAGAGAGAGAGAGAGAGAGAGAAACATGGATGTGAGAGAGACACATCAGTTGGTTGCCTCCCACACCCACAAGCACGACTGGGGCTGGGGATTGAACCTGCAACCCCAGTACGTGCTCTTGATGGAGAATTGAACCCACCACACCTTGGTGTGCTGGCTGCTTCTCTGCCGCTCAGGTGACCATTTAAAAAAAAAAAAAATCATGAACTTCCAGGTCTTGTGAGGCATGCTTTACATGCATTATCTTCTTTAATTGTCACAGTCACCCTGTGAGGTACTATTATAATTAATTTCATTTTAAAGACAAGGAAACTGAGGCTTAGAGGAAATAAAGCCCTCACCTAAAGTCGCACAGGTAAAGGGACAGACCAGGGATTCCAACTCAAATCAATTTTATTCCAAATCCCATACTTTCAACCTGAACATTACACTGAGTGGCCAGATTATTATGATCTCTGAATGCATAATAATCTGGCCACTCAGTGTATATCCTATATAATAAAAGGCTCATATGCAAATTGTCCCCTCAACCAGGAGTTCAACCAGCAGGCAGGCCGGCCAACCGCCCATGTCCCCTCCCCCTGACCCCACCCATGCACAAATTCATGCAACAGATCTCTAATGTGTGTGTGTGTGTATATACACACACACACACACATTATATATACTAAGTGGCCAGATTATTATGTGTTCAGACATCATAATAATCTGGTCACTCAGTGTATATTGCCTCTCACTCACTGCTTCTTAATTCCAAAAAGAAATCTGATCAAAATAAATGAAAATAGAATAAAACAGCTTTGAATGTGAACATGAAGTATAGGTTTGTTAGTGGGCTTAAGGGAGCGAGGGAAAAGATAGGAGGTCTGTGAAAGATAATGCCATAGTGATTTTCCATGATGGTCCGAGAGGAATCACTCTTGCAGTCATTGTAACAGTCACCACCAGAGAACTGAGAGCAACTGCGAAGCGAACTATGAAAATCAGGGATGCCAGGCACCCCAGAGAAGTGGTCCTCTATTTCTCACCAGGAGAACTCTGTCCTTTATCTGCTTTCGTTTCCACTTTGAACTCAGCAGTTTTGGCTGGCGCCCAGCTGCAATGGACATCATCCAAGCTCGCAATGGTCGTGTGCATGGTACAGAAGTGGCCCAGGACTTGCAGATGGAATTAAACAGCAGCTGCCTTTGAGTCCCAGCTCTGCCTCTTAACTAGTTGTGTGTCCTGAGGTTGGTATTGGGATTTCTCTGAATTAGTCTTATCACCTATAAATGGTATCAATAATACCTATCATGCTGGGTGTTCTAAGGATCAAGTAATATAATGATTGTAAAGTGGGTAGCATAATGACTGGCAGGCATATAATGAGTTCTGAAATAGTAGCCATTTTACTATATACTAGTAGATTTTTTTAAATTACTGTTTATAATATATATATTTTTTCTCGCCTCCAGATAATTTCCTACTCAAGAATGGATTATGTGCCTTTGGATGAGTTTATGTTATCTATGTGTTAGTTTTCTGGGACTGCCATGACAAAATATTATAGACTGGATGGCTTAAATAACAGAAATTTATTTTCTCACAGTCTTGAAGGCTAGAAGCCCAAGAACAAGATGTCAGCAGAGTTGGTTTCTTCTGAGGCCTCTTTTCTTGGCTTACAGATGGTCCTCTTCTCTTTGTGTCTTCTTATGGTCTTCCTTCTGTACTGACTCTGAGTCCAAATTTTCTCTTCTTATAAAGACATCAGTCATATTGGATTAGGGCCCACCCTAATTTTAACGTAATCACCTCTTTGAAGACCCTGTCTCCAAGTACAGTCACATTCTGAGGAACTGGGGGTTAGAACTAGCAAATAAATTTATGTCAATTGATAACATAAATTAATTTGGGGAAACAATTTGGAGGGGCTCCATTTAGTCCATAGCAATCAATAAAGTATTTTTTGCCAAAAAGCAAACATCAAGTCAAGGAAATACAGAACATGGAGAAATGTGTTTAAAATAACATGGGGAAGTTATTAGCAAAATCTAAGAAATGAAAAATTCTGCAGGATGCACAAAAAAAACACCCTAGCTTCTTCAACAAACAATTGTAATAGCAAGGAGGAAAGAGGGGGTGCTGGAACATAAAGACTAAAGAAACATAAAAGAACTGTTATTAGCAAATGCAAATTGTGGACTGGGTTTGGGTTGTAATAGGAACAAACCAACTTTTTATAAAGCTCAAAACATTATGAGACGATCAAAGAAATTTAAATGCTGTCTAGATAGTTAATGATGTTAAGGCATTATTGTCATTTTTTTAAGTGTGTTAATAATATTGTGGTTTTGTTTTTTAAAAGATCCTTATCTAGGATGTTTAAACGGATGGATGACAAATACACGCAACTCAATGAGAATTATAAGGAGCTGAATGAGAATGTCACCAACATGAAAAAAAACACACAAGAGGAGATGAAGAATGACATAGCTGCAATAAAGAACACAATGGAAGGCTTAAACAGTAGACTAGAAGAGGCTGAGGACCACATCAGCGAATTAGAAGACAAGGTAGGAAAAAACACAAACACAGCAGCAACTGGAAAGAAGACTTAAAAAGCAAGAGGAGAGCCTAAGGGAGCTTTGGGACAACACAAAACGAAACAATATTCGCATAATAGGGGTACCAGAAGGAGAGGAAGAGAAGCAAGGAATAGAAAACCTGTTTGAAGAAATAATGACAGAAAACTTCCCTGATACTGGCAAGAAAAAAACCATGCAAGTCCAAGAAGCACATAGAGTCCTAAACAAGATGAACCCTAAAAGACTGACAACAAGACACATCATAATTAAATTGGCAAACATCAATGACAAAGTAAGAATCTTAAAGGCTACCAGAGAGAGAGACAGAAAGTTACCTACAAGGGTTCTCCTATTATAATATCAACGGATTTCTCAACAGAAACACACCAGGCCAGAAGGGAATGGAATGAAATTTACAAAGTGATGCAAAGCAAGGGACTGAACCCAAGACTACTATACCCAGCAAGGCTATCATTCAAAATTGAAGGTGGAATCAGGAGCTTCACAGATAAAAAAGGACTAAGAGAGTTTATCACTACCAAGCCAGCAATGCAAGAAATGCTGAAGGGACTGCTGTAAAAAGAAGAAAGAGAAAGGCAAGAAGAAACACAAACATTAAGGAAAAATATGACAACAAATATGTACTTGTCAATAATAACATTTAACGTAAATGGATTAAATGCACCAATCAAAAGACATAGGGTAGCTGAATGGATAAGGAAACATGACCCATATATTTGCTGTCTGCAAGAGACCCACCTCAGAACAAAGGATTCACACAGACTGAGAGTGAAGGGATGGAAAAACATTTTTCAGGCAAATGGAAATGAGAAAAAAGCTGGGGTTGCAATACTTATAGCTGATAAAATAGACCTCAAAGTAAAGGCCATAACAAGAGATAAGGAAGGCCACTACATAATACTAAAGGGAGCAATTCAACAAGAAGATATAACTCTGGTAAACATATATGCACTCAATATAGGAGCACCCAAATACATAAAACAACTTCTGGAAGATATCAAGGGAGAGATTGATAGCAATACAGTCATAATAGGGGACTTTAATACTCCACTGACACCACTGGATAAATCAACCAAACGAAAAATCAGCAAATAAACAGCAATCCTAAATGACACACTAGATCAGATGGACTTAATTGACATCTTTAGAACATTCCACCCCAAAGATACAGAATATACATTCTTCTCCAGCGCACATTGAACATTTTCAAGGATAGACCACATATTAGGACACAGGCAAAGTCTCTTCAAATTCAAGTAGAAATCATATCAAGCATCTTCTCAGATCACAATGGCATAAAACTAGAAATCAACTACAATAAAAAAATCCAAAAAAATCAAACACTTTGAGACTAAATAGCATGCTATTAAACAATGACTGGGTTACCAGAGAGATCAAAGAAGAAATAAAAAACATCATGGCAACAAACGACAATGAAAACACAACAATCCAAAATCTATGGGACACAGCGAAAGCAGTCTTGAGAGGGAAGTTCATAGCTCTACAAGCCTACTGCAAAAAAACAAGAAACAATGGTAATAAATTGTCAAACCCTACAACTCAAAGAGTTAGAACAAGAGCAACAAGAAAAGCCCAGTGTAAGCAGAAGGAAGGAAATAATAAAGATCAGAGCAGAGATAAATGACATAGAGGCCAAAGAAACAATACAAAAGATCAACAAAACCAAGAGCTGGTTCTTTGAAAGGATAAACAAGGTTGATGAACCTCTAGCCAGGCTCACCAAGAAGCAAAGAGAGAGAACCCAAATAAACAAAATCAGAAATGAAAAAGGAGAAATAACAACTGACCCCACAGAAATACAAAGGATTGTTAAAAAATATTATGAACAACTCTATTCCAACAAACTAGACAAACTGGAGGAAATGGACATATTCCTAGAAAATTACAACCTTCCAAAACTCAATCAGGAAGAATCTAAAAATCTCAATAGGCCAATAACTATGGAAGAAATTGAAGCAGTCATTAAAAAGCTTCCAGCAAATAAAAGCCCGGGGCCAGATGGCTACACAGGGGAGTTTTACCAAACATTCAAGGAAGAACTAAAACCTATTCTCCTCAGACTATTCCAAAAAATTCAAGAGGAAGGAACACTTCCAAGCTCCTTCTATGAAGCCAGCATCACCCTAATACCAAAACCAGATAAAGACAACACAAGAAAGAGAATTACAGGCCAATATCCCTCATGAACATAGATGCCAAAATCCTCAACAAAATTCTAGCAAATCGGATCCAGCAGTACATCAGAAAGATCATACACCATGACCAAGTAGGATTTATCCCAGGGATGCAAGGATGGTACAATATCCGCAAATCAATAAACGTGATACATCACATAAAGAAATTGAGAGATAAAGACCACATAGTCATATCAATTAATGCAGAAAAAGAATTTGACAAAATCCAATACCCATTTTTGATAAAAACTCTCAGCAAGGTGGGAATAGAAGGATCATACCTCAACATAATAAAAGCCATATATGACAAACCCACAGCCAACATCATACTCAATGGACAAAAACTAAAACCATTTCCCCTAAGAACAGGAACAAGACAGGGATGCCCGCTTTCACCACTCCTGTTCAACATAGTACTGGAAGTACTAGCCATTGCAATTAGACAAGAAGAAGAAATAAAAGGCATCCAAATTGGAAAAGAAGAAGTAAAACTGTCCTTATTTGCAGATGACATGATACTGTACATAGAAAACCCTAAAGACTCCATCAAAAAATTATTAGACTTAATAAATGAATTCGGCAATGTAGCAGGATACAAAATTAATGCCAAGAAATCTATGGCATTTCTATATACCAACAGTGAACTTACAGAAAGAGAGACTAAGAAAACAATCGCATTTACCATCACACCAAAAAAATTAAGATACCTAGGAATAAACTTAACTAAGGAGGTAAAAGACCTCTACTCAGAAAACTACAAGACATTGAAAAAAGAGATAGAGGAAGACATAAATAGATGGAAGAGCATACCGTGTTCATGGATTGGTAGAATCAACATCATTAAAATGTCCATACTACCCAAAGCAATCTATAGATTCAATGCACTCCCCATTAAAATACCAACGGCATATTTCACAGGCCTAGAAAGAACTCTCCAAAAATTCATATGGAATAAAAAAAGAGCCCCAATGGCCACAACAATCCTGAGAAAGAAGAACAAAGTAGGAGGGATCTCAATACCAGATTTCAAGCTGTACTACAAAGCCACTGTTCTCAAAACAGCCTGGTACTGGCACAAGAACAGGAATATGGACCAGTGGAATAGAATAGAGAACCCAGATATCGACCCAAACCACTATGCTCAATTAACATTTGACAAAGGAGGCATGAACATACAATGGAGTCAAGACAGTCTCTTCAATAAATGGTGTTGGGAAAATTGGACAGATCCATGCAAAAAAATGAAACTAAACCACCAACTTACACCATACACAAAAATAAACTCAAAATGGCTAAAGGACTTGAATGTAAGATGGAAAACCATAAAAATACTAGAAGTATCCACAGGCAGAGAAATTTCAGACATATGCCGAAGCAGTTTCTTCACTGATACCACTCCTAGGGCAATGGAAACTAAAGAGAAAATAAACAAATGGGACTACATCAAAATAAAATGCTTTTTCACAGCAAAAGAAACCATCAACAAAACAACAAGAAAGCCCACTGTGTGGGAGAACATATTTGCAAATGTTATCACTGATAAAGATTTAATCTCCAACATCTACAGGGAACTTACACAACTTAATAAAAGGAAAATAAATGATCCAATAAAAAATGGGCAATGGATCTAAATAGAATCTTTTCGAAAGAAGACAGAAGGAAGGCCAAGAGACATATGAAAACATGCTCAAAGTCACTAATTATCCAAGAGATGCAAATCAAAACAACAATGCGGTACCATCTCACACCTGTCAGAATGGCAACCATCAATAAATCAACAAACGACAAGTGCTGGCAAGGATGCGGAGAAAAAGGAACCCTTGTGCACTGCTGGTGGGAATGCAGACTGGTGCAGCCACTGTGGAGAACAGTATGGAGTTTCCTCAAAAAACTAAAAATGGAACTCCCATTTGACCCAGTAATCCCACTCCTAGGAATATATCCTAAGAAACTAGAAACACCAATCAGAAAGGATATATGCACCCCTATGTTCATAGCAGCACAATTCACCATAGCTAAGATTTGGAAACAGCCTAGGTGCCCGTCAGCAGATGAGTGGATCACAAAACTATGGTACATCTACACAATGGAATACTTTGCTGCCATAAAAAGAAGGAATTCTTACCATTTGCAGCAACCTGGATGGAGCTGGAGAGCATTATGCTAAGTGAAATAAGCCAGTCAATGAAAGAAAAATACCACATGATCTCACTGATTTTTGGATAATAAAGAACATTATAAACTGATGAACAAAAAGATAGATACAGAGGCAGTAAAGCATCAAACAGACTGTCAAATTACAGCGGGAAGGTTAGGGAGAGGCGGGGGAGATAAGAGATTAACCGAAGGACTTGTATGCATGCATATAAGCATAACCAATGGACACAAGACATTGGGGGGTGAGGGCATGTATGGGAGTGGGGTGGAGAGGCAATGGGAAGATATGTTCACATGTAATACCTTAATAAAAAAATGGAAAAAATAAAATTACATTTCCATTGGACAGAAAATAAATGATATAATATTGCTGCTATGTAGAAGACAGAAAGCAATTTTCTCCCAAACAAGCATAATGGAACATGTTTTGTACTGAGTAAGTCTCCTTTTGCTTTGACTGGCAATATACTTGGTTATACTATAAATATAAAAATTTAGGAATATTTGCTCAATATTTGTGATAGTTTTATAAGCAGCTCTTTAAGTCATTCAAATAAATATCAACTAAATTAATAACAACATTATTTAATTAGGTAATTTAATAAATGTATATTAAAATCAGAAGATCTAATGTTGCCACTGGTTTACCAATCTCAAGACATTTTACCCTTTTTAAAATACTGAGGTATATATACAGATTTATTTATTAAATCAATTGTGGCAATCTTAAAAAAAAAGATCCTTATCTTTTTAGAGACAGTTGGTGAAATATTTATGAGTGCAGTGGTAACAGCTCTGGGACTTGCTTCAGTGTGTTGGAAGGAAGGAGGGAGGAGCAGAAAAATAGTGTGACTGTAAAAAATGTGATTGGAGTTAAAGTAAGATTGAAAATGAGTAGATGCTTTTGAAGTTGGTTGATGGATTTGGTGTAATAGTTTTGCTATTTTGTATATACTTAAAACATTCTATGATAAAAAGATTGAATTTATATGGAAAATATTTATCCATGTCATTAAATATTTTTCTACAACATGAAGTCTTCAATGTGGTACTGCATTGTCTGGATGAATCATAATTTATTGACACCATTTTCCTTTATCAAACTGGTAGGTGGTTTCCTCTTTTTTTTTTTTTTTCTGTTAAAGATATATAAATCACTATACACAGATTCCTAGTTGACCAAACGACTGAACAAGCAGGCTAAGTGGGGCAACCAGGCTGGCAGGGTGGGCTGTTGGGGGTGACCAGGCCAGCAGAGGGGGATAATTGGAAGCAACCAGGCTGGTGGGGGGGGGGGGGGCGGGGGCAGAGATAGGTTCCTTTACAATAGGTTCCTAGAAATGAAACTGCTGGGCCCAAAGGTAGGCTTGTATTTAAGGCATTGGTTCCACATTGCCAAAATATCCTCCATCAGTAACAACCCATTTTCTCTCTCCTTGAGTAACACAGTCCTGGCGCCCACCCACCTCCCCCTTGCACTTTCCAAGTTAGATGCAGAGGACATATGCGCCAGGCTCCAGAATTCAACCTGCTGAAGGGCAGTCCCAAAGCATCTCCTGAGAGGGTCCACTGAAAATGTTCCACATTCGCTTGATTTTTTTCTTTTCCTAAAATATATTGTAAATGTTATTGATCATGCTTTGACTTTGATCTAGAACCTTCATCATAAGGATGTCAAACCAACAACCAACCAACTGACAAGACTCTCTTTAAAAAAATGCATTTATTTTTATTAAAGTACTAGAGGCCCAGTGCATGAAATTCATGCACAGGAGCGGGGGCGGGGGGGAGGGTGTCCACTCAGCCCAGCCTGCACCCTCTCCAATCCGGGACCCCTCGGGGGATGTCCGACTGCTGGTCTAGACTGGCAGTCGGACATCCCTCTCACAATCCTAGACCGCTGGCTCCTAATCACTCACCTGCCTGCCTGCCTGGTCATCCCTAACTGACCTCCCTGCCAGCCTGATCGTCCCTCACTGCCCCCACCACTGGCCTGGTCACTCCTAACTGCCCCCCCTTGCCGGCCTGGTCACCTCTAACTGCCCCCCCCCCCCACCGGCCTGGTTGCCCCCAATTATCCCCCTCTGCCGGCCTGGTCACTCCCAACAGCCCACCCTGCCAGCCTGGTTGCCCCACTCAGCCTGCTTGTTCAGTCGTTTGGTTGACCTCACTATCCCCTCTGCTGGCCTGGTTGCCCCATGCAGCCTGCTGCTCAGTCGTTTGGTTGTCCCTCGGGCTGGCCCTAGGCGGCTGGGGGGCTGAGGGGACTGGAGGACTCTGGAGGCAGGTGCACGGAGCGGCCGGACCCGCCTGGGGTAGGGCCTGGCCATGCCGCGTACTTGCTGCCCTGGCAGGGCTGAGGGCCCTGGGCACTGCCATCTTTGAGGGCGTGGCAATCAATTAGCATATTCCTTCCTTATTGGCTGTGGGCTCTGCCATCTTTGTGATGGTGTGATGTCAATTAGCATATTCCCTCTTTATTAGATAGTATAGTCATACAATATTACATTAGTTTTGGGTGTAAAACAGTTATTTCACATTTATATATCTTACCATGTAATCATCACACTAGTCCAATAACCATCGGTCAAGACTCTCTTGTTTGATGTGATATAGAAAAAAATACCAAAACTAAAAGGACCATACTTATATTAAATATTAAGAGGTCAGGTGATTAGACAAGAGACCATTAAACAAGATGAGTGCACATAAAAACTGGTGTCAGCTTAAAGAACAATAGAGATTACAGACCCTAGATGAGAAAAAAAAAAGTGAGAAGCAAATATTGAAATAATCTATTCCCCAAGTCAGACAGTGACTCAACCACATGACCCACTGGTTCACTCAGATGTCTGGAGGTATTTAAAGAGACAGATCTGAAGCCTCATTTATACACTTGTTTTCCTTGGTGTTTTCTGATACTGCAAAGGACCAGAAGAGAACATAGTTCGTAACCGCATGGTAAACTGGACCACCCACGGACTTCGGTGTCTTCTAGACTTGAGATTGAATCTCTTCTTCACCACTTACTAATGTGTGACCTTGGTCAAGCCACTTACCAATTTCAGGCCTAATTTACTTATTTGTAAATATGGATAATGAAACCTATTTCATAGGGTAGTTGTAAAAGTTGAACAAATAAATATTTGCAAATTGCTTAGCACAGTGCTGGGCACATAACAGGAATTCTAGAAGTGCTGACTGAATATGATGAACTATTTTAAAATAAGTTAGTCTTCTATGTCCCCACTTTTTCAAATGCTCATTAAAGCCTATCACACTGTTTCATAATTATCTGTTTCTATGACGTTATCTCATTCATCTAGCCTTCGGGGCACAGACCTAGGAAAACATTATGCTGGCTGAATAAAACTCAAATTCCAACATCTACAACAATAAATATCTAGTTGTTGCCAAGTGACCTAGATATTATGAGCTTAGAGAGTTTATTCATGTCCAGCTGCTCAGCATCTAATTAATCAAGAAATGTTTGTTGGTTTATTTCTTTGGGAGGCAATATCCAAAAGTGATGAAACTCTGGTCTTTGGGATCAGACATACTATGGGTTTCAGTCTTGGCTTTGCCTTTTACCAGCTGTGTGTTTTGGGGCAAGCTGCATGACCTTTGGAAGTTTCAGTTTCCTCATCTAACAAATAGGTCTAATAGTAGTATCTGCCTCATTTGTTTATTGTAAAGTTAAAATGGAATAAATACAGAAAGTTTAGTATATAGTGTACTGGCAATTTAGTGAATGTGATGTGCTATTTTGACAATGTATTTACTGAAATATTACTATGGAAGGAACTGAGCTAGGTGTTCAGAGAAGTTTTTTTTCATGTGTGTAATATGATTCTTGTTCTCAAGAAGACTATAGGTTTCTTCAGAAGATGAAACAAACATTAATGAATAGATAATAATACAGTCAGTCTATGCTTAATGATACAAGTGCTTGATGGACAACAGAATGGACAGAAATTTTCAAGTCCTGGGGCATTGGTCAGAGAAGCAAATTTTTACCATCTCCTGACCACTCTTTTCCTGGCTCCTTTTCTTTATGACAGCCACTGTAGTTTGGCTAATCTTTCTTCCTCTTCTTTTCAACTTTTAGGATACAAAATCAAAAGTTTAGGTGAGTAGCCACAAACTCAAATGCCTTCAAGGACCAGGCAGTTGATGCAAAGTTGTGAAGCAACAAGAAGCTACAATGGAGTGCTAGCTCAATAAAGAAGTGCTAGGCCAAATGGATGAATCAAATTCACACATTTAAAAACACTGTGCTTAGATAAACACAATTTGACCTCCAGGTCACTGTTTGCAATCCTTGGTACAGTGAGTCTTCAATTTATAATAAATGGCTGCATAAAATACTACTAATAATAAATGATTAACCTGTATTGAATGGTTAGTACTATCTATCAGATTTTGTGCTGATTACTTTTCATTCTCAAAGTAAGCAAGGGACTCATTATTAATTATTATAGATAAGGAAACTGAAGTTCAGAGAGGTCCCATAACTTGTTCAAGGCCATAAAACTAGAGATAGGACATGACTTAATATTTTAATTTTATTTTTTTAATCCTCACCTGAGAATATGTTTTTATTAATTTTTAGAGAGAGGGGAAAGGAGAGAGAGTGAGAAACATAGATGTGAGAGAGAAACATCGATTGAATGCCTCCCATACTTGCCCCAACCAGGGATCAAACCCGCAACCTATGTGCCCTGACTGGGAATTAAACCTGAAACCTTTTGCTGTACACAACCACGTTCCAACCAGCTGAGCCCCTGGCCAGGGCCAGACAGGTATTTTTTATGGCAAATTCCACATTCTTGACTATTCCACAAAGACTTGGATTTGGGTCAGAGATGCTTTCAAGAAGGTAGGAGGATTTGAGCTGCATGTTAAAGCAAACATAGGATTAGTAAAGAATACCTTATGCCACATTGTTCTTTATTTGTAGTTTTTTTTTTCTTGTTAAAAAGTAATCATTCTAACATCCTTTAAAATTATAATCAGTTGACTATCTAATATTCTGGTTTCTCTTTGTGGCTGGCTTCACCTCAGTGAAATTAAAATACGTAATCTATAATAATAAAAGTATAATATGCTAATTAGACCAGACGTCCTTCCGGATGACCTTCCAGATGAAGCCTGGGCTGCGAGGGAAGCCTGGGTCCTGGGTACCATAGGGAAGCCGGTGACAGCAGCCCAGGGAAGAAAGGCCTACTCTTGCATGAATTTCGTGCATCGGGCCTCTAGTACAATAATAATGTCCAGTAAGATAACAAAAGTAAAACAAATATGGCGTTGATTGAATCTTGCTCTATGCATCCCACGAGAATCCCAGGATAGCTAATAAGCATCAGGCATTTTCTGATCCTGTGCTTCATTAATATGCACAACACTTTTACCAGAAGTCATGTAGGAAATTGCTACTGTCTTGGTTGGAATTAGAACTAAGAGTGCAAATATCTAGCTACCTATCCTCCTAGCAGTTTCTATAAAACTTACCACTGCAATGTCGTGGTGCTTTTATAATGTTTCAGTGTTTCCAAGAATATTTTGCTAAGTTTTATTACTCTGAGAGCATTCTAAGCATATGTTTTGTTTGTTTCCAGTTTTCTAGGAGCAGACTTTAATGGAGAAATTTAACTTGGCTCATTCAGCTGGCACTGCTGCTCTCAGACAATATCATCACTGAGAGGTACCTCTGGTAGGGTGAAAGGGTGAAATAACTCTGGCACCAATCAATCAACCGGCCTAACCAACCAGCAGGCATTTATTGGGCACACACTAAGTACGCATTAGACACATTGACATGGTGAGACTTACAAAAACCTCTAAAACTATGGTTCTTGCTCCCAGGGAGGTTTAGGCTATCTAACCATCCAAATATTCACCTCTCTGTGTATGCATCTATGCATGTATAATAAACAATCCTATATAATAAAAGGCTAATATGCAAATCGACCGAACTGCAGACTGACCAGTTGCTATGATGCACACTGACCACAGGGAGCAGATGCTCAATGCAGGAGCTGCTCCCTGGTGGTCAGTGTGCTCCCACAGGGGGAGTGCCACTCACCCACAAGCCCTGAGCTAGGCTCATGGCTGGCGAATGCAGCGGTGGTGGCGGGAGCCTCTCGCACCTCTGAGGCAGTGCTAAGGATGTCCAACTGACGGCCATCAGTCGGACATCTCCCGAGGGCTCCTGGACTGTGAGAGGGCACAGGCTGGGCTGAGGGAACCCCTCTTTCGAATGCACAAATTTTGGGCAACGGGCCTCTAGTACAGATAAGAGAGTATCTGAAAAAGATAATATGTGATTTAGATTCTAAATCTTAATCATCACTAAAACTAATACTTTTTAATAAAATACATTTCCAAGATCATTAAAAAAATACTTTGAAAATACTTTCTTTAGGAATTTACACAATAGATATATTGCCAGGAATATATTTAAGCAATACAAAGTCTTAAAAATAAAGTCAGCTTACTTTATCATGGAGCTATACATGTGATAAAATTGCATGAAGCTATCTATAAACACACCCAAATGAGCATATGTAAACTGGTGAAATGTGAATAAGCACGGTGGATTGTACTGATGTCAATGTCCTCGTTTTGTACTATCGTTGTGTAAGATGTGACCAGATCGGCAGGGGAGGTTGGGTGAAGAGTGCACTGTTTCTCCCTAAACAATTTTTTGTTGTAATTTCTTGTGGATCTGCAATTCTTCAAGAGTTTTAAAAATATATACAAGAAAAATATGAAGTTAATTTTTACACAATGGTAATGAAAAATTTTCAAGACATTTGAGAAATAAAAGAGAAAAATGAAAAAGAACCAAATTATTAAAAATATATACAGTATAATAATATTTATGTAAATGTGTAAAACTATATGTTCATATATGTGCAAATGTATATTTTACAAACATATTAGAAAAAGATCTTTAATGAAAGACTGCTAATAATAGAAGAGGCCTAAAGTTGAAGGTAGGAGTTAGTTAAATCAGATAACTTTTAGTATATATGCTGCTGAAGCAAACACAGATAACTTCTGATTTCCCTGATTATTGGGATTTTTTTTTAAAGAATGTATTACTTGTATAATTAACAAGTAAAAAATACTCCAAAAACGCTTGATAATATGAGATTATAAAAGAAACAAACAAATTGGTTAAGAAAGAACTTTGATGCCCGGCCAGCGTGGCTCAGTGGTTGAACGTCGACCTATGAACCAGGAGGGGTCACAGTTTGATTCCTGGTCAGGGCACATTCCCAGGTTGTGGACTTGATCTCCAGTGTGGGTCATGCAGGAGGCAGCTGGTTGATGATTCTCTCTCATCATTGATGTTTCTATCTATCTCTCCCTCTCCCTTCCTCTCTGAAATAAATAAAAATATTTTTTTTAAAAAAAGGACAAACTTTGATGATTGATTTCTCATGTTTATGGATAAATGAAACATCATGTTTCACATTGAATGGCAGGATCAAATTATGTAATTCAAGCAAAAAATACCAAATATCAAGCTGACATTTGTGGTCAGTTTATGATTTCAGTTTAGAAAAGAAACCTTCAGATGTCATTTACTTTCCCCAAATATGCCTGCAACTCAGATAGCTGCCACCATTATTCACTAATTGTCAATCTTGCATAAAGAAAGCAACTTAAAGCAAAACATAAAGAAAAACAAATACCTTATTGCAATGTGCCACTGTTAGCATTAAACATTAATAGTTAATTATTGCAGTAGCCAGTTTGGCTCAGTAGATGGAACGTCAGCCTGGGGACTGAAGGGTCCTGGGTTTGATTCTGGTCAAGGGCACGTACCTTGGTTGCAGGTTTGATCCTCAAGTAGGAGGCAACCAATTGATGTGTCTCTCTCACATCGATATTTCTCTCTCTCTCTCCCTCTCCACTCCCTCTAAAAATCAATGGAAAAATAGTTACTTATCAGTGCTTAATCTAACTTTGGCTTTCTATGAGACCTATTTGGTTAGCTTACCTAAATCTCATATTTGAGTCAAAAGTCTTTGGACATAAACATTGATCATTGTTTCTAGTACCTTGGAATTCCAGAGAAATTAAAGGTTTTGATTCCTCCATATCAGGTTAAAAACTTTGGCTCATGATTTGTAACTTGTTGGAGAAAATAAGTTCATTGATCTTCTGAAAGTTCCTAATTACATTTGGGGTATTGATATTTTCTCCTCCTTTAACTTATAGGAAAATCCTGTCTACTGCTCCATCCCACTTGGCTTAGCTTGAAAGAGACCATCGGTCATCTGCTTCTCTATGCCTGACAGTTGTCACTTCTAAATGGGTGTCTTGGATGATAACTCTTACTAATTTTCTTCTCAGCTTCCTTCCCCAAGGTATATTCATTTGATTAGGACACTAATTTAGGGTTTTCAGTAAATCATGCAAGCTTCCAGATATTTTAGGAGAGATCTCAAATGGGATAGCATCTGATATTATAAAGCACAGTTAATTGAACAGTCTCTAAACAGAACTCTACATGTGGTTTTCTTGTTACCTTCCAAACGTATAGTGTGTGTATATGTATTGTGTGTAAAACTAACCATAGATATGTGTACTAGGTATGTCATAGTCTAATACAGCCAGACAGAATATAAACAAAATGACAAGCCTGGGGAAGCTTTCTTGATTTGGAAACTCTTGGCCTTTTCAGACTCATTTCCCACGGTTTTTCCATCAGCAGTGGTTAGAAGTGAGATGGCATTAATAGTGCCTACCCTGAATTTCTCACTTTTTATTTTCTTTTTCTGTGCTCTGCCTCCACAGTATTTATCGCACCACAGTCTGCTTTATATTGGGGAGGAAGTTCAATTTTTATATTCTGATGACAAAACCACTTCACCGGCACTCTTGAGACCACTGACATAGGATGTGAACTTCACCTCATCACATCAAAATCTCTTTTAGTATATGAATGAAGAACAAAACCCACAAGTAAAGTATGAGTTTCTTAAATCTTTGTGCAGCTCCCAAGATGGAGTAGTGGCTCCTTCTGTAACTTCTGCCAGTCAGTCCACCCTTACTCCACAAGCCAAAGATTCCAAAATAAGTTAAAGAGCAGCATCAGTGACTCGGACAGAATGACTTCCCCACGCGGCCCGACTGCAGTGGTTTTTCAGTTACCACTGGTATTTCCCTTTGCACAGTGACATTTACCTGGGGAGATTGTTGGGGAGTAGAAGAAATCACTTTCCCAAAGCCTCTGCAGTCAGAGGCCTAGGCCTTAGACGTGAAGGAAGCAAACCAGGCCTCAGGGGACTGGAGCCATGAGCTCATGCTCTTCCCTGTCACAGCCTTTCACTGGCTCCCACCCCTGCACACCAGACCCCATGATAAAGTGTGACAGTGGAGGCTTTCCCTGATGACCTGCCCTGGTCTGCCTTTGTAGCTTCCCTATCACTGTTACCACAAGTCAAACAGAATGAATTCGTCCAGGTCCCCACAAATTCACATTCATTTTTTCTTTTCTTTTTTCTTCCCTCTCTGGCTCCTTTTGTCAGCCCTGCTGGGATTGTCGTTTGCCTTTCCCTCCTCCATAAAGTGAAATCTTATTTATCTTCTAAGGTTTAGGAACCTTTCTCAGATACCTTCCCTTTTTTTTCTGAAAGGCATGCACCTCCCTTAAAACCTTGTCCCTCTGCCTTATAATCGGATTACTTGTTTGATTATGTTATAAACTCCTTTAAAGAGAGATCTGCTGCTCTGGTGCACTGGACTGTGCAGGGGTCCTCAAACTTTTTAAACAGGGGGCCAGTTCACTGTCCCTCAGACCGTTGGAGGGCCGGACTATAGTTTAAAAAAAAAACTATGAACAAATTCCTATGCGCACTGCAGGCCCGGAACGAGTCGGCTGCTAAGCAGGACAGGCGGGCCGGATAAATGTCCTCGGCGGGCCGCATGTGGCCCGCGGGCCGTAGTTTGAAGACCCCTGTGTCACTTCTGCAGGGACTCTGTGACTACTTATTGACTTGAATCTCAAACTCAACATGTCTGAGCTCAGCATCTCTTTCCTCTGCACCCACCCCAACCTCCTCCTCCTGATTTCCCACCTTGGTGATGGAAACCCCATCCACTTCACTGCTCACACCAGAGAATTTAGCGTCACTCTTTCTCCTCTGTTTCTCAATCCTGCAACCTCCATCTAATCAATAACCAAGACCTGTCAATTCTGCCTTCTTAATAACTGTTAAATTTACACCCCGTTCTTTCCTGCCACAGTGTTATGACTTTATTTCTGGCCACCATCATCCTTCACCTGGATTACTACAGCACCTCCTAACTGATTAGTCTGTCTCCCTTGTTGTCCTCCCCTCTCCTCACCTCCACCCAAATCCATTTTCCACACTGTAGCCGGGGTGATCTCTCTAAAACGCAGACCTGAAGATGTCACTCTCTTGCCCATGATTCTCGGAATCTAGTTCAAACTCTTTAATACCATCCTTTAGAATCTGACCCTTTCTTTCCTTTACTAGTTATATATCTCTCTTCCTCAGCTTTCCCCATCCAAAATCCAAACTCTACCCACACTAGACACATAGATTTATTAGGAGGCTCTTTAAAATTTCTACAAATGTTTGATTCAAATTTGTGTTTTAAATATATTTTTTAAAACTGTAATAAAAAACATTCATTTAAATGTATTGTATATAGCACGGTTCTATGTATTGAGGTTCATCAATGCATTAATTTGGACTATCAAGTTAATTCTTCAATATGAAACTTCTTGTTTTTTGGTGCATATACCTGAAGTTCTTGTAAATGTGTCATTGATTTGAAAAGTTGTTAGTTTTGCACCAACTTAAAAAAAACACACACAACTAGGCCAGCCCAGGCCAGTGTGACCAGTGGTTAGAGCAATGGCCTGTGCACTGAAGAATTGAGGTTTAATTCTGGGTCAAGGGCATGTACTTGGGTTGCAGGTTTGATCCCCAGCCTGGTCAGGGGCACGTGTGGGGGCAACCAAATAGATATGTCTTTCTCACATTGATGTTTCTCTCTCTCTCTGCTCCTCCACCTCCTCCTCCTCCCTCCCACAGCCCTCCCATCCACTCTCTCTAAAAATCAATGGAAAAAAGATCCTCAGGGGAGGATTAACAACAAGAAAAAAAATAAAATAAAATTAGTGTTAAAAAACATACTCTTCAGGGATAGCTGTTAAAAAATCATACTTTCTATTTGCATCTATTTTTTTGTGTGAATTAGGATTGTCTAGTTACTTTGAAATATATTATAAAAAATTTAAAGGCCCAAACATATCCAAAGACAATTGAAGAAAATAAGTTAGGTATAGAGATTGATGTGAAGCAAAATATAATACTTAATTTCAGATACTTGTGTTTATCAAAGTTATCTTGCTGTTCTGATTGATTGATAAGTAAATATTAAAAATATAAATGTTCATAAGAAATTTTTATTAGTAAAATGTTATATTGATCTGTTTTATAGAATTGAGCCCCAAGAAAAAAATTCATTTAAAAAAACAGGTTTCAGTCCTTAAAAAAAGAAAAGAAAAGAAAAAAAGAGAGAGAGAGAGAGAATCATTGAGATCTCAGCATAGACTTTATCTTCCTCTCCACCCTATTAAGGCAGTTACAATATGTTCTTCTAATGCAGAAGAGAAAAGAATGCCCACAGCCACATTTTCCGTTCCATTCAGGAACAGCTCTGATCCACATGGAAAACTGTCTCAGGGGAACATAGTCAGCTATGGCTAACTTCCTGGCAGGATGTCTCCCTGTCTCCCCACCGTTCTCCAGCCCCTGCTTCTCACCAGTTTACCTTTGACAAGTGTGGGTGCTGACCACATGGCCACACATATTCCTTTTGCTGTACTTTCTCTACCCCACATCTCATAACACACACACATTATTGTACTGTTTCCAAATACTCCGAACAGCGCTTGCTCTGCAGAATGAATAAATTGCAGCAATGTCAGAAAATATTTTGCTTTTGTGTTTTTCCAGTAAAGAAGGAACTATATACCTCAATGTGGGATTATCGAATTTCTAAAATTTTAGACCTTGTCTTGACCAGTAAGAAAATATATTAGTATTTATTTTTGCTGAATCTTGCCTCCCGACAGAATGCTAAATTAATGGCATGTTTGGTGCTTGTGACCTGTGAGGTCTATGCTGGCTGAAGTGCTTATGAGCTGATACGGTCTAGCTGAAGCCATAAAGACATGGATGCTGGTAAGGCTAATTCCACTGGGTTAAATTCCAACAAGAGGACAGGTGCTCACAGCTGCCCAGAATGGCATTGAGAAATATGAGTTTGTCCTTGTCCTTTTGACCACCATACTGGTTGGATTCCTGAGAGTTTTAATTATCGCCCTGTGAACAGAGCTAGTGGCTGGCTTGGTGTTTATCAGCTCCAGAGCTGAGGAAATTGGGCTTTATCTCTTTCAGATTAGATCGCTACAAGCTTCATTGGGTAAGGCTAGTGGAAGGAGGCGGGGGAGGGTAAAGCTCTTACTCCCTTTACTCAAAATGCTTCTGCAAAGTCATACCCTTTATACAACAAAGCCCCAGGACAACCCCTCCCCTGTCCCCCAGCCCAGCCAGGATGACTAACTGGAGGTTTACTTACTTCTTTCAAGGGCCTTTTAATTGGTAAACCTTTCCCCTAACTAAAATGCTGGATCTCTTTCAAGATAAGGCACTATTGGCCTCAGGTTTCTACTTCTCTCTTTTCCATTTCCTTCAGGTTTTTTTTTTTTCCTTCAGGTTTTAATAACTCTGTAGCCAGCTTGTGGGTGGGACATCTGGCCCACTAAGGAACTTGGTACCTCCCCCTGCCTGCCAGAGATGACACTTCATCCACCACTCCACTGGCTTCTTAAGAAAGAAAAAAAAAAAAAGAATCCCCCAACACCACAAATAAGCAAAACCTTGTAGTTCTATATGATGATGTTTTTAAAGGAAAACCTCTCCTCTGGCTTGTGGTCTTGTGGTCTGTTTTAGTGTTGACAATGTTCCGTGATTATGGGGCAGCTTGGGGTGAAAAGGCAGGAGCCCCAGGGATGCTGTCGCAGGGCTGGGACCCTCACCCTACAAAGGTGACAAGGCTGTGGCTGCCTGGCCCTCTATGTGGTATCTGTGGCTTAGCCTTTCTGAAAAGTTCTGACCCCCACTCACCATTTACTGTTCCTGTGCTCTGGGGCTCTGTTTCTTTCTTTCTTTTTACCTCCAGGAACTAAAGATTTCCTGATAACCAAAATCTGCCCCACCCCCACTCCCGCTGCCCTGGCCCAGGAGCCAACCGAGAACTCTCAGGGGCTTTATTGAAATCCCCTGGATTGACTGTGAAGTTCCCTCCCTGGGCGTATTATCCTGAGGGTGAGCTGGCTACATTGGAGCGCCTGGTTATTAACTCTTTTCTTTTGGCTTTTTTTTTTTTTTTTTAAGCCATGCAAAGGTTGAGGAAGGAAAATTCGATTCTTGCCATTTTTATTGTCTCCAGTCAGCAGTATAGGCAACATGTCTGGCAGTAAAAAGGAGAAAGCAGGGGGCCCCCAAAGGAAGTGGCCAGCTGCCAGACAGAGGGGGGTGAGGGGCAGGATCACAGGATGTCTGAAACTCCCCGGCTGCATTCATGGGCAAATCAGCTGCCTCCTGGTTCTTGACCTCTTTTAGGCGTTGTGAGGGCTGATGAGCTCATGCTTGTAAAGAGTGCAAGCCTTTCATTGAGGTATAATTCATAATCATCTGATAAGTGAATAACAATAATAATGATGATGTAATCCCCCTCTCCCACAGCCCCACTCCTGTTTCCTTGGGTAGTAACATTACGAGATGACGTCCCAGTGTACTCAATTAGAAGAATGACTGACTGACTGCAGGTGCGTGCAGATGGATCATCACAGCTATATGCTTGCTGGCACAGCCCAGGCTTGGCCTGACACGGGGAAACCTGAGGGCACAGAACAATGCAGCAATGTTCTGTAAGTGCAGGCTGCTCAGGTAATGGGAAAGTTCAAGTTGTTTCATGACTCAGGTACTAGGCAACCCACTTGCTTCTTGCCAAGCTGGTGGCCTCCCAGGCAGGAGAGCCGAGTCTGGAAGCCTTATGGAAACTGACAGTTAGTTATTTCTCCTGCTCCTCTCCTCTCTGTCTTTCCACAGACCCCTCTACCTCGTAGGATGAGTCTTCTGAGGGGGATGGTATAAATGGATCAAGCTGCTGCCTCTATCTGTTGGTTCTGAGAGGGGCCAGGGGACCAGTCAACATGGGCAAGAGCTGTCTTGGACTACTTACTGAGATGAATGGAGAAGCAATAGGTCTTAGGAAAAGTATACAATCTTTTTAGTTTTTAGGCTTCACGTAGTTTCATCTTGAAAACAGTGTCCTCAAAGTAGACACCAAACTGAAAAGAAGTGCTTAGAATGAGAACAGAAGAAAGATTAAAGAAGAAGGCAGTTCCTCATCCACTTTTGCCTTACAGGCTTCTCAGGCCAAAAGGCTGAGACAGGCAGAATGGAATTCCCAGCTAGAAAGGACAATAACACCTTTCATTGGCAAACCATTTGTGGTTTACAAAGCACTTTCATATAGCTTGACCTCATTTGAGCCTTATAATATCTGTAGGGTTTGCTGAATCTATTATCCCTGATTTATAGATGAAGAAACTGAGGCCCAGAGGTTAAGTGACTCACTGGAACAGAAAGAAGCAGCAGAGCCAGGGCCAAACCCATGTTTCTAGTAACACACTGGGCTTGCTTCACGATGGCCAGATTGCACAATCTTCTCTCTCCTGGGGAGAGTACTATTCTATCTATTCAACTAGTAGATAATGAACGACCACATTATGCTGGGCACTGTGCTAGGAGTTGTGGAGACAGCAGTGAACGCGACATACAAGGATTGTTTCATAGCATGCTCAGCACTACATTTGTTTTGTGCTGCTTACATCTCTAGGCCATGGGATCCTTGTAGAGAGATCTGTTGAGAAGGCTAAGAATCTTCCCAAGGTTCCCAAGGTGTGGGAAGGCTCTCAGCAGCAGAATCAAGGAGACCTTTTTCAGTCTAAAGTTTTGCCCGATCATGTTTTTCTGTTTCCAAGTTCAAATCCCCAGCAGAGAGAATCTAAATAACCCAATTTGGTCCAAAGTCTCTATCCTTGTAAAACCTCAGGTCTGCTGGGCAGACTTCACCATTAGGGGTCCATCTGTGGGTGCTGGTCCATCCTCTGGGTGCTGAGGAAGCCACACACAAAAATGTTTATTAGCACAATATGCTTTGGGATCCATCCAGGACTTTGGAGGACACTCCAGACTAAAGCAGGTAGGCAGGAATGAATGCCCCAAATACTCAGCATTCACCTCCCTAAGGCCTTTCACTCCTTGTTTTTCTCTTTCAATTCTCAATAATTCCAATAGAAATTTTTGTAAAATATGCAAATAAAATCATATTTTACATTCTGAAATATTTATGGGTGAAACATTATAGTGTCTGGGATTTTTATTTAAAATACTCCAGGAAGAAAGACAGGTGGGACCAGATAAAATAAGAAGAACATATGAAGATATTTATTAAAGCTGAGTGATGGGTACAGGGGGTTTCATTCTATTATCCTCTCTACTTTTTTGTATTTTTGATATTATCTATAAAACAAGTTCGAATACACAAACGGATTATTTTGTGCCATTTTGCTCCTTCCTTGGATCCTTTGCCTTGTTGTCTCTATTATTTGATGTTTCTTGAAGGGTGGAGTTATTTAATAAATTTTTACAAGCATGTATTGAGGGCTTCCTATGGGTTAGTCAGTCTCTTGCTTTCATTTTTTTTAAAGATTTTTATTTTATTTTATTTATTTGTATATACTTTTATTGATTTCAGAGAGGAAGGGAGAGGGAAAGAGATAGAAACATTAATGATGAGAGAGAATCATTGATCGGCTGCCTCCTGCACACCCGCTACTGGGGATGGAGCCCACAACCCAGGCATGTGCCCTTGACCAGAATTGAACCTGGGATCCTTCAGTCTGCAGGCTGACGCTCTATCCACTGAGCCAAACAGGCTAGGACAGTGTCTCTTGCTTTCAGATGAACTAATAGCCCCAATTATTCTGGATCTTTTTCTGTGTATTTCCCGCACCATCAGCTCTTTGCATAGGTTCCACAAAATGTTCTGGGGACTCTATGGTTCTCTGCTGACCCTTCTCTGATGGGAGTGAGAGCTCAGCAAGCCCCGGGAGAATTTGCAGCTGACGCCCAGCATACCTTGAAACATTGGTCGATTGCTCTGGGGCCAGGCCAGGGTCTAAAAAACATTTCAGAACAACCTTTATTTCGACCTAATGGGAAAGAAGAGAGAAAGCCAGTTAGCTTGGCCCTAGCTCAGGTGGGGTGGGCCAGGTCAGGTGACTCGCAGCAGGTGCCCAGTTTTCTCTATTTCCAGCAGTTCCATTAACACTTGGCAAGTTTCACTCACCTTCAGCATCTGTAACATGCAATTGTTGATACAGCTAGTATTACCTCACGTGCTTGGGCTCCTCTGTGTTTCCTCACCACGGCAGCCAGCACTCGGGATCGATAGGGTTCGTTTTCTGTGTGTGGATGTTTGTATATGGCAGAGAGACATTTCAGCCCCTGTCCCCAGCCTCCCCAGCAAAAACACAGTGCCCTCATTTTTCCTTTCTGGATTGATGTTAAGCACTTAACATAATTGCCTTGAAGAATAAATAGCCAAAGGTGTACAGTCAGTCACATCAGGGCTTCATATTTCAAAACCAACCAGGCTTCTTTTTAAACACTCCTTTAAAGGGTGTGAAATCAAGCATGTCACGGCTAGGTCGCCTATGGCAAAGGGGCGATAGACATCTCCTCTTACTCCAGAAACAAAGACAATACTGACTTGGTTCCTTGTCCTTCCCTGCCCCACCCATCTACCCCAGCTGTTTATCCCACAACTTCCCAGTTGGCTTCTCTCCAGGGAGCTTCCTCTTTTCACGGATCACCTTGCTCTATGGTGCTCATTTGCTTTGTATAAAAAAACCATGACCAGGCCCAGCTGGCGTGGCTCAGTGGTTGAGTGTTGACCTGTGGGAGGTCATGGTTTGATTCCTGCTCAGGCCATATGCCTGGGTTGTGGGCTCGTGTGCAGGAGGCACCCAATCATTGATGTTTCTATCTCTCTCTCGCTCTCCCTTCCTCTCTGAAATCAATAAAAATATACTTATATATGTATAAAAGAAACCATGACCAAACTAATTAGAAGTCCACTCTCTGTCCCTGGCCTTGGCCTCTGCTTCAGACAGAGCCAGGGACTTTCACTCCAGTTAATTTCTCAGTATGAGTCAGTTCCTGAACTCTGGCCATTTTCTTCACCTTCCTCTTCACGTTTCACCTTTGAAATGCCTTCTTTTCCCTTAGAATGGTTCAGGCTTAATACGGACCCATGCTCGCCTTTCCCCAAGCAACACTCTCCTTCTCCTCTAGAGTAGAAGTGGAGAAAATAGAACACTTTTGACAAATTGTTCTTGCTAATCTATGGTGTTAGAGGGTGGGGCCAGGAGTAAAGCCAAAATAGCTTGGAAAGCGAAACCGGTATCTAAATAAATAAATGAATACACCAACAGCTAAGCTAATGACATTCCACTATTTACTTAGAGTGGTAGTTGGCAACTAAATATTATAGATCACTTCTAGTTGCTGCTTATCCACTGACGAAGAATATGTAGGCAGAGGGAAGAAAAAAGCCAAGAGGGTCGATAATGTATAAATGAGACAGGGATCATGGAAAGACTCCCTTACTAGTAATTATAGGAAGCCTTGTCCCAACCCAGGAACTTGCAATCCAGATAAGATAGAGAAGTCCTGAGTCATAAAACACTTTCAGATCCTATAATGTAATCTGTAGCCAGTGTTCCTGGAATCTATAATAATAAAAGTGTAATATGCAAATCGACCGAATGGCCGAAGCTGAGGCTGTGAGGGTGGCTGGGGCTGCGAAGGCCTACTCTTGCACAGATTTCATGCATTGGGCCTCTAGTGTTTCTTATAAATGGCGTCCTAGTAACTCAGTCTGGTTACTAGGGATGTGAAATATGGAAATAAGATTTATTCTTTTGACTTGTTCACTTGACTTAAAAACTTAAAAGTTGTTGTTGTTGCCCTAGCCAGTTTGGCTCAGTGGATAGAGCATCGGCCTGTGGACTGAAGGGTCCTGTGTGAGTGTCCCCCCCACGTCCCGCATGGTTCAGGGTTCAGGCTCAGGGTTTGGGCTCTGGAGGAGGCTGCACACAAATGAAAGAGACTAGACAAGAAAATATAAATTTGGGAATTGGGGGCCAGGCGGGAGCCCAGCTCAAGAGGAAGGACTCTGCTTTTGCTCAGGCCTTGCTATCCCTTTTATTCAGGTTTTGGGATACACCCATAGCCCTTAGGCAGGCAATTCCAATAATAGCCAATCAGCAAGGATTTACATAAAACTAAAAGGTGGAAGTTGCTTCACCATTGTCCCAACTAAACAGTGGGTGCAGAGCTCTGACCTTTCAGAGCTCAAGGTCTCCAGCCTTCTGGGTTCCTTGTCCACACCTCTCTGCTAGTGAAGACAATGGGCAGCTTCCAACAGTCCTGGGTTCAATTCCAGTCAAGGGCACATGCCCAGGTTGTGGGCTCGATCCCCAGTGCAAGAGGCAGCCAATCAAAGATTCTTTCTCATCCATGATGTTTCTATCTCTCTCTCCCTCTCTGAAATCAATAAAAATATATTTTAAAAAAAGTTGTTGTTGTTTCTGTGTTTACAAAACTCCAAGCTTGGAGTTAAAAGAAAAAAATGCCCTCTGTCTCACAGTATCCCTTTATCGCTTAGGGGAGAAAGGAATTTCAGCCTCTGGAATAGAAGACTTGCTCCTGAGACCATTTTGACGGGTTTTTCCTCCTGACTGGCCATTTTGAAGAATGTAGTTGTCAACAGCTTGCTTTTTCCTTGATAAGAATGGTTCATGTGTGTGCACAGAATTGTCAAAGAAAAGAACTTGCTTTTGATCTCAGACATTTCAGCTTTTCCTTTCTACCCACACATCCCTGAATCACTCAGCATCATAACCTCTTTTTTTCTAAGAAACCTGTTTAGGTGGTTTGGCATTTATTTCGTCATTTCTTTGATTATGTACCATGTCAGAATTGGTGAGCAACTCTGGTCCTTTTCACACCTCTGCCTTTATGCTGCCTTTGAGTCTACCTCTTCGTACCTGTCCCATTCCTTTCTGTCTCAAATGTACCATACACTCTCTCACACACACACAAATTTAAATTTATAAAAAGTTATGTATTTACAAAGAATATATACAATTGCCCAAACTCATAGAACTGAACACTGGATATATGTATATTTTACTGTATGTAAATTGTACCCTCAATAAAAAAAAGTTTTGTGTTTACAAATTTCCAGTATATTTAAGGAGAGTTTAAGTACCTCTTGACTTTCGTATTCATCACTGCTCCCAACAACATCTGGTTGGTACTCTTGTTATACAAAGACAGTGCTTGTTGCTATGAGAAATGTCATAAGCAACCATTTTTTCAGAGGTTACAGTGCTCAAGTTTTAACTTATAATTTCTGCATATGTAATTAGAGTCATTGAAAGTCCATTTCCACCAGGAACTTGAAGACCCCAGAGTAGTTTCGTTGCAGTGAGGAGTCATGAAATAGACTGTGTAAAGACAAGTCATCCTCTCATCCTCAGATTCCTTATCTGAAAAAGAGGATACATTTGCCTGGCTTACTTCCCAAGGCTGTTATGAGGACAATTAAATTGAAGTCAATTAAGCAAATACGTAGTGTCTACTAAGTCACGTCAAATTCTGTGAGCACAAAAAAAGGAAAAGGCATGCTTCCTGCCTTCATGGAACTTACGAACCAGGATAGGAGGGAATGCTAGTAGGTATATAGTCACCATAGAAAGTGGCACACAATCTAGGTGACGGGGGCGCAGCGCGACCCAGACACAAGTAAAAGGAGCACTAATTCCGACCCGTGCACTGGAGAGGCTTCATGGAAGCAGGAGCACTTGAACAAGACCTTGAAGGAGGACGATTTGGAAGAAAGGCTTACCAAGTAGAATGACAATGAGAGCAAAGCACAGAGATAAGGTCACTAATGGAATCAAATGAATCTGTAAACTATAAAGCACTATCTTATATAATAAAACCTAATATGCAAATTGTCCCCTTGGGCGGTCGTTTGACCAGGAGTTCCACCGGAAGACCGGGAGTTCAACTGCTTGCTATGACGTGCACTGACCACCAGGGTGTGGTGCAAAACATGAAGGGTGTCGGCAACGCGTTGCTGGCAGCGGGCAGCAGTGGAGGCGCTGCTGGCCCCGACGGCCCGGACAAGAGTGGGACCATGGCGGGATGATGGAACAGGTGAACAGGTGGTGCCAGGCCAAGGTGGGTACAAGTGAGGGCCCGATTGCCCCGCCAATCACCCCGCAGATGGCCACCGCTTGGCTCCCAGGTGCTGAGGGAGAAAGGGCAAATAGCAATATTAAAATATTTCTTCTAATTATTTTCCTTTCAATGTGCACAAATCTGTGCCCTGGGCCACTAGTTCAGTTATAAAATATTGCTTGTTACCTCTATTGGGGCCACTACTTACCCTTACTAGTAGCCATGACCTCTCTGTGATTCAGAGAAAAGGTCAGTTTACCAGCTTACAGAATTTCAGGGTAGGCATGATTGACCTTTCAGTATCCGGTAGTCTCAAAGGAGATGATGATACAGCTCAAGTCCAGCTCAGAAGACTTGACCCAAAGGTTTACAGTTAAATTCTCTTTCCATATTCCAGCATCTTTCCCAATTCTCTCTCAAGTTAGCTCTCCCAGCCCATCATTACATCAGCACTTATCCCCTAATAAGGATCGAAGCAGGCTCTGAGTTAGCCAACCCAGGTTCAAATCCTGGCAATGCTGATCTCTAGGTATATGATAGGAAGCATCATCCTTTAATCTATATAAAACTTCAATTTTATATCTGTAATATGAAAAGAAAAGAATAGTACTCACTTCATAGAGTTGCTGGGAAGGCTAAGTAAAAGAATGTACCTAGTGTATAACACTCAAAATGTTATTTAGAGTAGGGGTTGTCAAACTATGGCTTATGGGCCAGATCCATCCCTATCCATTTGTTTATGTATTGTCTAAGTAGCTTTCTGCTGCAACCGCAGTCTAGGAGTGTGACAGACTGAATGACTCACAAAGCTAAAATACTATCTGGCCCTTTACAGAAAAAGTTTGCTGACCTCTAAACTAGAGAGATGAGAAGACAAAACCTGCTTACGTTACATGTAAAACCAGTTAGAGGATTTTGTTCTCAGTAGGCTTGCCAGTGACTTTATCTGCTTATTGTTAATTCTCAGCATCTGTTGATACATGGTATGCCCCTCGGTATTTGAGAAGTCCTTATATTGATCCCCACACTCAGTACCACAGAGATTCCTGGCATCTATTTATATCCTCCCACAGTCTGGTATTAATAGGTAAGGACCACGTAGCAAATGTGGGGAAGGTATGTAACAAATTCTGGTTCTGATTAATTATGCCATAATTCCAAATGGAAACTTCAGAATACTCTAAGATGAAAGGGAATTTAATATATCCCTGGTGATGGAAAAACCATGTCACTGAACAGAGGGTAGCAACAACATGGAAAAGAAGGAAAACCATGGTGTATAGTTTGAAATTGCCACTGACCTCCTACTATGCCCCTTAAATTAAAAGCCCCTGCCTGGCTGGCATGGCTCAGTGGTGGAGTGTAGAACTATGAACCAGGAGGTTACAATTCTATTCCAGGTCAGGGCACATGCCTGGGTTGCGGGCTCGACCCCCAGTGTGGGGCATGCAGGAGGCAGCCGATCAATGATTCTCTCTCATCATTGATGTTTCTATCTTTCTCTCCCCCTCCCTTCCTCTCTGAAGTCAATTAAAAAAAAAAAAAAAAAAAAAAAGCCCTGTAATGTCCACTCCCATTCTATTTAAATATCTCCCTTTTCAAGCATCTCCAAAACTACTGCTATTAGGAGATGTACAGAAACCTAGGTAGAACAGTATTATGTATCTGAGCAACATTCCTAGTTTCATTATTTGCATATGGGGAAGAACACCGGACTTGTGTTAAGGAAACATTGCCATGATCTAGATCAGGGGTAGGGAACCATTTTTCTGCCAAGAACTATTTGGATATTTATAACATCATTCTCAGGCTATACAAAATTATTAACTTAAAAATTAGCCGGTTATATTTGGTCAAACATTTAATTAACTCACCCCTAATGCCATAGCAGGGCCAGCCCAAATAATTTCATGTGCCTTATACAGTCCGAAGGCCAGATGTTCCCCACCCCTGATAGATGGAACCATAGAGGCATTTCACCTCACCTCTCTGGGCCTCAGTGCTAGCAGAGATAATCTAATTGTTAACCGTAAAATGCTATTAAAGGGAAACAACCAAAGACTGGTGTATGCACGTGTGGTGGGGGGTAAGGGACGCGACCGTAAAGCTTTTTTGAATGTTAGATGCAATGAGAAAATAATGTGAGATGAGCCACAGTTGCTACTATTTCACCCACTACCCCTTCTTAGGCCATCTGTATTAGTTCCTCCTGCTCAACCAAGGTAAGCTTGCTTTGGACCCCAGGCTCTCATCAAGGCAGAACATGAAACTAGTGTTCATTTGTACACACTGTTGATTCAAAGGAGTACATTCCTAAGATCATTGGCCAGGGGATTTGTCTCTTGTCAGTGAAAAGAGGCTCTTCTTAATTGTATTAACAGATATTTATTAATTAAAAAATTAATTGAAAACACTAACATTCACTGAGCTGTCACTATATCCCAATCACTGTAGTGAGTGCTGGGACCAGTAAGAATGAACAGTCATTGTCTCTCAATAATCTCAAATTCAGTCTTAAAATCCTCTTTAACACTTCTGTTCTGATAACACTTCTATTTTGGTGTAGCTAACCATAACTGTGAAGATCTCTGACATCCCACCACCATCCCCATCATTCTTCCTCCCAGTGCCTGCATCTTCTGTTAATTCCCTCTTCTCCCAGTTTCTATCTACTTTTAGAGTCTCACCCCCACTAAAGTGCAAGTGACTGTCAACAGTTCAGAAGGTTTTTCTTCCTGGGGTACTGTTTTATAGCAGAGTTCAGTGTCCTTCCAACAGTACTTTACCCTCTAAAACTTGATTTGGTCTTAGAACACATCTATCATTACCAATCAAGATTGGAGGTTAATGTGAAAACTATGCATCAAGGTTTAAGCCAGGGCTGGAATTTCAGGAATCAGATAGGAAACAATAGGTTTGTTTTTTGGTGGGGAGAAGGGAATGGCGATTTCACAAGTGTTTTATTTTTTCCTTCTTTTCTCAAAGCCCTGAAAGGTTAGATGATATGGATAAGAGCCTACCCCTATCCTATATAATAAAAGGCTAATATGCAAATTGAACTGTGGAATGACCAGTCGCTATGATGTGCACTGACCACCAGGGGGCAGGTGCTCAGCACAGGAGCTGCTCCCTGGTTGTCAGTGCGCTCCCACAGGGGGAGTGCTGCTCAGCCAGAAGCTGGGCTCATGGCTGGCGAGCAGAGCGGCAATGGTGGGGAGCGGGCCTAAGCCATCAGTCAGATATCCTCTGAGAGCTCCCAGACTGTGAGAGAGCACAGGCTGGCCTGAGGAACCTCTCCCCCCACCCAAGTGCACAAATTTCATGCACTGGGCCTCTAGTTATATATAACGTCTCAACTTAGCAAAAACGTAGTCCAAGTATGACAATTACCATGTAGAAATGTTCTCTACCAACAAGGGAATCAGAAAGGATCTTCACTGTGCTGAAAAACTTCATTGTAGAAAGTAAGGATTGTGGCATTTCTATCATTATAAATGCACAGCCACTCAAGATATCCATAGTGAGTGCAGAATTCAGAGCTGAAGCATTGTAGGTAGAGAGGTCCCCAAGGGTGTGTTAAGATGCCTAAGTGAACAGTTTGCCTCAAGAAGAATCTAATTTGAATGTTTTAAAACAAACTTAAGAGGATCTCTATTCTAGAAAGTTCTAACATCTTAAGCCCCTTGTTTGACTGTGGCTAAAGTCCAAAGAAGAAAAATCAACATATTCATTAATGAGGATCCAACTTGAAGTTGCATTGTCAAGAAGACTCACTACCCTGGCCAAGTGTCTCAGTTGGTTGGAACATCATCCCATACACCAAAAGGTTTTAGGTTCTATCCTGGTCAGGGCACATACCTAGGTTGCAGGTTCAATCCTGGTTGGGGGTATCGGGGTGCACACGGGAAGCAACATATCAATGTTTCTCTCACATCAATGTTTCTCTCTTTCCTTACCTCTCTAAAAAAAAAAATCAATTAAAAAAATTTAAAAGGAGAAAATAGTAATTTAAATAACATTCGCTAACTTTGACAGTATTTAAATGTGAAAGTACTCATTAAAGTTGGGTACATGCTATTTTACTAAATTGTAAAAAATTCACTGTAGTTGTAGAATTTCAAATGCAACATTATGCACTTAGACTATAATAAAAGCAGGAGAGCTTAGATTAAGTAAGTGCATTATTGGAGTTGACAATAAAAGTATAAACACTGCCCTGGCCAGTTTGGCTCAGTGGATAGAGCATCCGCTTGCGGACTGAAGGGTCCCGGGTCCCATTCCAGTCAAGGGCACATGCCTGGGTTGCAGGCTCGATCCCCACTAGGGGGTGTGCAGGAGGCAGCCAATCCATGATTCTCATCAATGATGTTTCTATCTCTCTCCCTCTCCCTTCCTTTCTGAAATCAGTAAAAATGTATAAAAAAAAATAAAAGTATAAACACCTTTCTGACTAAGAGGTGTGCTCACTGCCTCTCCCTGTGGGGAATTAGGAATGTGTCAGGAGACAGAGGTGTCTATCTTGGTAGATACTAACTTGGTACAGTCTGGACTCTCTCAACAAGCTTTTTCTCAATGTAAAACTGTTACTCTCGGAAACTCTTCTCTAGTTGTGAAAAGTATTTGAACTACTTGTCTGCAGGTACATGAGGATGGTGATATAGCCACCTTATTAATCCACAGAAATCAGTGTGTTTTCAATATGCACAAAATTATATTTTTGCCTGACATCCATTTCCAATATAAAAATATCATCCATTGTTTGGAGCATTTGCATTAATAATTAACTAGATGACTTTAAAATTCCCATTCCCTACATTTTTATGTGTTCAATTTTTTTCCCTCTCAATAATTTTGTGGAGTTTTCAGTGTTCTTAACCAAATAAGTATTCTTCTATGTAACTTATAAATGCACACAGACATAAAAGGTACTTACAGTTAAGAGCTTATAAAATACTCCCATTACTTTTTATCAATTTTAAACGTAGGCTTAACATTGTAGGGATACATATCCCTGTGGTTATCCTGACAGCAGGTTATCCTTGAACTCTATCTTCAGGGCATTGTCTCATTAGATGATCCTCCCTATCGCTTAACAGAAAAAGAGCCAAAACTTCCTGAAACATTTGGAAGCATATTTTTCCCAGAAGTAATTGTGGTGGAGTTAAAATAATGGATTTGGAGGCTGAGTTTATGCCTCAACTCTGTCAACAATCCAGATTATCTGTTACCAAGCTTTCAAAGCCTCGATTTTGCCATCCCTATAATAAAGAAGATAATATTTTTTATTTATTAAGTAGCTCATTTAATTAAATAATATTTAATAACATAATATTTAAGTAAAGCACTTGGTAAAAACTCTAACTGTAAACAAATATAAGACATCTAAAACCTGCTGTTATATTTTACCACTCCAGGACTTTATTAGTCCCTGTCTGTTCTAACAATGCACACACATTAATGGTCATTGGCCACCTGCAGGCTCAGCCCTGCGCCAAACCAGGCCAGTGATAGAATATTAATTATCACTCCCTGTAGTGAACACCTTTGTTTTGCCTTTCTACCATTCACATCTCCTTCTTCTGATCATAGTACAACGATTTTCCATGGAGAACCATCCTTTCCTACTTCTCCTTTTTTTCGTTTTTTTGTTCATCTTAATCCATGTGATTGGATAGGGCTTGTTTGTCAATGTGATGTAAATGTGGCCAGAGTACCAAAATCCTCTGGACACAGTGGCAGGTTCAGGAATGATTCCAAGATCAAACCAGGCAAATAAAAACTTGATTCTGGAATTTACTGGGAGGAGAATCTGTTTTTCCACTACAAGGAAAGTAAGGCAGTTAGGAAGCAAGCCTGGAGGGGCTAATGGTCTCCTTATTACCATGTGCACTGAATAATTGAAACTAACTCTAACTACTGTATTGAAACACAGAAAATGGAGGACACGTGCTATATTACATCACCTAAATCCCCGGATCCATCCGCTTCTGAAATTATACTTGCGTGCTTTTCACTTACTTAGCCCATGGACTTCTTTTTCACTTTCGACTTTGGAATTGAGTTTCAGTCACTTGCAATAAAAAGAGCCCTGATTAAAACAGCCCTGTACTAACTACTGTGAAGGAGATATTCTGTAAAGAGCCCATGGCTAGGCTATGACTCATGCTTGTATGGATAAACGGAGTCTTAAACACAAGGGATACTGTTGTGGGCTGGCCTTCCTCCCGCCTTCCTCTGTGGCCAGCCTGCCTAACAGCCCTTGAGCCTGGATCTTCAGAGTCCGGTTTTTCAGTCCGCACTGCAGTCTACCTAAACCCAACCAAAACATGAGTCTGCCCATTGTCAGGTTGATTCTTTTCTCGGTGTCCCTAAAGATCTACAACAAAAGTTACAGACATCAGGGCTGGGGTAAGCTTCTAATAAATCCTCATAGAATCTCTTCTGATATCTCCCTGATCAATTCAGGATTTCTTACTGCCTGCAGAAGCTTAAAAGTTGCATAGACTTGTACACCCATCCCACCCTCTGCCTCAGCTCCCATTGGCTGTATTGGTAACTGCCAGGACTTTGGTAACTGACAGGACTGGATTTGAGCTTGTTCTGAATTAAATTTTTATTTACCCTTCTACCATTCTTTGGGAGTGGTGAAAGCAATTTTATTTATAGATCTCTGCACTTAGACACTGGTATCCTGTTTTTTATATTTAGACCTTGAATATATTTGTGAAACTGAATGAGCTTCTCAATTCTCCATGTACCCAATACCTATCCCCTTCCTACAACTCTGAAATCAGAACTCAGCGTCGAGTTCTCTGGCCAAAGTCTACTTTAAAAACCAGCCAAAGGGAATCTCTGCAACAGATTGGCAGGGCAGCTGGAGATTCATGTGACTCCAATAAGAAAAGGCCTGCCCAGTCATTCACACATCCTCATGCTGGCCATACAACAACAGGAAAAGTGAAGAATGTCCACTAAAGATATGAGTGACCTGATGCTCCATCCCTGGAAGTGCCTCTGAACTTGTCCTAGAAGTGGATGTTGGGTGCTGACCAAGAGGACTTTGATCATTGTTGGTAAAGCTGGTCATATTGGTCCCTTGATTGGAGCACTCCTCTCATTCTAAAGTTGGCTCGTGAGCATCCTTGTTACCTGGAAGGATGAGTACTGGGTTCCCTGTTTGAATGTGAGAAGCTAAAAACAGAGCTCCCAGACTCAGTTTGCCTTATCTCAAGGAGCCCTCAGGAAACTGCCGAGCCCAGACCACTGAGCCAGCCCAGATTTTCTTCTCTCCTGATGGCCTGGGATCACCTCCTGTCCTGATCACAACCAGCCTGTAGCTCTCTTGCACCTTTAAGAGCCAATGGAGAGAACATGGGTCCAAGAGTCCAAGACAGGAGTCCAAAATGCCTCCAATACAATCTAAACTGGAAGTCATATGAGGGCCCAAATTCAAAGGTGGCCAATGGTCTCCTGAAGAACAGACCAAGTGCTCCTTTCATCACTCCTATTCAATATAGTACTAGAAGTCCTAGCAATAGCAATCACACAAGAAGAAGAAATAAAACGCATCCAAATTGGAAAGGAAAAAGTGAAGTTCTCATTATTTGCAGATGACATAATACTACCGTGTTTCCCCGAAAATAAGACATCCTCCGAAAATAAGACCTATTTACAGGTTTCCTTCTGAGTGAAATATGAGGTATCCCCCGAAAATAAGGCCCCCAGGCTCTGTCTCAGAATGAAAATTAATTTACCGTAAACTGGTCGCTAGGGCCGCCCCGACTGGCATCTAGCAATTAGTGACGTTACACGGAGTCCTGACGTCACTGCTGTGTGGAGGCAGAGCGGAGATCAGAGTGAGTGGTGAGCGTGGGGCGGGAGAGAGGAGGAGTCTTTCGCAGATGCGTGTAGAAGAACAGGAGGATTAGAGGGGACGGGACGCGGCGAAGGTGGTGAGTGCTGGTCTGTCTCTGGTGACACTACCTGATGCTCGCGGCTGCCTTTATGATGACTGAAGGTTCTCAGTCAGTGGCAGACCCTGCTCCAGCCCAGATCCAGGCCCCAGCAAGCCCAGTGACAGTCCCCAGGCAGGCCCCAGGGGGCAAATGTCTGATAAAGGGGTAGGGGGGATGTCTGGTGAAGGTGTTCAGTGGCACAGGGGTGGGGGGAGGGGGATCACTTAAAATGACACAGGAGGATCAGAGGGGACAATCAAAATGACACAGGAGGATCAGAGGGGACAATCAAAATGACACAGGAGGATCAAAAGGGGTTACTAAAATGGTAATCCCCCCTCTGATTCTCCTGTGCCATTTTGATTCCCCCCTCTGATCCCCCCTGTGTCATTTTGAGTGATCCCCCTCCCCCCACCTTGATACCCCAATTCCTTTTTTTTTACCCCTAGAAATGAGCACAAAAAGAAAAAGCTACTCCGTGGAGTACAAGAAAGGAATCGTGGAAGACAGTTGGGGCCAAAATCTTACTGCTTTCTGCAAAGAGAAGATGTTGAGTATCCAATTGGTCCAAAAATGGCGAGCAGAGTATGGTAACCTCATTGAACAAGTGGACAAGGGAAATGCTAAAAAGCGCAAGTGTGGATCAGGTCGGCAACCATTATTTTCCGAGCTGGAAGACCTGATCTGTGAATGGGTTGTTGACAGGAGAGCAAAGGCTTTGGTTGTGAATAGGGCTCAGATTCAAGAATTTGCCCTTGCAATGGCACCACAGTTTGACATAGCCCCCGAAGACTTCAAAGCATCACAACTGGCTGGATAATTTCCTTCAGCGAAGTGAACTGTCTTTAAGAAGATCTACAACATTGTTTAGGTTGGAAGATACTCAAGTTATTAAGCAAGCACTTGCATTCAAGTCCTTTATTGATGATGCTGACTTCTCTAAATACAATCTTTCCAACATGATTGCTATGGATGAGACTGCAGTGTTTATGGGCCAATCATCTCAAACAACAATTGAACAGCGGGGTGCCTCCTTAGCGTACATTCCCTCCACTGCTTATGAAAGTGCACGGGTTTCCTGTATTTTGGCAATTCGTCTGGATGGCACTAAAATCCCACCTTTAATCATTTCTAAGGGCAAGAAGGAAAAGATTGAACGTGTTTTGGGCGTTTTTATTCTTGAAACTGAAAAAGCCTGGGCCACACAAGCAGTTATAAGGAAGTGGGTCGATTTAATGCTGCCGCTTGTTATGCGAGGGAGCCAAAGAGGTCTGCTAGTCTGGGATGCAGCCAGCACTCACTGTGCTAAAGACATGAAGACATTTCTTCACAAAAGAAAAATAGATCAGATAATGATTCCCGCAGGAATGACGGCCTATCTCCAGACTCTTGATATTGCAATAAACAAGCCATTCAAAGACAATTTGCGCATGGAAATTAATGACTACATTGAAAATAGAATGGAGAGAAATCAGTGTGGAAACTTTGTGAAACCTAAACTGCAAGAAGTTGTGACTTGGGTGAAGAATTCATGGGAGAAAATCACTGACAGTTGCATTGCAAATGCACTGCGAGCAGGCTACCTTGACAAGAAGTACTCATTTGAAGACAGTGCTATTGCTAAACATGAGAGATTTGGTCCACTGATTCTGAAAGAAATGGAGTCACAAGAAATTCACCAGGAAATTCAGGAATTGGATTGTTATGATGATGTTCCAGAAGATGATGACATGATTGTCATTGAATAAATGAGTAAATTCATGATACTGTAGGATTCACAGTTTGTCTGGTTTGTGTTGACAACTACCGTACTACCGTACCGTATACAGGTAATAAATTTCCTTTATTTTCATTTAACAATAAATGTGTACCATATTCTTCTTCATGGAAAAATAAGACATCCCCTGAAAATAAGACCTAGCGTGTCTTTGGGGGCAAAAATTAATATAAGACACTGTCTTATTTTGGGGAAACACGGTATATATATATATATATATATATATATATATATATATATATATATACACATATATATATATATATATATATATATATATATAGAGAGAGAGAGAGAGAGAGAGAGAGAGAGAGAGAGAGAGAGAGAGAGAACTTTAAGGACTCCACCACCAAACTATTAGAGCTGATAAATGAATTCAGTAAAGTAGCAGGATACAAAATTATTCAGAAATTGGTTGCATTTTTATATACCAATAATGAAATATCAGAAAGGGAAACTAAGAAAATAATCCCATTTACAGTTAACTAAAAAAACAAAAAAGCAAAAAGAAAACCTCACCAAAACCCAAGTGAATAAATTTAACCAAGGAGTTTTGTAAAAGACCTGTACTCAGAACACTACAAGACACTAAAGAAAGAAATCAAAAAAGATACAAATAAATGGAAAAATAGATCATGTTTAAGGATAGAAAGAATCAACATCATTAAAATGTCCATATTACCCCAAACAATCTACAGATTCAACACAATACCTGTCAAAATACCAATGACATATTTCACAGAACTAGAATAAATAATAAAAAAATGGATATGGAACCACAAAAGACCACAAATAGCCTCAGCAATATTGAGAAAGAAGAAAAGAGTTGGGGTATGATGATACCTGATATCAAACTATACTACAAGGCCACAGTAATCAAAATGGCATGGTATTGGCATAAAAACAGACCATATGGATCAGTGGGACAGAATAGAGAGCCCGGAAATAAACCCACACCTTTATGGTCAATTAGTATTTGATACACATACAGTGGGATCAAGACAGTGTATTCAATAAACGGTGCTGGGGAAATTGGACAGATATGTGTAAAAAATAAAAATAAAACTAGACCACCTTCTTACACCTTATAAAAAATAAACTCAAAATGGATTAAAGACTTAAATCTAAGACTCAAAACCATAAAAATCCTAGAAGCAAACCTAAGCAGAAAAATCTCTGACATTTCTCTTAGCAATATTTTTTTTTCTGATATATATCTCCTCAGACAAGGGAAACAAAAGAAAAAATTAACAAATGGGATTACATCGAACTAAAAAGTTTTTGCACAGATAAGGAAACCATACACACACACACACACAAAGAGACAGCTTACTAAAAGAGAGAACATATTGACCAATGATACATCTGATAAGGGCTTAATATACAAAATTTATGAAGAACTCATATTACTCTGTACCAAAGAAACAAACAATCCAATTAAAAAATGGACAGAGGATCTGAATAGACACTTTTCTTTTTTTTTTTTTTTTTAAAATATACTTTATTGATTTTTTTTACAGAGAGGAAGGGAGAGGGATAGAGAGTTAGAAACATCGATGAGAGAGAAACATCGACCAGCTGCCTCCTGCACACCCCCTACTGGAGATGTGCCCGCAACCAAGGTACATGCCCTTGACCGGAATTGAACCTGGGACCCTTCAGTCCGCAGGCCGACGCTCTATCCACTGAGCCAAACTGGTTAGGGCTGAATAGACACTTTTCTAATGAGGACATACAGATGGGCAATGAAAAGATACCCAACATCACTAATTATCAGAGAAATACAAATTAAAACCACAATGACCCATGAAAAACACACATGGTGTCTAAATAAGACAAAGGAAAATCGTTTGGGCAAAAATAAAAAGGATCCCAAATCAATTATATAGAAAAGATTCCTTTATTAACTGTTGGTCGAGAATATGTTTGTATATTTTCAGAAAACAACTCCAAGACCATGTGGATTCCTGCAACAGAGAGGAATTGACAGGTCTGCTCCAACCACGAAGACAAGAGAAGAAACAGTCCAGAGGTGGAAGATGCTGACGACACCTTGCCATGCTAGCAGTCAGCAGCTGTGCAACGCAGCAGGTTGCCTAGGACCAAACCAGAGAGGGTCGGACCTGCATTGCCACCATGTGCCCACCATCCAGATATCATTGCTGACATGTACACTTAAGGAACTGTTTGACATTGAAATGGGGACTCAGAACTGTTGGACATTGAAATTGGGACTCAAACATTTTTTGTTATTATATGTTTATTTCTAGTCTGCAGAGGCAAGATATTTTTAAAGGAAAGAAGTGGGGAAAAAAATAGATACAGAGGCAAAGAAGCATTGAACAGACTGTCAAACTACAGCGGGAAGGCAGAGGAGGTTGGCGGGGAGGGCTGTAAGAGATCAAATGAAGGACTTGTACACATGCATATAAGCATAACCAATGGATAAAAGACACTGGGTGGGGGGGGGGGCAGGTAAAGGCATGTACTGGGGGGAAGGGGAGGCCGGGGGGAGGTCAATGGGAAAAAAAAAAAGGAGACTTATGTACTACTATTTGTAATACTTCAAACAATTTAAAAAAATAAATTAAAAAAACATTTAAAAAAAACAAAACACACCACAATGAGATATCACCTCAGGCCTGGCAGAATGGCTATTATCAATAAATCCACAAATGATAAGTGTTGGTGAGGATGCGTAGAAAAGGGAACCCTTGTGCACTGTTTGTGGGAATGCAAATTGGTGCCACCACTGTGGAAAACAGTATAGAGTTTTCGCAAAAGATTAAAAATGGAACTGCATTAAGACCCAGTGATTCCATTTCTGGGGATTTATCTGGAGAAATCCAAAACACCAATTTGAAAGAATATATACACCCTATGTTCATTAGAGAAATATTTATAATAGCCAAGTAGTGGAAGCAACCTAATGCCCATCAATAGATGAGTAAAAAGGCTGTAGTACATATTCCCAATGAAATATTACTCATCCATAAAAAAAGAATAAGATCTTACCATTTGCAACAGCATGGATAGACTTAGAGGGTATTATGCTCAGTGAAATAAGAGTCCAAGAAAGACAAGTACCGTATGATTTCACGTATATGTGGAATCAAAAGAACAAAATAAATGAACACACAAAATTGAAATGGAATCATACATAGAGAGAACTGGTGGTTGCCAGAGGGGCACTGGATGAAAAAGTTGAAGGGACTGAGAAGCACAAATTGGTAGCTACAAAATAGTCATGGGGAATTAAGTAAAGCATAGGAAATATAGCCAATTACATTGTGATAACTATGTATGATGCCAGTTGGGGTACTAGAACTATGGAGGGGAATACTATGTAAAGTATATGCTTGTCTAACCACTAAGCTGTACACCCAAAACCAACACATAAAGAACAGCAAGATGCCCAGCCAGCATAGCTCAGCAGTTGAGTGTTAACCCAGGAACTAAGAGGTCACGGATTTGATTCCTGGTCAGGGCACATGCCCGGGTTGCGGGCTTGATCCTCTGTAGGAGCCATGCAAGAGGCAGTTGATCAATGATGTATATCTCTCTATCCTTCTCCCTTCCTGTCTCTCTAAAAACCAATTAAAACAACAACAAACAGACCAAGGGCTGAGGACCAGAGGAGGTAATAAAAGGTAGCCCAGAAGTCATGGTGGTAACCACCCCTATTGCAGTCGTTGGTTCTCTCTGTGGCTAGGAGGAGGGATGGGTTGGTGAGTTCCTGTGACTGAACTATAAACTGAAACGTGGGGAATACTGCCCATATAAACCAATATGCTGGCTACACCCTAGGCTAGCCCACAAGTCTATTAAACATGCAATATAGGGAACAAAGATTTATGCCTACAAGAAATTTGTTCTGAGTTTTAAGAAAGAAACCTACCAATGCACTTGGGTACACACCTTCTGTGTAAAGCTGGAGACAACCTGTACTGTGCTTGGGTAAACGCAGAGTGGTTTTGAACATATGGTAAGTGCTTGATGACCACTCTATGCTTGCTAGATTGCTTATTCTATAAAAGTTTACATATGTTCTTCTCATATGTTTCTTTTTTTTGTAACAACTTCAGTACACAACGCAGAATCATAATAGAGAGAGATTTTTAAAGGTGCATGATCCCTAGTCAGTGTCTCAAGTTTTCCTTTTCTTAGAATACATTGGCTGCTATATATACACATATATGTATATATAATATATACACATATATCTACACTATCTGTATTTTGTATATGAAATAAAAAAAAGGCAAAAATTTGTTTCTTTTGAGAGTTAACTAAAGACTTGACTTTTATACTTAATATAATAAACTGCAGATTTTCCTTAAAGGTAAGGAAAACCCATTTCAAAGGGTTGGTTACAAGGGCAGCATGTAATAAAAAATTCACAGCTCAAATTTAAGGTCCTGGGACAAGTACAAACGTAGTATATTTTCTGACTTTAGGAAGATAGCATTTTTATTTGATTGTTTTTTACAGTCAGAAAAACCCGGAATGCAGTCAGGGGAGCTGAGAGGCAACAATCCTTCTTGCATTTTTCCCTGTGAAGGAGGTCAGGACACTGTCCTAAGGCTGCAGGGCCCCATGTGATCAGCCGGGCTCACAGTGTGGAGGTGGCTCAGCTTTGGCCAGTCACACAGATAGTCATTCAAGCCGAATTCTTGAATTTCAGCATATTTTGTTTCTGAAAAAACAAAACCTAATTATTGATAGCTATACTGACCTCAGATATGCAGTCTGTCATAGTGAAATGACCTTTTCTATCCATAATATTGCCAGTTAAAGGTGACCCTGAACTTGCCTGGCTGGGTGCCTCAGTTGGTTGGAGTGTTGTCCTGTGCACCAAAAGGTTGCAGGTTTGATTCCTGGTCAGGGCACATACCTAGGTTGCCGATTTGATCCCCAGTCAGGGTGCAAATGGGAGGCAACCGATTGATGTTTCTGTCTCACATTGATGTTTCACTCTTTCTCCCTTCCTCTCTCTCTAAAATCAATAAACATATTCTCGGGTGAGGATTTAAAAAAAAAAAAAAAAAAAAAGGACACTCTGAACTTGTTGACATAAATTCCGTGGGTGAAAAAAACAAACACCAGATATTTTTCTTGAATTTCGTGTTTTTAATCACCAGTGTGGTTTTGATCACCCTTCTTTTTTTTTCTTTGCCATCCATGCTCTGTCTTACCAAGACATTTTTTTGAAACATCACCCCAATGTCCTCTGGGTTTCATCATTAGAGAACATCATCATAAGATTATATTAGCTGTGACCCACCTTTCAAGCTGTGCTTGCTAAGGGGACTGAGCCATATCTGCTTCAACTCTCTATCCTGCATTGGGCCAACAAGGGCTTTGAACATAGTATATGCTCAATAGTTGTAATCTAGAATTTTGAAATTGAGCTAAACTGGGTCTGGTCATCATCAATTTATAAATAAAACAAGATTCAGATTAGGACTTTTTCCTTCCCAAACTCGGTCTCCACAACCCAACTCCCTGCCTACCATGGAAGTTCTAGGGCCTCATCCTGGCTCATCTCCCTGCTCTGTACCTTTCTGAGTCTCCCAGCTCCACTCCCCACTCAGGTCTTTTCCTAGGCAAGCAGCAACATCCACCCATGCCTTCCCTCCTCCCCTACACCTGTCTTCCCTGCTCAGCCTCTGCTGCCCTGGGCTCTGGGTACTGCTTTTAAGAAGAATCAGAAGGATAAAAGTCAGGGGTTTTGGTATTTCATGACATCTATAAATAATAGTCATTATAGAGCTTCCTTTTACTAAGGATCTCCGATGTATCCAGATAATATGCTTAACACATACCTCAAACGTGTTGTTTTCTTAGCCCCATGACAGAGAACCATTCCTTTTGCTAATTAATTTGCTTAAAAGCTATCTAAGGAACAGCACAGTGAAGAGCCTTGCTCTGATGGAGCTTCTGTTCCTATGGAAAGAGAGAGACTAAACAAGTAAACAAGGTAATTTCAGATAGTGACTACACCAGGAAAGAACCGACACTGGGTAGTGATGTAGTGGTGCTGCTTTAAATAGCAAGTTCAGGGACATGCTCTCCAAGGGGGTGACATTAGTGCTGAAACCCGAATGAGGTAAAGGAGGCTAATGGTGTAAAGAGCATTCATGCACAGGGACCAGCATGGCAAAGGCCCTGAGGAGGGTATGGGCTTATCACATTACTAAGGTTTCTGTGGGTCTGTCTGCTTTCTCTGCTAGAATTTGAGTATTACTATAGATCCCTTACATACTTGCTGGAAACTGGACTTTCTATACCCAGTATTCTCCAGGCTCAGCGGGGCACTCTAGTATACCCATAAGCATTTTCTTTAGCTTACAAGATACGGTCAAAACTCCCCCTCTGCTTGGCCTATATCTTGGTATCCAATGGACTCATTTTGTATTTGTTTTCTCCTGACTTATTTTTCCATCATCACATCTGCCCTGGCACCTCCTGGCACTTGTGATGCTCAGAAGAGGTCATTCATTCAACAGATATTCCAAGCATCAACCTTATGCAGGCACTGCGATAGGGCTTGGGACCTACCAATTAATGTTTACAACTCTGTGTAGAATTTCCATTTTGAAAAAGAGAAAAACTAGAGTCACGGGAAATTAAGTGAATTGCTCAAGGCTAAGTGCATAATTTTAACCCAAGCATTTTGATTCCAAATCCAATGTGTTTTCCAGTGCCTGACTGCAAGATTAAGGTGGGATATATGTTAACAATTTGGTCTTTTACCCTTTGGGTGAATGGTTTTCAAAATTATTACACTTACAAGCTTTACAAATACAGATTCCTTGGCCCCACCATCAGAGATTCTGACTCAGTAGTTTTTTTGGGGGGTGGGTGCTGGAACTCTGTAGCACCCTTGGGTGACGTAAGGAAAGGGGCTTGTAGACCACACTTTGAAAACTGGTCCTGCTATGGCTCTTCGTTTGTTTTCCCAATTCTCATGCATAGGCAACACCGAACCTGGACAATTGTTTTGTAAGTACATTTTATGATGATTTAAAAATGGACATAGATTTTAAAAAACTGGTGTTTGTGTCATCTTTTCTAATCTGGGAGGTATTAACAAACTTAGCTTTGAAACAATTTTTGTTGTTTAATAAACTGACTTGTCCCTCTTTTCTCCTGTCCTGTTTGAAGCCTCTCTTGTGGTCACTGTTTCATGCCCTTGGCCTTCTGTCTGTGGCTTCCCAGCAGCAGGCCTCCCGGCCACAAGGATGGCAGTGGCCTAAGGCCTCCCTGACTCAGCCCAGCGGCTCCGGCCATGCTCCCTTCTTCACAGCAGGCTCAGAGCATGAGTTTTTGCAGCCCCAGGGAAAAGGGGCTGAGAGAGGCTGGTTTTGGTATTTTCCCATCCTAAAGCATTCTAGCCAAACTGCAGGTTATGACTTCAGTGTACTTGTCATTCTTCCTTTAAGAAAATAGCTATGGTGTCCATAATCACTCCTCGTCTTTTTTTTGTTGTTGTTGGAATAATAGATTTTCTTTCTATTTTGTTTAGCTTTCTGGCACATCTAAAATCAGATATAATTCTTTATGTAATTGCTTTGTGTTACTACTCTATTCGAAGGTCACCTAAGGCATGTGATTCACTATTTATGAATTTTAACAATTTTCAATCACTACATGAAAATAAATGCCCGTGCACTTGCAGCTCAAGTTACAAAAGAGAGGCCCTGGCTGATGCGGTTTAGGTGCTTTGAAGAGCAAAACTGCAGTGACCCATCCATGTTTTATTCCCACACAGTTTGCCTCGGCCTCCATGGCCCACTTTCCCCTCACTGTCCACAGGAATGTTTCCCTGGAAATCAGGGGGAGAAGCAAGGAACCAAGAGAAACTCTTCTCTCCACGTGGTCATGGCTTCTCAGAGTCTCCCTAGAGGCGAGGCCTCAGCAGGAGGTCTGAGTGAGGTGCCCCTCTCTCCACCTCAGCCTCACGGTCTCTGGTGGGTGGGAGCTGTGAGTGTTTACTGAGTGCCTACTATGCACCTGGCGCCTCAGAATTGTTTTGATCCGTTACAAACATCTCTTTCTTCAAGCAGATAGGCTGCACGTGCCCATCGTCATCGGTAGCTCTCTTGGTGACTGGGACTCTCTGGGACCCCTCAGCCTCAGGGAGCACCCACCCCACAACCTGGGCTTGCAGGGTTCCCTGATGGGCCCCCAAAGATGACAATTCCTTCTGGCCGTGCCATTGGTGGGGGCACCTGGTAACGCTCCCTCAGCAGAACACAGTTGACTGTTAACAGCCCCAACAGATCCATCCCCCTGCTCCCAACCTCTGTCTGATTTATCTAAGAACTGGCCACAGAGGGTTATCAGCAAGCCTCTCAGCATCCAGAAATGTTTCAGTTCTTTCTCAGGCACTTAAAGGGTAGGGCTGGAGGGGACCTTATCCCTGAATTTCCCTCCAAGGGGGTGGTCATGGATCTTAGTCTCTCTACAGCAGCATGTCCAGGGGAGGTGAGCAAACCTTGTTTACTCCAATGCAATGAGGGAACTTTGGAGCCTTGGAATCCCTCCTAATTTTGCTTGTGGGGTTGAGGATCAGTGCCCCCTCCAGTCACGATCCCACAAACACCCCCTGATGTTTGGGAGTGGGCTACTTTCTAGGGAAGATGAGACTTCATTCTGGTTTCATAACCTTTCCATTCAGTGGATGGGTGAGGAGAGGGGAGAATCCAGAACTGGTGTGAGCTGGCTTCTAAGGAGGACACATCATGACTTCCCTGGGGTTTGGTGAACTTGGCTCTACTCCTCCAGGGTGTTTAATTAGAGAGGTGGAGGCAGGGTTGTTAAGGTTTCTGGACAGAGGAACATTTACAACAGGCAAGTAGCTTCATGACACTGGGGCCTGTCTGGGCCATCGGGGCCAAGCAGGACCCCTTGCAGCAGCCAAGGCAAGGGTACGAGGAGAAGTTCCAGCTCCCCAGAGAGAGAGAGAGAGAGAAAGAGAGAGAAAGAGAGCGTATTCTGGCAAGGAGTGGGCAGAGTGTCAGGCGCCAAGCCAGGCATCTGTGGTTTGGGGCAGGGTTCCAGGGCGAGGAGGGAACTGGAGTGCCAAATGGAAGCTGAGCAGGCGCCCAGTCATATGCTAGACTTGGCCCACAGGGTGAGTTTACACAGAAATGCTCTGGCTGCAGGGCACCTGGGTGCCAAAGAGCTTTCCTCGGGCACTTGGATGCTGGGCTTAGGGCAGCAAGACTGACTGATCCCTCTCCCACTAGCAGCCAAGGTCCCCGATTATGAAGACAATAGGCTTGTGTAGGATCCGCTCAGCTACCTAGCAGGGCAGAGTAAATGTGCAGATGTTCCAGGGATATGAGATTACTTTTACCTTCATCCCTCCCACCAGATGCTTTTCCAGGAGAGGCAGCCACTCCTGCAAACTGAAACAGATGAGGTCTTGCAACTGTTCCTGATGGATTTTTTAAAAAATTTTTATTGATTTCAGAGTTGAAGGAAGAGGGAGAGAGGGATTGAAACATCAATGATGAGAATTGATTGGCTGCCTCCTGCACGCCCCCTTTGGGGACCGAGCCTGCAACCCAGGCATGTGCCCTTGACTGGAATCGAACCTGGACCCTTCAGTCCCCAGGCTGACACTCTATCCACTGAGCCAAACCAGCCAGGGCTAAATTTTTATTTTTATCTCTAAAATACACAGACACACAAAGAGACTGTAGGTGACAGACAGATAGATATGTACATCTATATGTATACAGAGATACACATATAGATAGGCCTTAAATACAGAGCAGATGAATTCCTAAAATTGCCTACTTAAATTCAATTTTTGAAAATAATTTCTACTTGAAACTTATCAAGGCAACATCTCCTGATGGATCTGTATGCTCTCTTTAATTGAATAACAGGATATACCTTTCCTCCACCCCTCTTTTCTATTTTATTATCAGGAAGCTCAGAGCTAAACTTCATACTTAATTTCATTACTTCCTTAGTTTAAATCTTCTAATTTAATTGTTGTCTTTTTTCAACTGATTTTAGTACTTGTCTTCTATATATATAGTTCTTTGACATAATAATTTTATAGATATTTATCAAGTGCAATTTTGAATGATTTTAAAAGTGAATAATGAGTAAGTAATAAATAAATGAGTTGAATTTCCTAGAATCTTAAAAATATGCACCAGGAAAGTTGATCAATTGATGAATTATTAAGTTCTGGAATGGCAGGATTCTATTGTAATAAGCAGTATCCTATCATAGAACCACCTGGATAGAGTTTGATTATAGGACTCACCCTCTGAGGCTGAGTGTGAAAGTGTGTCCCCTGGTTAGGAATGGATTCCTCAGAAGTACCTGCAGCGGGAGGCACTCCAACGTGGTCTGCTCTGCCAGCGTTGCGCACTTTGTACCTACTGTCTCAGCTGTATTTACAAACACACCTTGGAATGTTGGCCACATCCTTGCTGGGCAATTGGGACAATGCTTTTGCAGTCCTTTATCTGATCCACTAGGTCAACACGGCGCCTTGACTCAAAGATATCAAGGCAGAGAAAGGCCTGCAGTGTCACTGAGTCCATTCCTCAGGGTGGGGCAGGAGTGAGAAGCAACCTGATCTGCCCCTTCTACCTCAGGGGAGAAGCATGTGGTGAACTCTCTTTATGCCCAGAGTGAGCCATTGGCACTGGCCATCTCAGGAGTACCCAAGTTAGTTTCTCATTTTGGCATCTCTCCTTTACTTATCTTCATCCTCACTGCACTTTTGGAGATCACTTGCTGAGGCAGGAATGTGTGTTCAGAAAACCTTCCACAAACATTTCATGGGGCCAGTAGCTGATGGGCTTCCTAGCTTCATTAACACTAGTCTGAGGGTGCAAGGTGAAGCTCTGCTCTTCTTAGGAGGGGCAGGCACCTGGGGGGTTCTGCTGACCCTCTGTGCTATAGGGTGAGTATGGAGGACAGTACTGCCCCCCAGAAGATTGCCAAGATGAGCCATCCTCTTGCCAAGTTCTCCAGGCAGGGGGCCACTGGGGTGGAGTGAAGGCTTTCAGTCACCTCAGGTCTATCTCCCCTCTGCGCAGCTCATCAAGCACTGAGTGCTTGTTCTCAGGCCTCATTTCATCGGCCAGAGAAAAGTTCTAGAGACAACCTGAGACTGTCTTAAAATAAGTAGAGAACTGAAGGGGGGAAAAGGGACCCAACTTATTTTGTGTAACTTTGGAGGGGCAGAGCTAGGATCCGTAAACATAACTTACCAGTAGAAGGAAGCAGAAGTGGGTTCAAAATAAGGAAGGCTTTTCTATCCCTTAGAGTTGTTCAAAAGCGGATTGAGTCCATGCACAGACCAATGGATAAAGAAAACGTGCTCTCTACATACAATCAAGTATTTGTCAGCCTTAAAAGGAGGAAACTGGCATATACTACAATGTGGATAAACCTGGAGGACATTATGCGGAGTGACGTATGTCAGTCACAAACCTTGTATGATTCCATTTATACGAAGTGTCTGGAGTAAAAAAATTCATAGAGATAGAAAGTAGAATGGTGATTGTCAGGGGCTAGGGGTTTGGGGGAGTGGGCAGTTACTGTTTAGTGGGTACAGAGCTATCGTTTAATGGGATGATGTAGAGATCTGTGGATGAATGGTGGTAATGACTGCACAGTAATGTGAAGGGACTTAATGCTACAGAATGTGCACTTAGAAATGGTTAAAAGAAAAAATTTTGTTATACATATTATCACAATAAAAAATTAAATAGATAGCATTGGAGATTAAATGGCCTTGTGTGTGACAGTGAAAGAAAAGTGGCTATTAAGCAGCTTATCACATTAGTATGGGCATGCCTCTATGGTAGTTGCTGCTGGTTTAGTTTTGGTGAAACAGTGCCAGACACTGCAATCTTATTGAAGGAAGAAGCTCATTACTCAGTTGTTGTTGTTGTTTTTAATATTTTTATTGATTTCAGAGAGGAAGGGAAAAGGAAAGAGAGAGATGCAAACATCATCATTGAGAGATTAGGAGGGATTCCAAGGCTCCAAAGTTCCCTCATTGCATTGGAGTAAACAAGGTTTGCTCACCTCCCCTGGACATGCTGCTGTAGAGAGACTAAGATCCATGACCACCCCCTTGGAGGGAAATTCAGGGATAAGGTCCCCTCCAGCTCTACCCTTTAAGTGCCTGAGAAAGAACTGAAACATTTCTGGATGCTGAGAGGCTTGCTGATAACCCTCTGTGGTCAGTTCTTAGATAAATCAGACAGAGGTTGGGAGCAGGGGAATGGATCTGTTGGGGCTGTTAACAGTCAACTGCACACCCCCCACTGGAGATGGAGCCCATAACCCTGGCATTTACCCTGCCTGAGAATCAAACCCATGACCTCTTGGTTCATAGGTGAACATTCAACCACTGAGCCATACCTGGCCGGGCTCATACTCACTTTTAAAGACAACTAGAAAATAGGGCAAAGGGTTAAGATCCCATAGGAAAGGAGTCTCATTTGCTGCCTTCTGGTATTTATGTGTGAGTGGCAGGGGTGGGGTACTCATTAGCTGCTGGGAGGTTGCATGGTGTAGCAAGAGGCACTGTGGTGTTGAAGAAAGATTCTTTCTATATATTCTAGGTTCTAGTTTTGTAGTTTTTCAACCTTCTGGAGCCTAACTTTCTGTATCTGTAAAATGGGAATAATATCTTTCTTGAAGAAATAGAGAAGTAGTCTATATCTATGAAAATACCTAACACATAGTGATTACCCACAAAAATGTTCATTAATATTGGTCTACATATTCATTTTTTAAACTCTTTACTCTTAAAACGTATTTTGCCATGATTTGTCTGTCAGTGATGTGGTTCCTGCCAAATGCATCTTAGCAACCAGGAAATGAAGTTAACACTGCAAAATACATTATGCTTGTTCTGCATTGACATGTCAGTGTAACCCACACTATTTTGGATATCCTGGAGTATTTTACAAAAGGAAGGGTGATTACTTCTTGTTTTGGTTTTATTGAGACTTCTCCCCCACCCCCAACTCCATCAGTAGCAGAGCTGAGACTTGCCCTCTTGACCCAAGAGACCCTTGGCACCACTGCATGGCTCACTAAAGTTTCTTGCAGCTCTCACGTAATTATCTTAATCAGAGACTCTTACGGAAGGGGTCCAAGACATACCTCATGAGCATTCTACACACTTGCCAAAGGACAATTTGGAAAAGAAGGCCAAAGCCAACCAGGGGAAGTGAAGAAAACAATCACCAACACTTTGATTCTGTGTGGTACTCTCCTCTCCTACACATACCTGCCTGTAGTTATCCAGGGCTTGAACTGATAACCTGGTAGAACATAGAATCTTCCATAAAAACTTAAGGAATAGAAACACTGAAATGTGAAACCACTGTTCCTCCTTGTCCACAGATCTCTGGGGCCATGAGGTGCATGCCACCACACAAAAAGGAAAATTTTGGTGTGCGTTTGAGCCAGCATGAAGTACTTCTGCCCACTTCCCCACGCTCACTGAGGTACAGTTGGCAGCACCTGAAAGTGACAAGAGCCCATAGTTAGGGCTGTCCAGCCTTGGCCCGCCAGTGCTCCAGGCTTGGATTTACCTGCTCCCCCTCTGCCTGCTGCCTCTTAGATGGGGAGAGTGATGCTACACTGTAAGTCCCTAATTGTCTTGACATGTAACTCACCATTTTCCTTATACTTCACCCACAGCTTGATGTCTGATATAAAAGGTTGCTTAAACCCATTGGTGACAAAAACCCAATTTGAACTAATTTAAGCAAAAATGGGAAAATATAGACCCTTGGGATATCTAAGGGTGAATCTAGGTAGCTAACCTGAGTTTAGGAGCCCGAATCATATCATGATAACATTTTATACTTTCTTTTTTTTTTTTTAATTTCTTGTATTTGCCTTCATTTTCATTCTCCCTACTTGGTAGCAATGATGGCCATCAATATATTCAGTTTGGTATTGTTAATGTAAGAAACATTCAAACCTATAAAAAAAATTTTGTGAGTTTGAGCCAAACTCAACAATTTCCACGAAGCAGAATCTGAATGCATTGAGATAATGCTCTGGAGAATGGCAGTTTTTTCACCTATTTTTATAAATTACCATCAAAGGAGGAGACATAAGTGGGTTACATGAAATCCACTGGCAATAGATTAGGGAGGTGGAAGGAAATCAAAGAGGGGGAACCTCTAGGATTGGATAAAAAGTAAAATGATAAGACACATGCTTCTTTTACATAGGTGGGTACAGGATAGTTAACAGCCAACAAAGAACAGGGTAACAACAACAATGAGGGAATTTGTGGTCTCCACCCTGGTGCCCTGATGCATTGGTTGTTCCCTGAGGGGAGATGGAGAGGAGAGAAGTTACAAGTTACTCTGACATTCCGAAGGTATGGTATCAAAGATGCAAAAAGATAATAGGCTCAGTTAAGATAAAAGTTGATCTTTGTCAGGAGATGTACCAGCCTAGGACATGACTACCCACCATAGACTGCTTTTTAATTAATAAGTTTTAACTTCAGACCATGCTTTGTGGTTACTTTAGATCTCTGAGTTTGCAAGACCTCCACACAGGCCTTCCCTGAGTTAGTCAGGTTAGCATGTGGCCCCTTTTCATCCACAATATTATTTTCACAGCTGGCATAAACACTAAGCATACAGAGAGTCTTTTAAAAAACTTTTTCCATTGTCAGATGAAGTTCTACAGGCTGATGAAATACCAAAAATAAGACTTATTTTATGTTTTCAAGCTTCTTATAGTGAATGGGTTAAGCCCCTGAGGTAACTGGAGTTTGACTGTTTGTTGGAAGAAAGAAAAGATCATTTTGAAACAGGATGTGTCTGTATGTGAGGCCTCTAGAAGGAATTTGGAGAGTGAGGGGACTAATTGAATGCCACTGAATGCCTAAAATAAAGAAATATGGGCTCCAAGACAAGGGAGAAAAAGAGAAGAAGGGCACTTAAGAATTGTTGCAACTTTGATTAGGGCTCTGAGGATAACCACCCTTTCTATGTCATTTCCAGCAACTGTAGTCGGTACCTGGGCTCCAGATAACCTTGATGCATGGCAATTTAAACATAAAAACTCTGTCACCACATAAAGTGCATGCAAATGAATTGGCAAGACTCAAACCTGGGAAACTAAGGGTTTGACTCTCTCTTCTTTTAGGAATCTGGCAGGTCTCAGAAAAGGGAATAGAAAAAAGGAGCCTACTGATAATGTGACCAAAATGAAGTTTACAGCATAATTAATTATAATTAAAACACCTCCAAACTTGGTAAGGAACTGTAGAATTACAAGGGAAAGTTGTAGAAAAAGCATTTTTCTAACAACACACATTCATTGTAGAAGATAAATGACTTCTGCTCTGGCCAAGATGGAGTAAGAGGAAATAGATTTACCCTTCTATCTTTAATACCTGGAAAACTGGACAAAATATATGAAATATAGTTTTCAGATATTTCCACATAAAACTATGACCCTCTAAGGAAGGTGGGGGAAAAGAATCTTAGAATTGCTCCAGCTTGTTGACTAGAGGCAATTTCCAGATTGTAGTGCAAGGAGGGAGGAACAGAACTCAACACTCTCATTGCAATGAAGGAGCTAGAACACTCTCAGGTGAAGGGAGGTTGAAACTACTAAAACTTACTGGGGGAGCTTCAGGAGAAACAAGCGCCAGAGGTTTGCAGAGGAGGTGCTTCAAAACTTTGGCTGAGTACTGACCTATGTGCACATGAGAGTAATGTATCTGAGGAGAAAGATTCACCCAAAAAGCAGCAGGCTGAACATTTTCCAGGGCTCACAGTCAGCTGAGAATAGTTTATGTTCCCACAGTCCGAGTAGAAAGACTTCTTAGTAGAGTCTTCAGAAGGACTCTTCTTACTTAGTCCTGCCTGAGTAGTGAGATTAAATAAGCGCTGGACTAAACACTGCTCTGGACCCACCATAAACAGCTTAAAATCAAGCCTCGAAAGGATCCAATTGATCCCAGGTAACTGAACCTATTACCATAATAAAGTTCAACACTATTTAAAGGAATACATCAAAATCCAGCAAAAGCAATGTAGAATTACAGTGTCAAGCAAGAGTCAAAACTTACCAGCAACCAAAAAAGCAGAAAAATATTACTCATAATGAGGAGAAAAATTGATCAATAGAAACAGACCCAGAAGTTATGGAAATAATAAATTAGCAGATAAGAACATTAAAACAGCTATTTTAAATGTGCAAGAAAGTGAAAGTAAAGGAAAACATAAATGTGATGAGAAGATAAATTGATAATATAAGAAAGACCTTGATGGGGCATATGAAGATGAAAAATACAATATCTAAAATGAAAAATACTGGATGGAATACTAATTAATCAGACACTGTAGCAGAAAAGATAAGTGAGGCTGAAGGCAGAGCCATGTAAACTATCCACAATGAAGCACAGAGAGAAAAAAAAACCCTGAAAAAATTAATAGACCATTACTGAATTTCAGACTATACATCCAAGTGGACTACATATATATAATTAAAGTGCCAAGAAAATGGTGTGGGGGTGGGGAAGGAAATATTTGAAGAAATAAAAAAAAAGTTATAACTTTGATGAAAAATATAAACTGAGAGATTCAAGGAGCTCAACAAACATCCAGCAGAATAAACATTAAGAAAATCATGTCAAGACACATGATAATCAAATTATTGAAAATGAATGGTAAAAAAAAAAATCTTAAAGACAGTCAGATGAAAAGGGACACATACCTGGGAGCCAAAATATGACAATGACAGCAGATTTCTTGTCAGAAACTCTGTAACCTAGAAGGCAATGGAGCAACATCTTTAAAGTAATTCACGACATATGTTGAAGCAAAATGTATGACAATAACACAAAGTCAAGAAGGAATAAAAATATACTGTTATAAGATTCTTATACTTAAAGTGGTATAACATTATTTGAAGTTCAACTGTTATAAATTAAAAAGCATGATATATACTCCATAGAGGACCAAAATTTATGACAGATCACATTCTGTAAAAAAAACCCTTTGAAGTCTTAGTTTAATAATTTTATCATTCTCAAATTTGTGTCTTTCATTCTGGCTTTAATTAGTTATAATGACATTTATAATTCCAAATTTAACCTATCTCTATAGTTCAACATCTGCTCCTTTTTTATTAAACATTGCAAAGTAGCAGCAAAAAAAGTATTTTCAGCATCATGCTGGCCTCACCAAGGTAAATATGGCACTGTGGAATTTGTTGATGAGGATAAACTATGTGAGAATTCCTATGCTTGAAGTAATGCTGGCTTTTAGCCATTTCTATTTAAATGACAGGTTTGGGGGGAAAATGTGTTTACAAAATGATTCTGCTATTAACAAACTGTACTACCTTCTGTTTGAGAAAATAAGTAAGGTCTCTGTGACTTGAAAGTCACAAACATTGCACATAGCAAAGAAAAGAACATACACTTCTCTGGTGACCTTATTCATTGTGGAACAAATAAAACTTTTGGAAACCATGATGGAAAACTTGCTTACTTAATAAACTAACCATTCTTGTCAGATATGTAGAAAATAATACTGACCTCATTGATTTTTCCACCAATGCATCTCTCTATTCAGAGCTACAAGTGAGTCATAGTTGGAACTATGAGCTTTAGACAATGTCAGTTATTTGGGGGCTAGATAATTTGATAGTGATATAACATGTTAAGTGGTAGTGGGTAGCTTAGAGAGTAAGGTATATCGTTGATGAATACATCTAGCTAGATGCCCAGGCAGCCTGGCTTAGTGGTAAAAAACAACTGTGGTTAAAAGTCTGTTTAGGAAGGAGTAGGGATCCAAAGAATATCTTAGTTGTGTCATTGATTAAACCTCAAGCAAGGCCATGTAGCTTCCCTGGACCTTAGTTTCTACTTTAGACCAGAGTAGTATTTCCCTAAGTACAGTGCATACCACTAGTTGTATGCCAGTATTTTTTTCTTTTTAACATAAATTAATGTATTTTATAAAATATTTAGAACCTCAGAAAGGCTTAGGAATTTGTAGCATCTGTTACCTCTAGAAGCAGAGGTGGGGAGCTAAGGTTATAAACAAAACAACTAACCTAGCTGGTTTGGCTCAGTGGATAGAGTGTTGGCCTATGGACTGAAGGATTCTGGGTTCAATTCCTGTCAAGGGCATGTACCTCAGTTGCGGGCTCTATCCCTAGCTCTGGTCAGGGCATGTGCAGGAGGCAACCAATGTCTCTCTCACATTGATGATTCTCTCTCTGTGTTTCTCCCCCTCCATCTACTCTCTCTAAAAATCAATAGAAAAATATCCTCCGGTGAGGATTAACAAAAAAAACAACAAAATAAAACAAACAAACAAAACAACAACATCTGTGTTTAAAAGTCTGTTTAGGAAGGAGTAGGACACCCTCAGTGTCCACACAGCCAGAAATCTGCCCCTCCTCACCCAGCTAGGCAGAAGACTCCAGAAAAGAATTCTGGAGAAGGTAAACCTGTTGGAATACCAAGGGCATGTATGCTGAGAGAGATCTACGCAAATGGGGAACATTTGGAAATACATTAGTGACAAGTGTATTAAAAAGTCTTATCAAACCATAGTACTATGATTAACTCTGCAAAGAGTTTTCCAAAGAAAACAAATAGCTGTGCAGAAAAGGAGAAGTCATCACAATGTCAATAGTGGTTTCATCATTAAAGTAATGTCAACTGAATATTGAGTTTACCCAAATGTCTGTATTGGAAGATTGGGAAGATGGGAAATGGAAGTGAGAGTTGAGTAAGGAATATTGAAATTAAGCTGAATCTGAATCTTTCAGAGTAGAAAGTCAATAAATAATGCTAAAATTAAAAAACCAAGTAGAAATATTAGGATTTGTTTTTGAAAATAAAGAATTGGAGGCAAATATGAACATAATTTAGAAGCACTGAAAGTGGTAACTTCACAGAGTGGAGAATAGATATATATAGATATATATTTTAAAAATATTTTTATTGACTTTAGAGAGGAAGGGAGAGAGAGAGAGAGATAGAAACATCAATGATGAGAGAGAATCATTGATCGGCTGCCTCCTGCACACCTCCTACTGGGGATCGAGTCCACAACCCAGGCATGTGCCCTGACCAGGAATTGAATGGTGACCTCCTGGTTCATAGGTCAATACTCAACCACTGAGCCATGCTGTCTGGGCTAGCCTAGAAAACTTTTAAGCTGTGCCTTTTAAAGACAGTCTCTAAATTGATCTAAAGAAACAATGAATTACCACTCTCTGTTGACATTTGTTTGTTGTCATAATACCCAGACAGCTTAAGTCACATGCATTATTATTTAAATTATAGTGAATTATTTAGGAGCTGGTGGTCTAGAGGATTATAACATGGAGACATTACAGGGTTTCATAAACCACAGCTGAAAGATACCTGAGACATTTGAAAACTCTAAGTACTCATTTATAAAGTTGTATTCATAAGTTTTTGCTTAGGAATTACTTCTTCTTCCCTTCCTTCCCCTTTAAAATGAATGGTGATTTCTGAAATGGCTGGGACCAGGCTGCGTGTACCACAGTTGCAGGCTTTACTAGTTCCATTGCACGATCCTTGTTAAATTGAAAATATCAGAGGAATTGGTAGGCATCTATTAAGTGAGAAAAATACCAGGTACGGAATGAATCTTTGCTATGTCCTTTCTCACCTTCCCCCACAGGAAAGGAGATTAACTGGCAATCTCACAAATCATGACTGGTCATTTCATGGGTTCCTGGAATCTGGGACCAGAGTGATGGCTGGGAAGTAAAGCAGAATCTGATGGCTGGAAGAATCTAGAATTATATCAGGAGAAAGGAAAAATTAATGGAAAAATGACTAGATTTTAATCCAATGGTTTGGAACATTCCAGAACCAAGAGAAGGCCTTTATAATAATTAGGGCCAGCTGTGCCTGGGAAATTCAGGTCAAGCCAGATGCCAAACCCCAACTCAAATGCTTACAGGAACATCCTCATCATCAAGAGTTTCCAAACATCCTGTACAAAAATCAAGAGAAGGTAAATTATGTTATCTTTTCCCATTCCGCCCAAATGTTTTTCTCTTTTGTACTGATAACCTGTATGGTTTTCCCTGGTGCTTCATATCTGAAGACAGTGCTACTGATGCTGTTATATTGTGCATAACGGAAGAATTCTTTAAAAAGAAAAAAAAAAGAGGCTTCATTAACAACTTTCCATTCTGCTGGAATTTGTTCTTGGGTAACTGCCCTTACCCATAAACCACACCAACGCACCCATAATTCACATATTTTTGGCCAATAAAGAACTATCACAGCATCTCTCAGAATTGAAGAGGAACTGAGTAGCTGGGGGGCGGGGGGAGAAGAGGGAGAAAAAGGGAGACTTTTACTGTATTCTCTGTTGTAACTTTTGAATTTAAATGAAAAAATATTTGAGAATTTCCTGCTCAAATATTAAGTACTTTTTTTTTTTCCTTCAGTAGAACAATATATTTGTTTGCTGACTGGCTCACATTAGCTGTAGAAGTTCTAGTGGACATAAACTATACTTTAGAGATTGGAAATTTCTTTTCCTCCAGGCCATTTATTATATTCTTTCTGTTGAATTATAAATTTCTCAAACTATATTAAATTGCACGTCCTTTTATCTCAGGTTTCTTTTGGTTCTACTTCAGAACTATTTTCTTAAAGCTACAGCTGAGAGAGAGGAGATTCCCAATAAAGCCATACTGCGTTTTGCTTCAGTAGTAGAAAGCAGTGTAGGGGTTTGCCTGGTTCCAGAACTCCCCTCTTAACTCAAGCTGGCCTGCTCCTTCTCCAGGCCCGTTTCCACTGGTCACAGTTGCAGCTCAGAAGGAGGTGGAGCAAAACTATGGCCTTGCTGCTATTTGCCATGGTGACTAACTTGGGGATAAATGTAGAATTCACTGCATTCCTAAATTTGACTCACTTCCATCCAAAACCCTGGGGTTGAGGTTGGAACTCAGCTCAAGTTCCCAGGGGCTGCTCCTGTGAGCTGGCCTTGGATGATCTTATCTGGACCAGCCCAGGATTGTTCTCCATCGTGGGCACCTGAACCCTGCTTGTTCTGAAACAAGTTGATTTAAAAAAGAAGAAGAAGAAGAAGAAAAGGGCTTAGATGGCCTGAGAGAGGAAAAAGAATTCAGAGAAGAATATTCTGAATGAATCTTGGATTCATCTGGGTTCCTTGACCAGAAGAAACTCCAACAAAATAGTCTTCCTCCATCTGTCCTAGGACTGACTCAGTGTCCAAGATAGAGCAGGAAACAGGCCAAGTTCAGAAGTGCAGGGAGCTCACACTTAATTTGATTCCTTTCAGCTACATTCCTAGATTTTCTCAATTCCTGTAGAAAGATTAGTTTAGAGATACAATAATATTTTTCTTAAGGGCATTTTAGCCTTTTTTTAACTTTTTATTTTTATTTTATTTTTGCTTTATTTATTAAGGTATTACATGCATTTTAGCCTTTTTATCGAATTATTCAACAAGGAATAATGGGACTCATACCATTGACCCCTAAGTTTCCCTTAGTGGGGGAAACACATACTTATTTTATTGATTAGTGGGCTCTAAAATGAAGTATTTGTACCTAGCGAATATGCAAGACAATCTTTTGGAGTACAGGAATAAAATACTTGAACTTAGATTTATTTTTATAGAAAAAAAAAACACACAAGTTAAGATTTACTAGTATTTAATAAATAGATTGACACTGGCCTCCTCTCTCAACCCACATGTCAGAAGGTCAGTTGCTTTGAATGACAGAGGAGAAAACTTAAGGAAATCCCATAATTTAGAAAGGTTAACAGCATCACCATCATTTATTTGTTTTTAGTGTACTAGGACATATGGTAGTTTATGTGTGACAGATTGCATGGATTTACAGGTTTTATAATCTACTTTTGATAAAAACAAACCCTAATAAAAATGGGCTAATGGAAGGAAAACATTTCTTAAATGGAATCAGAGAGTAAAGCTAATAACAAAATATAAGCATACATGCATAACAAGATATGGGAGAGCAGACACCTTTCTCACTCATCAGTCACATGAGGCAAAAATAAGGCCAATCTAATTTATCACATGGTCTCAACTAAAAATACTAGTGAGAGCAGAGTTATGGTTATTTTAGCTTTGTCTCAACCTTTTGAAATTTCTATTTTTGTAGTTTTTTAACCTACATAGTATGTTAATGAAGTTTTATATGTATATAATTTACAAATAAAAATTTCATGAGCAAGCATGCTCAAACATTTTTTACTGATGGGTTTTGCAATCAAAATAGTTTGGAGACCACTGTTAAAGAGAGGCAAACTAAAACAAAAGAATATTCCATTATTTCTCCAAATTTATAAAACAAATGAGCGAGAGCCAAAAATAAGTTCTGTCCTCAGGTCCCAATCACAGCAGGCTCTTACCTCTCAGGGTCTCTATGGTTCTCAAAACTGTTGCCTTTTAAAAATATTATCTATATATATAAAATCCTAATATGCATATAGACCAAACAGCAGAACAACCGGTCGCTATGATGTGCGTTGACCACCAGGGAGTGCACGTGGAACATGGCGGGCATTGGCTGTGGCAGGATGGTGGAGCAGGTGAGCAGGAGCATCAGACCAAGGAGGAGTGGGGCAAGCTTCTAGTGGTTACTGAAAATTCTTTGATCCTGTGCACCACAGTCCCACCTGCGCTCGCACCTGCTGCTGGTGATGAAGGAGCCACTCTCACCTGCTGCTGGCGCCTGGCACCAGCCCTGGTCGCTTGGCGCAGTCAGCAGATGCAAGCAGTGGTTGCTGGTCCCAATTGCCCCTGAGGGCTTCTCCACCTCCCCCTGCTCCTGAGGGGCAATTGGGGCAGCAGCTGCTGCTTGCATCCACCGCTGACGCTGGCCCCAATGGCTCTGCACTCGTCAGCAGGTATGAGCAGGGCCAGCACCATCAGCGCATGGGAATGGTAGCCAGCAGACAGGGGACTGGAGGCCACAGCAGGAGGGACTAGGCAGGGGCACGGAGGATGGGCTAAGACCCACAGCCTTGCGGCCCACAGTTCTTTTCAAGGTGCACAAATTCGTGCACTGAGCCCCTAGTTCCTAATATGCATGAATTAAATTGTGAGACAGTAAAATAATGCTGTGCGAAGAATGCAAGTTCTGGAGTCAGACAGCCATGGGATGTGGCCCTGGCCGGCCCTGCACTGACTAGCTCTGTAACTCTCCCACTTTCAGTTTTCTCACCTGTCAAATGGAGGGAAATGACCTCTCAGAGTTGTTGTGAGGGTTGTGTGAATTAATAAATGCAAAGTCTCTGGCACATGGTGAGCTTCCCTCTATCTCCCTTCCTCCCCACCCCCCAGCCATAGCATTTTAATTATAATTCATTAAATTTAACTCTAGAGAGTGAGGTTGATCTAAATACTTCCATAAATTAGCAGTCCTATGGAAAGAAATCATTCCCTCAACATACTCACACAATACACCCTACTCTACCTCAGACACCAGCACTGAAATTCTCCCAGCACTCAACACTGGGTTCCTCTAGGATGCTTCACGCTGCCAAAGAGCAAGTCCAACTTCCATAACTCTCTTGGCAATACAGATGGACCACGTCACTGGCAGACTGAATATTGAAACCATATCACCCAGGGAGTCATAGCAGAATCTTTTTTTCTTTTTTTCAAATATATATATTTTACTGATTTCAGAGAGGAAGGGAGAGGAAAAGAGAGATAGAAACATCAACGATGAGAGAGGATCATTAATCGGCTGCCTTCTGCCTGCCCCCTACTGGAGATCAAGCCCACAACCCCAGGCATGTGCCCTTGACTGGAATTGAACCCAGGACCCTTCAGTCTGCATGTCGATGCTCTATCCACTGAGCCAAACCAGCTAGGGCCATAGCAGAATCTTAGATGTTGTGGTTTGACAAAGTAGATCAATAAAATTAAAAGTATAATTTTATTTATTTATTTATTTATTTATTTATTTATTTATTTATTTATTGGTTAATCCTTGCCCAAGGATATGTTTTTTTAAAAGATGAGAATAATGGAAGTATCCTTCTGCATGATACCCTCAGTCCAATCACAACACATAAATTATACTCCAAATGCTATCTGCTAACCCTAAAAATGAATAAATTTTCTGAAAATGGCTACCTTGAGGTAATTAAGAAACTGAGAACCTGTCTACCATTTGTTCTTTGGTACAAATTACTTCCAAGGAATATAATGTTTAATCCTATTTTTTTATAGACCCATAAAATATCCCATTTTTTTCTTACAAATTGAAAGTTTGATATAGCTTAAAAAAGATTGCATGAGGAAGGAGACAATGAAGCCCAATGGTCAGAAGCACAGGATTGGACTCTCTCTGACATGACTTGAGCCCCATCTCTTTAAGACTTACCTGCTATGTGACATTGGGCAACTTACCTTTCTGAGCCTCTGATTCCCCATCTGTAAAACGGGTCAAAATTATGAAACAGATCTTGTCACTCATCTACTCAAAACCCTTCAATGGTGTCTGATCATACCCAGAACAAAATCCCCAAACCTACAAGGCCCCATATGATCTGGCCCCTGGGTCCTACCCAACTTTCTCATATTACTTCTTGTTCATGTTGCTTTAGCCATACTGGCCTCCTTGCTTTTTTCCCTATACTTGTTCAGTCTCACCTCATTAGACAGTTTTGAAGATTAGTATTCAGATAGCCTTGCAATAGATGTTGCCTCTGCCTGGAATGCTCCTTTCCCAGATTTGTGCATAGTTTATTCCTTCATTCATCCAGGGGTCTGTTCAGAGTGTCTTTCCCTGTCCACCCTCCCCTCTCTCCCATTACTCTTCTCTCCCCTATATCCCCTTTCTCTGCTTCTTTTTCCCACCTAGTCCTCCCCACCATCTGACCCAATGTATTTATTTGCTATTGTCTTTATATCTCACTTGAAGGTCAGCTCAGCTCCATGAAAACAGTGACTTTGTAATTTTTTAAAACATTGTATTCCCAGTGCCTATCTTATAACAGGTTCTCAACTAATTGATGAATGAATGGATGGTGCCTTTCTTGTAACACTGTTGTGGAAAATAAAATTTGATCATGCATGTAAAATACTTGTTAGCACTCAATATTAAAGGGCAAGAGAACAGACTACAGATGTCATTTGCTTCTGGCTGATTATGGGGTAAGAAAATTAGGAATATAGGGACTTCCTTACCTGTTGTCGTGATAACTAACACAGACACCAATTTAAAAATTCATTATTATGGAATTCTAGAAAAGTTACAATGCCACATAAAAAGGAACGGTGACTCTGACTGCAGAGATTAGACATTTGATAATATGAAAACAGGCCAAACATTCCCCTTTTTTATAGTGCTCATACTATAACCAAATACTCTCCAAATTGTGCCACATCTTCATTTTCATTGGTAGCAGCACAAGACATTCTTCATGCATTGGTACACATGACCCATCTAATTTCCAGGAGCTGGTATTTGAAACTCAACTCTGACACGAATGGACAAATCTACTTCTCAGAGGACCCAAGCTAGCACATCATTTTCCTCCTGGGTTATTGCAAAAATATCTCTCAACTGTGTGCCTACAATTTCTTGCTTGTCATAATAATCCATCTCAGATTATCTTCCCAAAGCATGGGAGGGAGCATATTCCTACACATGCTGTGGGACACCATCGCCTGCCAAAGTAGCACAGAAACTCCTTGCTTTCTGTTCATGGACTTCAACAACTGACTATAAGTGTCTTTCCTGCCTTGTATTAGATCTCTCTGTAGCCTCTAGTTTCCAGACATAGAGTATCATTCTTTCTGTTCACTGCTCCCTACACAGTTATTTGCATTGGCACCTGAGTCCTTATTCCTTACCCAAAATTCTCTCCACCACTCACCCCACTATCAGAATTCCACTCAAGAAAAAAAAAAGGGGGGGGGGGAAGAGAACTCATGGACGTGGAGGACAACAGTGTGGTGATGGTGGGGGGTGGAAGAGGGCATAGAGGGGATAAATGATGATGAGGGGAAAATTCAGCTCAAGGCCTGTTCAAACATACCTTCTTGTAATTTCCCTTTTGAATGCAAAGCTATCCTATGTCCTGCTCCTGCCCTTTGCTTGTCCTTCAGTCGTACACTTAATTCATTTTGCAGTGTTTTAGTTGGTGTTTTTGTGTCTATCTCTTCTACCATAGCTGAGGTTCTCGAGAAGGCAGAGACTGTGTTTCAATTCTTTTTGGTTAAACCTCAGGGTTTTGTATAAAGTGGGAGGAGATCCATGGGGTCTGATGAACACATGTTCCCTCTGCAGCTCAGCTTAGCTTCTCTGGGTGGTTTAATATTTATAGGGAATCTGCTCCGAGGTAGACACTGGACAGAGCTCAGCAGCATCTACCCTCCCATCTTCAATGAAATGTGTATCCAAACTAATTACATGAACTTGGTTTTGACAAAAATATAGGTAGCAGCTGTGTGGGGAAAGAAATAAACCAAAACACCAGGCAAGCCCATGTATAACAAATGGTGGTATTAATCCTTTAATAACTTTTGATGTTATGAACTTCTAAAGCTCATATTCTTTTCTTAATGTGCAGTTCCTTAACTAGCACTGAATTGAAGTGTCATTGTTTAAAATGGGGTTGGGATATGGTGGTGCACTTATATAATCGAGCTTAAAGTACTGGGTGGGAGAAAATAACTAAGGAAGTTACCAAATGTTAATTGAAGGCTATTTTAAAAAGTAAAGAATTAGAAACTACATAATGTTCATGAATTGGGCACTCATTAAATAATTTGGAGTATATCCATACCTTGTAACATCATGGGAAAATATGCATAATATTTAGTTTAGTGAAAAGGGCAAGTTGCAAAACAATATATATGGTATGGTATAGTTTATGGTAAAACAATTCTATATAAGTGCACAGAAAGGGAAATAGAAATATAAGTTGTATGTGTATATGCATATATACACACATATATAATGTATTTTTTTTCACTGGAAGAATATCTACATTAAATTGTTAACAGCAGTTACCTCTAAGAAAAGGAATTAGAGGAGAAGCACAAAGTGAAGGAAAGGGATTTCTTATTTTTCACATGTCTATGTTATTTGAATTTGTTATAATAAATGCTCATTATGTTTGAAATTTACAAAACAGCAGGCAATCATTAAAAGGAAAAGGAAGTTTCCTGGGCAGAAGTATGTCAAGAATGAAGGGGAGTGGTCAGGGGGCCGCACCCGCAATGGGTGCTGAGGCCGCTGCCATGGAATGTGAGCTCAGCATCACCGACCCCCAGAACACAGTCCTCCCAAGGAGCCTGTGCTTCCCCTGTCTGCTCACCGCCCTGCACTGCATCGAGGACAAATGGTTTTCTCTCCTGTTGGAAGCGTCTTCAGACAAGGACTGGAGGACCCACCGTGGGAGTGCAGGCTGGAATTCACATACGTTCTCCCCCATGTCTATTCCAGGCCAGTCAGGTAGTGTTTCAATGTGTCTAATCCTCATTTGAATTCTCTTTCAATTCACATTCCAGAAGGAACATCTAAACAAGACCCTTGTTTCTATAAGCATTCATAAAAAACTTGAGGATATCCTTAAGTTACTTTTTTGTTCTGTTTTTGTTTGTTTGTTTTGTTTTGTTTTGTTTTGTTTTTCAGGTAAAGTTGTCTAAATTCATTTTTTCTCCTAACACATAGCTATTGACTCTCAAATAGTTCTTGCTCAAAGCAAGGTTCATTGGTTGTTTTGTGCAAAGTTGGTACAGAGGACAGAGCCCTGGCGGCTGGCGTTGCCCCAACTGTCTGTACAACCTCGGACAGAGCTGCTTTCTTCTCTGAACTTCAGTGTCCTCATCTCTGTTAAATAAAAGGGTTGGAGCAGATGATCTCCAGGGGCTTTATAAGTACTAACATTTGTATTTCAGTCTATGAGCCTCGAAATGGACATACGCTGCCTTCCCAGAACTGTGTGGAGTGTTATGAGACCCACCAATGTGTATAGTATAAATGAATTGTTTAAACCCTTTTTCTCTTGATTGTTCCTTTGTCCTTCTTCCAAAGCAAAAAGCTAACACTTCATGGTGCTCTAAACTGCTGCAGTATCTGACCCGGTGGCAAGGGCAGAAGGCAGCAAAAAGCTATTTGAGGACAAACACCCATTGTGCTGTGTTCAAAGATGGAGGTCAGCACCACATCTGGCACCAAAAAGGTGTGCAGGTTATTGAGCATATAAATTATGTCACCAGCTGAGAGAAAAGGCCAATTGGATTAGAGAAAAGCCTGCCTGACATGGACTCTGCCTGCCAGCTTACAGGGTTTCCTGGGCCCACGGCACTCGGCAGCCTCGGATTGCCTTCTCGCCCTGGGAAGAGCTCCCTGATTGACTAAGAGTTCCCTAAGGTGCAGCAAGTGAGGAGGCAAGCACCCTCTGAGCCTGGTACCCCCAGCCACAGAATGTTCAAGGAGGGCAGTTTAAATCCATCCCCAAATAGAGCCTTGTGTTTGTCACTTTCAGTTGGGAGGTGAACTAACACTACGGAACAGATGCAAACAAGCTTTTTCTGTTTAGCAAGTAGATGCTATTAATTTAAAGGCAACACATTGCATTAAAAAATGTTAGACAATCTCAGAAAGTTATTTTGTTGTCTTAAACTAATTTGTCCATACTTTTGTTTATCCTTTAATTGGCTTAATAAGTTCTTTCTTCAAAGACACCACAAAAATAAACTTCGGCCAACTTGATCACAGATGCACAAATGCAGTCATTCAAATTAATTTGTAATGGGAAAATTATTTTCTTAACTTTCACATGCTATGTTTCTAAAGGTATTAGTCTTCCTTGTTAACTCATATTTTGCTGTAATTTCTCTAATTTCCAATTCTTTTCTTTTTGTGCTGATCCTTTGCTCTTGCTAGACTTTTTAGTTTTAACTGCTCATACTATCTCATTGCCAAATGGCACCAAGCTTTGGTGTCCCTGATATTTCTAAAATGTTGAGCTTTTCCCCTAAATGTATGTGCTCCCAGCAAATCAACACACATGAACAAGGATCCAAGTGTGGTTTGTTTTCTTTTTTTCCTCACCAAAGTAGTATCAGACTGGCCACTCTGAGTCATAGTCAAAGTAAGAAAGAAGTAAGCTACAAGATAGCATGGCTAGGATGGAAGAAAGCTTGACAATGGTCAGTGGACCAGGCCTGTGATGTAGGGAACATTGGTTCACCTTTCTGGGCCTCCGTTTCTCATTGGCAAAAGGAGGCTTTCGAAGCCAACTGGTCTCTGTGTTTCTAGTTCTGTCTTTCCACGGTGGTGTGAGAGGCAGCATTTGGGATAGTTGGTATGATTTATAAGCCATTTTAGGTCAACCAGAAAAGGATAATGTAAATCTTGAGAAATACAACTACTACCAGAGTGCCATGAGACTCATGTATCTGTCTTCTTGGAGAGGTCAGGAAATTGTGGTTTTTAAACAAAGAGCCCTAAATTGTAGTCCTGCACTGATTGATTGACAAAAAAAAAGCTATGCCAGTATTTTTCTTTAAAAAAACTATAAACAGCAAGTTTTGAGGTGAAGGAAAACTAAACAAAAATGAAAAATGTTTATTAAAATTACAATTTTTCAGTCACATGATTGTCTCAGGACATAAAAGCCTTCCCTGTTTTTGTTTCTAAGTGGCCTGTGATTTAAAGCTGCTGACAATACCAGCCGCTCACAATGGCACTGTCCCCTTTTCTTCCCCACAGAGCCCTAGCAGACACTCATTTGTATGTACGGTTTCAGCCTGTCTGCAGTGTCTGGCCAAAGGGACAGATACTAATGGCATATGTTAATTACTATCCAACAACTTCCTTTCATTAGAGTGTTTATTAACATTCTCACTTCTGTCCATTGAACCAGCTGGTGCGAAGGTGCGCTGGCAGCCCCCAGTCCACGTGCTGCTTTGCTTCTGGGCTCACAGGATAAAGTAGACTTTTCCTTTTGGATAAGGAAACTCTTTCTGTTTCCTTCTCAGTTGAGAGCTTTCTGAGATGCCCAGAGAAGACACCAAAATAGTAACTTGGACAGAAATGTCTTGCTGTTGTGGTCCATCTTCGGAGTTGTTCTAGATATGTTTTAGTACCATAACATGATCAGTATCCATCCATTTGTTTAGTTATCTCTTGTCATTAGCAAGCAGCACACACTCCTCATTCTAACCACATACATTCAGAAGCTATGAAATAGTTTGTGGATTAGAGAGAGTATAAACTATTTTTGGAGGAACACCAACCTTCTCTAAATACAACTCTAGACTAGATTTCTCAAAAGCACAAGACACAGTTCACTAAAATTTAGGAGGACAGGGACTGGGGAGAGGGAAGAGAGTAAGACAGCCAGAGAAAAGGTCTGAAAAGCCAAAACTTTATCCAGCACAACAAACTCTGAACTGACATGTTTTCATATTTAACACTAACAACACAATTAACCATAAAGAAGTCTTCAGATTTTTCTATTCCATTGGTTGCACAGGTCCCTTTAAGGTACCCTAAGGAGGGAAATGGATGAGTCACCACCAGAATGACGAAGCAGGAATGACATGGCAAACAAGTGTGTTGCAGTGTTTTCACCCAGCGACATTCTCCAGCAATCACTTGTCGCAGAATATCAAATGCAGGAGGGAGGTAGAGCAGCATGCTAAAGAGGCAGTTCTTAGACAGCTGCTTTGTTGGGAAATCACAGTAGATCCCATTTTCAAGGGGATCAGTAGTTTTGTTCTCATCTGATCAGGCTGCCTTGACACATATATTAGAGTAATGGATTTTTACTTTCATGTTAGAACACAGCTTTCAAATACCATGCAAAGTATAGTGATTTTGCCAAGGGAGTTTCAGAGTTGTAAAAGACATAAGGCTTTTGTAACATCTTTTAAAACTAAAGCAGGACTGAGCTTTGTATTCTTAATCCTGTGAGGAGGCCACATTCCTTTCTCTTCTCACCCCTCATGTCCCAGCTGCCAGACACAAGCAGCTCCCATTGGTTTGTGATGTAAAGCTAACTCCATGCTTAGTGACACTCTGCATGGGTCTGGTGTCAAGGAGGTCTGGGAAAGAAAATCTTTGACAACTGCTGTGATGGACAGATATCACTAGTCAAGGGAAGGGTGCTCTAGTGAGGGCTGTTCATTTAATCAACAAATATGTGTTACCTACAGCAAAGCTGACATTCAGCTATTATGCACCAATAATGTCATCACAACTAATTTTTAAGATATCAAAATACTTCTATACTGATTGGTAACACATCACTACCTTGAGCCTTCCTAGTACCCCCTTTGCCCCAGATATACCAATCCCTTCCCCAGCCTCTCCTGAATTCCCTAAGGCCAAGTACCTACAAGATTCACACCTGGCCCCCAGGGACATCCAGGACTCTGTTTCAGTACCAGGGCGTGCATTGTGCAGAAAGGGCAGTGCCGCTGATAAAGGTGTAAATATTTAGACAATGACCCGTGCCTATAATGTCCCAGCACTAAGCTGGGTATCAGTGAGAAACAAAAGCAAAAAACATTTATGTCTGTCTTCCAGGATCTCTCAGCCTGGTAGAGAATTGCCATGAAAAGGGCTCTGTGCTAAGCTCCAGGAATTTTGAGATGGTACCACTTTGGTGAAATTGATTTGTAGACTTGGAAACTGAACATTATCATCATGCTAGAGCGGATCAGGTTCTCAGAGACAGATTCATAACAGTCAAGCTCTCAAGAGACCACTATATAAACCAAAATGACAATTTATTAAATTACAATGAGAAACAAGAACTTCTGAGCAGCGGTGACATTTGTGTCACCTTGACTAACACATCCTTTCCCAGTAGGAAACTAAATAGGAAGACAAATGAGTAGTAGGCTAAGTACATACCCTTAATGGGATATTAAAAGAATGGTTTTAATTAAATAGGGTGTCAGATTTTCTTATACTCATGCCTTCACCTCCTTTTTTGGGATGGATTTGCTAAACAGATAGGACTGGATGTTCCTGTGAGCTCACCCATGTACATCCCCCCACCCACCCTCAGGTTGGAAAATCCTTCCTCTCTGACTTCCACTTTCTCTTTCTGAGCAGACACCATCCTTTGTTTGATGTGTTCTGTCTTTAGATTTGTTAGTACCACCAACTGGACTCCAACCAAACTTTGCTTGTTTCCTGTCCCTGGCATGGAAGCCCCAACTCAAATCCTGCTGATTGGATTGGATTGTTATCATTTAACTCATTGGTTCTCAGATTTGGTTAAACTTTGACAGCATCTGAAAATCTTTAAAAATACTGATGTCTGGTTCCTTCTCCCAGAAATTCTGATTTAATCGAGACAAGGTGCAGTTTGGGCATTAGATTTTTTTAAAGCCCCCCAAAATGTGCAACCAGAATCTAGGGCTCCTCCTGAAGAATTGAAATTCAAAGAAAAAAGCTTTGATTTTGAGCAGGGCTTGAGAGCCACTGATTTAATTCTCCAACTTGGAAGATGCCTTAACCTGCACAAGCTTTTAATACATGCCAGTGCTCTGGTCCCACTTAAGATGTTGATTTATTTGGTCTGGGTGGGAGCCAGGCGTGGGCACTTTTACAAACCTCCCCAGATGATCCAGATTGCAGCCAGGATTGAGAGTCAATGGTCTAAACATTAATTTACTGAGCTTATTGTATCAATTTCTCCTTGGACATGGCATTGCACAGAGGGGAACATAAGGAGCTACATTGAGAGAAAGGTCTGTAGAGATTTTTCCAGAGGAATAGCAGGCATCTGTGCGTGTAAGGCTTGTGGCATCATCAGGAAGGAGACCTGGACAGGATGTAGAAGAGGAGCTCAAAGAAGGTATCTTTATGTCCATACCAAATTTATGATATCTCCTTGCCATGGACAAGGATTGGGATATACATTGAGTGGCCAGATTATTATGACCACCTGACGTTTGTAGGCAAATTAGCCGTACACTGCATCGTATGGGATATGGAAGCCAAAGGCCTGTTCGAACACCTTTGCTTTCTGCAGTTACCAAGATAAAACGTCTCCAATTCACACAGGAACACAAGGATTGGACAGTCGAACATTGGAAAAAAATCATGTGGTCTGATGAATCACGTTTCCAGTTGCATCATGCAGATGGCAGAGTGAGAATTTCACGGAAACAGCATGAAAGCATGCACCCCACATGCATGAGTACAACCCTTCAAGCTGGTGGGGGCAGTGTTATGGTTTGGGGCATGTTTTCCTGGCATGATTTGGGCCCTTTAATTCGTGTGGAACAACGTCTGAATAGCACAACATACCTAAGTATCATTGCTGATCAAGTTCATCCTATCATGTCGATGGCATATCCCAATGGAGATGACTTCTTCCAACAAGACAGTGCGCCATGCCATGGTGCTCGTATTGTGCAGGAGTGGTTTCAAGAACATGAGGGAGACTTTACCTTGCTTAGGTGGCCCCCACAATCACCAGATCTCAATCCAATTGAGATTTGTGGGACAAAGTTAAAAGAGCCATCAGGCAGCTGGTTCCACAACCATCAAATCTCACAGAACTGGACAGTGCTATTCATCAGGCATGGTGTCAGATTCCTCGCATCACCTTTCAACATCTTGTGGAGTCAATGCCAAGAAGAATCGCTGCAGTATTGAAGGCAAAAGGTGGCCCAACAAAGTCCTGATGGGGTGGTCATAATAATCTGGCCACTCAGTGTATAATCTTAGGGCCATTTTCTACTGTAGCTTAGAGTTACTTCAATAGAAGTCAATGAAGTCACTGAATGTGCTTGAGGAACCTGGCCTGCTGCTTACTTTTCTATAAGAAACCTGACTTCCCTGGCTTCTTTGAGTACTCTTTTGGCCCATCCTCTGCACCCCTCTACTTGTGTCCCCTACTTTCTTAAGGTTGCTATCTTGAAAGAGCTGGGCTACATTTTGGAACATATTCTCTTTAGCAGTATCCATGGTTAGCAGAGGCCTGAGAGACTGGAGAGTTCCAGCCTGTCATCTTTCTAAATAAGATAAGGATTTTCAATTTTTTTCATAATTCCCTAATTTCCTGTTGTCATTTCTAATGTTTCCAATATGCATTAAAATCCATTTGAGCTTTCCAGGTGTTTGCAGCCTTGTCTGATTGCAGGGCATCTGGGAAAGCCATCAGCTCCACTTTGTAAGCAACCTAAAATAAAATGCATTCTAGGAAAGGAAAAGGCAGTGGGCGGGGCCGTGGGCTACTCCAGTGTCCCGCCCTTCTTTCTCCTGGGGCTGCCAGTCACAGGACTTGGAACTAAATGATTTTGACAAGGGGAATAGAGCAGGGCTACCGTGTATGGGTGAGCAGGTGACACACAATTCCAGGGGAGTCACTGACACAGCATTCTGTGGTCATGGCACCTCAGCCACCGCCCCCCACCGCCTTATTCAGCAGTCCTTGCAAAGCATGTTTCTGAAAGAACTTCAGCTGCTTGGTGGTCCTGGATTTCAGTTGCGTTTGTGCCTCTGAGATGTCAGCACAGGAAGAGTCCCTTGTTTTCTCTGGATTTATTGTTCATATAGGAATTAATAGGTGCTTTCCAGGTCTCAGCAGGATTCCAAAGTCACTTCATCTAGGTCTCTGGGAGCCCAGCTGTTTGGATGATTGAAACAATTTCTATATCCTCTCTCTGAGAGAATAAAGGGAACATTGATTTAAAGATTTCAGTAGCCAGATCTGAGGCTGACTTCTTTTCTCTGGCCCTCTGATTTACAAATTACAGATTTGGTGATCCCTTGGAGCTGTTTCCCAGCTTATTCAAATAAAGATCCAGTATCTCTCAGAAAAAAACTATGAAAGAAACCCCCATTATAAGGCATCTCTCTATATATCATGCAAAGAGCCACCCTGTTCAGCTGATTATGATCATATAAATATCCATAATTCAAAATGGTCATAAAAATATCCCTCTTTCTCACTATAACTGATAAACTTCAAATGAGGATTGTCTGTCTTCAAAACCATAAGTCTGTGTGAACACTGGATTTACTGCATTAGCAGGGTCATATATGTATCATTGCCTCATAGATCTCATCTTTAATTGGTCACAGCAAGATGCTTCCTCACCATTTCCAGTTGCTACACTGAAAGATAAGCTCCAATGAAAGAGAATGGGATTCTTATTCTATTTGTAGATATCCAGTACAGTGGACCTGTGAGAGATACTTCAGGTCCTTATTTGATGATATTTATTTGTTCTTTATTGAAACTAACAAAATTTTTCAGGAGGCAACTGTGTTAGCACTTTGTTTTTGCCTTTCTTTAACATGCATCCCCGCTCCCTTTAAAAAAAAAAAAACAGCCAAAACCGGTTTGGCTCAGTGGATAGAGCGTCGGCCTGCGGACTGAAGGGTCCCAGGTTCGATTCCGGTCAAGGGCATGTACCTTGGTTGCGGGCACATCCCCAGTGGGAGGTGTGCAGGAGGCAGCTGATCGATGTTTCTCTCTCATCGATGTTTCTAGCTCTCTATCCCTCTCCCTTCCTCTCTGTAAAATATCAATAAAATATATTAAAAAAAAAAAAAAAAAAAAAAAAAAAAAAAAAAAAAACAAAAACAATCTCTTCTAATTTCTTGATGTTTCCCTGGAAGGTCCATGAAGATTTTCATTTAGAACCATAGACTTTTAGAGCTATCAGACACCCTAGAGACCATCCACCTGACACCAGAGCCTAATGTAACACAGCAAGTCTGTGGCAGGGAACACCCAGGTGCCCTTGACTATGTTACCCCTGAGGACCCCCTAACTGTCCACCCTGCCATTACAAACAACTCTAGTTTCCCCATGTCTCCCCTACCTGAAGCTGGACCACATTTTGAGTAATACACCGAGTTTCACTAGACCATGCCCAAACCAGCTAAGCCAGGACCTCCTCATCCTCTACAATCTGTCTCCCTGATATTTCTGAAGTCTCCATATCCTCACGGACAAATTTCCTCCTGCAGGTGCTGCTGTCTGTGCCACAGCCTGGGAAGCAGTGGAGCGCTCAGGTGCTACAGTTGCCCTGGCTCTGCCCCCTCTCAGAAAAGGTCTCACTCACCTTACAGTTGTACTGGAAGCTGCTTTCTCAGAGACTCTCTGATCTTCTCTGTAAAGGACTCACATGAGAGTCTTGTGTGAGTAGTGAGTGATTAAGTGTGAACGTGTTGTCTCTAAGACAAAAGCGAGTAGCAAACACTCTGCTGTACTCAGAACTTTGATGACAAGGTGCATGCAAGCTCCTGCTTCCCTTAGAATGAGTTCTTTCCAGAAGGCTTCTCAGTTCTTCACTTGGATAAATATCTTCTAGGCCCACCCCAGCAGCTGACAGTTGAACCCCAGCTAGATGCAAGGTGGGTCCCTATTATACTAATAATTTCCTTCTTCTACATCATAATAATTGGTTGCAAAAGAATCCAGTTGGCTTGTGAGGTGGGATTGTAATCTGACCTTTGTTATGAGTGCGAGCTAAAATAAGACTCTTGCTCTCTATCCCTTGATTTTCCATCCTGGTAGCTTTCCCCAATCTGTCCCACTGGTAGACAGGTGCAGACCCAGGCTTCGTGGGGCCTAACGCTTGTATAATTTTTGGTACCATCTTTAATAAAAAAAAAATACAAAATGTCAAATATAAAGTCAGTACAAAAATTAATATTAGTTTAGAATGAGAAAAGGCATCACAACAAATTTTAAAGTTTAAAAATCTGACCAATAATAAAAGCACTCTAAAAATTATAATATATATTTTTGAATATATATATATTGATTGATTGATTGATTGATTTCAGAGAGGAAGGGAGAGAGAGATAGAAACATCAATGATGAGAGAGAATCATTGATCAGCTGCCTCCTGCACGCCCCTCACTGGGGATGGAGCCTGCAACCCAGGCATGTGTCCTGACCAGGAATCAAACTGTGACCTCCTGGTTTATAGGTTGACACTCAGCCACTGAGCCACGCTGGCCAGGCAGCTGCATATTTTTTAATTGCTTCTTTATAGTACCATGATTTTGTACTGTCATTTTCTACAGTGATAATAGATAATTCCACCTTTCCCTTAGCATGGTTGATGGAAAAGAAATTTATTGATAGTTAGAAAAGTTTCTTTTGGTCTCACATTAATTGGTCATGTCATGTAAACCTTTAGGATTGGGAGAACCTCTAACACCTTTCTTTCATACATAAGCTGTAAGATTTCAGGACAGTTCAAGTTTGCACAGTAACTAATCTTCAATACTCTTGGGATTGGCGACACTCATTAATTGGGGTTACGGGAAGGTTCCATACAAGTGGGGATGGGGTCCTAAAGCTCAAGCCTCCATTACCTCCTACCTTGGCTGCTCTAGAAAATCAGTAGAAAAATGTCCACCAAATTCCTTCTCCTCCCTGACCCTTCCCCACCATTATGCTGCGGCCGGGGCTGCAGCCATTGCTCAGATAGAACTAAAGTAGCTCAGAATGTGTGAGTACATGGCAGCTGTGGCAGCAATAAAGAAACTGTAATCAAGCTGAGTTTTTTACTGATGCTTAAAGCCCTTCCAGTTAATAAGTAGATACATTTATGATGAAACAAGTCACTAAGCAAATGTTAGGAATGAATTAAAGTTCTTATGGCCTCGTGTCACTACGTCTTTTCTTCCTGAATTGAGCAGTTTCCAAACCATGCTGCACTGACCTCTGTTTCCAAGAGGTTCCTTGCATGTTACCTAGAGTGAAGTGAGGGTGGGGGGAGGTGGTAGAGTGGCAAGGGAGGGTGGAGGCTCAGTGGGCAGGGCTCTGAGCCCCTAACCCCCAGCCAGATTCAATCAGATTCAACTGTTTTATATATTGAGGCTTATGAAAGATTTCTAATAAATGAAAGTGTTTGGCTTAAAAGATAAGTTTGACATTTTTCCCCAATCAGTTTATTTTCATAAGAAACAAGCATTATGTACCCTAGATTTTTATTCTTTGCCTTTTAAAAATAATTGTCTATTTATTTGCCAATAATTACTAATTAAAGCCCTTGCATAAATGCAATTAAATGATTTTTCCTGTTTTGTTTTCACTACTTATGTTCATATACTAGGATATCAGATTGTTTCAGGACTGCATTATTTCTGCTTTACTTTTCCTTTTCCTTTCAAAGTACAATTGTTTGAGTAAAAACTGTTTTGTTTCATTATTTAACACAGATACGCTGGGAACATCAAAATTTCTTAGTTCAGCAGGGATACATCCACTGGCTGGCATATAATAAGTTGTTGTTTTTTTTAACTTTCCTTTTTAGCTCAAAGAGTTATTCCTGTATTCACTTGAGGTTTGCCCTAGTATTTTCTCTGGATTTCTTTATCAAGCTCTACATTTTGCCAACTCTTCCATTTAAGTGTTTGCTTTTGTAAAGTAATTTGCAAATGAGAAATGATTAGAAGTTTTCAGATTTTGTTGGTTTCTCTTTTTTTAAAGGTCATAGGACATGTATTACCTTTGGCTCTTTCTTCTTTCTTATCTTCAAGAACCAGTCAGGAATTACATACCGTAGGCAATTAGTAAGTCAATTTATTCTTCAACAAGTAGATACTTGGACAATGTGGTACTTCTGATTCCAAGTTTTCCTTCCTGTTTTTTTTTTTTTTTTTCTCTTCCATGGGTTCCTTAGGGGCTGATTTGGTTCCTTCTCTTATTCTACATGTTTGTTCTACCTGAGAAATCCCACCCACTACCATTGGTCCAGCATTACATGTGCAAGAATATCTGTTTATTTCTGAAGCTGTGTCTATTTTTTTGAGTTCGAGAGCCATATATTTTTTAAATTACTATTGTCTAAAATTTTACATATGTCTTCTTTTTCCCCAATTGACACCCCTCTTAGCCATTCCCATCCTGGGCAAGCCCCCACTGCCCCAGTGTCTGAGACCCATATTTTTAATGACTAATGAGTTCACCAAGAAGTCCCCAGTGACTCAAACACAACATGTCCATATTAAACCACTCTGCAATAAAGAATAAATTTGCCGCCACATAATGTGATAAACCATTGTGTTTACTCTATAACATTATTTTAGGGGGGTGAAATATAATCCCAATTTATATAATTTATATATATAAAAGAGTAATATGCAAATAGACTGGACGGCAGAACAACTGGTCAGCTATGATGCACACTGACCACCAGGGGGCAGACATTCAATGCAGGAGCTGCCCAAAGCCCGCAGGCCCCAATTGCCTGACCAGGGATAGGTGGTGGCAGACACAGGCACCGCCTCCAGGGCCCCGATCATTCCATTGGTCACCTCACACAAAGAGGGCAACCGGAGGCAGCAGGGGGTGGGGCCGGCTGCTGGCAGCCTGGGAAGATTGGCCCTGATCTCAGGACAGGCCTAGGGATCCTACCAGTGCATGAATTTTGTGTACCTGGCCTCTAGTATTTTAATAACTATTTTTCAAAATCAGACAAATTCATAATAGTAAGAGCAGGTCTAAAGGAAAACAGCTATTAATAGAAATAATTGGTTATACTTTAATTGAGGTAGTCAAACCAAGCAATTGGTCACTGTGATAAAGGTTTGCCAGCCCTCTGAGGGTCTAATAGTCAATCCTCTGGTAGGGATCCGGGTACATGTCTAATCTGTGTCAAGAATCATATTTATAATACTATAAAAATGGAATATATTTCCCCTGTTAGAGATCCCAGTTTTAAAAAAATTTGAAAACCTAGAGAAACATCTCTTTTGATTAAAATTTGGAATAAAACATCTCTTCACAGGAGACATACTTCATGTGTCTAACAGTCTAGATTGCGTTCATCCCTTTATAAGTATTCACTATCCCACAGATATTTGCCACGTGCTTTCTTGTACCAGGCCCAGTTCTAGATACTGGGATACCTTGGAGAATAAGGCAGACAAGGGAGCATACCTTCAGGAAGCCAGTAAACTACATAAACACATAAGCAGCATGACTTCAAAGAATAGTCAGTAAGGTGGGGAGATGAAGCAGAACAAAGGAAGGAATGTGATGGGTGGGTGGGCTGCTGTTCTACCTAGGAAAGTGAGGGAAGGACTCTCTGAGAAAGCAACCTTTGGACAGAAGCTTGAGTGAAATGAGAGTGAGCTACACAGTGATCTGGAGGAAGAACATTCAAATTTATGATAGTTATGAGAGCTGTTCATGAAGAAGCACATATTTTACTGTATCACAAATTTGATTTTTAATATTCTAATAACTATATTTTAATGTCATTATATCCTTTGTAATCTTATGTATTTTATATTATGCATTTAAAAACTTTCTTCTGAGGAAACTTCATTAGATTGCCAGGTACCTGGGGAAGACAGATTAATAAAAATGTCTGTCTGCACTTGCTGGGAATTAAAAAAAAAAGTAAATAAATGTGTTGTGTATTCTTGAACTAAAAACAAATAAAAACAACAACAAAAAATGACGCTTTTCTTCTGAAAGGCGATCCATAGGCTATACCAGACTGCTGAAGGGATCCATGGCACAAAAAAGATTAGAGAAAAGCAAGTGTTAGAGTAAAGCAAGAAGGCAGAATGACTGGAGTGAAGTAGTAGCAATTTAGTCAATGACCTTGGCCGGGTAGGTGGGGCCAGGTATTCAGGGTTAGATAGGCCATGCTAGAGAGTTGAGGTTTTACATTAAGGGCAATGAGAAGTTATTGGAGGCTTTTGAACAGGGAGACAATATGATCCGATTTAAGTGTTAGGTCACCCTGGCCGCTGTATGGGGAAAAGATTGTTAAGGTTAAGAGTGATATCCTGGAAACTATAAGAAGGCCAGCCCAGTTGAAAGATGGTGGTAGAGGTGGAGGTGGTGATAAAGGTCACAGTTATGAGTGTATTTTGAAGGTAGAGCTGACACAACTTGCTGACAGACTGGATGTGGATGTGTGAAGACAAAGACTTTTAGGTTTTTAGCAAGTGGGTGAATAGGGGCGCCACTTACTAAGGTAGAGAAGACTGGGGAAGAATTGGTGTGGGAGAGGGAAAAGTGGTTATAGAAACCGGAGTTCTTTTTTAAACGTGTGAAATTTGAAATGTCTACTAGCCATCCACGTGGAGCTAGTGAATAGAGAGCTGGGTCTGAGTATAGAGCTTGGAAAGGGGATAAGGGCTGGAGAACTAAAGTTTGGGGTCCTAGCTCTATAGGAGATATATGGGACAGAAGTAGATCACCTAGGGAGAGAATATATCCAGTGCTCTGGAGAGCAACATTTAGAGGTCAGGAAGAGAAGGAAGGAGCTGGCAAAGCTGATAGAAGAGCAGCAGCTTGCCCTAACCGGTTTGACTCAGTGGATAGAGCATTGGCCTGCGGACTCAAGGGTCCCAGGTTTGATTCCGGTCAAGGGCATGTACCTTGGTTGCAGGCACATCCCTAGTAGGGGGTGTGCAGGAGGCAGCTGATCAATGTTTCTCTCTCATTGATGTTTCTAACTCTCTATCCCTCTCCCTTCCTCTCTGTAAAAAATCAATAAAATATATTTTTTAAAAAAGAGAAGAAAAGCAGCAGCTAGTGAGATGGGAAGATAGCATGGATGTTTAAAGACATATTGAGAGCCCTGACCGGTTTGGCTCAGTGGATAGAGCCTCGGCCTGCAAACTGAAGGGTCCCAGGTTCGGTTCCGGTCAAGGGCATGTACCTTGGTTGTGGGCGCATCCCCAGTGGGAGGTGTGCAGGAGGCAGCTGATCGATGTTTCTCTCTCATCGATGTTTCTGGCTCTCTGTCCCTCTCCCTTCCTCTCTGTAAAAAAGCAATAACATATATTTTTTTTTTTTTTAAAAAAAAGACATATTGAGAAAGAAAAAAGTCATTTGAATTATAAAACATGCCTTAGCACAATGCTACAAAATATTTTCAGAATACAAACAATAATAGGGGAACAGAGTAGTATGCCACGATTTCTAGAACTCCACCTGAAGCTATGATATAGCCATAGACTGGGTCCTAGATTTAAGGAATTGATATTTGTGACAGGCAGACTTTGGTTGGCCTTTAAGCTTTTTATGTTCTTGGGCAAGTTGTTTGGCCACTTTGCTCTTTCTTCTTTTTTTCTGTCTATAAATTGAAATACGCACTGTTGACGTATTTTACAGGAAGACTGAAAAATCTCACATATCCAAAGAGAAAAAATGGACCAGAATTTGCTTTAAAATATCAAGGTGTTAAACATCAAGGTGGGACTTTGCCCAGTTCTGTATTCAGTATGGCTCTTATTGGGACCCTGATATAACAGGTATGAGTCTTTATTATATGACTTTAACAGGCTCTGTTCTAGATAAAAATGTGGGAGAACAATTAGTTGTTAGCTGCTCTAGGGTCTTTTTTAGACACTTTTACTTATTTTACTAGAGGCCCCGGGCACGAAATTTGTGCACGGGGTGGGGGTGTCCCTCAGCCCAGCCTGCACCCTCTCTAATCTGGAACCCCTCGAGGGATGTCCAACTGCCCGTTTAGGCCCGATCCCGGTAGGATCGAGCCTAAATGGGCAGTCGGACATCCCTCTCACAATCCAGGACTGCTGGCTCCCAACTGCTCGCCTGCCTGCCTACCTGATTGCCCCTAACTGCTTCTGCCTGCCAGCCTGATCACCCCCTAACCACTCCCCTGCCAGCCTGATTGATGCCTAACTGCTCCCCTGCCAGCCTGTTTGCCCCTAACTGCCCTCCCCTGCAGGCCTGGTCCCCCCCAACTGCTCTCCCCTGCAGGCCTGGGTCCCCCCCAACTGCCCTTTCCTGCAGGCCCAGTCACCCCCAACTTCCCTCCTCTGCCGGCCTGGTCACCCCTAACTACCCTCCCCTGCAGGCTTGATCGCCCCCAACTGCCCTCCCTTGCAGGCCTGGTCCCTCCCAACTGCCCTCCCCTGCTGGTCTGATCGCCCACAACTGCCCTCCCTTGCAGGCCTGGTCCCTCCCAACTGCCCTCCCCTGCTGGCCATCTTGTGGCGACCATGTTGTGTCCACATGGGGGCAGGATCTTTGACCACAAGGGATCAGCCATCTTGTGTGTTGGAATGACAGTCAATTTGCATATTACTCTTTTATTAGATAGTATAGAGGCCTGGTGCATGGGTGGGGGCCAGCTGGTTTGCCCTGAAGGGTGTCCCGGATCAGAGTGGGGGTTTCCTGGGGGCGTGGGGGGGCCTGGCTGAGGGGCCTATGGTGGTTTGCAGGCCAGCCACGCCCCCCGGTGACCCAAGTGGAGGCCCTGGTATTTGGGATTTATTTATCTTCTATAATTGAAACTTTGTAGCCTGGAGCGGAGCCAAGCCTCCTGGTTGCTCCATGGCCGCAGCCATTTTTGTTGAGATTTATCTATCTTCTATAATTAAAACTTTGTACCCTTGAGTGGAGGCCAAGGCAGGCCAGAGCTGTGGAAACTTGGCTTCCTCCATCGCTGGGGGCAACTCAAGCCTCCTGCTCTCTCCAGCTCCGTGGCTGCTGCCATTTTTGTTGGGATTTATTTATCTTCTATAATTGAAACTTTGTAGCCTTGAGTGGAAGCCTGGGCCCGCCAGGGTGTGTGGAAAGCTTGGCTTCCTCCATTGCCGGGGAAACCCAAGCCTCCTGTTCACTCCATGGCCGCAGCCATCTTGGTTGGGGTTAATTTGCATACTCGCTCCTGATTGGCTGGTGGGCATGGCTTGTGGGTGTAGCAGAGTGATGGTTAATTTGCATATTACTCTTTTATTAGATAGGCTTTTTAAAATTAATCTTTATTGTTGAAAGTATTACAGATATCCCCTTGGTTTGTTTATGTTTTTTTTTTTCCCCCATTGACCCCCTCCACCCCACACCCACCCCTCCCAGGCCTTCACCACTCTATTGTCTGTGTCCATGGGCTATGCCTATCCTATCTAATAAAAGAGTAATATGCAAATTGAACATCACTCCAAGACACAAGATGGCTACCCCCATGTGGTCAAAGAAGGCTGCCCCCATGTGGACACAAGATGGCTGCCACAAGATGGCCTGCAGGGGAGGGAAATTGTGGGCAGTTGGGGCAGACCAGGCCTGCAGGGGAGGGCAGTTGGGGGGGGACCAGGCCTGCAGGGGAGGGCAGTTGGGGGGAGGGGACCAGGCCTGCAGGGGAGGACAGTTAGGGGCAATCGGACTGGCGGGGGAGCAGTTAGGTGTCAATCAGGCTGGCAGGCAGAAGCGGTTAAGGGCAATCAGGCAGAGGCAGGTGAGCGGTTTGGAGCCAGCAGTCCTGGATTGTGAGAGAGATGTCCAACCGCCTGTTTATGGGATCCACTGGGATCGGGCCTAAACGGGTGGTTGGACATCTCTCAAGGGGTCCCAGATTGGAGAGGGTGCAGGCTGGGCTGAGGGACAAACCCCCCGCCCCCGTGCACGAATTTCGTGCACTGGGCCTCTAGTATGCATATAAGTTCCCCAGTTAATCACTCTCCACTTACCCCAACTACCCCCACCTTCCCTCTGAAATTCTTTAGTCTGTTCCATGCTTCTATGTCTCTGGATCTATTTTGTTCATCAGTTTATTTTGTTCATCAGATTCCACATATGAGTGAGATCATGTTTATTTATCTTTCTCTGTTTTTTAGGCACTTTTAGCTTTACTTTGTCGGGCCCCATATGGATCTCCTGAGTCTGACTTCTCCAAGGGTCACACAAAACTCATCCCCCAATATTATAGTTAGGCTTCTATTTCCCATTCCCTGAGGGCTGTGCCTTAGAAATGTACCAACTCCTTGTCCCTACATCCCTCACCAATAGGCACAGAGCCTGTGGGAGTTGTGGAAACAATCCAGTGCTTAATAAGTAGAAATGAGAGTTCTGACCTTGTTTCTCATGCCTCCCGTTGAATGTAACTCAGTGTGTTCCCCCTGCTCCCCCTCCCTGTTGTATGGCTGGTACCAGATCCCAGTATCCTCCACTAAACTTTCCCAAGTCATAAGACACAGATATGGGAAGATCTTTGGACTAGGAGGCAATGACTTGGGCTTTGGCTGCCACTACAAACCTAGAGCAGGTCACTTAAATGCAGTCTAACCTTCCACTTTGGAAAAACTCACAGACTAGGTGAGCTCTAAAGCTCTTCTCACTCAACAATACCACAATCTAATATGAGGGACCAAACTTTGGTAAAATGTCAGTGGATGTTAACTGGGCTAATATATGTTTCCTCTTCCGAGTCACATATTTGAATTTTAACCTGAGGAATTTTGTCTTCCTTTATTCCAAACGTTTTTTTGTGTGTTTTTTTGTTGTTGTTGTTTTGTTTTTTGTTTTTTCAGTATCGATAGTATATGAATTTTGGGGCAGGCCGATGGCAGTATGTTACTTCAAGTAGTTGAGAGCTTTAGTAGCCTTAAACCTTCTCTACTTACATCCATGGACAGTCCTGACTATGAGGACGGTTGTTTCAATGGAAAAAATTTGGGGATTGTTCAATAAAGAACAATATAATAAAAAAGCATGAGGTTTCAGACCCACAGAGTACATTTCATTCCAGAGGGATCAATTGATGAAAAGGATGAAAGACTGCAGATAATAAATTGTGAACCCTTCTTCCCATCCCCCACCTGCCTAGGGAGGAGCAGATGTGGCGAATCAAGATAATAGGAAAGTCATCACCAAACATAGCAGTAATCTTGCTCTCAGAGGGCAGAAAGAATCCTCAGGTCTTTGAAAAATTCAGAGGGAAATCTTACTTTTCAGCGTCTGCTGGTCTCAGTGTAGTGATGGTAGGAATGGAAACATATTAAGAGCAAGGATTTGCAGATGCCACCATTATCCTTCTTTCTGAATCTCCAAAACCATTCAGGCTCCACCTGGGCATAGGCTGACTCCTGTAATCTTTTTAAAGCTGGATCTTGGTGCCATTCCCAAATATATGAAAGGTCTAGCGAGAAGTCCCATTTAGGAGAATGGAGAGGAAAATGCCAACCCCTCTCCACGCCTCAAGGCCTAGACAAGAAATAGCAAATGGAATTGTAGAACACTGAGTAGTGTCCTTGGGTAGAAGAAAGACATTCACTATCTGCTTGGTTTTGGACATTGTGGAGAGAGACCAAGATCAGACAAAGGGTATCTGAGATATCAGATATGTCACTTGAATATTCAGCTCTCCAAAATGTCTACAATTTAATTAAATGATAGGGTTGTTCTTCTAACTCTTGAAGAGCTCTTTTTAATTAAACTTTGCATCTTCTCTCTCTGCTCTGTGGGGGCATTCCAGGGTGGCATTTGGCTTTGCATGTGCTGTCATTTTGGCCACCCATGATGGTTTGGAAAAGTCTCATTGCTGAGTTAATAGAATTCTTAATACTAATATCATTGACTCTTCATTTATACTGATATTCAGAAACTTTCATTAGTGTTAATGAAACTCATGTGTTATTTTAATTATTCTTTTGCAAGCTGTCTGCAAAATATTCGACTCTATAAAGAACTCAGATGTTCATCAAATTCCAGATCAAATTTCAGTTTTACCATCTATTAAATGGTGTCACAATTCTCATTCTTTTTTTTTAAATAAATCTTTATTCAGATTATTACAATTGTTTCTCCTTTTCCCCCCCATAGCTCCCCTCCACCCGGTTCCCTCCCCACCTTCTGCCCTTACCTCCCCCCCCCCGCCACTGTCCTCATCAATAGGTGTATGATTTTTGTCCAGTCTCTTCCTGAACCACCCCCCCCATACCCCTTTCCTCCTGAGAATTATCAGTCCATTCCTTTCTATGCCCCTGATTCTATTATATTCACCAGATTATACTGTTTCTCAGGTTTTTAATTCACTTGATTTTTAGGTTCACTTGTTGATAGATATGTATTTGTTGTTCATAATTTTTATCTTTACTTTTTTTTTCTTCCTCTTCTTTAAGAATACCTTTCAGCATTTCATATAATCCTGGTTTGGTGGTGATGAACTCCTTTAGCTTTTTCTTATCTGTGAAGCTCTTTATCTGCCCTTCAATTCTGAATGATAGCTTTGCTGGTAGAGTAATCTTGGTTGTAGGTTCTTGCTATTCATCACTTTGAAAATTTCTTGCCACTCCCGTCTGGCCTGCATAGTTTCTGTTGAGAAATCAGATGACAGTCGTATGGGTGCTCCCTTGTAGGTAATTAACTGTTTTCCTCTTGCTGCTTTTAATATTCTCTCTTTGTCTTTTGCTCTTGGCATTTTAATTATGATGTGTCTTGGTGTGGTCCTCTTTGGATTCCTTTTGTTTGGAGTTCTGTGCGCTTCCTGGACTTGTAAGTCTATTTCTTTCACCAGGTGGGGGAAGTTTTTGGTCATTATTTCTTCAAATAGGTTTTCAGTATCTTGCTCTCTCTCTTCTTCTGGCACCCCCATAATTCTGATGTTGGTACGCTTGAAGTTGTCCCAGAGGCTCCTTACACTATCTTCAACTTTTTGGATATTTTTTTCTTTTTGCTTTTTCGGTTGAGTGTTTTTTGCTTCTTTGTATTTCAATTCTTTGACTTGATTTTTGTGTTCCTCTAGTCTGTTGTTGGGCCTCTGTATAATATTTTTTATTTCAGTCAGTGTATGTTTAATTTCTAGTTGGTCCTTTTTCATATCTTCGAGGGTCTCATTATATTTATCGGCCTTTTCTAGGATATTCTTGAAAAGCCTTATAACCGTGGTTTTGAATTCTATATCCAGTCGTTTGTTTTCCTCCATTTCTTTCATTTGTGATCTGTTTCTTTGATGCCGCATTTTCACTGCTTCCCTGAGTTGGTAGGGTAGATTTGTGTGCTAGGTTTCCAATATGGCCCAGTGGGTCGGCCTCCCCAGTTAACTTGAGGTGGACACTCTTGGTGCACCCCTTTGTGGACTGTGTGTACAGCCTTGTTGTAGTTAAGTCTTGATTGTTGTTGGTATCACTGGGAGGAATTGCCCTCCAGGCTAATTGGCTGTAAGGATCAGCTGTGTCTATGTTGGGAGAAGTTCAGTGCTGGAGACAGCCTTATAGGATTAGACTTGCCAAATAGCAATAGCCTCTGTGCTCAGCTTGGATGGGGTGGAGTCTCAGGGTGGAGCAGACAGTCTTGGCTTCCAGTCAGCCTTGCCCTTGCGCATGTGCGCGCCTGCAGACCTCTGCCTTCCCCGGCTCCCGAGTCTCCGCCCGAGAGTCCAGATTCCCCCCACAAGAGCCTGGGTCCCCAGGGGCTCGCCTGGAACTGGGGTTCAGTGCAGTCAGAACTGGAGTTCAGTGCAGTCAGGAGCTTCCGACTCCCTTCTGCTAGGGAAAGCCTGTGGCAACCTCCGCAGCCTTTGTGCACACTGTCTCGCGCGCCTCCAGAACCCTGCCCACCGGGGCTCCCTCGGGTCTCCCCCGGGTCTCCGAGTGAGTCTCTGGGTGCCTTTCTCTCTACCTGACAGTCCAGACTCCCCCTGTATGAGCCTGGGTCCACGGGGTTTCGCCCAGGACTGGGGTTCAGTGCAGTCAGAACTGGGGTTCAGTGTGGTCGGGGGCTTCCTTTCCCCTTCCGCCAGAGAAAGTCAGCCAGGCACTCAGCCACCCTTCCTCTCTGTGCGCACAAAGACCCTTTGCCGTACCTCCAATTCTCTGTGAGCTTTTCTCTTTCCTTCTAGTTGTAGAATTTCCACTCAGCCAGTTTTCCTGTGGTTCTGGATGGTGTCCGTTCTGTCTTTTAGTTGTAGTTTTGAAATTGTTGTGCGGGGCAGCAGTTTAGGTGCTTACCTATGCCGCCATCTTGGTTTCTCCACAATTCTCATTCTTAATACAAAATTATTTTACACTTCAGGTTAAGATTTAAAAGCTCATAATAGGGAGAAACCAAGATGGCAGCATAGGTAAACACCTAAACTGCTGCCTCACACAACAATTTTAAAACTATAACTAAAAGACTAAACGTCTATCACCCAGAACCACGGGAAAGCTGGCTGAGTGGAAGTTCTACAACTAGAAGGAAAGAGAAAAGAGCATTGAGACATGCACAAGCACTGAAAAGCTGAGGTACGGAGGCACGCGAATCGAGCTGGCGGCAGGTGTCTGGGTGTGCTGCTTCTTTCAATCCAAAGGGAGACAAGCTCCAGATTACTCTGAACTCCAGTTTCTGGGGAGACGCTGGGGACCCAAACTCCCATGGGGAGAAGCAAGACTGTATGCCATCGGGTTGGAAAGTGAGGGTGACTTTCTTGCAGAGGTGCGCCCAGCAATCATTGTTTACTGTGCTGGGGCGTGAGACTGGCAGCCATCTCTGTTTGCCATGCCCTAGCTTAGTGACTCCCTGAGACCCCGCCCTGCACAATCTACAAACCCACCCAAGCTCCACGCAGCGGCTTTTGCATATAAATGGCCTGCCCTATCGCAGCTTAACGAAACAAACTGCAGCTCTGGTCAGACAGCTCCAAAACCTCCAAACCCCAAGCAAAGAGATGAAAACTGTAGTTCTTGCTGTACCTCCTGCTGGGTGGCCTCAGACAGTAGCTGACCAGCACCCTTTTGGAGATCCAGAAGCTAGCGTATCTAGTGGTCAGTGTGAGACGACGCCAGATTTCAACTACTCACATTCATAAGTGACACATTCAAGAGGCAGACTCAGTGAGCACCAAAGCCCCACTGAAGCAAGTCCTGCCCCATAAGCGTGTCTCCAGCGCAGCAGTTCTTCCATTATAGACACAGCGGGTCCTCACAGCCAATTGGCCGGGAGGTCAATTCCTCCCAGGGACACCAACAACAATCAAGACTTAACTACAACGAGGCTGTACACACAGTTCACAAAGCGGTGCACCAAGAGTTTCCACCTCAGGTAACTGGGAGGCCGACCCACTGGCCCATATAGGACACCTAGCACACAAAGCCACCCTACCAACTCAGGGAAGCACCGAAAATGCGGAGACAAAGAAACAGATCACAAATGAAAGAAATGGAGGAAAACAAACGACTGGATATAGAGTTCAAAACCACGGTTATAAGGTTTTTCAAGAATATCTTAGAAAAGGCCGATAAATTCAACGAGACCCTCGAGGATATGAAAAAGGACCAACTAGAAATTAAACATACACTGACTGAAATAAAAAATATTATACAGAGACCTAACAGCAAACTAGGGGATCACAAGAATCAAGTCAAAAAGTTGAAATACAAAGAAGCAAAAAACACTCAACCGGAAAAGCAAAAAGAAAAAAGAATCCAAAAATTTGAAGGTAGTGTAAGAAGCCTCTGGGACAACTTCAAGTGTACCAACATCAGAATTATGGGGGTGCCAGAAGAAGAGAGAGAGCAAGATACTGAAAACCTATTTGAAGAAATAATGACCAAAAACTTCCCCCACCTGGTGAAAGAAATAGACTTACAAGTCTAGGAAGTGCACAGAACCCCAAACAAAAGGAATCCAAAGAGGACCACACCAAGACACATCATAATTAAAATGCCAAGAGCAAAAGACAAAGAGAGAATATTAAAAGCAGCAAGAGGAAAACAGTTAATTACCTACAAGGGAGCACCCATACGATTGTCAGCTGATTTCTCAACAGAAACTATGCAGGCCAGACGGGAGTGGCAAGAAATATTCAAAGTGATGAATAGCAAGAACCTACAACCAAGATTACTCTACCAGCAAAGCTATCATTCAGAATTGAAGGGCAGATAAAAAGCTTCACAGATAAGAAAAAGCTAAAGGAGTTCATCACCACCAAACCAGTATTGTGTGAAATGCTGAAAGGTGTTCTTTAAGAAGAGGAAGAAGAAAAAAGTAAAGATAAAAATTATGAACAACAAATACATATCTATCAACAAGTGAATCTAAAAATCAAGTGAATTAAAAATCTGATGAACTGAATAAACTGGTGAATATAATAGAATCAGGGGCATAGAATGGGAGTGGATTGATAATTCTCAGGGGGAAAGGGGTGTGGGGGATGAGGGAAGAGACTGGACAAAAATCGTACACCTATGGACAGTGGGAGGGAGGTAAGGGCAGAGAATGGGGTGGGAACCGGGTGGAGGGGAGCTATGGGGAAAAAAAAGGAGAAATAATTGTAATAATCTGAACAATAAAGATTTAAAATAAATAAATAAATAAATAAATAAATAAATAAATAAATAAATGCTCATAATAATGTGGTGGCATGATATATAAGGCATAGTAGCTAGAATTCATGAGTAACCAGGATACCAATCACCCCACATTACTGTGAGGAAGCTGCCACTACAGAAATTTCTTGAGTCTAAGTATTTTTTAATCTTTTGTTAATCCTCACAATGGAAAAATCCGTTTTTCCATGGATTGTTAGAGAGTGGAAGGGAGAGGGAGAGACACAGAGAGAGAAACATAAATTGGTTGCCTCCCACACATGGGGGCCAGAATTAGGCCTGCAACTGCAGTATGTGCCTTTGACGGGAATCAAACCTGGCACCTTTCAGTGCATGGGCCGATGTTTTATCCACTGAGCCAAACTGGCCAAGGTGAGTCTCAAGTACTAATGTTAATGCTTAGAGTAAAGATAATCCATCTAGGGTAAAAAGGAAATCAAATTATAATGTAAACATTAACCTTATAAACTACTCATGTTTTAACTGAAAGAGGGCTTTGTACACATTGAAGAAAAGTGATTAACAGGTAAGAATGAGCAAACTGATGACAGATAAGAGAGAAAAGAATGAGATCAAAAAAGTTGGATGATTTGGTAACTGCCTTCCTATAACATTGACTGTTAATTTGAAATTATGTGACCATTTTCTGCTCTGTAGAAATGTACTTCACCAAAACACACACACACACACACACACACACACACACACACACAAACACACAACACACACACACCATGTTTCCACTGAATTCTCTACACAGACATACATAATCCAAATACTTTCATCTAAACTCTTAGAAAAAATTGGTCAGAACAGCATAGATTTCAAATTGGAAACAAAATAATTCAGATTTTTAAAATCCAAGATTGACATTGATGGACTGGGTGTTAAAAAATATTGTCAAAACCTTCCCAACAAATTTTGTTTTAAACTGTTAGAGTGTGGCAAACAACTCTTAAACCTGATCATTGGAATTTTAAAGAAAAACAATTTTCAGTATGAGATCTCTGATCATTTATTTTATAGCAAATGCTAAGTCAGAAATAATTGCATTGTAATGTACATATAAGAAACAGAAAATTTAATTTGGAAAGAGTTCAAAAAGTTTTTGAAGGTTTTACTCTCTTCTTTTCATTACAGTCATATGATGCATTTGACTTTTTCCTTCACATAAAAGTAGAGTGTAGTGTCCCACCTTTGGGCTCCAGTTTGTAGTGTCCCACTTTTGGGCTCCAGTTTGTAGTGAACCCCTTTCACATCCCACGTGGTTCAGGGTTCAGGTTCAGGGTTCGGGCTCTGGAGGAGGCCGCATGCAAATGAAAGAGACTAGAAAATATTAATTTGGAAATATTGGGGGCCAGGCGGGAGCCCAACTCAAGGGGAAGGACTTCACCTTGCTCTGGCCTAGGGATGCCTTTTATTAAGACTATGGGATACATCCATAGCCTTTAGGCAGGCAATTCCAATAATAGCCAATCAGCAAGAATTTACATAAAACTAGAAGGTGGAAGTTGCTTTAGTTACCATTGTCTCAACTAGACAGTGGGTGGTTGGCTCTGACCTTTCAGAGCTTCAAGGTTGATTAGCCTTCTGGGTTCCTTGTCCACACCTCTCTGCTAGTGAAGACAATGGGTGGCTTCCAATATATCCCCCGTTTTTTTCCTTAAAAATTCTTGCATCTGCAGACTAGAAATAAACATGAGAACAAAAATGAGACAAGCAATAATGGTTATGCTGAGAGGCAAATGAATTAGTCTGTAGTAAGTTTCTTTCTGGGCCAGCAGTTTTTTTGAGTCCCAATTTCAATGTCCAACAGTTTTGAGTCCCAATTTCAATGTCCAACAGTTTTGAGTCCCAATTTCAATGTCCAACAGTTCCTTATGTGTACATGTCAGCAATGATTTTCTGGATGGTGGACAAATGGTGGCAATGCAGGTCCGACCCTCTCTGGTTTTCATCCTGGGCAACCTGCTGCGACGTACAGCTGCTGACTGCTAGCATGGCAAGGCGTCGTCAGCGTCTTCCATCTCTGGACTGTTTCTCCTCTTGTCTTCATGGCTGGAGCAGTCCTGTCAGTTTCTCTCTGGGATCCGTTGTTGCAGGAATCCACATGGGCTTGTAGTTTTCTGGAAATATATAAACATATTCTCAACCAAATGTTAATAAAGGAATCTTTTCTGTAAATTAGACTTGGGATCCTTTTTATTTTTGCCCAAACAATTTTCCTCTGGCTTATTTTGACACCATGTGTGTTCATGGGTGTCTTGCTGTTATCATTACAAATGAAAATTAATTTTTCAAAGTAAAAAATTTCTTGATGTAATTTACTTACAAGGTATTATTCTACTATCCCCCCTTTTTTATTTAAATATTAGGAGGCTTTTGGAAATTTTATAATGCAGTCTTGATAACTTTTAATTTTAATTTTTTGCACAAAAATATGACTGCTTTGGATTCATTCCATGTTAGGCAATTTTTCTATGAGATGAACTATCAATAAAAAATTTTATCTAATACTTCAGGAACAGTGTTTTGTCCAGTACAATTAAGTTTTTATTAAATATTCACTTATTTCAATTAGCCAATTCAAATAATTTGAAATAAAGTTTATTTTTTAACTTCACTTGTCCTAGGTTATGGACAATAAATGATATTAACCAAATTTTTGCAATTAGTCGTTGAATAACTTTACATAAACTTTGTCAGAGAGACAAAAACACAAATTATTTACTTCAGTTTATGAGGCCAAACTTATTGTCTTTCAATTACAGTTCTTCAGATGTTTGAAGGAAACCTGTCTATTTCTTTCCAAAATAGTTTTCAGGCTACAGAGAGTTTCACTTAATCTTTGTCTTTCTTTAAGACTACTACTTTACTGTTAGATTTAATACTTTAACAACAATCTTAGTTTACCCTGTAAATATCAGTGAAAGAGATTTCAAAATTTTTAAATTTTTCCTTTTTATTAAGCTAGAATTTTATTTTTAAAGAGTATCCCCTTTGGCTAATTAGCATATACAGAGGGATCATGGGAGGTCTCAGTAACTTTATTCAAAGAGAGGGGTTGGCCTTTGCTGTTTCAAGATGGCAAACCCCAGGGGAGTGGCAAGCCATGAGGCCATCATGGTGGCTACCAAGTCAGGCAGTCCTCATGGTGGCTTTATTAGAATTTAATTGTTTGTTTTTTTAAGAAAAAATATTGGCTTTTCATTTAGTGTAATTTATATGAGACCTTGATTATATTTTTAAAAGCTAATTTGTAAAATAACTTAAATAGGTATCTTTAATTAAAAAGCAAAGCAAAACAAATTTAGTAAATGTTTACGTCTGATTCACAAGGCGCAAAAGTGGCCCCACCTTCAGCCTAATTAAAAATGCAGGTGGCTATGGGCTTTTTATTATTTTAAATTCCACTGTTGGAGTTTAAGAAATATTTTGCCCTCCTTAGAGGCCAAAACCTTTATAACATTATTAAGTAAAATATAGTTATTAATTTTTATTTGATAAAGCTTTCCATACAATTTCAAGTATATTAGATCAGTTAAATTCAAAATACTTCCTTTAAGAAGAGAGAATAACTTCTTGAAAACATTTCGGGGCCCATGAAAATGTTCCCAAATTTATCCCTCAATTACAGCCTTGAAATTTAACTTGGAAAAAATACCAAACAAATATCTATATATGATTTAAAGATTACAATACTTTTTATAATTATCTTAAGATATCAATTAAATTTTAAACTGGTTATTATATTCAAAATTTGGTTGGGATCACAGAATTAATCCTTCTTATTTAATTAGGCCAATAAGCAACATATTTTAAATTCCTAATTATTAGAGAAAACACATTTTAAATTTCTATACTTTAGGCATTTAATTACCACTATATAATTTCTCCCAATTTAATTTAATCTGAATCTTTAAACATTTAGAGCTGTCAAGTCAAATATTTAGTAGTTCCTAGATTAATAACACTTAACATTTCTAAGAATAAATTTCAAAAATACAAGACATAGCCCTAACCAGTTTGGCTCAGTGGATAGAGTGTCAGCCTGTGGATGGAAGAGTCCCAGGTTCGATTCTGGTCAAGGGCATGTACCTTGGTTGCGGGCACATCCCCAGTGAGGAGTGTGCAGGAGGCAGCTGATCAATGTTTCTCCTCATCGATGTTTCTAACTCTCTATCCCTCTCCCTTCCACTCTGTAAAAAATCAATAAAATATATTTTTTTAAAAAATACAAGACATAATCAATCAATAGCTTCAATTCTGTCCTCTAGGTTTTTCTCATGAGGAAGCAAACTTCCAAAATTTTAAGCTGCCATAACCCACATTTCTGGATGGCAAAATAGGTTCCGCAAGGGCTTACCAATTGATTTTAAAACGACCCTGATTTTTTCTCTGCCTGGGGAAATTGAGTAGCAAGGCTGCAGGTATTCAAATGCAAAAATTGCAACATTCTTTAAAGATGGCTGCTGGTGGGAAACTGAATTACCTGTTCTTTTGGGGGAAGGGCGTCTACCCCTTCCTCCATTAACAAAGGGTGTAGCCACTCTTTATCTGGGCTACTTGATCTTTTCAACAATTTTTGAGATTTAAATCCAATTCCAATTATTTTAAGGCATTTACTTTGGATAAATTCTTTTGTAACACAATTCACTGATTTTCTTGAAGGCCTTAAAAGTTAAATTTTTAAAACCCTTCATTAGCATTTTAAAAACCACTTTTTATGATGGAAATGCCAATCTGCTGCTGGAACTTGCCTGTGTTCTTTCCTTTTGGTTCAAATCCGCTATTTTTCTTAGAAAAAAAAAGCAGTCTTGGGTTTTTCATTTCTGTAGCCCTTGTAAAGAGTCAAGTCCAGTTTAAGACCCATCTAATATCCGAAATCGGACCGTACGCACATTTTGTCTTAAATTAGCTTTTCTCTCTTTACATGTGCACAGATATCCCAGACACATTTCTAAATTTTTAAGGTGAGAAGACTTTTTCATGGCACGAAGGAGATTTTAAACTAGCATACTGGGAGAGTGGCCTTTCATATTGGATTGCCACGTTTCTCCTCTCCCCTACATCTTGCTTGCTCTGGGGGAAGTTTTCAGTAACAGATCTGGCCACATATCTTTTCATGCTTAGTAGATAAAGACAGATCTTAAATTTTTGCTTTCTTTTTTGCTTTCCAAAGTAATTACTAGCACTTAAGCTTATCTTTGCCAAAATTTGCATTTCCCAGCGAGTTCTTCTATAATTTTTAACCAAAACTTCAAATAATCTCCTTGCTGGAGAGCGGATAGCCCTGCCCTCTCCTGCCACCTTTGAATTTCTCCGCACCAGAGGCAGTTTCAGCAGCGGAGTTTCATTTCTTATTACAGATTTTAGATTCCAAATACAAATTAAGATTTTAATTTGAACAAGAAACCACATTCCTTAAGTATGCAAACCAAAAGTCTATGATAATTTTTACTTTATAACTTAATTCTGCCCCATTTGCCTGGCTGAAAAAGACGTTTCCATCTTACTTACAGATCGCAACTTCTGCAGCTGATCGTGGGCTTTGCGTGCGGTGAATTTCCCTCACCTATATGGTGATCTTTTCCCCACCTTTTTTTTCCCCCCCACCTTTTCAGTGTAATCTTCCCCACCTTTCCGGTGAAATCTTTCTTTCTTCACTCTAGGCGAAATATCATCCCCTCCAGAGGTCCCACGTCGGGGAAGGCTCCAGTTTGTAGTGAACCCCTTTCACGTCCAGTGTGGTTCAGGGTTCAGGTTCAGGGTTCGGGCTCTGGAGGAGGCCGCATGCAAATGAAAGAGACTAGAAAATATTAACTTGGAAATATTGGGGGCCAGGCGGGAGCCCAACTCAAGGGGAAGGACTTTCCTCCCCTCCCCCCCACCCCCGCCGCCTAGCGATCCCTTTTATTAAGACTATGGGATACACCCATAGCCTTTAGGCAGGCAATTCCAATAATAGCCAATCAGGAAGAATTTACATAAAACTAGAAGGTGGAAGTTGCTAGGTACCATTGTCTCAACTAGACAGTGGGTGGTTGGCTCTGACCTTTCAGAACTTCAAGGTTGATTAGCCTTCTGGGTTCCTTGTCCACACCTCTCTGCTAGTGAGGACAATGGGCGGCTTCCAACAGTAGAGTAATTCTGGTTGCTCTGTTTTGCTGTTTTTAAGGGTTTGCTTCTAATAACTTGTAAGCAATTTGAAAATAATTATTTTTATTCCTGTGGGAAAGTAATGGTCTCTCTAACGCATGCTTTGCTTCAAAACTGACTAATGTAAAAATTATTTACATCATTAATTAACACAAGTGGCTTGAAATATTATACAGGGAAATTTGTTCCTCCTAAGAGCAGGATCAGAAACACCTTGACAGGGAAGATAAATCCACTCATAATAACAACTGAACAACCATGGAAGGAAATTGCTGAGATCATTTTCTAGCAAAAAACAAGGAACTACACTATTAAAGGAAAAGAACTATTGTTAGTCTTATAATCCAAAATGTAAACTGGATCCTGAGTCTCACTTTCACTGTAATTTTCCAAGCCTTTTGGAAAATTGACCTTCTAAGCTAGGCATGCTGAATACATAAATATAATGGACTTTACTAGGCAGATGTAATATAGATGTTATGATTACTCATCAACATCTTCAGCTAGTGGAGGATTTGGGTACCATTATTTTATACAAATCCAAGCCCATTAAAAATAAACTCCAAGGTCAAATGAAAAAATTTTAGCAGGCTTAAAATGCAATGCCAATCTAAGAAAGTATTGTTTTGTATCAAATGTAGGTAGTACATATAGCATAGGCTTGGGACTAATTTTTAGATGGAAATTTCAACTATGTATATTGAAATATTTATTTTAAAGAATTAGCTCACGTGATTATGGATGCTAGTAAGTCCAGAATCTGTAGGATCAGGCACACAGGGTGGGGGAGGGAGCACATGCTCTCGCCTTTCCCACTGCCGCCACCACCTTCTTGTGCCACCCCTGGTGCTGCTGGTGTGCTTGTTTGGTTGGGACCCGGAACCTCTGTTGTGAAGTGGCAGCCGAGCAGACTGAGTGCTCGCCTAGGAAAAGCCCGAGGAAGGAGTCAAGACTGAGAACAACAATCAGATTAATTTGAAGGCGGCGGGCAGGATGGTTCCTGGTGCGGTTGAAGATGAGGAGGCATGCAGCACTTAGCAAACTAATGAAAGCCAATTGGGAAGGGCAGGGCTTGTCCATGAGGCAGGCCAGATTCTGATTTGACGGGCAGCCAATCACTGACATAGACACACCTGCGCAGCTGGAAATGCGGATGAAGATTCCACTGGTGTGTTCCAGCAGCAGACAGCAGGTGTCTACTAAAAGGGGAACCTGCTACTTACCCAGAACTCTGTTCCTCTGGAAGACATTCCCAGTTAGAAAACCGCCATTTGGTTTCACAAGCCCAGACAGTATAGTTTTCTTTATTCTTTCATTTCCTCCTTCCCCTTTCCTTCATTGTACATTAAGTAATCTAAGTGCACAAGCATTTTCACTTTTAAAAACTAAATGGTCAGTGGTATGTTTTGATGGACATCAAATGGAGATGGGATGGGGAAAAGCACTGGTACTGTGGGAATACCTCTTTGTCCATTAGTGGCATGCTCATGCGGCTCTTATGTTTGAATTCCAGTAAGATATTTTGCTCACCGTTTAACAAAAAAAGGAACAATATAAAAATTTTTGCATACCCTGTTTAATTGGAGAATTTTAATGCTTTTCATTTATTGTTGTAAAACCAAGAACAATTTTACAACTTTTTTGTGCATAGCTATTATATGTAGAGCAATCTGTCTTTTAAGTAGGGATAAATTACTCTAAAAGAAATAAATCCTAGAAAGTTTCCCCTCAAGTCAAGTATCTTATTGTTTAAATGAACTTCTGTTTAAAATGAAAAAAAACAAAAACACACACACACACGCAAAAAAAAAACCAAAACATAAAATTACTGTGTCAGTCTTTTTCTATTCAGGCCTTCAACTAATTGGAGGAGTCCCACCCATATTACGGGGGCAATCTGATTTACTCATCTACCTGTTGAATGTTAATATTACCCAAAACACCCTCACAGAAACGTCTATAATGTTGGACCTTATATCTGGGCACCATGATCCAGGCAAGTTGGCACATAAAAAGAACCATCACAGGTGGCTTTCCACAATTCTAGGCCCCAGCATTCCAAATTAGCAAAACATACAGAGAAAGCAAGCTTCTTTTTCCTTGAATCCATATACCAATCCCAAGGAAAGATCTTGATTAGCCACTCTTTTATCCCATGACCATCCCTGAGCCCAGAAATGCCCACTACTGTGGATGATAGACCCAGTAGAACTTCATGAAATGGCAAAGGGACATTGCAAGCCCTTTGTAACTGTTCTGCCACATTATCCTAAGCCATTTTGTAGGTGGGTTGGTGCTATGTAAATTCCCATTCTGTGCATAGTCACATTTTGGGTAAAGGTATTTGTGGCTAAAGTCTGTGGGATAAGAGATAGGTGACAGGGTAGGCAGAGAAGAGCCCATCTAAGTATGAGGGAAGGAAATGTGTTTCCATTATATAATCTATGACCATTCATTGCTCACCAGCTAAGTTTATCCTTTTACAAACACACTTGACAACAAGGACTGCCCTGCCCAAATTAGGTAAAACTGTCTGGCATCTTCTTAACTAATGATAGGGCTCCCCAGGTGTCAGTATGGGGGTATAAGTTGGGATGCACTATAACTATTTATTCTTATTTCACTAGCTACAAATATTGGTGTATTTGGAGAGTCATTTAAATTTAGTTCTTGATTTCTATTTAAAAGTGATACAAACATTATTTCCAGTTATTTAATCTCTAAACTATATTTATGCTTAAGTCAATTATATTAAAAACTAGTGACCTGGTGCATGAAATTCGTGCATGGGGGTGTGTGTCCCTCAGCCCAGCATGCACCCTCTCCAATCTCAAGCCTGTGCATGCCCTCTCTGGTGGCTACTTCTGCCAAGGGCCACTCCCAGGCCAGATGGCGTGGCATGCCTGCTCGCGACCCCCGGCCAGGCGGCCTCCAGGCTGGGCAATGCTGCGGGCCTGCGCGCACCTCCGCTGGTGGCCGCTTCCGCCAGGGGGCCGCTCACAGGCCACACCTGACCAGTCATGACTATTATGAATCTGACTGGTTGTAGCTATTACGGTGTCTGGGCTAATTAGCATATCCCTCTATTATTATATAGGATATATACTTAGTTACCCACGAGAAAAATTTTCCCTCTCAATTTCAGATATACATCTGCTGAATCATTGATATATTTCTGGCTTAATTTGTAGTTTATTGTTTCCCTTCTTCCTGTTGTGACCCACCTTTTTGATTCACTGATTGATTCATTCATTTATTAAATACCTACAATGTACCAGGCTCTGTCAGGGATGCCAGACTGAACAAGACAGGCATGCTTCTTATAGGTTCTATCAAGACAGCTGATGGAACAAGCCATTCTTTATGTGATATTGGAACCTCAGGGCATGCATTTGTGTACAAACTGCACTCAGGCTCCCTCTGACTCTCATATTCTTATTTTCTTTTGCTCTACTTCTCTCATCTATTTTACTTCTCTGTTATCTTGCAATGTTTTGTTTATATTTGAAAACCACTTAAATCCTTTCTGGAAGAAGTCAGCATATACATGAACTAACAGTTCATATTTGACAGCATGTGTTCAGCTATTTTGTTATCGTAATAAAATGCCCCATTGAAAAACCCTTTCAAGGCATGTTATACATAGATAGGTGCGCTTGGTAAAACCTGCGTGACTCTTCAGTCTAGATTCTAGTTCCAAAGTGGGCAAAATCAGATAAGAAGCCCTCTTACAAGAATGTTTGTCAAATTTAAATAATGGACACCTCTCTTTTTATTACCATAAGCCTTCATTATTATTTTTATTATAATGTTATTTAAACATTAAAGTCTTACAATGAAACATAAGCTCCTTATGTATATAGTTATTACACAAGTATAAAGCCAAAACAAATTTACTAATTAATTAAATGCAATCGTATCTACTTAACCACAGGGATACTCTCTTAAATGCATCACTAAGCAATTTTGTCTTTGTACAAACATCATAGAGTGCACTTACACAAACCGAGATGGAATAGCCTACTACACACTGAGGCTATATGATATAGCCTCTTGCTCCGAGGCCAAAAGCCTGCACAGCACATCACTGTACAAAACAACACGAGATTAAATCAAGCACAAGAGAAAATGATGCAATCAAGAGACACTACTAATAAATACCATATGTATGAGACTGCTGCCAGAGTACTGTGGCAAAGTGTTATATGGCAAACTTTGCAAACTTTTTTTATAAGTAGAAAGAGTACACTCTAAACTAACAATACAAGGTATAGTATAGTAAATACAGAAACCAGTAACCTAGTCCTTTATCATCATTATCAAGTATTATGTACTGTATATAACTGTATATGCTGTACTTTTATACAACTGGCAGCACAGGCTTATTTATACCAGGATCACCACAAACACAGGAGTAATGTATTGTGCTATGAGGTTATAATGGCTGCAATGTCATTAGGGAATACAAAATTTTCAGTTCCATTATAACCTTATTAGAGGCCCGGTGCACAAAATTCGTGCACGGGAGAGGGGTGTGTTTCCCTCAGCCCAGCCTGCACCCTCTCCAATCTGGACCCCTCGAGGGATATTCGACAGCCCATTTAGGCCTGATCCCGGTAGGATTGAGCCTAAATGGGCAGTAGGACATCCCTCTCACAATCCAGGACTGCTGGCTCCCAACCGCTTGCCTGCCTGCCTGCCTGATTGCCCCTAACCGCTTCTGCCTGCCAGCCTTATCACCCCCTAACCACTCCCCTGCCAGCCTGATCGACGCCTAACTGCTCCCCTGCCAGCCTGAGTGCCCCTAACTGCCCTCCCCTGCCAGCCTGGTCACCTCTAACTGCCTCCCTGCCAGCCTGGTTGCCCCTAACTGTCCTCCCCTGCAGGCCTGGTTGTCCCCAACTGCTCTACCCTGCTGGCCCGGTCACCCCTAACTTCCCTCCCTTGGCAGCCTAGTCACCCCTAACTGCCCTCCCCTGCCAGCCTGATTGCCCTTAACTGCCCTTCCCTGCCGGCCCAGTCACCCCGAACTGCCCTCCCTGCCGACCTGGTCACCCCTAACTGCCCTCCCCTGCAGGCCTGGTTCCCCCCAACTGCCCTCCCCTGTAGGCCTGGGTCCCCCCGAACTGTCCTCCCCTGCAGGTCTGGTTGCCCCCAGATGCCCTCCCCTTTAGGCCTGGTTGCCCCTAACTGCCCTCCCCTGCAGGCCTGGTCCCCCCCCAACTGCCCTCCCCTGCAGTCCTGGTCCCCGCCCAACTGCCCTCCCTTCAGGCCTGGTCCCTCCCAACTGCCCTCCCCTGCTGGCCATCTTGTGGAGGCCATCTTGTGTCCACATGGGGGCAGCCATCTTTCACCACATGGGGGTGGCCATCTTGTGTGTTGGAGTGATGGTCAATTTGCATATTATCTCTTTATTATATAGGATGGGACCACTGTCATATATGCAGTCCATTGTTGAACGAAACATCATTATTTGGTACATGCCTATGCAAGCAAAGCTATAAAACTAAAATATTAACAACTAGAGGCCCGGTGCATGAAATTCGTGCACGGGAGTGAGTGTATGTCCCTCAGCCCAGCCTGTACCCTCTCCAATCTGGGACCCCTTGAGGGATGTCAGGCCGGGATCAGGCCTAAACAGGCAGTCGGACATCCCTCTCACAATCCAGGACTGCTGGCTCCCAACTGCTTGCCTGCCTGCCTGCCTGATTGCCCCTAACTGCTTCTGCCTGCCAGCCTGATCACCCCCTAACCACTCCCCTGCCAGCCTGATTGATGCCTAACTGATCCCCTGCCAGCCTGTTGTCCCCTAACTGCCCTCCCCTGCAGGCCTTGTCACCCCCAACTGCTCTCTCCTGCAGGCCTGGGTCCCTCCCAACTGCTTTTCTCTGCAGGCCTGGTTGCCCCCAACTTCCCTCCTCTGCCGGCTTGGTCACCCCTAACTGCCCTCCCCTGCAGGCTTGATTGCCCCCAACTTCCCTCCCCTGCTGGCCTGGTCCCTCCCAACTGCCCTCCCCTGCTGGCCATTTTGTGGTGGCCATCTTGTGTCCACATGGGGGCAGGATCTTTGACCACATGGGGGCAGCCATCTTGTGTGTTGGAGTGATGGTCAATCTGCATATTACTCTTTTATTAGATAGGACAGAGGCCTGGTGCACAGGTAGGGGCCAGCTGGTTTGTCCTGAAGGGTGTCCCGGATCAGGGTGGGGGTTCCCTTGGGGTGTGGGGTGGCCTGGGTGAGGGGCCTGTGGTGGTTTGCAGGCCGGCCATGCCCCCTGGCGACCCAAGGGGAGGTCCTGGTATCTGGGGTTTATTTATCTTCTACAATTGAAACTTTGTAGCCTAGAGTGGAGCCAAGCCTTCTGCTTGCTCCGTGGCAGCAGCCATTTCTATTGGGATTTATGTATCTTCTATAATTGAAACTTTGTAGCCTTAAGTGGAGGCCTGGGCCGGCCAGGGTGTGCAGAAAGCTTGGCTTCCTCCATCACCGGGGGCAACCCTAGCTTCCTGCTCTTTCCAGCTCCGTGGCTGCCGCCATTTCTGTTTGGATTTATGTATCTTCTATCATTGAAATTTTGTAGCCTTGAGTGGAGGCCTAGGCTGGCAAGGGCAGGCGGAAAGCTTGGCTGCCTCCATTGCCTGGGAAACCCAAGCCTCCCTCCTGCTCTCTGTGGCCATAGCCATCTTGGTTGGGTTTATTTGCATATTCGCTCCTGATTGGCTGTGGGTGTGGCTTGTGGGTGTAGCGAAGTGATGGTTAATTTGCATATTACTCTTTTATTAGATAGGATTTTAATGTTATGAAGAACGCTATTTTGCAGAAATTAAATTTCAAGTACATCTTTATGTCAGACTTTATGTATCTTTTGGTTTCCTTTTTGTGACTTCTATACTGTTAATGGCTTCAGTAGTACTAGTGCTAACACTTTTCAAGACAGTATTAACATTTTCAAGACTGTTTTTTTGCTCAATAAAGCTTAGCTCATACATAAGCAAAACTGTGAGCAAGAAATCCATGAATGTTAAATTTAAAAGTAGCTCTGTAAAAATGTCGTTTTCTCTCAAAGATAAAGTTAACATCACAATGTCATTGGAATATACATTACATAGATAACAAATCCAATTACTGCTTAAATGAGGAACCAGAAAATGCTTCACTGTATATTTATTATCATGCTTGCTGCTAATGAATTTTTGCAAGTAGGTATATACAACGACCTTTGTTTACAGAAGGAATACATACTGACTGCAGAAGAGCAGATTCTTTTGAATGTAAAACTTTGACCATGGGATTAGGGATTTAACTCTCCCTGCACTTTCCTCTTTTCAAAAGCTTGCAAAATTTTTGTCTGCATAGTATCCTCATTGGAAGCACGAGTGTTGCCTGGATATACTTAGAGTCCCACGTGATTCTGATAATAGTAATTCTCTTTAAAGATTATTGTTGAAATTAAAATGCAATGTTAATAAAAAAAAAAAAAAAAAAAAAAAAAAAAAAAAAAACAAGCACCCAGACCCTGAGAAAACATGTGCCATATGGGATGCTTCTGTATCAGGTCTGCCCCTGTGAGATAGAACAGCAGCTTTATAGGGTTGGGAAAGAGAGGCCATCCTCAAGCCCCAAGTCCAAGCTTTCTCTTCTTTCCTTTTCATCTCTTGTTACCATTTGTCCCCATTTGTGGATGGACCAATCCATGACCCATCAGCTCCTGTCCTGGATGCAAAGGGGTTACTGTCCACCTTTACGAGATGGCCTGACTAAAGGAAGGCTGTGGAACTCTAGCGTGGTGCTTCTCATACTTTAACATGCACACAAATCCCTGTATATCTTGGCCAAATGCAGATCCTAACTCATTAGTCTTGAGCAGTCCCAAAACTGCATTTCTAACGAGCTCCCAGGATCCTTCTGATGCCCCTGGTTTGTGTCCTGGCCCACACTTAGTGAAGCATAGGTCTAAGACCTATTGGTTCTCTTCTAAATGCACCTGAGAGGAGGCAAACTTTCCATCTTTTGTTCCAACTTACTGGAAAATTGCCTTAACCCTGTGTTTTGCTTGGGACTATGGCATTTTGGCTTCTGGGAAATAGAGCACAGTACTATTAAGTAGATTCAACAGATTACAAACGTTTTATTTCAATCTGAGAGAAAGCAAAGTTTCAGCAGACCCAGAGGATCTTTATATTTTAGGAATAAAACCTAGAATAACAGCATCCTATACAGCACTGCCTAAAGTACAACTAAACTGAGAAATCCATATAACAGCAGCTATCCCAAATCTTAGTTTTGAAAAACATAAGAAATGCATTATATTATGAGAATTTTTATACCATTTGTTGGTATGGAATGTCTGTAAGATTCACAATCAAAGATTTAATGTATCAAACTCTAGAAACCCAAGATTACTTATAATTTTATTTGGTGGTAAGTCAATAAATTGAATAATTTAGAAATGAATTGGGTGATTTTATTTTCTTTTTAGGTTGAATTTCACTGACTGATATATAGCTTAATGTTTCATTATATAAGCCTGTTCCCAGACTGATATTCATGGTTCGGGAATATTTTGATTTTTAATTAAATGCTATTATTGAAAGAAACTCAAGATAAAGCTATCTCCATTCTGTGAAACCTATGAAAATCACCTTGTATCAGTTATAAATGCAGTTGGCTGTGAGTAACAGGGAATCCAAATCACTGTGGTTTCAGCAGATGGTAGATTACTCTTCACATAGCAAGAAGCTGCAGGTAGGTGGCCTAGTATTAGTTCAGTGATGTCAGGGTCACTATCTTGACAATTCTCTTGGTCTTTTCCTCATCATTACAGAATGGCGGCCTCATTTTTAGATCTCATATCTGCATTTTAGACAAATTGGAGCTTTTAAAAGGAGAGTTTCCAGAAATACAGTGTAATGCAGTAGGGCAGCGCTCCGCTCTCTCCGTTACTGTGTCCTTTCCTAGTCTGAGCCAGCAGGTCACTGCTCCCAGAGGGTCCCACCTGCTGAGACCACGGCAGCATTCCCCTTCCTGCGCTCCCTGGGGAAGACCACCTCTATTAAGCAGCTAAGAAGACTATTGCAAAGATTCCAGCACTTGTTCAGTCTTTGATTCCTTGACTTCTTTATTTTGATACTTTGATATAATACAATAATTCTTAGCATTAAACTTTGCATATCCTATATAATAAAAGGCTAATATGCAAATTGTCCCCACGGGCCCCAATGAGCACGGTACCATGGCAGGATGGTAGGGCAGGTGAGCGGGCGGTGCCAGGCCAAGGCAGGAGTGAGTGGGAGGTCTCAATCACCCCGCCAGTCGCCCCACAGACAGCGACCTGCGGTGAGGGGCAGGGCCAGCAAGTGGATGGCACCAGGCCAAGGTGGGTGCAAGCAGGGGCCCTAATTGCCCCGCCTGTCTCCCCACAGATTGGCCCTGATCACCAGCCAGGCCTAGGGATCCTACTTGTACATGAATTTCGTGTACCAGGCCTCTGGTTTGATATATTTGTTTTGAACTGGCCATTGATTCTTGACTTTATCCTTAATTTCGAATTCTGTTTATAAACACTAAGGCTCTTAGTGGCTATCCCTAAGGAAGGATTCACTTGGCTCCCACGTATTTGTCTGTGTGAGAGTCTTCTGTTTTCCAATTGTGCTAGAAGTTCTGCATTTCCTATCTTTTTGCAGAACTGAAATGTCAGATGGCTGCTGTTACGATGTTAGGCTAACCTATATATGGATTTCTCAGTTTACGTGTACTTTAGGCAGCACTGTACCAGATGCTGGTATTCTAGATAATAATTCCTGGCCTGGTCCCCACCACCCCCAGATGACAGCTTCAAATAGGATAGAAAATATTTTAAAATAAAATATTTTTTAAATTATATTTTTATTGATTTCAGAGAGGAAGAGAGAGGAGAGAGAGATAGAAACATCAATGATGAGAGAGATTCATTGATCAGCTCTTTCTACACGACCACTACTGGTGACCAAGCCCATAACCTGGGCATGTGCCCTGACCAGGAATCGAACCATTACCTCCTGGTTCACAGTTCCACACTCAACCACTGAGCTATGCCGGCTGGGCATAGAAAAGATTTTGAGTCTTCTTTTCATTATGTCCAGGACCTATGTTACTGAAGAAATACTCAACTATAATAATACACATTTGGAATTTCAATAGAAGGATAAAGTCTATTAATACATATTACATATATAGCAACATCTTTTTGAGACCTATTTTAATGAGTTATTTTTCTGGAAGTTTCTATGTTTTAAATATGATAGGGGAAAGAATTTAGAGATATGGCTCTGAATTGGAAGAGTTCAGATCTTGGGGCACCTGGATAAAAGAGTTTTAAGAAGTTAGTCTGATCTAGGCCCCTTAAATGTCACTCTGCAGACGGGGCCAAGTTTGCCTACTCTAAAAGTCTTCAAAGACTTGGCTCCACCCACACAGTATGATAAAAAAGATGTTGCCATGAAGAAACCCATTCCAAAATAACTTGAAATACTGCAAGTTTCTGGGGCAGGTTGAATGACAAGGAGATGGCATTGAAGGAAAAGGTGAGAAACCCTAAGGAGAAATTGAATCTGCTGCTCAGTTTTCATTGGAGGTAACCCTGATAGTTTCTTTTACTAAATACTTTCAGAGGGTAAAGACTATAATTTCTATAGAAAGAAAAAAAAAATGAATTAAAAATCAGATTTCATCTTAATTTTCTCACATAGTAAGTTTTTTTAAAAAGAGAGCAGGTTTTGGGGGACTCAACCTTTCTGCTTTACATGGACGACACAAAATTTACCCATTTAATAAATCCTTATGTGGAGTGTGTCAATTCCCAACAATAGAATTTGTACCATCAGCTTACTTTGATGAAAAATAAATAAACAAACAAACAAACAAACAAATGCTCATGATGGTAATTGTGGTGAAATTGAGTGCTTCATTCTAAACAAAAAAGCATTTCATTAGCAAATCAATTGCCAAAAATATGAACCAGATATTTGAATATTGAAATAAACTTAGAAAGGATAGTATTAATATATTTAGAATTTCAAAAATTGGAGGACTATTTAAATACATACAGTGACAAAAATATGCCCTTGCTCTTTGGAGCAACAAACAAAAATGTGCCAGCTTTGGAACAAGGAAATGATGGGTCTCTAAACACACTGTGTTGATGAGCCACAGCTGGTGACTCTGTTCTGTGTGACATTTCAGTGCTTTTATGTGTGTGCCTGTGCTCAAGTGCCAAGAGCTGCATGTAACTGACAGCTAGGGCTTGGGTGGCTTTTTCCCTCCACTCCAATTGTGGCCCTCAGAACGCCTAGGAGTCATGAAACCATAATCTTTGCATTGGAAAGGGCTTTAAAGTTTCTCTAGTTAAATGGTTCCCAGCCTATCTGAGGATGAAGTCCCCTTTTAATCTTAAAAAATAAAAATAAAAAGCTTCAAGGACCTCAATGTGATAGTAGTTATACTTTTAATATCTCTATTTTGGGATATTAAGTAGTGAAAGACTTTTATAAATTCAGTGACATTCATAATTAATTTGTATTTTATTAATCATAACTGTCTATAGAATTTGAAAAGGAATAGTATTTATGTTTGCCACATATATTTTTCATTTCCTCTAAAGCAACACTCGTGCCCATGAATTCACAGACCTCTTAAAATAATTCCACTGCTCACCCTAACCGTCTCTGGAGATCGTCATTCACAAATTGAAAACCCTGCTCCAGGCAAATTACCCACGAATGCTCTACAATCCTTGAAATCCTTCAGTGACTGGAAACTCACTATTCGAAAAGATGTCTCCTTCTGTCTGTAGATTGTCTATCTGACGATTAGGCTTAATTATTTTGAACTCAAGTTCTTATTAGTTGCATAACTGTTTCATTATGTCATGCAACAAATCTAGCCCCTTTCAAAGGACACACAGTCCTCTGAAAACAGTGGACAGCACTGATAACTTCCCTGAGTTGTTTCTTCTCTAAACTTATCTGGGTCCTTGCAGTATTTCTGGGCTTGTGTTTTCTTGAAATTGTTAAATTTTAGTGTAAGAAGGTCCCATGATGATGATGCTACCTGTGAATCCAGTCTTTGTCCCCCTTCCACCACCACTTTTACTCTTAACTTCGCCCCATCCCTGCGTGCCCCCGCCCCGCCCCCCGTAATGCAGATTTTGTTTTCTAGGAACCAGAAAGAGAGCAATTTAAGTTCTACTCCCACGTGAGGGTAGAACATAAATAAGAATTTGTTAAGAATTAAAAGAGAGAAGGCTTTTTTTGTGTGTATTTTGTTCCCTTCACCTTACCACTTCCATTTCCAGTTTCATTTACTTAATATTACACTGCGCAGAAGGGTTTGTGGCAGAAGCATGGGAGTTGGGGCCAGAAGATTGATGTTCAAGCCTAGCTGCTATCTCAGTGACCTTGGGAAAAGTCCTTAACTGCTGAGCATTTGGTTCACCTTCCATAAAATCTATACTGTAGAGTAATTCAGATGCTGTTAATCTGCATAATGTTTTAGTATTATGTGTTTCCTCACATGCTATCTCACCTAATGCTTAGCTACCTCCCTCATGAGATGTAGGGAGATATTGGAATTATGCAACCTGACCCTCTTCCTAGTGGCCACTTTTCCACCTCCACTGGGTCTTTGATACAGGTTCTCCTGCCTTGTTTCCACACTGCCTGATGCTTTGGTTCGCATTTTTATTATTTTCCTTAAATCTTCTGCATCTCACTGCCTACCCTCCAGAGATTATATATCCTAATTCTTCAAAAAGAAAATGGAGGTTGTTTGGTCTAAACCTTATCAACTACCTTTCCCTCCATCTTTCAAATTAACAATGCCTTTATCCTTCCTTCCTGCCTTCCTTCCTTCTTACCTCCTTCCTTCTTATCTCAAAGGAACCTTATCCTTAATTCTTTCCAGGGCTAATCCATTTCCCTGTGGTGTTGACCCTTAATTTATCACTCATCTCCTCTCTCTGCCTCTCTCTTCACTGATAATTCTCTAATCTATATACATATTGAATTTCCGCCATTCCTAAATTAAGTACACTACCTTTCTTCCAATGGTGAGCTGCTGCCTGTTAGAGAGTGGGAATTTTTGAGCACTACTCCCATTCCAGAGAGGCTGTGGACTATACCCCAGGTAGAGTTGTCAGTGCTGACACCAGGCCAGGCCTTGAGATATGGTCTCATGGCCCCTTCCCAGCTGCAGCTCATAAAATAGCCTTGCAAGATAGAACACTGTCAGCTTTCTGAAGAACAGGATGACCCTGTGAATAACATGGTCATCAACGGCATGACCCTGACGTTGCTTGGGAAAAACTGTTTTGTCTTGGGTTGCTTGCTCTGCAAAAACAGGATGTGGTAAATGTGCTTAAAAGTGGTTTTGCTCAAAGAGTCGGGGCTGCTCTCTGGACTCCCTGCGTGGAGAAAGGCAGAGCAGTTGCCGGCCAGCTAATAAAGGCTCCCCAAATTTTAATTTGGTCTGGACTCCAGTGGTCATTCACTCACGTTTGCTCCACAACACTGCCTAAGAACAGATCTCTGGTATAAAGTGGAATATCATAGAAGAAAGAACAAGGGCTTTGAGCTTCTACAAATGTGAGCTCAAATTCTGCCTAGTCACTCTGCTGGATTCAGACAGTCATTTGTCCTCTCTGAGCATCACTTTCCTCATTTTTGAAATGTACCTGGCAAAGTTGTTCTGAAGATCAAACAAGATAATGGATGTGAAGCCACATAAAGAGCACTTAAGAAATGGTGAGTCTTGTTATAGGTAATTTCTCTCCACTGTAGAAAACTAACTTCAAGCCCCCCACCAGCATGCTCTCCATCCCCTCTCTACACCAGTCAACTTCCTAGAACTGGGGCTGCTCATTGAGCTCCTGTCTCCCTCCAGACCATATAGCTGTCCTGTGAGACTCTGCTTAAGACACCAGCTGCCTCTCCACCCTGCAGCCCTCCATTCCCATGCAACTGGAATTCCCCAACAGGGTGTATTTCCACAGTTGCTGTTTTGTCGGAATAAATGGACTACCCCATCTTCAACTCCATGAGACACAAAATGTTTCCAACCCTGGTTATAAATTGGGGTTTGTCTACTCATTCCTCAGGACCTAAACTTCTCTCTCAAAGGTCTAAGTCCATTCTACAAGGAGCTCAGCCTTTTCCTCCCTCCCTCCCTCTCTTCTTTCCTTCCTTCCTTCCTTTTCTATTGTAGAGTTTAAAGTGACAGCACGTTTGTTAATGAAGCAGTGAGACAGAGTGGGCTACTCCACAGACAGCAGCCTCAGCCTGTTTCCTATCTCTCCGTAGCACAGCATTCTGCAGACTGGCTCTTGAAATCTCTCCTCTTGTGACTGCTTTCCCTCAAACACCTTCTTTCTCTGCCTTTTCTCATGCCCACTACCCTAATAGCCCCTTTGTCTTTCTATATTACTTTCTTGCCCAGGCAATCTCATGTTCTTTAACAACTTTAGCCATTATCTATTTGCCAATAACCCCCAAATCACTGTCTAACTAGTCTAAGTCCTCCATATTTCAGACCCAGAAGGGCTTCCAACTGTACACGCCCAACATTGTCTCATGCCCTCCTTCCTCCTATATGCCCGGACTCTGGCAGGATCACCCTCTCACCTACACTCAGGGCAGCACATTCAGTCACTACCGACCTGGTTCTCAACTACTGCCCCAATTCCCATTCCATCCATCTATGTTTTATCAATTTTACTTCTTTGCCATCTGTTCACTATACTTAGTTCAAACTTTCAAAGTGGTTTATGTAATTGCATTAACCTCCAAACTGGTCTTCCTTCTAGCCACCTTCACCCCTGGGCCAGAGATACCTTTAGAAAATAAAGACTTGCCATCTTGCTTGACTGTCTTTCTCAAGTCTCCTTTGTCAGAGTCATCAGTAAAGCACTCCAATTTGTCCCTTGTTGAAAGTCCTCTGGCCCCTGGCTGAGTGGGATGTAGGCTCTGTTTACTTTGCAATTTCAGTTTATCAACTGATTGTTTTCACTCACAGGTCCTCTCAGTTCTGCTTGAATTGGTTAGCATACATAGGTGATTCAATACCAGAAAGTTTCTTTTGGAGAAAATTTTTAGTCATCAAATGACATATACACTCTATACATTAGTCAGAGTTTATAACATTTCAGAGGAAACCTGTAACCATCTGATGGCATCTCAGAAATGTTTGAAAGAATCATGGCATAATGATATTAGTGGAGTGATTCTCAAAACTTTTTTCCAGTTAACATTGAACTCCTTTATCCAAGCTAAGGGAAGAAAATAACACAAATAATTCATAGCATTAAATATAGAAATAATGTTGTATGTCACATTATATATTTTTCTACCTTTCAGAGCAACTTTTCTAAGGAAGCTTTCATTAGATTGACAAAAATTAATTCCTATCAAGCAGCTAATGATAAATTGGGGAGTGACTCAAAAGTTTGGGAATTTGAGGCCTCAGGCTGACTGGGAGACTACATCTGTTACAGATAAATGTGATTTTACTGCTAGAAATGTTGAAAGTTGGTGACTTGGGGTTTCTTTGTCATTATGTATGGGTCAGATGTAAAGCATGTTCATACACCAGAGTCTACAAAATATAGTCATTATTGAAATGAGAGGTCATTCTATTTTTACTCACTTTCACTTTAGTTGCAAATTATTAGCGTAGGAATTTTCATAAAAGGGTTATGCAAGCATGCCCAAATTGCTTGAAATATTTTCCACTTCTCTGACTTCCCATGGGAAAAGCCACTAGGTTGCATTTGTGGCATCTCAATTGGTTCAAGTAGCCTAATAGGGATTTGGAAGCTTTAAACGGTTCAGGTTAACAGAGGGACATCCAGAATTAGAACTCTTGTCTCTATTTCCTCCCTGGCATCTGGAAATGTGTAAATTACCCATGTAAAACATAGCCCGAATGATGGCCGCTAACATCCAACTCTTGTTTGTTTACTATCCCATTTTTACATTTATTTCTTAAAATGATTTTTAAAAAGATTTGAACACTTTGCCATGACTTTCATCAGGCTGCACAGTACACTATTGTGTTCTTCAAAAAAAAGGGGTCATACCTCATCTGGGAGAAATACACTCTTGGGCACAGGTAACTGTCCTGCCTCTTGGGTGGAAGCACCTAATCACTCTGTCAGAGGCACCTCATTGCGAACACAGGCCCTTTCCAAATGCAGTGTACAAATCAAAACAATCCATTAAAGCTCAGAGGAAAATAGTTGTTAAAAATACATACTGTACTCTGCTCAAGAAGTGAAACTCTTACTGAGATCTTGTTTTGATTTTCTCTTGAGCTTTCTTACATATTCTCATCTATATGCCGATGCAAATTTCATTTGTCCTAGTTTGTCAATGTAATTTAAGCTAGTCAGGGGAAAAAAGCCAAAGTAAGCAATTTGGTGTTTGCCTCTCAAACATTGGTGTGTATGTGAATCGCTGCGCGATCTGGTTAGAGTGCGGGTTCGGGCGCAGTGGGCTGAGGGACCTGGCAGGCTGCATGCCCCACCAGCTCCCACATGCTCTGATGCTGGTCCCAGACCTCAGTTGGAGTAGGAAGGGTCGAGAGTCTAGACTCTAGACTATTAGATGCTCTCTCTGATGTGAACTTTGACTTCATCTTTTCAGAATTCCTATGCATATTTGTGTCTGTCTTACTTGCTTGATATAACAGACATAGCACAGATTTATCTTGCTGCTTCACCTCTTCTCAAATCTGTTTTTCTCCTGGGTCTTGCTGCTCTTTCCTCTGTAATCCTTAAGGATGAATATCAGTGTCTAGGACTCTGATAGATCACATAAGGAATATATTCAAGATGTGGTTCCTCCTGACAGTTTTAGAAACAAAATGACACACATCTTTCCTTTCCATGTATAATTTAACTGCCATGCAACAGTGTGCTGCCTGGGAAAATGCACTGGGCAGGTAAGAATATGTTAAAAACTCCCTGTGGGTCTTATGCTCATGTGCCTCAGTTTTCTTCTCAGTAAAAATGTCAAGGCTGTTTGATGATTTTTAAAGCCCCTTCTTGCTCTAATCCTTTAGGACTCAGAGTTGGTCAGTTAAATCATCTGGATGAATTCTCACTGGCTTAAACCAATGGATGCTTTTTTAGGAAGGTAATTTTATTAATATTGAACTCAGTTGAACACATCAGGTTCCACTCCCACCTCTGTGCTCCCAAGAGCATATTACTTGACCCATAAAAATGGCATGATGACACTGCATCTTCATTAGTTTATACCCACCTGTCTTCATGGTGGACTCTGAGTGAGTCTGGGTTGTAATTTTAGGAGGAAGAGAGGCAGTCATGAGGACCGGGCCTAGTTGCCAAGGCCACAGAGCTTGGCAAGATTAGGTAAGAATTTACCCAAAGCACATGAAATCAGCCTAATTCCAAACAGGAAGAAGGAAGTGTATCTAAGAAATGAAGCCAGAGATGAGAGCTGGAGCACTGCCAAGGGTGGAACAAGAAAATAAGGTGATCCGAAACTGGGTGGGTTAGCAACAGTCTAGGAAGCAGAATTTGAAAGGATGATGGGTAAATGGCTGTAGGTGAGGCTGTGAATCTCTTAAGGGTGGGACTAATTTTTTTTCTTTTTAAAAAAACAATATATTTGTATTGGTTTTAGAGAGGAATAGAGAGGTAAAAACATGAATGATGAGAGAGAATCATTGATTGACCACCTCTTATATGCCCTCCCACCCCCCGCCACTGAAACCCAGGCATGTGACCCGACCCGGAATCAAGTCTTGACCTCCTGGTTCATAGGTTGAGTGTCAACCACTGAGCCACACCCACCGAGCAGGACTAATTTTTGAGTTGCTAGATTAAAAGAGCTAGTTGGGGCTGGTTAGAAAGCTTTGTGAGGGCAGACACCCTATTTAATTTTTGCTGAGTATCTCTAACAAGTGCCTGCCTGATAAAATAAAAGAGATGTATTACAGAAAGAATGAACAAATGAATGAATAAGTGAAACAAATTTATGTTTAGATCACACAATTTATCCATTCTCTTCATTTTCTTTGCCATTATATGAGTTCATATCCTCATTATTGCATAAACAAACCAAAGGAACTCCCAATTCTACAATATCTTCCTATTTCAATTCATATGATAGACTGCGGCAGGATCCGTCCTCTTGTTTGTGCCTTAGTTATGTGTATTTTCTATTCCATCAAAGAAAGTAAGTCCCTTGACGTCAGAGATGGGGTTCTACCAAGTTTTGTATGTTGATACAGCTAGCACTAAATAAATATTCGTTGAAGTGAATCATCTATGTTCATATGTTCAGTCATGATAAAGATTCAATATCCTGAACATTTAAATCAATATCTTTCCTTCTGTATTATTGTTTAACCAGATATCTGAGAGTTACACTGGACTAAAATGTTTTTATAAAATCCACTTCATTCAACTTTCACATTACTTTAGACCAGCTGTTTAGATCACACAATTTATGATCTAAATCATAAAGCCCGCGGGCTGGATCCGGCCTGTTCGGCTGTTCTATCCGGCCCGCGGAGTCGAAAGAGCGGAGGGTTCTCTTGCTCTCCCCTCCGCTCCTTCACCAGCAGCAGTGTTAACATGGCAACGTCGGGAAACACGGCCGCAGCTCCTTCTTCTGAGTGGGCGGATTTATATCCGCCCATTCAGTAGAAGGAACAACCTCTCAATCTTCCAGAGGCTCCTTGTAATGCCCGCGGACGCGTCCCCTGACATCACCCTGGGAATGCGTAGACACGTTATCCTGGTGATGTAGGGAGACACGCCCCTGGAGAGCACAGTATCAGAGCATTAGCTAAAAAGGAGACCAACAACACTGTTCCCACTGAAGTTGATGTTTTAAAGACCAAAAACCTTTCAACCCAGTCTACATTGCCATCTACATCTAAGTCCCAGGCATAATTTGGAAGTTGCACTAAAGAAAATGTTTAATTTACTGTTTACACACTTTGTTCTTTTCTATTTGTTTTAGTTTTAAATTATTTTATTATATTTAAGTTTAATTTGAAAGGCTTTTGTACCTTTCCTTTGTTAGGCAATTTTATTTTGCCTTTGCCATCTTCAATATAAGGTATGTTATTGTGCTATGATTCCTCCATTTTTTGAAGTTTCAAATTATAATAATTAGTGTTTACATTCTTCTTGTTAAAATGTTTGAAATGAATAAAACTATTGAAATAAAAAAAAAAGACGGTACCCTTTTATGTAATGATGTTTACTTTGAATTTATATTAGTTCACACAAACACTCCATCTATGCTTTTGTTCCGGCCCTCCGGTCCAGTTTAAGAACCCATTGTGGCCCTCGAGTCAAAAAGTTTGCCCACCCCTGCTTTAGACTCTAAAGTTTAGAGCTATACCTTTAAGGTTAAGTTTTTATTTTTTAAGTTAAGAAAACCTCTAATGAAGCAGTGATTCTTCATTATTTTTTTAAAGCAGCAGACCCTGTGATAGCTGTGGAATCTCTTCCCCACAAATGTATCTATACACATATACACAATTTTACATAGGATTTCAAGAGATTCAGGAATCCCCTAACGCCCTATGCAAATCCTTAAAGTTGATAGAAGTCAAGGCTGGAACTTCTGGAGAAGAATAAAGGTTTTCTGCAGCTAAAAGACTCTCCTCTTTTCCACCCCCAAACTCCTGCCCCCAGGCCCACCACCTAGCATTTAGGAATGAATAGCCAGTCAATCAACACCCATTTTGAAACCACAAACAGAAACCATGCAAGACACAGTATATTTCATGCTCTTGTAGACAATGGTCTTTATCATGGGATTATAGAAAACAAGAAAGCATTGGCTGATGTGACCACATTTGAAGCCTGGAGAAATAGGCAGGTGCTCTTGCAATTGCCCGCTGATGAAAGAGAGCACTTAGAATTACCTCCTCCCAACCCTGATTGGCCCCTGGGAGCTTCAAACTGTCCTTGGAGATGTTGAGAGCAAGGGCTGATTCTGAGCCTGAGGAGCCCTTTCTTTTTCTTTCTTTGAAAATTCCTTCCCCTCTCCTTTCAGTTTCAATATCGTGTACGGATCTGATATGTAGAAAAGGTTGCTAGGAGAAGGGGGATTAGGTCCTCAAAAATAAAAAATGAAGCTAACTTGTCAAATGTTGATTCTAGTGTAATTTCCTGACAGCTTTATCCCAGAAATAAGGGCTTCCAAGTTTCTGTTTCAAGAGGAGGTATTTTAATATCTTTTGCAATTTTGAAATAAGAAATTTTTCTGATGCAAGTTGTCATGACATGATGGAAGAGTACAGAAAGAATCTGTTGAGGTCTCAGAATTTGCTCACCCTTTCACACACTTTTTCTCTTCACTCTTTTCACTGGGTAATCTGCCATTTTTAAAGGGGTAGTTTCACCAGGATTGGTCCAGAATTTGAAACAGGATCCTCAACTTCTTTATAGGGAGGTAGTGGCCTTTGCTGGACTCCCCAGTTCAGCTTATGACTGATTTCTCAACATGCTGAGAGACAGATAGTTTGATAAGCAGCATGTTGATGCATAAAAAGCACAATCGTTGTCAATTATATAAGAAAATTGTGGTATAAATGACTGCATCAATTTTGACTTATGTTACCAGAATAAGTATAATTATGGGGCAGGAATAGTATGTATTTCATCTGATTAACTTGTGAATAAACCAATCATTCGGCAACAGGCTTTACATTCAATCATTTCATAATGAGAGGGAAGCAAGTTGCAAGCAGAATGATAGGAATTAAGAGATATAAATAAGGTGAAGATCCTGCATTGGGGAGGCATATGGACTTAAAAGTAACTCAAGCATCACCTGGTAATAGCATAGAGAATATCTGTGCATGCAAAGTTGCAGTCTTCTAGTAGCCTATTCCTATCAATTTTGCTCATTAATTAGTGCTCTCAGTTATAGTCTTTTACACAACTAAATGGTATGATTTATACCATTCCTGGGCAAAGAAATTTAATTTTGTACAAAAGAGGAGGGATATTTTGCTTTAAAATATGACTTATCTCACCCCACTTGGGTGGCTTAGTTGTTTGGAGTGTCATCCCATGCACCAAAAAGGTTGAGGGTTCAATTCCTGGTCAGGGCATGCTCCTAGGTTTCTGGTTCGTTCTAGTCAGGTCACGTACGGTAGGCAATGGATTCAGGTTTCTCTCTCATGTTTCTCTCTCTCTCTCTCTCTCTCTCTCTCTCTCTCTCTCTCTCTCTCTCTCTTTCTCTCCCTCTCTCTCTCCAATAAACATATTCTTGGGTGAGAATTAAATATATATATATATATATATATATATATATATATATATGACTTATTTCAGTTACACGTGGATGGAAAACAACACACAAAGGTTCCACTCCTCAAATCCAAGGTCCCATCTGTAGTATCTATAGAGGTAAGCAAAAATCACACACAAAATGCCATCAAATAATACTACCAGAATTATTCTCTTCAAGCAAACATAGGAGTTGAAGCGAATATATCTGGAGTCTTTTGGCAAGCTTGGTGCTACTTAACTGTGTGAATTTAGACAGGCACTTGCATTTCTAGGTCTCAGTTCTCCATTGTAAAATAAGAAGATTATCACTGAACATTTTAATTGTGTCAAGCGCTGTGCCTGGCATTTTAATGTATTATCTTTAATTGAGTAAGCAACTTTCCAAAGTAGATATTATTATCTCCACATTACAGAGGAGAAAGTTGAGGCTCAGAGAAGTCAACTGACTTGCCAGAAGTGACGAAAGAAACTAGTGATGGATCTGCAGTTGGAACCCTACTCTACATGGCTCTGAGGTAGCATTCTTGTCCCTGAGATGCTTGTACTAGTTTGCTTAAGGCTGCCCGAGCTAAGTGCCACAGGCTGAGTAGCTGAAGCAACAAAAATTTATTGTCTTACAGCACTGGAAGCCAGAAGTCTGAGATCAAGGTGTCGGCAGGGTTGGTTTATTCTGGAGTTGTGAGGAAGATGGTTTCCTGCCTGTTTTTTAGCTTCTGGTGGTGTCTTGTCAATCTTTGGCGTCCCTTGTCTTCTGACAGGGTAACTCCAATCTTCACATGGCATTCACCCTGTGTGCATATCTGTGTATAAATATTCTCCTTTTTATGAGGATACTAGTCATATTGAATTAAGGCCCACCTTAACTTCAGTATGACTAAACTAAATTCATCTGCCATGACACTGTTTCCAAATGCTGTTACATTCAGAGGTAATGGGGATTAGGACTTCAACATATGCATTTTAGGGGGCTCAACTCAGCCCATTACAGTGCTTATAAACTTGTTAAGGCTCCAAGAGAGAAGTATGCAAAAAATTTTTATAATACAGACGTAATAGCTTCAGATGACGCATATGTCAACACATGAGCATTTTCTTTGGCAAATAGGAAGTGCTAGCTCTTCAGAAACTTAAGAACATTACATTTGGCTGGGATGACCAGGGAATGCTTTATGCTGTGATAGGATTTGGACCAAATGTAAAAAATGTCATAATCCATAGGGCCAGTAGAGAGAAGAGGGCCTTCCCTCTTCTCAGTGTAAAGAACAGCATGCATTTGTTAGAAGTTGTTAGATATGTGGAAGAGAAGAGATGTTATCCCTGTCATCAGGGGCTTACAATCTAGCTCCAGGGACACAGATAAAACTTAAGAAAGGTTAACTATCAAGGCAAAAGTTTAAAACATGACCTTCTCCAACACATTTGTGGGTATCTGTGCAATATGGTGAAGTACAGTGGCCACATGCGTGACAGAAGCCACAGTGAGCTCCAGTTCATGGGTGAATAATTATATGAACTGGGATTTTTTAAAAATATATTTTTTATTGATTTCAGAGAGGAAGGGAGAGGGACAAAGAGATAGAAATATCAATGATGAGAATCATTGATTGGCTGCCTCCTGCACACCCTACACTGGGAATCAAGCTGCAATCCAGACAAGTGCTGTGACTAGGAATTGAACCATGATCTCCTGGTTCATAGGTCCACGCTCAACCACTGAACCATGCCATGGGTCTGGGCTTTTTTTATTTTGTTAAAGCGTGGGCTTTGGTAGGAAATGAGCAAGGAAAGGGGTTCACAGGCAGAGAGAGTGCTATACACAAAGGTAATAAATCCTGAAGCCTAAATGAAGGCCATCGGACATGCCAGTGCCAGTCAGGTGGGAACACTAGGTTCTTACTGGGGAATGCTCCAGGTAAGAAAGAAAATTGGCAAGCTATCTTCATGTTTCCAGAATCCTACACCAAAGCCACTGTCTAGAAAGACACTTACCAAAGTATGTGATCAAATTTGTGTTCTGACAGAGGTTGATAGTTGTTTCTCAATTTTTTTAAAAAGCTACAAGTTTAATAAATTTAGGGAACACTAGATTTATTAACAACAAGGTTTCAGTGAGGTCCTGGCAGGAAACAGATGGTACACTCAAAGGGAGTAATTTCAAGAGAGTCTAGTAAATGACTGGGCTGGGTTTGAGAAAAACACAAAGGATAGTATCCCAGAGCTGATACTAGCATGAAGCTATTAAATATCCCCAGGCCTGAAAGTGAGGGAGAGAAAGGTTACTGTACCTGGAGAGGGATGCCCAAGAAGACCTGTGTCCTTGAGTTGAGGGATAGAGCCAGGCCATGATGACTTGGTCAGGCAGAGCCAGGGGAATAAACACCCACCTCACTGTCCTCCCTCCTCCTTACCTACAGTTCAAATCCAGCTGAGCCCAAAGGCAAGGGTGCCATTCATAGAGAGCAGCAAGTCAGCCTCCACGGCACAAAGCAGGGTGGGGACAGGCATGTGGATGTGAGGGGACAAATGGAAAGTTTCCAGCACAGTTACACAGTTACTTCACAGGAGGATTCCTGGAGTATTTAATATGTTAATTTGCTAATGAACCTACGAAGGAGACTGTGGAAGGCAGTATTCCTAAACTAGCTTCATCATAAAATTTCTATTTTGAATATCTCCAGGACCAGTGATCAAAGGAAACCAAATTAGGAAGCTTTGATCTGTGGGATGAAATCCAAGCCTCTTGTATCAGTCAAGATTCTTTCAAATGAAAGTGTCAGAAACCAATCTCAAGTTAGTTTAAGCAAAAAGAGAATTTGTTTGGTTTACAGATAATTGGCAAGTCAGGAGGAGGCCACTGTTTCAGGCATGGATGAACCCAAAGCTCTAATGATGGTGAGAGCTGTCTGTCCCTCCAGCATTCCACTCTGCCTGTCTCAAGCAAGCTTTATTCTGCACTCTGGCTCTCACTATGAGGTGGGCAGTACCATTCCTGACTGCCCCAACCACATCTTCCCAGCTCAGCAGTCCCAGTGCAGAAGGGACTCGACTCTCCTCGTGTCCATATATAAATCCTGTAACAATTCTGAGTGCTCCTGACTGGATAAAGTGTCCATCTCTAAACAATACCTGTCATCAGATATTAAGGCCCTTTGACACTGCTCAACTCTTTGGAGGGGTGGGGGACAGTGACTGAGCCCATTTTTACAAACTCACCAGGATTATGACACCCCAAAGAGTGAGGGACTACTCCAAAGAAACAAAGAGAGTCATAAAGAAGTATGCAAACTAAAACCAAAACTACAATGATCTGCCATATTTCTCTATAGGGCATCATGGCTTCCTTCAACTTGGCCTCAAAGCATGAGTTCTAATACCAACTGCTCCTCTTTATGACCTCCCTGCTTCAGCCAGACAGATTTACTAGTTCCTCGAGCACACCATAAATTACCATATTTGTTCCTCAGGCCTTCTGCTTTGAATCCTGCCCCATCTGAATCAAGTGTGGAGACTGCAGTAGAGTCTGTGTAGTATGTCCTCAATCCCTCACTCCAAACTGATGTTTCTGTTTTCTCTTCTCTTAACTCTTTGTGCATTAAAACCTCTACCCCATCCATTTGATCTTTATGACACACTGCCCTTTCTTGTTAGTATATGTGTATTTTTATATGTGTTTGTGTGTCCTGTATTCCTATAGACACAACTAAATTGTAAGCTCCTTGAGCTTCATGACATCATCTTAATATCTGCATATTTTGTATCTACCTTGCCTGGCACATTATAGACATTAATCAAATGTGCTTTGGTTGTTATTTCAAAAGTTTAAGGTTAGCATCCCACCTTCTCTTGCTTACCTTTATGTCTTCTGTGCCAACTGGTAGATGTCACTGAAAAGTGTCTACCTTAGTTAAGTTCCAGTTTTCTATTAAGTAGGTTAGTAATGCTGATATCATGGAACAGAATAACCCATTAATTTATTTATTCCTTCATGTATATTCACTCATTCAGCATTTACTGAGCATCTTCTATGAATAAGACACTATGTTAAGTGTTGTGAAGCATACAAGAATAAGTAAAAAGTAGATTGTGCCCTAAGGGTAATAAAAACCAGTTGGGAATATAAAATAAGAATAAAATTTCTAAAAGTCAAGGTAGAATATTATGTGTCAAAACATATTACCAACGAATTTGGGAACATCTAACAAAACTACATATACATTTACTCCTTGACCCAGCAATGCTGCTTCTAGAAATTTACCCTGAAAATAGATCTCCACCTACATGAAACAACATATGTACAAGATTTTTCATTGTGGCAATGTTGTAATAGAAAAATTAAGCAACAATCTAAATCTTCATCCTTATAAGGTTGGTTGAATAAATTATGAAACATCTACATAATGGAATACTATGTAATCCTTAAAAAAGATTGAAAAAAATGTTATGGCTTGAATGGAGTGATTTACAATATACGTATATTGGTAAGAGAACAAGAAAAGCAAGTTACAAAAGTGTATATAATGTGCTAGCTCTTGTCTATAAAGAAAGAAAATGTAAAATATATATTGTATTTGCTTATTGTTGCATGATGAAATGCAGAAGGAATGAACCAGAAATTAATGAAAATGGTGGAGGTGATAGGATGGAAGAAAGTCTTCTAAAAGTTTTAACTTTTGAACTATATATTTTACTTATTCAAAAATAAAACTAAATTTACAAGAATGAAAGAATCCAGGCATTTACATTGAATGCAAACATAAACAAATGATCATAACTGTATATCATATTGATAACCTAACCACAGAAAAGACATCGTTGAAATAATTCAGGTAGTTTTGAAGCAGAACTCTTACTACATAGTTAGTGAGAAATGTTCTATGGTAAAACAAACAAACAAACAAACAAAAAAACCAAAATGATCTTAAATTTTAATAAGTTTGTTGTTGGCAATTATATTGGTGCTATAATTCTGAAACTATTTTTTCTGGGTATTGTAAAAGAGAGCAAATGGGTAATTATACTAATATTGGAAACCAGAGAGTTCACACTGTAGAAGGAAGATACAACTATAAAATTGGAGGAGATTAGGGAAAATCCTATGACACTGGATTTGAATTAAAAATATCGGTATAAATTCCTTTAAAAAAGAAAGGAGTTAATAACTGGTAAATTTAGGTAAAGAATATACAGATATTCATTTTGCTATTTTTTTCTACTTTTCTTTGAGTTTGAAAAATTTCAAAGTAAATAACTGGGGAAGAAAAATGCTAAGAATTGTATGCATTAGTTGAAACATTTATTTATTTATTTATTTATTTATTTATTTATTTATTTATTAAATATATTTTATTGATTTCAGAGAGGAAGGGAGAGGGAGAGAGAGATAGAAACATCAATGATGTGAGAGAATCATTGATTGGCTGCCTCCTGCACGCCCCACACTGGGGATCGAGCCCGCAACCCAGACACATGCCCTTGGCTGGAATCGAACCTGGGACTTTTCAGTCCACAGGCTGACGCTCTATCCATTGAGCCAAATCAGCTAGGGCAGTTGAAACATTTTAAATTCCAAGTAACAGAAACCAAACTTAAAAGGGCTTTTGCAGAAAGGGGCATTTATGAAGGTACTCAGATGATGTCATCTGTCGCGCTCCTTCAGGTGGCTCTGCTTTTTTCTAAATTAGGCTCATCACCTCATGGTGTCAAGATGGCAAGCAACTCTTGGTTTACATCCTAGACACCCCTGTAGAAAGACAGGGTTCTAGAAAATGTCCCAGGCTGTTCTATGCAGGCTTGTGCTTGACCCTTGAACCAATCCTGGGGCCAGAGGGATGTTGAGTTCTGATTGGCTAGATGAGATCTCTTGCTCATCTCTGGACATAGTGATCCATCTCCACCTCTATCCTCAAATTGAGAGGAGGGTGGTTCCCCCAAAAGAAAATCCAGATGCTATTACCAAAAGAAAGACAAATGAGGGGGGTGGTGCCAAACAAAAGTAACAGTTCTGCAATATCAAGACATTGAAAAAGTAAACATAAAGGCAAATCAGAGCTATAAGCATCCTATCTAATAAAAGAGTAATATGCAAATTGACCATCACTCCAACACACAAGATGGCCACCCCCATGTGGACACAAGATGGTTACCACAAGATGGCTGGCAGTGGAGGGCAGTTGTGGGTGATCAGGCCAACAGGGGAGTGCAGTTGGGGGTGACCGGGCCTTCAGGGGAGGACAGTTGGGGGGTACAAGGCCTGCAGGGGAGGGCAGTTGCGGGGGACCAGGCCTGTAGGTGAGGGCAGTTGGGGGCAACCAGGCCTGCAGGGGAGGGCAGTTAGGGGTGACCAGGCCTGCAGGGGAGAGCAGTTAGGGGTGACCAGGCCAGCAGGGGAGGGCAGTTGGGGGCGACCAGGCCTGCAGGGGAGGGCAGTTAGGGGTGACCAGGCCTGCAGGGGAGGGCAGTTAGGGGCAATCGGGCCAGCAGGGGAGCAGTTAGGCATCGATCAGGCTGGCAGGGGAGTGGTTAGGGGGTGATCAGGCTGGCAGGCAGAAGCAGTTAGGGGCAATCAGGCAGGCAGGCAGGCAAGCAGTTGGGAGCCAGCAGTCCTGGATTGTGAGAGGGTGCAGGCTGGACTAAGGAACATCCCGCCCCCCTCCCCCCCCCCCATGCATGAATTTTGTGCACCAGGACTCTAGTTTAATGATATTAACCCACAAAGTGAGAATTATTATCCATTTCAAAACCCCTTGTCATTTATCTCATGACTTCAGTATAACAGAAGACAACTACCACTCTGCCATTACTTCCCTTAAACAATTGCAATATGAGGAGCAAACTGACAAGGAAATACTAGGTTGGATCTGACCTTACTTCTCTCAAATATTCATTTGGAGAAGCTGTTCACTGCACCTGTACCTGAAGCCAAGAAGACCCCCTTTACAGTCCACCTTGGCAAATGAATGGAATAAAATCTCAGTCATATTGTTACTTGTGGGATCTGTACTATTGTTAGGGAACCACTAAGGATATCCTGATTCCATTGGAATATTTTATTACTAATTGGACTGGATTGTTTGTTTATTTATTATTTATTTTTAATTCTCATCCAAGGAAATGTTGTATTGCTGATTGAGAGAAAGAGAGAGAGAGAAAGAGAGAGAGAAACATAGATCGGTCACCTCTGTATAGCCCCTGACCTGGTATTGAACCCTCAATCCAAGTATGTACCCTGACAGGAAATCGAACTTACAAACTTTTGGTGTATGGATGACTCTCCAACCAACTGAGCTACCTGGTCAGGGCTGGATTATTTTTTTAAATAATATAGTGTTTTCTTTTATTTTTTGCAAATACTTTATTTTTCAATTTCAATTGATATTCAATATTGGTTTATATTAGTTTCAGGTGTACAGCACAGTGATTAGACAATTATATAGTTTACAAGTATATTGCTGTTTTTCAAAGAGACTCTTCAATGGCTCCATTTTTTTCCTCTTAACATTCAGAAAAGCTTCTTTCCTATTCATTTGCAAATCATTACTTCCAATTTCAGTGGCTTATTATATTAAATATTTATTAAATTCTACTTTAAAACACGGAGCTCGTAAACAATTGTCATGAGAAAACAAATTTATAGACTATGGTTATCACACAGATTCCTGGAGCACTCTGCTGTGTGAAGAACCCATCTCATCAGTCACTTAGGAATGTTATATAGAAGATTTACAGCCCTTGCAAGTGGAGCTTTAGAGCTTTTCATATGTGATTGAAGTGTCCATCCATTATTGTTGTTACCCAGTAAGTTCACAGATGGTACTGCGCAGCAATGGGTTTGGAGACCCAAAGGCACTCTCCTGGGGCTTATAGACAGAGGAGAAGAGAATGCAGTCAAATTTGAAGTCAGACACCCTCAATCAGCATAGGCCCCTGTTCTAGAGAAGAATTGGCAATCCAGTATCTTCAAGGTAGGGTTTTGCCCTGTGCCCCTGGAAGAATGTTAGCTGCACTGTGACCATGGCCACTGCAATTGATTACACCCTTTGGGTGAAATGCTCTGAGCCCTGTTCTAGTGAAAGTGAGTTCAGGGCCCTTCTAGATCTTTCTTACAGGGATTTCCAATTCTGCATCTGTTTCCTCCCTGGAAAATATAGGCGTGGGCATCAGGAGAGTGCCTGCACCCTTGTGGAGAAAATCACAGCCTCTACTTCTGCAGTCATTCTGCATAATCCATAACTCTCTGTGACAAGCCGTACACTCCTCTTTCTTTCAGATTGTTATTGCAGTATCGTGTGTAAATCTAGTCTTTAAAGTTTATCTCATTTAAAGTCTCTGGGGAGTGCTTACTACTTAAAGAAAGCAAGTGGCAATCTTGGAAAGTGTGAATAATTACTCGATAATTGATTTATTTTGTAAACTTTCATTATTTCACTTAACTTTAAATATTTGGGGCTGGAGTGTATTTATTTTCAAAAAGCAGAGACTAGTTGATTGTTTTCCAAGGTGGCAAGCTATTGATCAGGAGATCACAGTCTCCCCGGCTTTCTCCTTGCTGCACTCCCTTACCAGGGTGTCTTCTCCTTCTTCCTTCGGGGAAACCATCCCCAGCTCCCTTATCTTTCTCCCCTTACTACACTACACAGCAACCCAACAACCTCCAAGGGCTAATTTGGGAGGAGACGAGGGAGCTATCTTTGTGATTCATGTCTGTTAGCCTTACAGAGATGATGGATGGCACTGAATGACACATCCAATTTTTGAGGCTTGATATTTGCTAACTATATACCCAGGCCCCCTTGGCTCTCACTGAAGGGGAAACATAAGCCATTAACTGAGATTAAGTGACTCATTTCAAGGTCAAACAGTAAATCAGGGATAGAATGAGAATTAGAACTATAGCCCCACAGAGCTGCAAAAACAAAGACTTGAAGAGGGGAGGAAAAAAAGGACACATTTTAGGTAGATTACTTTTTCTCCTCTGGCTGCAGTGACTGACAGCCCTGGCGGTGGATTATTTTCAGGGATTAATAATTCATTTTGAACCTCATAATGAATTAGAGTGTTCATGTGCATGGCATCCTTGTGAGAGTTCTGTGCTCTGCTCTAGAGGAAAACTGAAGCCAATTTAAATGGTTTGCCAACCTCTGCCCACTCTGCTGTCTGCGGTGTTGTTGCAATCAACTTAATTCAGCAAGAATGTATTTAATGCACATTGTGTGCCAAGCACTGTGTTTAAACAAGACCCAATCACTGCCCACAAGGAAATTGTAGTCTAGCGATCTAGTCATTCATTACCTTAAGTTATTATTTGTACTATTCTCTCTTTGACTAGTGTGATTACACGGAGAAGACAAATTTGACTTTGACTTAAATGTATAAAAAATACACAGTGTTCTTGAAGACACAATCGGTTATTTTTTATTCAGCCAGATGAGTTGGCAAATGCCAACCTGCACACATTGACATTAGTGCTACCCTTCAGCTGTAGACTTGGAAAGCATATTCCAAATCCTCCAGTGAAATGTTTTGGCAGTCATGTTCATCCAGATGCTATTAACAACAAAACCAAAACAATGCACACATCAATGCTGACTCTCAGGGAGGTCCTTGATGGAAATGTTAACAACTGGAGCTTCAAGTGCTTTTATCCACCCAAATCTCATTTCCCAACCAGTCGTAATCTTTTAAGTAGCTTTTCTGTTTTGGGGTAAAGTAGCATAGGCATTTCCTTGTCCAGCTACTTTTTGCATTTTTCATTACTGTGACATTTTTGGAGGTTATGACTGATCCATGACTTAACTATATAGGAACACTCTCAAGCAGAAAGGCTGTTGGAAAAAACATTACCCAAGGACAAAACCAACTGGAGATCAGAAAGAACATGGTCTATGCAGTTCACTTATTCAACAAAAATGATTTGACTGCTCCGCTAGACTTTATACATCTTAGATCAGTGACTCAGTCTCTTTGAGCCTCAGCATTCCTCACCTATGAAATGAGAATAATGATTCCTACTCACAGGGTGGTGGTGGAGATTAGGGACAGTAGCTATGTGAAAGTTCCCAGAGCATTGCCCACACGGAGGAGGTACTTGGTAACTGTGGTTTTCTTTCACTTTAGGGGAGAAGGGACATATATATCAGTGAAAGGTATTTTCACCCACTTTCTTCAAATAATCTTCTCCACCTCTGCCTTCTTTACCTTTACCAGATGCAACCCTGGAGTCTTCAATAGAGAGAAAATAGAGGTCATTGCTTGAGAAAGCCTTCTGACCTCTCAATCTGTCCTCATTCTTACTTAGGTGGTCTCAGAACATCGCCATCCTGCCTCTTGGCCAGATTAACTCATCCACCTGTGCTCTGGAGACCATTCCCTCCCAATTCCTGAGGATCCGCCATCCAAAACTGGTTTCTCTTCCTGTCTTCAGACACTCTACTTTCTATGCAAAGAGAATCGTGACTCTCCTCGTGGGTTCTGACTATGTCCTCCTCTCTCCTTCACTTCAAAGCCAAGCTTCTTGAAGGACTGTAGATTGCTCATTCCTTCCACTTTCTCACCCACCATTCATTCTTCAAGTCACAGTTTCCTGACTTTCATCTCTCATGCCACTGAAACAGCTCTTGCCAAAGTCATTGTTTATTTCCAAGCCAATTGATATTTTACTTTATTCTTCGTGGCTCTTTATGACATTTGAAAGTTTTCTTTCTTGAAACTCCTGTTCCCTTGACTTTGTGTTACACTATTTTGGTCTTCCTCTTCCTTCCCTGACCACTCAAGTTGTTCCTCATGCATTATGCCCGATGATAATGACCAACTTTTATGGAGACCTCAGTAAATGTAAGTAGTTTTCTAAGCATTTGACATAAATTATTGCATTTTAATCTTCACAACAGAACCTCAGTGAGTACTATTATTTCCCCCCCCTTTACACACAAGGAAAGTGAACTTTTGAAAAGCTAAGCAATCTGCGCAGAGTAACACATAAATAAGATGTGGAGCCTGATTCAAACCCAGGCAGCCCAGGCTCAGAAGCTCTTCTTGTCACCACCTAAATGCTCAAGCTCTCCTCAACTCTTTCTGTTAATGTTAAGATTCCAATCCCTTCTTTCTCATTCTATATATTCTTTCAGATATATCTCACTTACTCCCATTCTTTTAATGATGACTCCTGTGTCAGTTCAGATTCTTCAAGAAGAAGACACCAAAATGGAATTGGATGTGTAAGAGATTTATTTGCAGAAATGCCTATAAGGGATAGAAGAAAGAGGGGGAGTCTTCAGACCTTTGTGCTAATCAGACATCTATGAAAGGAGAGTGGGAAAGAAGGAGAACTGGGTAGGAAGGGCCTCAGGATGCGGTACAGTCCTGAAAGTCTGTGTTAGAGAAATCCTGCAAGGCACGGTGCAAGCTCAGTCATTGGGTGAGGGCAGCCCAGGGAGAGTGTGGTGGTGTGAGCAGTGCATTGAAGGCAAAGGAGAAAAGGCTGCCAGCTGCATACCTTGCAGCGGTTAGCTAGACAGGAGATCTGAGCAGCACATCTCCATGATCACTGCCAAGCTCTAATCTATGTTTTAAGTTCTAACCTGTCTTTGAACTCCAGTCTTCTACCCCAACTGCTTGCTCCCTATATCTGTCCCACTCCCACGGAACCTCAAACTCAGCACGCCCAGCACTGAACTCATTTAAGGGCCTTACTCAACGTTCCATATTCTCTCCTTTCTACTTCAGTAAATGCCATTACAATCCACTCATCATCTAAGGTCATCACCTTTCTTTTCCTTATGTCTACACATACGATCAGTAACCACATTCTGTGGCTTTTTTGTCCTAAATTTCTGTTAAATGAGTTAGTCTTCCATACTACTGCTTGCCGCCTTTGTTCAGACCTTCAGCATTTCACCGTTGTAAGAGCTTCGTCTGGTTTCCTCGTCTCTGCTTTCTTCCTATTGAACTGCCAACAGAGTAATCTCCCCAACTCAAAACTGGCCTCCTAAACTGATCATCTCAATATGATATAGTGAAGCTTAGAGGTGAGCCCTGAATGGTATGAGAATTCAGAGAAGGGGTGGTCAGCCTTGAAAGAAAGTGCAGGGAAGGCTTCCATGAAGACAGCACCTGAAAAAAAAAAAAAATCACAAAACAGGTGACCAGAACCTGTTTAAATAATTATTCACTCACCCATGGCTGTACAAGGCCAAGCAAGTTTCAAGCTGCTATTAAAACAGTGAATCACTAAGGGCAAATAACGAAGGCACTTCAATTTCCCTGAAACTTGAGGACCTTTAGGTTTGGAATTTCTGTCTTTTAAGCACAGTCAAGACTGACACATATCTGTTGGATGGGTTTCAGGTTCAGCCACAGACTTGCCTAGTGCTCCCTGACCTCACCTCACACTTCCCATCTCCTTTTAACTTGAGAGGCAAACTCATTCTCACCTCTCTTCAGAAAGGGATTGTTTATTGTCTCTTCAAAGAGAAACCTGAGAAGGCCAACAGTGTGGGCCTCTTCTGCAGGTACAATGAATTCTTGATGGGTCTGAGAAACAACCAGAGTCTATTTCGGTTTTCAAGGGTGTCAACTTTAGAGAATCACTCAAGTTTTGAGTATTTTGAGTTGAATTTCAGAACATGTCAATAGAGATATGACTTTAATATGCTCCAGAGGATACTAGATATTTTGCTCAGTGAACTGAGTTGTGGAAGTTTAATCAGCTAACTTATTCTTTCTCTGTCTCAACCATCCAGGATATAGAAATGAATACTTTTTGTCTTTCAGAAGAAATTTATTCTGTATTCTCTATGAGGAAATGTAATAGAAACCATAATTGCCCTATCCAGTTTGGCTCAGTGGATAGAGCATCGACCTGTAGACTGAAGGGTCCTGGTAAGTTGGGACCATGCGGGAGGCAATCAATTGATGTGTTTCTCTCACATTGATATTTCTCTCTCTGTGTCTCTCCCCCTCCCTTCCACTCTCCTTAAAAATCAATGGGAAAATATCCTCAGGTGAGTGTAAGGTTCGAGGCACAAGAAGCAGAGTCGGGGACCCAGGCAAGTTAAAAGAGGAAGTTTATTCGGCACTAATGAGCGAGATTCATTATGAAAGAGGGTAGAAAAACCAGGATTAGAAGAGAAGGGGGAGGAGGAAGACCCAGCCGGGCTGTCTCGCAGACTGGGATGAACAGCAACACATGCAGAGGTGAACACGCCTTTTGAGGGGAGGAACGGGAAGGGGTGGGGCCCAGGGCACTTGGCACTCGCTGATTGGTGGTTCAATGTCTTGGGAATGTCCTGGCCGCAGACGCAGGTTACATCATACTCTGCCCACCAGTTGGGGGAAGGGAGGATCTATCATTCCAGGCTTTTGGTGATATTAAAAAAAAATTGAGAGTCCGGGCAAGGTCAGGGGGTGAAGGTCCATTTTCTGTAGCTATTTCCTGCTGAGAGGGGGCGTCGTCAGGGGTGTCTACCCGGGGTCTCAAGGATTCTGGTGACATAGGTGTCTCTAGGTTCTGAATTCAAGGCAAGATAGATCTCTCCCACCTTCTGGTTGGTGAATGCCTGCATTCTGTTCTACAAAAAATTAGCTGTTTGGAGCAGCTGGCGGGATGGCGGGCAGGCGGGTCTCACGCTGTGCAGCGGCCTCTGCTTGGCTCGCGGCCCGAGGCAGTGATGGCAGCTCCTGCAACAGTGGCCGCCGGCTGGGAAAGGGGCAGCCGTGGCAAAGAAGGAGGAGGAGGAAGAGAGGGAGCAGAAGGCGGGGTGGCAGGAGAAGTGGAGATGAAAGATCAGCTTGGTTGAAAGAGTCAAAAGACAGAGAAAGGGGCTGAGGACCGTTTTGAGGGGGTGAAGAAGACTTTGCGAGGAGGATCTGATGAGTGGAACATGAGGAGTAAAGCAAAGGGCGGGAGTGAAGGGCCACTTCCTGGTTTGCTGGCAGAAATTACTGAGGTCAGTGAGGATGTTAAGATCAAAAGTCCCGTTTTCGGGCCATCTGGACCCATTCCAATTCATACTGAGGCCACGCCACGTTACAGAAGTAAATGAGGCATTTAGGACGCAGATTCTGGGACAGACCTAGCTTAGCCTGATTGGTGAGGAGACACCCTAGAGGTGTGCTAGGATCCGGTTTAGATTTTTGATTACCCATGCCTGGGGTCAGTAGCCAAGGCTAAGAACCAGCGTCCCAGTTGTTGAGCCAAGGCTACAGACGGGGAACCCGAGAGACAGCAGGGGATGTCTCCCCTACCTCCCAGGGTCTGGATGGAGGCCAAAAGGCTGGAGAACTGAGGGGGAGACAGGAACGTCTCCGCTGCCTCCCCAGTTTCGGAACCCTTTCTGGAGGGGCCTGGAGGGCTAAGCCCTGAAGGCAATCTCTGACGCGGGCCGCAGTTTACGGACAGAGATGCCAGAAAAACGACCGCCAGGAATCAGCACAGGCTGGGACTTACCGCTGACGCTGCCGGGCCGGAGAGAGGCCTGAGGGTCCTGAGCCACGAGAAGAGAAGAGGGGGGAATCCCACACTGTGAACGGTCAAATGGAGTGCTCACCCCTCCCGGGTTTCACAGCACCAAATGTAAGGTTCGAGGTGCAAGAAGCAGAGTTGGGGACCCAGGCAAGTTAAGAGAGGAAGTTTATTCCGCACTAACAGATTCATTATGAAAGAGGGTAGAAAAACCAGGATTAGAGGAGAAGGGGGAGGAGGAAGACCCAGCCGGGCTGCCTCGCAGACTGGGGAGAACAGCAACACATGCAGAGGTGAACGCGCCTTTTGAGGGGAGGAACGGGAAGGGGTGGGGCCCAGGGCAGAACGGGAAGGGGTGGGGCCCAGGGCACTCGGCATGCGCTGATTGGTGGTTCAATGTCTCGGGAATGTCCTGACCGCAGACACAGGTTACATCATACTCCACCCACCAGTTGGGGCAAGGGAGGATCTATCAATGAGGATTACCAAAATAAAATAAAATAAATTTTAAAAAGAAACTATAATAGATTAGATGAACTGATACATGTGAAGATGCTATCAACTATAAATAATGTCAAATATCAGCCTTATAATTTTGATATCTAAACATAATTTTCTTAGAGGATTTCATTTTAATGACAAGTAATTTATAAACTTGCCTTATATTAGTTTATTTTCTAAAAAAAAGTGATCCCATTATCATCTTTTGACTGTAGGAAGAGAGGAGAAACAGCAGGAGAAGGACAACTGGAGGAAAAGGTCATGGATATTGATTTGATTGTTCAGGTAGATGATGAACTGCCTCTGCAGAGGCATCCCCAAGGGCCACAGAACCCATTGATCAATTTAAGACTTTTACAAGTTTTCCTTTTTAGTATTGAAATCTGATCTTTGTTTCACAGGCATACATCAGTAGCTTTATAACTTTATTTTGTTAACTGTCATTTCCCCCCCATATTCAAGACTAGCAAAGCAGGTAATAGCTCTATGCTGGTGTTTGTCTTTGTATGTTAATGTAGCAAAGAAGAGCTAGGATAAGATGCCTGGAGAGGTCAAATCTGGAAAACAGAGATGGAGAGGAGAGGAAGCATAACTGCCACCCTAAGTCTGCTGTGGCCATTTATGCTTTTTTGGAATACTGTGTCAATTCCAGTAGAAAGAGGAACTTTTCTGGTAGACCAAGCTATTGGTTTTCTGTGATCCAGGTAAGCAGAGACATCCTTGGGTGTCAGAATCAGTTGTAAATGTGTTTAATCATAAAGTTGTAGAGTTTTCATTAGTAGCAACCATTATTATTACACTAAATGTGAGTAGAGTAAGGATTACTCTCACTCCAGGTATCTGTAGTGATGTTCAAGGCACATGGCAGAGGGACTGTAAAGCCAAAGTGAGAATTACAATCACCTGACAAGACAAGATGAAAGTCCACATCCCATATTTGCATATTTTTAAATCCTGGGGCACAAAGACACTGCATCAAAGTGAATAGGTTTATATAAAGGTGTTATCTGTTTTCAAGATATTTAAAACCCTTAGAGGAAAAATCTTTAAAACAAGGGATAAATCTCTACTTTGCTCATTAGAGAAAAGAATGGCAGAATGGTCTCTAATGCATAGATTTTTATATTTTAACTAGAGGTCCGGTGCACGAAATTCGTGCATGGGGAGGGGGTGTCCCTCAGCCCAGCCTGCACCCTCTCCTATCTGGGACCCCTTGAGGGATGTCCGACTGCCCATTTAAGCCCAATCCCAGTGGAATTGGGCCTAAACGGGCAGTTGGACATCCCTCTCACAATACAGGACTGCTGGCTCCCAACTGTTTGCCTGCCTGCCAGCCTGATCGCCCCCTAACCACTCCCCTGACAGCCTGATTGATGCCTAACTGCTCCCCTGCCAGCCTGTTTGCCCCTAACTGCCCTACCCTGAAGGCCTGGTCCCCCCCAACTGCTCTCCCCTGCAGGCCTGGGTCCCTCCCAACTGCCTTTCCCTGCAGGCCTGGTTGCCCCCAATTTCCCTCCTCTGCTAGCTTGGTCACCCCCAACTGTCCTCCCCTGCTGGCCTGATAGCCCACAACTGCCCTCCCTTGCAGGCCTGGTTCCTCCCAACTGCCTCCCCTGCTGGCCATCTTGTGGTGGCCATCTTGTGTCCACATGGGGGCAGGATCTTTGACCACATGGGGGCAGCCATCTTGTGTGTTGGAGTGATGGTCAATCTGCATGTTACTTTTATTAGATAGGATAGAGGCCTGGTGTACGGGTGGGGGCCAGCTGGTTTGCCCTGAAGGGTGTCCTGGATCAGGGTGGGGGTTCCCTTGGGGCGTGGGGCGGCCTGGGCGAGGGGCCTGTGGTGCTTTGCAGGGCGGCCATGCCCCCTGGCGACCCAAGCAGAGGCCCTGGTATCTGGGGTTTATTTATGTTCTACAATTGAAACTTTGTAGCCTTGAGTGGAGCCAAGCCTTCTGCTTGCTCTGTGGCGGCAGCCATTTCTGTTGGGATTTATGTATCTTCTATAATTGAAACTTTGCAGCCTAAGTGGAGGCCTGGGCCGTCCAGGGCTGCAGAATCTTGGCTTCCTCCATCGCCACGGGCAACCCTAGCCTCCTGCTCTTTCCAGCTCCGTGACTGCCACCATTTCTGTTTGGATTTATGTATCTTCTATCATTGAAACTTTGTAGCCTTGAGTGGAGGCCTAGGCCAGCAAGGGCAGGCGGAAAGCTTGGCTTCCTCCATTGCCGGGGAAACCCAAGCCTCCCTCCTGCTCTCTGTGGCCGTAGCCATCTTGGTTGGGTTTATTTGCATATTCGCTCCTGATTGGCTGGTGGGCGTGGCTTGTGGTCATGGCTTGTGGGTGTAGCAGAGTGATGGTTAATTTGCATATTACCCTTTTATTAGATAGGATTCTTTCTTTTTTTCCAGATGTTTATTTCCCCATTTTATTTGTAGTACAGCATGTGTAGCTGGGGGTGAAGATACACTAGGAAGAATTATGTAATATATAATGACATTGAAGATAATTATTATACCAAAACAGACTGACTCTCAAGAAGAAATTTGCTTTAATTTTATTATTTATATTATTAAGGATTTATTTACTGCATGCAGTGCAAAAGGCATTGCAAAATGTTATTCTATACTTTTGCAAATAATTCAAACGTAGATAAATTTGAAATTTTAATTGGGCCTATGTGACAAATATTTTCTTCAGTAAAGTAGATTCCTCCCTTCCCCAGGCCACCTGTAATAAATAAGAAGTAAGAAAAGTAAAATACATTGGTGGTTGGAAAATTAAATTTGTTTGTTTGATTTAGTATAAATATATCACCCAACATTTTTTGGAGTGACTTAGTTACTGATTCCAAAGATTGTTGTACATGCTAAGAATATAGAGTAAATATATTAACAAATAATCATTCCTGGAATTATTTGAGAAGTGATATTATCCTTATTCTAAGAGGTATGTTATGTTTACTCATTCTTTCTTCCCCGTGATTTACTTGCTTATGACCAGTAAATAATAGAACTGCTTAATTATTCTATTCACTTAAAAAAATCTTGCCCAGCTAGTGTTGCTCAGTGGTTAAACATCGACCTATGAACTAGGAGGGCACGTTTCGGTTCCCGGTCAGGGCATATGCCTGGGGTTGTAGACTTGATCCCTAGTAGGGGGTGTGCAGGAGGCAGCCAATCAATGATTCTCTCTCATCATTGATGTTCCTCTCTCTCCCTCTCCCTTCCTCTCTGAAATCAATAAAAAAAATTATTTAAAAAAATCTTCCTCTTTGAATGTTGCCAGCTTTTTAAACTGCATTATTAATTCTTTTTTATAGTAACTCCCAAAGCAGTAGTTTTAGTCTTGGTGTCATGAGCCATTGGTGTGTCATCATCATCTGTGCAAGAGAAAGAAAAGGATCATAACTCATAAAATGGGATGTGGGTGGGATTGAGCATAACTCACAGCCAGCCCTGCAGGTGTGCCTTGACCAGTAAAATATCTTTGATGCCCATGGGCATCAAGTATGTCCTTTCAGAACAAAGGTTGAGGTCATGTTAACCCAGATGTTCTGCCAGCATGGAATACAGTGTTATTACTACAAGTGGGTATCTCATAAAGGCCCCGGATGATGAAATGACCATGATGATGACAATGAAGGATTAAGTGCAGATGATAATGTGCCTTTGTTCTCAAGTAGTTCCCAATTTTCTCTACTTCATCTCTTCTTAGCCTAAATCCAGAAAAATTGGGAAGTTGGAAAGCCGAAGACTTCTTTGTCCTAGAAAGAGCAATGAAAGGTAAGAGGTAAGATATACCAACTCTTCTCCTCTGCTTGTTTTACCTGTTGCCCTGGATAGAAGTAAGAGCTGCTTTCACATGTCTGGAACCCCTCCAGAGCCCATCAGTATTAGGTCGAAGTTCAGCATGACCAGAGAAGATATGGGTCTTGCTCTTTGGCAGACACTGTGCATTGCCTACTCAACAGCCAGCCATATCCCCAATTATTCTCTGTTTACTCTGCACCCATGCGTTCAAAGAAATTAGCTCCTTCCCAGCTCTGGGGGGTGGAACATATTGGTCAAAGGCAATCATAGTGGTCTACTTCTCTTTGTCAGTCACTGGTTTAAGCACTTAGCACATTGACCTAGTCCATATCTGAGGGTAAGTCTGCTGGGCAAGTCTAGGAAAGCTTTTCCTCATTGATTAAACATAAAAAAGATGACTTTGTTTGAGAAGTGTCTATTTAGGTATTTTGCCCATTTTTAAATTGTATTGTCTCCCTTTTGTTAAATTGTATGAGTTCCTTATATATTTTGGAAATTAACCCCTTATCAGATGTATCATTGGCAGATATATTCTTCCATACAGTGAGATCCCTTTTCTATTTGTTGATGGTTTGTAGAAGCTTTTTATTTTTATTTAGTCCCATTTTTAAATTTTTTCCTTTGCTTCCCTTGCCTTAGGAGATGTATTCAGCAAACATATTGCTATGAGATATGTCTGAGATTTTGCTGTCTATGGTTTCTTCTAGGATTTGTATGGTTTTCAGAGAGATGCAAATTAAAACAACAATGAGGTATCACCTCACACCTGTCAGAATGGCTACCATCAACAAATCAACAAATGACAAGTGCTGGCCAGGAAGTGGAGAAAAGTGTACCCTAGTACACTGCTGGTGGGAATGCAGACTGGTGCAGTCATTATAGAAAACAGTATGGAGTTTCTTTAAAAAATTAAGTATGGAACTGCCATTTGACCCAGTGATCCCACTTCTAAGAATATATCCTAAGAGACCTGAAATACCAATCAGAAAGAATGTATGCACACTATTGTTCATAGCAGAGCAATTTACAATAGCTAAGATCTGAAAACAGCCCAAATGCCCATCAGTAGATGAGTGGATAAAAAAAAGTGGTACATGTACACCATGGAATACTATGCAGCAATAAAAAAGAAGGATCTCTTACCCTTTGAGACAGCATGGAGGGACCTAGAGAGTATTATCATAAGTGAAATAAGCCAGTCAGAGAAAGACAAGTATCACATGATCTCACTTGTATGTGGAATCTAATGAACAAAATAAACTGACAAATAGATCCAGAGACATGGAAGCATGCAACAGACTATCGAATTGTAGAGGGAAAGTGGGGGTGGGTGGGTGGGAAGAGATCAACCAAAGAACCTGTATGCAGAGAAACCAAGATGGCGGCGTAGGTAAACACCTAAACTGCTGCCTCGCACAACAATTTCAAAACTACAACTAAAAGACAAAACGGACATCATCCAGAACCACAGGAAGGCTGGCTGAGTGGAAATTCTACAACTAGAAGGAAAAAGAAAAGCACACTGAGACTCACAGGAGCTGCAGGAGGCAGAGGTACTGAGACGTGCACGTGCGGGAGGACTGGCAACTGAGTGCGCGGCTGGCTTTCTCAAGTGGGAGGGAGACAAAAGCTCCCGACTGCACTGAACTCCAGTTCCAGGCAAGACTCTGGGGACCCAGACTCATACGGGGTGAAACTGGACTGTCAGGAAAGAGAAAAGCACACTAAAACTCAGAGGAACTGCGGAAGGCAGAGGTATCGAGGCGTGCACACAGAGAGGGTGGGCAACTGAGTATGGGGCTGGCTTTCTCAAGCGGGAGGGAGACAAAAGCTCCCGACTGTGCTGAACTCCAGTTCCGGGTGAGACTCTGGAGACCCGGACTCATTCGGGGAGAAACTAGACTGTCTGACAGCGGGCGGAATCGAGGGCGGCTTTCTCTCAGAGGTGCTTGCAGCGATTACCACAGGACACTGAGACACAGGGGGCTATTAGAGCAGGGCTGATGGGAAACCAATGCTGTCTGCTCCGCCCTGAGACTCCACCCCATCCAAGCTGAGCACAGAGGCTTTTGCAAGTCTTGTCTCATAAGGGTGTCTCAGCACAGAAATTCTCCCAATGTAGACACAGCTGATCCTCACAGCCAATTAGCCTGGAGGGCAATTCCTCCCAGTGATACCAACAACAATCAAGACTTAACTACAACAAGACTGTGCACACAGCCCACAAAGGGGTGCACCAAGAGTGTCCACCTCAGGTAACTGGGAAGGCTGAGCCACTGGGCCCTATAGGACACCTAGCACACAAAGCCACTCTATCAACTCAGGGAAGCAGCCAAAATGTGGAGAAAAGAAACAGATCACAAATGAAAGAAATGGAGGAAAGCAAACGACTGGATATAGGGTTCAAAACCACGGTTATAAGGTTTTTCAAGAATTTTCTAGAAAAGGCTGATAAATTTAGCGAGACCCTCTAGGATATGAAAAAGGACCAACTAGAAATTAAGCATACACTGACTGAAATAAAAAATATTATACAGAGATCTAACAGCAGACTAGAGGATCGCAAGAATCAAGTCAAAGATTTGAAATACAAAGAAGCAAAAAACATTCAACTGGAAAGAAAAAAGAAAAAAGAATCCAAAAATATGAAGATAGTGTAAGGAGCCTCTGGGACAACTTCAAGCGTACCAACATCAGAATTATAGGGGTGCCAAAAGAAGAGAGAGAGCAAGATACTGAAAACCTATTTGAAGAAATAATGACTGAAAACTTCCCCCACCTGGTGAAAGAAATAGACTTACAAGTCCAGGAAGTGCAGAGAACCCCAAACAAAAGGTATCCAAAGAGGACCACACCAAGACACATCATAATTAAAATACAAAGAGCAAAAGACAAAGAGAGAATTTTAAAAAGCAGCAAGAGAAAAACAGTTAATTACCTACAAGGGAGTACCCATACGACTGTCAGCTGATTTCTCAACAGAAACTATGCAGGCCAGACGGGAGTGGCAAGAAATATTCAAAGTGATGAATAGCAAGAACCTACAACCAAGATTACTCTACCCAGCAAAGCTATCATTCAGAATTGAAGGACAGATAAATAGCTTCACAGACAAGAAGAAGCTAAAGGAGTTCATCACCACCAAACTGTATTATATGAAATGCTGAAAGGTATTCTTTAAGAAGAGGAAGAAGAAGAAAAAGGTAAAGATAAAAATTATGAACAATAAATACATATCTATCAACAAGTGAATCTAAAAATCAAGTGAATAAAAAAATCTGATGAACAGAATAAACTGGTGAATATAATAGCATCAGGGGCATAGAAAGGGAGTGGACTGACAATTCTCGGGGGGAAAGGGGTGTGGGGGGTGCGGGAAGAGACTGGACAAAAATCGTACACCTATGGATGAGGACAGTGGGGGTGGTGGTAAGGGCAGAGGGTGGGGTGGGAACCAGGTGGAGGTGAGCTATGGGGGAAAAAGAGGAACAATTGTAATAATCTGAACAATAGATTTATTAAATTAAAAAAAAAGAACCTATATGCATAACTCATTGACACAGACAATACAGCGATGAAGGCCTCGGGTGAGGGATGGGGCAGGCTAGAAGGGATCAATGGGGGGAAAAGAGGGACATATGTGATACTTTCAACAATGAAGATTTAATTTCTTAAAAATCAATAAAGTATCTTTTAAAAAATTCTTAACAAAAAGTAAAATAAAGAAAAAAGAAAAAAATATCACCAAGTCCTTCAGTGTCCTGGTAAGACTTGAAGGGCCACTGGGATGATGAAAAGACAGTTGTATGCAGTCATGGAAGGGATGTAAAGGTCTAGGGCAGCTGTGGGCAAACTACGGCCCGCGGGCCGGATCCGGCTGTTCTATCCGGTTCTCTTGCTCTCCCCTCCGCTCTACTTTGAATTTATATTAGTTCACACAAACACTCCATCCATGCTTTTGTTCCGGCCCTCCGGTCCAGTTTAAGAACCCATTGTGGCCCTCGAGTCAAAAAGTTTGCCCACCCCTGGTCTAGGGGCTTTGTATGTAGACTTTCAAGCAATCTATTATTTTTAGCTAGGCGTTCATCATCACTGCCCAAGTTTCCTATAATTCTAATTCCTACGAATTTTAGAGATTTTATGGTATAAATCATCTCACTCCTAGACTCCCCTCACAGCTGGTTTAGGATTCAATTTTCACAAGTCTACTAAGTTATCACTCATCCATCTGCTTTATAGTTTTGTTTTCATGGGTATATGCTTATCTTTTGCTTTATTTATTTATTTATTTATTTATTTATTTATTTATTTATTTATATTGATTTTACAGAGAAAGGTAAGGAAAGAGAAAGAAACATCAATCTATTGTTCTACCCACCTATGCATTCATTGGTTGATTCCTTAAAAAATAAGTATTGATTGATTGATTTGAGAGAGTAAGAGAGAAAAAGAAACATCAATTTATTGCTCCTCCCATTTATACATTCATCTTTTGATTCTTGTTATGTGCCCAAACCTACAATCTTGGCTTTTGGGGACAACACTGTAACCAACTGAGCTACCTGTCCAGGGCCTAAATTTATTTATTTTTAAAATTTTACTGTCATTTTCAAAGGGTTTGGGGAAAAATTGGAGTAAATGTGTGCTACATTATCTTAAAGCAGAAGTTAATAAGGAGTTTTTGCAAAGAAGAGCAACATGATAAAAACTGAGGTCATCTATAAAACACAGGCTAAATTAGAGGGATAGAAACTTAAGTCATGGAGTCAGGACAGCACATAAAAAACCAAAAGGGAGCCTGGCTGGTGTGGCTAAATTATTGAACATCGACCTATTAAGTCATGGTTTGATTCCCAGTCAGGCACATGCCCAGGCTGAGGGCCTGATCCCTAGTGGGGGATGTGCAGGAGGCAGCTGATCAATGATTCTCTCTCATCATTGATATTTCTATCTCTCTCTCCCTCTCCCTTCCTCTCTGAAATCAATAAAAATATATACCTTTTTAAAACCCAAAAGGGAGAAAATTAAAGGTTTAAAATATGGTTGTGGAAAAGATAATGAAAAGGAAGAGCAAGACCTTTAAAAAAAAAAGCAAAAAAATAAAGGAATTTGTTGACCAATTGACCAAAGGGAAGAAAGAGAAATTCGTGTGCTGTTGAACTTGAAACAGAATGATTGACAGCATCCTATGAAATTATAAGGAATATGAAAAGCAGGAAGCCCTGGCTGGGTAGTTCAGTTGGTAGAGCATTGTGCCAACATGCCAAGGTTGCAGGTTCAATCCTCAGTCAAGGCACATACAAGAATCAACCAATGAATTCGTAAATAAGTGGAACAACAAATCAATGTTTTTCTCTCTCTCTCTCTTATTCTCTCTCTCCCCATCCTCTCTAAAAATCAATTGATACATTTAAAAAATTAAAAGAAAAAGAGGAGGAAAAGGTTTTGAGAGCAGCTGATGGGTTCTGTGTTTTTTGTTGTTGTTGCTGTTGTTTTATTTGAAAGAGAGAGAGAGAGAGAGACATTGATGTACAACTGCTTGCCTTCTGCACTCATCCCAACTGGGAATTGAACCCACCATCTGTCAGTGTACAGGACAATGTTCCAACCAAATGAGCCACACCAGTCAGGGTGGGTTCTGTTTTTATAATGGTGACCATTGAAAACAAGGGGGAAAGTATATTATTCTTCTAGAGTATGAAAAATATTTGGAATATATAATCAAGAATTTCTAAGTGTAACATTGGAAATGAATAAACTCAGAGATTTACGTGGTAATGTCCTCTCTTTGTTCATATGAAGGTCACAATTTTTGAAGAAAAGTGTTTTTATTTTCTGGGGAGAGTAAATCAGAGGATTTCTGATTTGGGAGTTACCAGGCATAGTTTCAGTTTGGGGTACCACAATAAAATCAGGAAGTTAAGAAAAATCCTGCAGCTTTTTCACCCTACTGTTAGCCAGACTGCCTTTTTAGTCAAGAGATCTTAAGAGCCTTTTTAAAGAAATCTGACTAGCCCAAGAGGAAAACCTAAATATACAGGCAACAGAGGCTCCCTGTGCCAGTTCCAAATCTCCATAGAAACAGAATCAATAGGATATATGTATATTTATTTTAAGGACTTGGCTTATACAATTGTGGGGGCCAGATAGCCCCAAATCTATTGAGCAGACCAGCAGACTGGAAACTCAGGCAAGAGTTGATGTTGCAGTCTTCACTCTGAAATCTGAAGGGCAGGTCAACAGGCTGGAAACAGAGGCAGGATTTTGCCTGGGAAACCTGTTTTTTGCTCTTAAGGTCTTCATTTGACTCGATGAGACCCATCCACATTATTGAGGGTACACTCCTTTAAAGTCAGCTGATTGTAGATATTAATCACATATATAAAACTAGAGGCCGGTGCATGAAATTCGTGCACTGGTGTGTGGGGGTCTCCTCAACCTGGCCTGTGCCGTCTCACAGTCCAGGATCCCTCGCTCCTTACTGACCGCCTGTGCACTGCTCCTTACCTACCACTCGGCTCGCTGCTCCTTAGCACTGCCACAGAGGCGAGAGAGACTCCTGTCACCGCCGCTGTACTCACCAGCTGTGAGCCCGGCGCGGCGCTCCCCCTGTGGGAGCACACTAACCACCAGGGGGCCGCTCCTGCATTGAGCGTCTGCCCCGGTGGTCAGTGTGCATCATAGCGACTGGTCGTTCTGGTCATTCCGCTGTAATGGTTGCTTAGGCTTTTATTATACAGATACCTTCACACCAATGTCTAGAGTAGTGTTTGATCAGACAACTGGGCACCAGAGCCCTAGCCAAATTGGCATATAACATTTAACTCTCACACTCCTTATTGAAACTGCCTAACTAGATTGCCCCTACACCAAAACCCACCATCCATGAGGCCCACTCATGGTCTGCTTTTTAAATGCCCCCTTGCTGAAGAAAGAACAGTTAACCAAGAATCAGTAGATATCTGAAGAAAGTAATTTGGAGTAAACAGAAAAAATTCAGGGAGAAGAAAACAGCAATAAATTATGATTGATATCCTGAGGGAGATAAGAGAAGATAATTCAATTATGAAACAAGAAAGAAACTACTGGGGAACAAAGGAGGTCAGAGAACAAAAAGGAGCTCTTGGAAACTATAAAAATCATAACAAATGAAAAACTCAGTAAGAGAGTTTTAATATAAAAATGAGGAAATCTCTAAGAAAGTAAGCAAAACAACAAAGAGATGGAAAATTGACAAGGAAAAAAACAAAAGGAGGACAATTTAGGAGGATTGACATCTGAACAAGATTTCCAAAGAAAATGGAGAAACTATCAAAGAGGGGAAACTATCAAAGAAATATATTTTTTAAATTTCCAAGCATTAAATGTCATGAATTTCCAGATTGAAAAAGCTTACCAAGTTCCCAACCCAGTGGATAAATATATATCCACACCAAGCCACTTCATCGTGAAATTTAAGAAAACAAAGATAAGAGAGTAAAGCTTTGGGTAAGGGGTGGGGGGTGGAGGGGGGAAGATAGATTACATGCAAAGGATCCAGAATTAGACTGACTTCAGGCTTCTCAACAGCATCTGTAGAAGGCAATGGAAAAATGTGTTTAAAACTCTAAGTAAAAAGATATTTTAACCTAGAATTCTATTCCCAACCAAACCTAACAAATTTAAGGGTAGAAGAATAATGTTTTCAGAAATGAAAGTTCTCCAAAAATTCACTTCCCAACCACTTTTTCTCAGCAAGTAGTGGAGAATGTACTCCTTTTTTGAAAAGAAAAAAAGAGGGGGGGGGAGTAATAAAAAAAAAGCGGGGCGGGGGGGGAAGGACATGAAATTTAGGAATCAAGGGATCTAACAAAAGAGACAGGCAAAGGGAATGCTTAACAAGATAGTGAAGGAAGACCCCAGGACACAGCTGTACCAGACAGAGAATAAGGTCAGAGGGCTCTGGGAGACATGTCCCCACAAATATGAAATTGAGAGGGCACCTGGCACATTAAGGGGAAAGTTACACCTCTTGGGGACAGAAAACTAAGCAAATTAAAAAAACAAACATACAAGAAAATTATTAAAGCCAGGAAAAGTGAAAGGTTATTAAAGATAAGTAATAGCGTCAGTACTACTTGGCTCAGGTATTAACAGTATTTATCTAATTAAAATAATGTAAATAGTGAATATTGTTTAACCAAATTACATATTTGTGTGGATGACATATATTTGTGGTGCAGGCAAGGAAGTGGAGAAAGAGAAAATCCTAATCATGCATTATAGAAACAGATAAAATATAATACCAAAAAATCAAGAAGCAGCAGTCCAGTAATGTTATTTAAAAGGTTAGAGGCAAATTACAGTAAAACAAACGAAAAGTTAAAAGGGTTTGTCTTGTGGAGGAAAAAAATAGGAACAAGAAGAGGACTGCTGTTTTTCATAAGCTTTGTAAAACTGTTTGATCCTTCTTGCAAACATAATTTTGATAAAAATTCAAAATTAGAAAAAACACACACCCAACTTCCCAAACCTGTAGGATAAAACCCAAACTCCTGGCAGTCTAAGAACTCGGCTTATGAAGTCAGAGTGACCTGGGTTTTAATATCAGCGTTGCCACTTACCAGCTATGTAACCCTGGGCAAGTTATCAAAGTTTTCCAAACTCTGTGAAAAGGGGATAATAATAGTTCTCATGGTAACGGTAAATACTGGCTGATTCACAGCCCTGATTGTAAAGAATGAATAAAATAACCCGTGTAAAGTCTAAGCTTTATGCTTGATACATACTTAGTGATCTATAAACTTTCAGTAATGTTTTTTGCTATTATCAAGCTGACATTCAAGGTTCTTTGTAATCGCTCCAATTTGCTTTTCTAACCTCATCTCTTATTATTCTCCAGACTCTAAGCTTGGGCCAGGCAGTTCTCAACCTTTCTGAAATATACCAGGCTCCCTCCGTCTCCCTGCTGTTGCTTGTGCAATTGTTTGTTTTCCCGTTCACCACCCTATTTTGGTTGAAATAACAATGGAAATGAAATAAATGTATTACACCCTGTAAATAAGTGGACAATATTTACATTCATAGGATCAAAATCCAAGATGTAAATATTTTCTCTCGGGGCTAAGGGCTGAAAGGAGGAGTTCCATTTTTGCTCAAGACATGTTAATCTTGCCGTTGCTCAGGGTTGCCATGGCTCCTGTTTGGGGCTTCCAGGACTCCAGCTTATGCCACTACATCTGAATAAATGAAAATAACCCCACTTGCCTGAGATGGAGACAGGCAGGGTAAGATTGTTGTGAGATAGGTCAATGCTGGAACTAGAACTGTAAGCCAAGATTTTTGTATCTCAGTTACAAACTGAGCCTGGCTATCCCTGACATTGCCTATATCCAGCTTCATATTTTTCCTGGGGATCAGGGAGCAATTTATTTTGTAAACAAAGAGATACTCTTTTCTATTTCCTGTGGTATAATTTAAATGGGTGAAAAAATAGTAACCATTTGCTTGTGGTTTTTTTTTTTTTAAATAAAGGATTTGATTTTGTATGTAATTTGTTAGAGCCAATTATTATTTTTTTTTAATTTTAATCTTCTCCCAAGGACATGTTTTTTTTTGTTGTTGTTTTGTTTTGTTTTAATTGATTTTTAGAGAGGGAGGGAGAGAGAGGAGAGAGAGAAACATCAATGTGAGAGAGAAACTTCAGTTGGTTACTTCTTGTATGTGCCCGGACCAGAGATCAAACCCACAACCTAGATATGTGCCCTGACCAGGAATCAAACCTGCAACCTTTGGTCACTTCAACCAACTGAGCCACTCATCCAGGGCATCAGAGCCAATTATTTTATTAGAAAAACTTCATTACACTTTAAAATAAGTCCTAGTCTAAAAAGCTAAAGATGAAACCAATGAAAATTAAGGTACTTAACTTTAACAAGTCACACTGTTCTGTCAACTTTGAGTTTTCAAATTCACAGACATAAATAGAAAAGTCCCTTGAACATCAATGAAAATCTTGTACTTATGAGAATCACTAGCCTATCTGATGACATTTATGTCTCGTGGTATTTTCTTAGTTCTTGTCTAGCCTCTTAGAGACTTTCAGTCTCTGGTGGATACTAGAAGTAAATAGAAATATGGGAATAGTGTTCATTGCTCTTGATTGCTTAAAATGGTCACAAGATTTCATAATTTTATAAATAACTTTATAAGATTTTTTTTCCACAGATTTAAAGTAAAAGAGGGATAATATTATCTTCTAACCGTCATTCTAAATTGAATTCAGGTAGATTATTAAGAATCTTACGCAAATTCAACAGAATTTCATTATTTATTATTCTTGCCGTCAATGTTTTGTTGATACTTACCTGGCAGGGGAGATGTCATAATGACGAAGGTGGTTTTCCCAGGGTGAGGCTTATCCATTGCATTCCAGATGTGCTGACAGCTGAAATTTCTCCAAATGTGGGAAACTTGACTGCATAATTTGTGGTAGTTGGGTATTGTTGATATTTGCTGACACTTTGTGAATATCCTTAAGACATATGATAATAAATCAGTTGTTATAAGGTGTATATTTGTATGGACTAGCAATATTCTCTTCCCTCATGGGGTAAATAATTTGTGAAAGGTTATTTCATATGAGCTGTGTTAATTTTTTAAAATATCAACAATGAAGTGAGAGATGAGAACACTGTAATGCAAAATAGAACATTTAAAACCCTCACGTTCCCTTTGCAAACCCTTATTTCCTTGGCTTTCAGGAGGAATAAGGGACATTTAGGTGAGCAAAATATCCCTAACACTTACCCTTGCGTTTCAAACTCAGTCCTGTTTCTATGTTCTCTCTCCCAAGCCAAATACTATTGCTTAGGATACTTCAGGAACAATTAGAGTGCCGTTCAATCTTCATTTTAAATAATTTCTTATAAACTGAGTATTAACCTATCATTGCCCTTTATTTCTTATTACCTTTTTGCTTATTAATATCTTTGTTAATTTGAATATATCTGCTTGCTTAAATCTCATGTTAACAAAGTCTTGGATAGTAGACAAAAATATGTTGCCAGTGAAAAGTTGCCAACTACAGGTTGGGACTGTTCTTAAAATAAGAAGGTCAAATCCAAAAAAGGACCCATAACTAAGTTCCCAGGACCCTCTAGTATGCACTGGATACCAATGATTAAATATGAAAGTAATACTGAATATGTACCTTTTATGGTTCAGAAATTTCATCTAATAATTGCATCTTCCTTGAGTTCAATACTACGACTTCAAATATAAGGGCTGCCAACTTTTCAATTAACAGATTGGGGAACATTGTTGAAAAATTGGCAGTTGTCAAGTGGTAATCCCACTAATGGATATTATGTATGATAAATTAATTCTGAGGTTTAACTTCTGTGTGGAGTAGAAAACAATTAGAAAGACAAAGAGAAAGCAAAGAGTAAAAAGACAATTGCACAAGGTACAAATTTTAAAAAATGATTTATAGCCTCTGATAAAGAAGAGGACAAGAAGACATAGACATTTCAGGAAATATGGCAAGTGACACACAAGATGACTATCTCCCTAGATTGCCTCAAGTGTCCAAGTGACATGAAATTCTGCCTTGCACAAGCACATGACGTGAGTACAAAAGCTTTTTGTTCATGATTTTACTGCTATCTATGCAGGACTCATTCAATTACATGTGATGACCTCTCACTTTTTCTATAGTAACATCTACAGAATGTTTACTTTGCATTTTCCAGAGCAGCAGTCTAATGGCCAACAAGGCCTTACACCCCTTCCCACCAAGTGGTACCCAAGGAACCCTATTCTTGATTGCAGCTGATAACTGATCATTAGGTTTAATAATTCCTAATTCCTTTACTTTTCATATTCAACTTTTTCCTTCTCTCTTTCAACTACTGGTGATACACACATTGGGGTAAAACACTTGACACATTACTTCTGGTTTAGTATTCCTCATGTGTGCTTTTTAGACATTAATTCAACCTAGTTCCCTGAGGGCCTACAAGGAAGCACTGTTGTTTTTTGTTGTTGTTTATTCTGCAGAAGGAAACAATGACAATGGAATAATGATGACAGACAGTAGTAGTGGAAAGGAATAATAATAAACGCTCCTGATTTATTCTGAGCTAAGAAGCTTTTCTGCCTTTCCTCACACCTAAATTCACACTAGTAAGTATTTTAGGGAAAACTTGTTTCCTTGAGGAGGTTAATATTCTAATTCATAATATTAGAATATGTTCTTATTAACTGTTTTCTTATAGGTGTAACATTATATTAAATTAAAATACAATCATATAAGAAAAAGTCCACTTTCAGCTTATTTGGTTTGACAAAAATATTATTTTGTTATTTATTATTAAATAATAAAAATATTATTTTTCTTTTTAGACAAAATTCATTCATAATTAGACCAAAATAATTCTAATTTGACCCATTGGCTTTCAAGTCCTATAATTGATTATCCTTCTTATAGAATTTTAATGTATTGAGACAATTTAAAATATAGCCACTTAGCCTTTAAAATCCATACATAAGTGGATATAAAACAGTTAAACAACAAAAAACCTCAGCCACTGGTTGTTTTAACTACATTTACTGAGGCCAAGGAGTACATTGCTAGTGATATACAAACAAAACAAAACAAAACAAAACGAAACAAAACAAAACAGAACAAAAAACATATAAAACATTCTTTGGGAGGAATAATGAAGTAGATGCCTGAGATTTATCCTTTCTTCCAAATTCCACATCAAGACAAAGAGAATTTTACTCTTAAAGGCAGATGCTGTAGGCCTGTTTTTGCAGAAAGGCAAAAGACTTTCCAAATCTTTTTAATAGCTAATAGGAACAGAAGCAGCAAAGTACAGAAATCAAATTGATGAAGATACTCTCATCTAAAATTTGTATTTTTAAATAACTGCAGACAAAGAAATGAAAAGAGTAAGAATGTTCCACAGATATCATATCAGACAGAAAACATTTAGCATGGGCCAGTTTGGAATGGATTGATAAACAGGAATGATAGAAGCAAAGGAAGCATAGGACATGGGTAAAATCAGGAGAAAAACAGTTTCCTCTGTCAGCAGTGCCATTCCACCCATCAGATGAACAATCAGGGGTGGGCAAACTTTTTGACTCGAGGGCCACAATGGGTTCTTAAACTGGACCGGAGGGCCGGAACAAAAGCATGAATGGAGTGTTTGTGTGAACTAATATAAATTCAAAGTAAAGGAGTGGAGGGGAGAGCAAGAGAACCCTCCACTCTTTCGGCTCCGTGGGCCGGATAGAACAGCCGAATGGGCCGGATCCGGCCTACGGGCCGTAGTTTGCCCACGACTGATTCTAGACTAATTGTGGTAATCTCCTTTACCTTGCCAATAAATTTAGGAATAGACATGTTACCTAGTGAGAAAAGTCTGGAGGGTGGGGTGAGGTCTAGGAAAGGTTTCCTCACTCTTGTGAAAGAAAAAGAAATGAACTTCCTTCTTTCATTGGGAATATACTCAACCAAACCTATACTCGAAGTTGGCAGAGTGGATGAATGGAAGGAACGTCAGTATTTGATGACATTGCTGAATAACTAAATCAACCAATTTTGAATCCTGCCCTACCTTTATACTTCCACTTATTAGAATGTTTCCTTATGTTTAAACCTAAATCAGGATTTTCTGCTAACTGTTAACCAAAAATTTTCTAATAGATAAAATAAATGAAGACTATTGGGTATTTCACCAAAACTCTTGCATGGATGTATTTTAATTATGGTTTCCATCCCTGGCCCATCCACTGTCAGGGTACATACAAGAATCTCTCTAAAATCAATTAATAAAACACTCATTATGGTTTCCATAATAAATATTTATACTTAGTTCATCACACAATTTGGGTTCTTTTTTCAATTCTCAGTGATCTTGAGTCCTAACTCAAGAATTCCTTGCTGGAGGAACATGGTGGTCTCCTCTGCATAAGAACCCTGGAGCTAGGCTCTGCTGTGGGCCTTTTATATATAAACTAGTGGCCCGGTGCACAAAATTCATGCACATTAAAAGGGGGACCCAGAGTCAAGTCCCCGCCCACCCACATGTACCTCAAAATCATGTGAGACCCAGACCTGGCCGCCCCTCCCCCCCATTGGTCTAGATCCAGACCCAGCCAGTCCCACCCTTGTCAAGCCCCACTGGTAGGGGGGTGCAGCCTCAGGTCCCCCGGCCTGGCGCTGGAGTGGGGGGAGCAGCCTGAGGTCCCCTAGCCCAGCACCAGGATGGGAAGCACACCTTGAGGTCCCCCATCAAGCTCCGCCAGGTGGGGGGCGTGGCCTCAGGTCCCCCGGCCTGGTGCCAAGGCAGGAGGTGCGGCCTGAGGTCCCCAAGCCTGACGCCAGGGCGGGGGGCATGGCCTGAGGTCCCCTGTCAAACCCTGCCAGGTGGGGGGGCATGGCCTGAGGTCCCCTGTCAAGCCCCACAGGGGCGGAGGAGGGTGTAGCCTCAGGTCCCTGCTGATTGCTAGTTAAGGCTCCTTATGGGAACTTGGCCTCAGCTGTGGGTGCAGCCATCTTTGTGATGGAGTGATGGTCAATTAGCATATTTCCTCTTTATTAGATAGGATTTTTTACTTTCTTTCATCCAGATCCCCTTCCCTCTGACAGCTGTCAGTTTGTTCCATGTACCCATGCCTCTGTTTCTATTGTGTTTGTCAGTTTATTTTGTTTATTAGATTCCGTATAAAAGCAAGATCATATGGTATTTGTCTTTCTCTGACTGGCTTATTTCACTTAGCATAATACTCTCTAGGTCCATCCATGCAGTCGCAAAAGGTCAGATTTCCTTCTTTTTCAGGGCCAAATAATATTCTGCTGTGTAAGTGTACTACAGTGATAAGCTGAATATTCACAATAGACCAAAACAGTCCAGGTCTTATTTCCTCTTCCTCCATTGAAATTCATTGGAACAAATGGAAGAGCTAGACATTGTCTTTAGTACTTGGCTACTCCTCCTCATCCAAAATGAACATTTATGTCTCAAGAAGAAATAAAGAGGCTGTGTTCTAAAAAAACAAAAACAAAAAAACAGAAAAAGAATCCCTTTATATCTTGTTTAGTAGAAAGGTACCTTAACCGATTGACTCAATATCTTTGTAACCAAGATTTTGGTGTTCAGTATGAGAGGATAAGCAAGTAGCAGCAGTTACAGAATAATGCTTAAAGCATCTATGAATGTGTCACATGTTTTTTCTCCTAGATTATATAACAAACTAGAGGCCCGGTGCTCAAAATTCATGTACAGGTAGGATCCCTAGGCCTGGCCTGCAATTGGGGGCCTTCTGGCTGCCAGCCAGGTTCTCCCTTCCCTGGCTGCAGGCTGCCGGCCGGGGCCTTCCTTTGTTCCGCGCCACCCCCTGCTGGTCAGCGCACATAATAGTGAGTGATTGAACTCCTGGTCTCCTGGTTGAACTCCAAGGGGGCACTTTGCATATTAGCCTTTTAAATATATAGATGAGCTAATAAAGATGTCATAAACCAGCAAACTTGATATTTTAATAATGTGACCAGAAACATAAGTAGAATTTATTTTTCTCCTCACCTTTTCTCCATCTGGTAGCTATCTTATTAATAACTTAGTATGTTCTCCATTCTATGCTGATAATTGAGAGCTAAGCATTCACTATAGATATCAGCATTCATGTTGCTGGGATTATGAACAACGAATATTAAAGAATAGTTCTGTTATTTCAGGGATCTGCAAGCCAATATTTCTGAAACTGAAAAATTACAGATCTTTCAGAAAGAATATCATTGAATTAAAATTTGACCTTTTAGCATGTCAAGAACCACCCCTACAGTGACTGCAATCTATGACAGGTTTGAATAGTAAAGTGAAGTAGGATGACCTCTAACCTAGGGTTTCTTACATTCTGTGGGGCTCCTTTGTGTGTATCAGGACTCCTCTGCCACATTGCCAGGACTTTTCATCCTTAATTTGACCCTAATAACAAATAGCACACAGGTAACAAAGGGGAAAATATGGTAGGAGAGACAGGAATTCTTGCAGCTAGCATTCTTAGGAATACATTTTTTCCTTTTATACTTATAGTCTTTCTATAATGTTTAACTGACCTAAGTGCACCTTATAGTGCAGCTAAGCTATTTCAACCTCTTGACCTCTATTACTTCCCACTTGAAATAAATCTCATGCTTTTGTCTGGGTTACTGTTTTTTGGGGGTTGGTTTTTTTTTGCCCATAGTTCTGATTTATTATCCTCTGACAGCCAGAATAATTCTTTAAAATAATTTGCATGCATGTCATTTTCCACCATTTTACTCTCAACCTTTCTGTATCTTACGCTTGTAAGCAACATATAATTGGATTTTTGTTTTCTTATCCAGTTTGACAATTTTAATTAGAACATTTAGCTAACTTATATTTAATATAATTATTAATATATTTTGGTTTATATCTTCCATCATATTTGCTTTCTATTTGTTTCTTCTGTTCTATTTCCTCTCATTTTCTGCCATCTTCTTATTTTATTATTAACATTCTAATTTTTTTCTTTATTAGTTTTTGTTATATATCCTTTTATTATTCTTTTACTGCAGAGATTACAATATTAATGTATCAAAGTCTAATGTTAATTGGTATTTTTACCCTCTTACAAGAGAATGTAAAAGTTTTAGAACCTTTAAACTCCATTTGTTTTCCTCCCAACTTATATGTCATTACTCTATTTTAATTTCATATTTATTGAAAACTTCACAAGAAATTGTTATTTTTATAGTCAATATTTATTTATATCTATCCATATATTTACCTTCTCATTGCTCTTTATTATGTTCTGCATCTTTGGACTTCCACCAGAAAGATCATTTTCTTTCTGTCTAAAAAATATCAATTGTGTTATCTTTACTGTGAATCTGCTAATATAAATTTTATCAATATTTGCTTGTGTGGATATTTATTTCAGCTTCATTTTTGAAAAGTATTTTATTTGGTATATGATTCTAGATTGACAGTTATTTCATTCCAAGATTATGTATTAATTATTTCATTTTTTTCTGGTTTTCATAGTCTATGAAGAAGTTAGCTATAAGTCTAATTTTTGTTGCTAAAATTTGTTGCTCCTTTTTTCCCAAATGATTTAAAGAATCTTGTCTTTGGTTTTACTATGATGAATGGGTGTGAAATTCTTTTATTTATTCTGTGTGGGTTCAGGATAAATTTAAAAAATGAATCTGTGTTTTGATGTCTTTCATACATTTTATAAAATTCTTAGCCATTGTCTCTTCAAATATGTCTTCTGTCTCATTCTCTTTCCTGTTGGTGCTCTAATTACGTGTATCTTGGTGTCTCCCTGCATGCTCTATGGCTCTTATCCTCTGTTCTGCATTTTCCATATCCTTTTCTCTCCATTCAAGATATTTTCTTCTGCTCCATCTTCCAGTTCACTAATTCCCTTTTTAGCTTTATCTAATCTGTTTTTAATCTCTTCCATTAATTACTTAAGTTTTAGTTGCTGCATTATTTTTCAGTTATAAAGTTCCTATTTGACTTATTTTTAGGTTTCCAGTTCACTTGTAAAATCTCAGTCTTGTCTTTTATAATCTTGACATGTTAAATACAGCTATTTTTAAGTCTGTGCTAGATGGAGTCTGGTGGGTTTGTTCCTATTTTCTCTTGTTTATCTAGGCTTCCATTCATGTCCTCCACCTTGTGTACTTGGTTATTGTGGGTGACAGACATTTTTAGAGAAATTTGCTTCTATAGGCATCAAATTTGCTTCTATAAGCAATTCAGTTTCATGATTAAGAACATTTAAAGCTGGGACTCAGTTCCTGTGAAGGTCAGCTGACTCTCAGCTTACCCTTACTACTATAGTAAGCCTATTGGAGTATTAACTCAAAGCCTGAACAGTTTACCAGGTTAATCTCCCACCCTTTTGTGATTTCCATTTTCTTCTTCAGCTTCACAAGCCTGTCAAAAACACCACTTAGTCTCTCAACCTCTCAGCCACTTCTAGAATTGGTAAAGAGCTCTACAGGAAAAGTTCCTCTGTCATGCTTATATCTGAACTTGGCTCTGTAATTCTTAATTGACTTGTTGGCTCTGTAATGCCTTCAACGAATTTTTTTTTTTAACATTTTGTCCATGGTTTTTTATTGTTGTTCTCTTTGGGAATGTTTGTTCAAATTATTCAGTTTACTATGCCAGATGTCAAAAACCTGATCTTTTACAAAGTAAGTCAAATATGCCACCAAAACTATATGTTGAATAAAATCCAATGTCTTTACAATGGTCCAGAAGATCCCATGCGATCTGGTTCCCAGCTACTTCTCCTTAAAATTTTTAGTAAACATAAAGATCAACGCAATGTAAACTTCTAGAATAAAAAGATTACATGGTCTGTTTGTTATATAACCTCCATAAAATTTAGCATATTATCAAAGCAATATAACACTTACGATTAAATTTGAACATATGCTAAAAAAGAAAAATCCCCATGTCAGTGGCTTTACACAGTTTATTTCCTGCTTACATGGAAGAAGTCTGGAGATAGGCAGTCCAAGGCTTGTCTAAAGGCAGCAAGTATCATGGACCCAGGCTCTTTCTATCAGAGTAAGGAGGAGGGAAGTTAAGAAAGTATAACTCCTCTACTTTCTTCTCATCACCTGGTCACATGGCTTCACCTAGATATAGGGCAATGGGGAAGTTTAGCCTTTTAGCTGAGAAGCAGTGTGACAAGCTAAAAAAATTGGAGTACTTTTAGTAAAGAATGGGAAATAAGATACTGGTTTGCAATAATCTCTGCTGTAAAAACAATTTTTTTTGGAAATTGGAGTTTCTTGGATTGTCTTTTTTTTAAATCTTTATCTCTTCAATTACTACTCAAAGACTAATTTATTCAGTGCTTATAGCATTAAAATACACTATTTCAATCTCCAAAATATTCTTCATACAAAATCCTACAATTAACATTTCTCCACCAAGCAAATCAATCTGTCTTCCCTTTCTTAAGCAAACGTGGAAATATTTTCTTTTTAATGAAATCCTCTTTGAATAAGTGAGAGATGGGGCAGTTTCCCCTGAACACCTAGGTTGTCAATCACATATCTCCAGTGACTTCACTGTGGCTTCTAGAGAATGTGAATACTTCCCTTAATCCATATATATATATTTAATTCATGTAGTGTGAGTGTCATTGTCTTAGTCCACTCAAGCTGCTACAACAAAATGCCATACAGCTGTCAACATAAGAAACATCCAAACCTGTAATTTTTATAATAGTTTATGAGCCGAACTGATGATGTATGCCAGGGAGCAAGATCTCAAATGGTCCAGAGAATGACAATTTTGCAGCTTTTTTAGGCATTTGAAATTAAGGAAGGAACGTAAGGAAGATTACATGGAGGTGGAAAAAAGCTAGGCCAGGATTGGATTACAGGACAGTTAACAGTATTATGTGCTCTCTTGAGTTACACTGGGTCATCAGCCCTCAATCCTTTGAGCTTCCCCAATTTGCCAAATAAATTCCTTTCTTGCTTAAATTTACCAGAGGCACTTACTGCTGCTTGCAATCAAAAACTTTACCTGAAACAGTCAAAGAAGAAGATAAGTGGAAATAAATGCTGAAATGAAGATCTGAAATGAGATTCACTGAGAATATATTTGTAAAACAGTAGGTATTTCAGACAAACAATTCTAGTTAAAACCGGAAACAATTTAGTGCAAATTAGTATTCAACCATCTTAGCACATTGCTAAGAGCAAATATAACCACACCAGGTTTCCAAAAAGTAAGAGTAATATTCTTTTTCAAGGATAGTACTGACATTACAATTTTCAGTACTGAAGAGGGAATGAATGGGTTTCCTGCAAGGCAGAGGTTTACCACTGTTTTCACTGTGTAAGATCTTTGTGTCTTTGATAATTTCACATCTTTGGCATGACTAAAGGATTTTTTAAATTCAAATTGAACTCCTTCAACTTGGCTAGTCCCTCCCTTCTCTCTCCTTCCCCTGACTTGCCCTGTGGGATTCTTTCTTTTCATTGCCAAAGATTAAATTTCCTGTGAAAGCCTTGAAGGCAATAGACATCTATACTGGAAATGAGATACAAAATTGTCCAAAAAGGGAGGAACAATCCCAAAAGTTAAGTGAGAAAACTTAAATTCTTATATTGGGAAAAAAAGGTCTGATTTCAAACTGAGTTTCTTATTGACTTTTTTTCTCTTGTCATTAAAAACAATCATCATTTAAATTGAATGAGAAACTGTTATTCTTCTATTTTACCAAAGATGCTAGGTTATGTATGTTTTAAACATCAAGCAAACATCTCCATAGAAAATGGCTTGCTGCCAATATCTGGTGTGCCCAGGAATCCTAAATAATCTCATTCTTAAAGCTCATCCTTACATACCAGACTCCTCACATACTAGAATAATAAACACAATTTAACCAAACATCTAAATTATTTAAAAGGCAAGCACCTGTGTTTTAAAACCAACATACAATGTGGGAATGGAATGCTCTTTATCTTTAAAATAGGTTGCAAAGTGAAGTACTCTAAGCCATCCCCATTAAGAATAGGAGAGCAATCTTTGGGTAGAATGACCCTTCTCCATACGTGCAGCTGGTGGTGACATGCCAGACTTTTAGAACAGCCCACATATGCCAGTTCTTTGCTGGTGGGTGAGCCATTCAAGAAGGAAGGCTGAAATAGGATTCAGTCCTAATCCTGTTTGGGATGCTGGTTTTATTGGGTCATAGTTTAGTGGTTAGAAAACAACTTCATATCCCCACAATAGCGCAGATTCATTGCTCCCTCCTCAAAGCTATACACATGAAAGGCACCACAGTGTTAGTAATGTGCAAACATCAAATGTAATGACTATAAATAAAAAAGGCCCACAGTACATATTGTAGACCTTAACTATTACCTTATTTTACCAGTCGTTAATCTTTCTACCCTCATATATGAAATACATTACAATAGTTTTATGTACTATCAGTTGGTGTGTGAAGTCTTAAATTGTGCCAAACTAAAATGGTTGCCAGTTTAGACATGATGATAAGGGGGATCATATAAGAATTATGCATTATCAAAACAGTATTACCTCAACTTTAGTCAGCTGTTCAGTCTATTAATCCAAAAAGTTGTGAGAAGCTTGAGGCTGGATATGAGGGAATATGATTCAATGCACAAGAACTGAGCTCCAGATATTAGCTCTTATAAAATAGTCTCTTGAAAATATCTTTTCTTTATGTTTATTTGCCATGGGAAATGGTATCAATTTTAGCTCTGTGTGAGAAAATGTAGCTTGGAGGAAAAACCACATAGGTTATTATGTCAGGTCTCCCAAGTGGTTTGATGACCCTTCAATAAAGAAAAAGCAAAAAACAAAAAACAAGGGATCCTTTGCTTTTCTTATAATTGCTCAGGCTTCTATTGAAGTGACTTGAAAAGCCATTTTATGAAATGACTCTCTAATATTTGATAAATGAGGCAGTCTTATAGGCCTATATGGTCACATCAGTCATGCTTCTCAGCTGAAATTATATATGTTCACCTGGGATGGTCATTAAGCAACTCTTTCAAGATGACAAGAGTTCAGTTCTGTCTCATTTACAGAAAGAAGAATAATGGAATAAAGTCTGGAGAGTTCCAAGGAAAAGAAAAGGGTATGCACACATGCACACACACACATCTTTCTAACCTTGAAAGGCAACATAATTTGTGGCAAAAAGTCACATTCTAAGTTTCAGAGTAAATAGGGAATATTTATTTCTAAATCCTCAGGACACTTTAATGAGATAGTGGGACAATATTATTTTAGGCCCTTAATGATTGAGAAAATTGAGACAAAGGGATGATAAAAAATATATATGAAATACTACACTATTAATCTCACCTAAAACACAAGAACTTGCTCAAATATCCTCATTCAGAGATATGAACCACTATTGGACAGTGAATTGAACAATATAGATACCGATTCAGTTCCATCTAGATCTAGATGTTATTTCCATTCTATTCCAAGTGAGAGAGAACTGCTTTTAACCACAGACTAAGATAGCTCTGGCAATCAGACTGTCAGATCTCTCCCTTGGATTTCTCCTCTTCACCCCAACCCCCACACTCTATGTACCCCACACATACCTACCAGCTGCCCACAGGATCCAGCTGCTGCAAGGCAAGTTTCCGTATGATGGACAGCCATGGCAGCAGGAGAAGCCTTCAGGAAAATTGTCCCTTTGGACTCAGTTCTGACTTTTGACACTGACACAGGTCTGGCAAAAAATAACACATACCCATTGTAGAAAACATGAAAAATACACAGAAGTGGGGTTTTTGTTGTTGTTGTTGTTTGTTTTAAATCACTCAGTCTCACACCCAGAGTGATGACTGACAATATTTAATTTGGTATAGTAAAAAAAAATTTTAGTCTGAAAAACCATGTAAATATTCATTAAGTTGAGTTCACACTGTATATGCAATTTTGAATCCGACTTTACTTCCTTTTTTTTCCCACTTAACTTTATATTGTGAGCACTTCTTCATGTCATAAAAGCATTTTTTGTAATCACCATGCACATCCTATATAATAAAAGAATACAGACAGTCCTTGGGTTACGTCGGACTCGAGGTACGTCGTTTCGTGGTTATGTCGCCATCTCCCATTTACAGTATTTACAAAAAAAAAAAGGTCCGTCATTTCAACGTATGTACATATGTGTTTTAATTATTTATTTACCACAAGTAAAGGTCAGGAATTGTTACCTTTCTTTTAAATTTTTTTTACTGTTTCACTTCATTACTGCTGTGTATGTGCTCCATGTGAGTGACCTAGGTCAGTGGTCGGCAAACTGCAGCTCGTGAGCCACATGTGGCTCATGAGCCATGGTTTGCCGTTCTGTTGACTAATGAGTTTGCCGACCACTGCCTTAGGGAAAAACACTTAAAAAACATTTTAATAATGTACTAATATCTTTAACCTGAAGTCAAAACTTCTGAGTAAGGGTAATACCTTACAGCAGTGGTCGGCAAACTCATTAGTCAACAGAACAGCAAACCATGGCTCGCGAGCTGCATGTGGCTCATGAGCCGCAGTTTGCTGACCACTGACCTAGGTGCTTATGTAGGTGGGTTCTGACTTACGGCGAAAATCGTGTTATGTCGTGCTGTAGGAATGGATCTCTGATGTAACCCGAGGACCTACTGTAATATGCAAATTGACCAAACAGTAGAACGACCAGTCACATGATGCGCATTGACCACCAAGGGTCAGATGCTCAATGCAGGAGCTACCCCCTGGTGGTCAGTGCACTCCCACAAGGGGAGCGCCGCTCAGTCAGAAGCTGGGCTCACAGCTGGCGAGCCCAGCAGCAGTGGTGGGAGCTTCTCCCACCTCTGCTGCAGGTCGGTGGTAAGGAGTGAAGGGTCCCAGACTGCGAGAGCCCCGGACTGTGAGAGGGATGTCTGACTGCCGGCTTAGGTCTGGCTGAGGGACCCCTCCAGTGCAAAATCTCATTCACCAGACTTCTAGTCTCTTACATATAAAGTAATGGTTATAAAGAACAAGGAGAAAACACAAAACTGAAGGGGAAAAGTAAGCAATCTAACACTTGAGAATGGAAGAACGATCATTCCAATTACTAATTTGCAAATCCTACAAGTTATGGAGGAGGATGTTCACGGGAAAAATTAGGAACTAGCACAAGAAGAATGAAGCTACTTTGATAAATGTATAAAATAATAAAAATATCTTCTTTAGCAAAGGTATAATGTATAATATTTAAATACCAAGAAAACAATGGTTGATGTGCAGTATCAAATTATATTGGTACGATAAATGTAGTTTTATTAAATAATAAAAGGAAAATAGTTACATTTTTTAAAGATGCTTAGAGAAAATATGCAAAAGAGAGCTCATTAGCTGTAAGTATAATATTCTTAACATGGTATTGCAGGTTATGACATTAGATTTCCTTTGCGAGCTTTAGTGAGGACATGGTAAAAGTGGTAATGGCAGAACTGTCCAATTCCTCACCCCGTCCCAGACCAAACATTATTCTCAAGAACAAGAAAAGAATGTGGTAGTATTTAACCTCTAGCAAAGTATCTTGTGTTCACTAGTGCTTGTTCCTCGCTTTGTGTCAGAGATATCTCCCACTTCCTAGTTATAGCTAGGTGGGAATGGGCTAGAACAGTGGTCGGCAAACTGCAGCTCGTGAGCCACATGCGGCTCGTGAGCCGTGGTTTGCTGCTCTGTTGACTAATGAGTTTGCTGACCACTGACCTAGACTCTCAATTCCAATAATTACAGGCTGTTGTTGTTCCTTGTGATTAAGCCCCTATCCCAGTGGTCGGCAAACTCATTAGTCAACAGAGTGGCAAACTCGCGAGCCGCAGTTTGCCGACCACTGGGTTAGACCTCTGGGCTAGAAAGACCTGGGAGGAAAGAGCTCAGATAAGAGCCTTGGAGAAGATTGTGGCTTATAAGCACACTAGGGGCCCAGTGCACAAATTTGTGCACCTTTAAAGGAACTGTGGGCCGCAAGACTGCGGTGGGCACAGGGGTGGGTCTCGGCCCATCCTCTGTGCCCCTGCCTGGCCCCTCCTGCCATGGCCCCCAATTCTCTGTCTGTTGGCAGCCCCGCTCCTGCCAGCAGCCCCACTCCCACTGCCGCCGCTCCCACTTGTTGACGGCACAGGCCCCGCTCACACCCGCTGATGGTGCGGAGCAATTGGGGCCAGTGTCAGCAGCAGGTGTGAGTGGGGTGGCACTGTCAGCCGGTGTGAGTGGCAGCTGCTGCCCGATCACCCCTCAGGAGCAGGGGGAGGTGGAGAAGCTCTCAGGGGAGATCGGGGCTGGCAGCCACCGCTTGCAACTGCTGACAGTGCAAGCGATCAGGACCAGCACCGGGCGCTGGCAGTAGGTGCGAGTGGTGGCTCTGGTGCCGGCTGCAGGTGCAAGCAGGCCCATCACCGGCAGCGGGTGCGAGCGGCAGCTGCTGGCCCCGATTGCCTCTCAGGAGCAGGGGGAGGTAGAGAAGCCCTGAGGAAACGATCAGGGCTGGCAGCCACTACTCGCACCCACTGATGGTGCTGAATGATCAGGGCTGGTGCCGGGCGCTGGCAGCAGGTGCAAGTGGTGGCTCTGGCGCCAGCAGCTGGTTCGAGTGGGGCTGGCGCTGGCAGCAGCTGTGAGCGCCTGGTGGGACTGTGATGCATGGGAGCAAAGAATTTTCAGTAACTACCATAGGCTCGTCCCAATGACAGCGACCAGCACCCCACCTTAGTCTGGTGCCCCCACTCACCTGCTCCACCATCCTGACACGGCTGATGCCCACCATGTTCTGCACTCTGCCACTTGCTGCTAATGCCTGCCATGTTCTGCACGCACACCCTGGTGGTCAGCGCACATCATAGTGAGCAGTTGTTCAGTTTTTCAGTTATTCCACCATTGGGTCTATTTGCATATTAGGTTTTTATATATATATAGATAGGTGGCATTAACAATATTCTTTAAACATTAATTAAGCAAAAATATCCTCAATAAACTTTATTGACAGCCTAATATGTGCTATGCCAAATGATACAGCTGGAAATTAATAAATGCTGTCTGCATAAGAAAGTCAAAGAGAATATTGCCTGAATAAATTTAGAAAAAGGCTTAGGCTAATATTTAAAAAATGTGTAATAAATGGGGTGAATAAAAAATAATTCTGGTTGATTTAATTTCAGAAAGCTTTCTGATAAGGAAAAATGTGAATTAATAAATTGAAAAGGCAAAGTGGAGTAATAGTCAGGAGACCACTCTCAGGCTTGCATTAGTCATACAATTTTGAGCAAAACACTTAACTTTTCTGAACTTCAGTTTCTCTATCTGTAAAACAGAAATCAGGGGTCACAAACTAAAATAAATAAAATACTCTCCTAAAGAACTCATGGGTTTAAGAGGAAGTAACAATGGAAATAAAAATACATTTTTACAATATTTTTTATTTTTCAGTTACAGTGAAAATGCAATGTTATATTAGTTTCAGGTATACAGCATAGTGATTAGATATTTATATAACTTACAAAGTGATCATTCCAAAAAGCCTAGTATCCTTATAACACATACATCATTATTATAATACTAGAGGCCCGGTGCACGAATTCGTGCACCAGTGGGGTCCCTCGGCCTGGCCTGCGGGATCAGGCCGAAACCAGCTCTCTGACATCCCCCGAGGGGTCCCGGATTGTGAGAGGGCACAGGCCAGGCTGAGGGACCCCAGTGGTGCACGATTAGGGCCAGGGAGGGATGCGGGAGGTTGACCAGCTGGGGAGGGACCGCGGGAAGGCTCCAGGCTGTGTCCAGCCCATCTCGCTCAGTCACGATCAGCCAGACCCCAGCAGCAAGCTAACCTACTGGTCAGAGCGTCTGTCCCCTGGTGGTTAGTGCACAGTCATAGAGAGTGGTTGAGTGGCCTTAGTGTATCATTAGCATATTATGCTTTGATTGGTTGAATGGCTGACTGGTCGACTGGACACTTAGCATTATTAGGCTTTTATTATATAGGAGAATTATTGACTATATTCTCTATGCTGTATTATACATCCCTGTGACATTTTTTATAACTGGCAATTTGCACATCATAATTCCTTCCCCCTTCTCACTCATCCCCCCAACCCCTTTCCCATTTGGCAACCATCAAATTATTCTTTGTATCTATGAGTTTGTTTCTGTTTTGTTTATTTCTTTATTCTGTTTTTTAGATTCCACATATAAGTGAATACATATGGCATTTGTCTTTCTTTATATGACTTATTTCCCTTAGTATAATACCATATAGGCCTATCCATGTTGTTGCAAATGGCAAGATTTCATTCTATTTTATGGAAGAGTAATATTCCTTTATATATATGCACACCTTTTTTGCCCATTTGTCTATTGATGAACTTAGGTAGCTTCCATATATTGGCCTTTATAAATAATGCAGCAATAACCATAGGGATGCATGTGTGTTTTTGAATTAATGTTTTGAGTTTCTTCAGATAAACAGCCAGAAGTTAAATTGCTGGATCTTTCTTTGCCTCTTGTTATAGCCTTTATTATAAAGTTTATTTTGTCTTATATGTGTATTGCTTTCCAAGCTTTTATTTTTTCATTTCAATTCCATCTTTTTATTTTCAGTCTGTGTGTGTCTTTTGGTCTGAAGAGGGTCTCTTCTAGGCAGCATAAGTATAGGTATTTTTTCTTAACTGTTCATTGGAGTATTTAATCTATTTGTGTTTAAAATAATTATTGGTAGGTATGTCATTTATCAAATAATTTGAGATTAAATTGGGGCAACATAAAGTATTACTCTACTTACTCAAAATTGGGTAATTAACCATTTTTTGTATGTCAGTTATGACTTGAATAAAGAGGGTGTTTAGAAACTCTTTAGAAACATTAAAGATGATATTATCATGTGACCTCATTCCTATCTATAAATAACTGGGGCAAGGAAGCACCTTCTTGCCTGGCCAGGTAGCTTAGTTGGTTAGAGCATTTTCCCATATACCAAGGTTGCGGGTTCCATCCTGTCAGGGCACATACAAGAATCAACCAATGAATGCATGAATAAGTGGAACAACAAATTGATGATTTTCTCTCTCTCTCAAATCAATAAATAAATAAAAGGAGAAAGTACTTTCAATTGGATCTTCTTTTCCAATTTTTAACAGGAAGCTTTGTTGGCATCTTTGCAGTTAGCTTTATATTTAACTCAATGAAAAGGCTGAGTCAGTTGTATGCATATTTAATTTTCTTGATTTTGACAAGTATTTATATATTTCATGTAATAAAACAAATCAATTTTGTTGGGCTTTTTCTTTTAAATTCCATATCATGCTTTACTTTGAAATTCCACCATTTGCTCATTAATCAGTCTAACTTTATCATTCATATAGAAAGGTTTTGTAAACACCTTCCATATGTAAACAGTACTATGTCCTTTAATGTTATGTGGTCATGATATTAACAGGATTTTATCTTGTCCTTCTGACTCCAATTTAGATTGCATGCAGCTAAGATTTTCTTTTCTTCTTTTTAAAGAACTATTAAAATCAGAAAAGATTTTGGCTCTTAAAATTAATAATTTTCTGTTTTTCTTCTACAATGAAATTACCTGGAAATGTCAATTTAAGTATAAGTTACTAAAACATATTTTATTAATTTTCTTCTCCTTAAAGATAAATCAATCATGCTCAATTAGTATTTGACAAAGCAGGCAAGAGCATACAATGGAGTCAAGACAGTTTCTTCAATAAATGGTGTTGGGAAAATTGAATGGATACATGCAAAAATATGAAACTAGACCACCAACTTACACTATACACAAAAATAAATTCAAAATGGATAAAGGACTTAAACATAAGATGGGAAACCATAAAAATCTTACAAGATTCCATAGGCAGCAAAATCTCAGACATATGTCATAGGCTGAGGGACCCCACTGGTGCAGGATCAGGGCCGGGGAGGGATGCGGGAGGTTGGCCAGCTGGGGAGGGACCGCGGGAGGGCTCCAGGCCGTGTCCGGCCCATCTCGCTCAGTCACGATCAGCCGGACCCCAGCAGCAAGCTAACCTTTACCAATACAAATACTAGGGCAATGGAAACTAAGGAGAAAATAAACAAATGGGACTACATCAAAATAAAAAGCTTCTGCACAGCAAAAGAAACCATCAACAAAACAACAAGAGAGCCCACTGTATGGGAGAACATATTTGCTAATGTTATCTCCGATAAGGGTTTAATCTCCAGAATTTACAGGGAACTCATACAACTTAATAAAAGGAAGGTAAACAATGCAATAAAAAAATGGGCAAAGGACCTATATAGACACTTTTAGAAAGTGGACATACAGAAGGCCAAGAGACATATGAAAACATGCTCAAAGTCACTAATCATCCAAGACATGCAAATCAAAATGACAATCAGGTACCATCTCATACCTGTCAGAATGGCTATCATCAACAAATCAACAAATGACAAGTGCTGGTGAGGATGTGGAGAAAAAGAAACCCTTGTGCACTGCTGGTGGGAATGCAGACTGGTGCAGCCACTGTGGAAAATAGTATGGAGTTTCCTCACAAACTTAAAAATGGAACTTTCATTTGACCCAGTAATCCCACTTCTAGGAATATATCCCAAGAAACTAGAAACACCAATCAGAAAGGACATATGGTATGCACCCCTATGTTCATAGCAGCACAATTTACAATAGCTAAGATTTGGAAATAGCCTAAGTGCCCATCAGCAGATGAGTGGGTTAAAAGCCAGTGGTACATCTACACAATGGAATACTATGCTGCTGTAAAAAATAAAGAATTCTTACCATTTGCAACAGCATGGATGGACCTGGAGAGCATTATGCTAAGTGAAATAAGCCAGTCAGAGAAAGTTAAATATCACATGATCTCGCTCATTTGTGGAATATAATGAACAACATAAGCTGATGAACAAAAATAGATTCAGAGACATAGAAGCATCGAACAGACCATCAAACCTCAGAGGGAAGGCAGGGGAGGGTTGAGGGGGTGGGTAAGAGATCAACTGAAGGATTTGTATGCATGCATATGAGCATAATCAATGGACACAGACACTAAGGGCAGGTGGGGCTGGGGGGTGGGAGGGGCTGGGGAGAGGTCAATGGAAGAAAAAGGATACATATGTAATATTTTAAACAATAAATAATTTAAATAAAAAAGAAAAAATATATATATATTCTAGTGACCCGGTGCATGAAATTCGTGCACATTAAAAGGGGATTAATTAGAGGAAATAATTTAATATTGCTATTTGCCCTTTCTCTATAATAGAAGTGTCAGAGATGAAAGAAAATTAGTAAAATGTATATGAAAACCTTCCTCCTGTCAGAGTCTGGGGCACACCACGGGACCCAGAGTCAAGTCCCTGCCCACCCACATGTGCCTCAAAATCGTGTGAGACCCAGACCCAGCCAGCACCCCCTCCATTGGGCTAGATCCAGACCAGGCCAGTCCCACCCTTGTCAAGCCCTGCCGGGCAGGAGGCGTAGCCTCAGGTCCCCTGGCCTGGTGCCAGGACAGGGGGCATGGCCTGAGGCCCCCCAGCTCAGACTGGGGTGGAGGGCATGCCTCCATCAAGCCCCGCCATGTGGGGGACATGACCTGAGATCCCCTGTCAAGCCCAGCACCAGGAGGGGGGCCCAGCCTCAGGTCCCCCATCAAGCCCCACTGGGAGGGGGCGTGGCCTGAGTTCCTCCAACCCAGCACTGGGGTTGCACCTTGAGGTCCCCCATCAAGATCTGCTGGGTGGGGGGTACGGCCTGAGGTCTCCTGTCAAGCCCAGCCAGGCAGGGGGGTGCAGCCTCAGGTCCCCTGGCCCGGTGCTGGGGTGGGGGGCGTGGTCTGAAGTCCCCTGTCAAGCCCCACCTGGTGGGGGGCGTGGCCTGAGGTCCCCCCGGCCTGGCACTGGGGCAGAAGGAGCAGCCTGAGGTCCTCTAGCCTAGCACCAAAATGGGAAGGGCACCTTGAGATCCCTTGTCAGGCCCTGCTGGTTGGGGGGTGCAGCCTGAGATCCCCTGTCAAGCCCTGCCAGGTGGGGGGCATGGCCTGTCAAGCCCCATGGGGGTGGGGGAGGGCATAGCCTCAGGTCCCTGCTGATTGCTCGTTATGGGAACTTGGCCTCAGCTGTGGGTGCAGCCATCTTTGTGACAGAGTGATGGTCAATTAGCATATTCCCTCTTTATTAGATAGGATACTAGAGGCCCGTTGCAGGAAGATTCCTATAAGAATAGGGCTTCCTCTGGCCTATTCCTGCAAGAATAGGGCTTCCTGTGGCCTGAGTGAAGCAGAGAAGGGAGTGAAGCCTGCCAAGGCGAAATGTAAATAAATATCTGTGTTTTCCGATGGTCTTAGTCGACCCTGCTAGCGGTTCTCAACAGGATGAGAGCCTAAGACCAATGGAAAACACAGATATTTACATTACGATTCATTAACAGTAGCAAAATTACAGTTATGAAGTAGCAACGAAAATAATTTTATGGTTGGGGGTCACCACAACATGAGGAACTGTATTAAAGGGTCGCGGCATTAGAAAGGTTGAGAACCACTAGTGTAGATGATAAATCAGAGCAGAGGGAGATGAATGACCAAAGGAAAATTCCATACTAAGGAGTGACTTCAACAGCCATTTCTGTTTCCTTGAGTGTTGAGACATGCAATATGCCTAAGTATTTGGGAACCTAATATTTAAACACAAAGAAATATTGGCTGCTATAATTTGGGATTATGATTTGTTTGTATTCCTTGACTTGGTTTGGGTTCATGTATGGTAAAAAGACGAAAGTCTTATTAAAATTATTATACAAACAAATATCAGAAATGTGTTTATTTCTATAACTAAGTATTCAAAAAGATGTGTAAATACTAATATAAATTGGTCCTTAGAACACGTTGGAAAGATTGGGTTATTATTGCCTCTATTCTACAGACTCTCATGTTCAATAAAAGCTAATTGCTAAAATGGAAAAACATTTATCTTGTCTTGTATAGACAGCTTTCTTCAATTATGTGATTAATGCCTTTTTTTTTCAACATCTGTTTTTGATCAATGAAGGATCATCCAACTTATCAAATTGGTGTTCTGTTCATTTATGTCCAATTCCTACATGGCCACAGTATGGTTTCTAAAATGTACATTCTTTCTTAGAATATCTCCGCCATCAGGAGAAAATGCTGCTCCTAGATTCTTTGAAGATGTCTAATTAGAAAAATTAAAATGAGTATTTCTGTAGAATTTTAACTTGGGAGCTAGAATTGGTAGGAGACTGATTTAACAATATGTCTTTGAGGCAGCTGTGAAGGGTGGTTGCATTGCATCTTCTTAATATGTTTTCATTGATTTTTATTTATTATTATTATTATTATTTTTAAATATATTTTGTTGATTTTTTTCAAGAAAGTACATCAATCAGCTGCCTCCTGCACACTCCCTACTGGATAGGTGCCTGCAACCAAGGTACATGCCCTTGACTGGAATCGAACCTGGGACCCTTGAGTCCGCAGGTTAACGCTCTATCCACTGAGCCAAACTAGTTAGGGCTGTTTTCATTGATTTTTAGAGAGAGAGGAAGGGGAAGGGATAGAGAGATATAAAACATCGATGACAGAGCGGCTGCTTCATGCATGCCCCCTGCAGGGGATCAACTCAGGCATGCACCCTAACTGGAAATTGAACCAGTGACCTCTTGGTTCCTGAGCCACACTGGCTGGGCATTAGCCCCACTTCTTGACAAGTTGTAAGATTTCAACCTCTCTGCACCTCACTTTCCTCATTTGTAAAATGGGGTAATTATAGTTCCTACTTTATATAATTACGAGACTCAAGTGAGATGAAACACTTAAAACATTTAGAACAATGTGTAGCATGGAGTAGGCATTGAATAAATATTAGATATCATCTGGGGAGACTTAAAGAGGTATATGATTATGGACTTTAAAAAATTAAGTTAACAAATTATTTTTCAATATCACTTCAGTTTTGTAGAAGTTAAAAATGATTTCTTTAAGTTGTAAGAAAATTCTCCAAATTAACACATTCATGTCAGAAAAGATGGACTGTAGAAGAATCTGTAACATTTACATTGGTTCAAATAGAGGAAAAAGTCTTTTATCCTCTTCATGTAGAAGAAAGGCTATATGCAATTAGTGTGTGTCCAGTGTATCTTCCTTGGCATTCAAAAGCATTAAATGGACATTTATTAATTTCCAAGAGAGTTTTCAAAAATACAGTCACTATTGCACCACCAGTGTGGCTCAGTGGTTGGGTGTCAACCTATGAACCAGGAGGTCACAGTTGATTACTGGTCAAGGCATATTCCTGGGTTGTGGGCTCCATCCTCAGTGGGAGGCGTGCGGGAGGCAGACGATTAATGATTCTTTCTCATCAGTGATGTTTCTATCTCTCCCTATCCCTTTCTCGCTGAAATCAATATAAATAAATAAATAAATACATACATACATACATACATACATACAGCCACTATGGAAAACAGTCTGGCAATTCCTAAAATTAAGAATAGAGCTACCATATGGCCCAGCAATCCCTCTCCTGTGTATATAACTGAAAAACTAAAAACAAAACAAAACATGTATTAGCAAAGATATATGCACCCCTATGTTCACTGAAGCATTATTAACTTGGCCAAGATATGGAAACAACCAAAGTGTCCTGAGACAGAGGAGTGAATAAAGAAGATGTGGTTCATATACACCATGGAATACTACTCAGCCATAAGAAAGGATGAAATACTGCCATTTGCAACAACATGTATGGACCTTGAGAATATTATACTAAGTGAAATAAGTCAGTCAGAAAAAGCTAAGAACCATATGATTTCACTCACATGTGGGATATACAACCGAAACTCAAACAGCAGTGTGGTGGTTGCCAGAGGGAAGGGGGCGGGGGTGATGGGGTCATAATATATGGTGATGTGAGAAGATCTGATTTTGGGTAGTGGGCACACAGTGTAAATACAGATCTTGCAACATGGAAACCCACACCTGAAACCTACATGATCATATTAACCAATGCCACCCCAATAAATTTAATTAAAAAAAGGGAAAATTTTTTAAATTGATTTTTTGTTGTTGGTATTGTTGTTAATTCTCACCCAAGGATGTTTTTTTTCCATTGACTTTTATTTATTTATTTTTATTTACTTATTTATTTTTTTAATATATATATTTTTTATTTCAGAGAGGAAGAAAGAGGGAGAGATAGAAACATTCATGATGAGATAGAATCATGGATCGGACCACAACCCAGGCATGTACCCTTGACCAGAATCCACCTGGGACCTTTCAGTTCGCAGGCCAACACTCTATCCACTGAGCCAAACCAGCTAGAACTCCATTGACTTTTAGAGAGAGTGGGAGGAAGGAAGGAAGAGGGGTGGGGGGAGGAAGGAGAGGGAGAGGAGAGAGAGAGAGAGAGAGAGAGAGAGAGAGAGAAAGAGAAATATCTATGGGAGACACATTGATTGGTTGCCTCTCCTACACGCCTGAGACCTGGACCAGGGATTCAACTTGCAACCCAGGTATGGCACCTTGACTGGGAATCTAACCCAAGACCCTTCAGTGCATGGGATGATGCTCTAACCATTGAGCCCACCAGCTAGGGTTTTTTTTATTGATTTTTTAGAGAGAGGAAGGGAGGATAGAGAAACATCGATGTGAAGTGTGAGAGCGAACATCAATCAGCTGCCTCCTGCACATCCCCCACCCACAACCCAGGCCAATCCAGCCAACTCAGGCATGTGCCCTGACCCACTGGGAACTGAACTGGCAACCTTTTGGTGCAAGGAATGATACCTAACGGAGCCACACTACCAGGAATGCAATCTTAATGGGTCAGTCTGGAATTTACTGGTTAGTACCAATGAGGTAATTTGCCATGTGACTCTCTGTATTTCCTCCACCCCCAGAAGTTGAAACAACCCTGTCTGATAACCACCACCTTTCCTTGAGGAAAGCTAAACTTGTCTTACACAATGCTGTCTTTTCTTCTGCTAATAACTTTGTTCCACCCAGTTTCTGCTTTTAAAAGCCTTCGGTATTGTACAGCTTCTTGGAGCACCTCTCTACTTGCTAGGTTGGATGCTGCCTGATTCATGAATTGCTCAATAAAGACAAATTAGATCTTCTAATTTCCTGAAATTTTTGTTAATACCATGTTTAAAAATTTACCTTTTTTTTCAGTTGACATTTATAAGTTGTAGATAATATTGTATGACTGAAGCACTGGTTCGTCAGAATAATTACTGGAGTAGAACGGTGGCATATTTTCTGTACACATTTTCCTTTAATATCTACCTTTGCCACTCACAGTCATTCTGAGTGTAAATATTTCCTTCTTGCTCTTTGAGGGCTTTACTTCTGGAGAATTACTTGGCTTTAAATACTGACCTATTTCACAGTTCTCACTAGGTAAATTATATTGTAATGTTCAGTAAATTTTCTATTTTATGGTAGGAAAAAACACTGAACATGGTGAGATCTACATGTTAGTTTGCAATGTCACAATAACTAGATTTAAGTAAACACTGCACTACACATTAATATCTTAGTCCCGTGGTCGGCAAACTGCGGCTCGCGAGCCACATGCGGCTCTTTGGCCCCTTGAGTGTGACTCTTCCACAAAATACCCCGGCCTGGGCGAGTCTATTTTGAAGAAGTGGTGTTAGAAGAAGTTTAAGTTTAAAAATTTGGCTCTCAAAAGAAATTTCAATTGTTGTACTGTTGATATTTGGCTCTGTTGACTAATGAGTTTGCCGACCACTGTTAGTCAATAGAGAGTAATTCAGGGCTACACTTTCAGAATGCAACAGGTGAAATTCAGTCTTTCAAAAGGCAAAGGATAACTCTACGTACTGGGTTCAAAGGATTTATGACTTCATTACACATAGCAGTAGGCATTTAATATTAATGTAAAAAAGTCCAGACTTTATAAATTAAGTGGTAGTAACATGATAACACCTAGTTTTTTAAGTGCTTCTTCTTGTTTTAATGTGCTTGTATTCAGGTATTGCTGGTCATAGAAATGTTGGCAACCAGAGAGAGGAATTGGTGAAAGACACACACACACACACAGATTTTTTTTTAAAACTCAGGGTTCCATAATTGGAGAGTTGCTCTTTATATCTTAATAGGATGCAAGACAGCTAAAACAGGAATTTGAAAATTATATGGCAGACAAAAAAGGAAAAACATTTGAAAAGACCATATTTTCTTATGTCTTATGTTATCCTAGAAAATACTTTTTTTATAAAACTCTTTTAAAAGAAATAACATTCCTACATCAAAACAGCCAAAACAGCAATACTCTTTACTCCGGGTTATTAGTACAATTATCTGCTTTTATAGGATTATTCAATAACTTATTCTTTCAACTTTGGGTAAAACTTTATTATAGGTGTTTCTTCTGCTTCTAACCGTATCAGCAGGATCACAGAGGGTATTAAGGTGCCCTGAGGGGTGTTGAGCTGTTGTTTGGGATAATTTTTAAAACTCTGACCTAAGGCAACATTTTGAGAGACCAATAGCATTTTCTTTCACACTGTGGTCCAAAGAAACACATTTTGCCCTTCTATATTCCATTGCAGTTGCAATTGGTTAGGACAGTTTACATTTTCCATTCCAAAACTGTTGAAAAAGCACATCAGATTTGCATTTCAACAATGGATGGCAACCATTACAGGCATGTCACCTGAAACAAAAGCATTTGGGGGTATTAAAAAAGAAATACTTTTGTAAAATACACAAATGGTCAATTATATAAAAATACAATCATTCAGGTATTAATTAATGAATATCACAAAACAAGTAAAATCTTTTCAAAAGTATTTGATTTTTATTACATATCACTTTCACTATTTCTCAGCACCAACATTTTGTACCTAGCACAGAGCTCCACATTAGTAGTTTAAAGTTAAAAAAAAATGTAGTCCTGCTTTTTGGGGTTAGTGAAACCACAGAAAAATCAACAATTTACCATAGTTTTGATACAGGATATACATGGGATATTGAGGGTGTAATTCTGTCCAATAACATAAGAGAATGATGACATGAATTTTTGAGAGATGGAATGAGGGGAAAAGTTTAGAGAAACCTAAAGGCTCCAAGTTGATTTGACAACTACGTCTGTCCAGATTCTGCCCAAGACTATAGCCGTTTACGCTTTAACAAGCACCTCAGAGAGGATTGTAGATGTTAGTCTGCAAAAGTTCCTGAATCAGGTCTAACTATAGAGGTTTAGTCCCTCAACTTAGAACCTAGAAAAAAAAAATTCTCTCTAGGGTTTGCCATATTGTTATTATTTTTTAAATTCCCGGGCTAGAAATACATTTTCGCCTACTAGTAAAAAAAATGCTTAGATATAGAATGTTTTAACATGTTAATGCCAGAGAAGCAACTTCACTAAATTGCCTCCAATCAAAGGTAGCATTGCTTCTGTAGAAATACGCCCAGACCCATGCAGGTTTTTGTTTTTATACTCGAATTGCCACTGGTTCTTTCCTAAAAAGTAGTCTTCACTTTTCACTGCACTCGTGTGGCCACCCTGCCCAGGCCACTTTTTCTTTTAAGTCAAACCGGTGGGGGCTACAGCCTGGGCAATTCAATGAAAAGCCATGCCCTGCTGGAAATAAGCTCCACCTGTTGAGGTCAGTTGGCTTACTGAGCCAGGCGGCTTCCCCTTCAGGTAAGGACGTTTGCCAAGCATTCCATCTCTTCGAACCCACCCGGGGGAGCTTAGGCAGTTAACTGCAAACAGCTGCAGTATCTGCGCGGCTGGCTGCCCCCTGCCAGTCGAAGAGCGAGGGACCGCATGGCAGCCACCACTGCACGACACAAAAGGCAGCACCTATCGTGAGGAGCCACCGGCCTTCAGCGGACCCCGCAGCTCCTGGCGCTAGGGCGTCATCCTGCGAGGCGGCAAGGGCGGCGCGGGCCGGGGAGGAGCCCAGGTGCGGCGAGGTCCGCGAGGAGGGCTCCGCCACGCGCGAAGAAAGCCTGACTCATGTCGTGGCGGTGGCGGCGGCGGCGGCGGCGGGCCCTTGGGAACTGAAACTCGTGATGCTGTTGCTGCGGAGAAAAGCCTCATTATCCATTCCGCAGGGGAAGACACCTCCCAGGGCGCGTACACCCGACACCGGTTCCAGCGACCTCCCCGCCACGCTCCCCTCTCTGTCGCGTGCCCGCGCGCGCGCGACGGTCGCGTGTGAAAAAGAGCGGACACACCTAACCCGCGCGCGCCCCGCATCCTGCCCCACCCCCACTCGGGCGGTCTCACGGGCCCACCCGATTCGCTCCCCGGCGAAGTTCCCCACCCCCACCCCGGGTCTCGGCGCCTCCGCCAGTCTTCGGCAATTTCCGTCAGAACGCCGGGCACAAGCCAAGGCCCGAACACCCGTCGCCTCCTTCGCCGCCGGACCCGGCTTTATGTCTGCGGCGCCCGAACGCATGCGCAGACGCCATCTTCCCTCCCTTGTCGGTCTCCACCCCCCGCCGCCGCCTTCTCCGGCCGGCGTTCGCCCCTCCTCCTTCTGCGCTCGGGCGCTGGTCCCTCCTCTCCCGAAGCCGCGAGAGACTGGGGGATACCGTGGAGCCGGAGAAGAGCACTAGTAACAACCACCTCCGCCCCCTCCCCGCCCGCTGCCCTCCCGCGGCACTCACCCGCCCGGTTTGCTGACACCGACCAACCCCACCTCTCGTTCCTTTGAACGGCATCGGCTGCAGTCGCTGCACCAGCCCGTCTGGCCACCAACACCGCCGAGTGAGGAGCCGCCGCCGCCTGCGGCCCCTCCCGCCCGGGCCGCGGGAGCAGCGGGTGAGGACCAGCCGGTTGCGGAGGAAGAGGACAAGAGCGGCTCGCACCCTCTGAGCTAGCGTACGTCTCGCCGCCCTTCGGGGAGGCTCGGCGCCGGCTCCGTACTCCCCGAGGACGTGTGCCCAGCCGAGGCGCCTGCCCCGAGGGAGGAAAATGCTCGGGCTCCATGGCTGCCAGTGATGGAGCGGTCCCTGAGCGCCCGCTGCCACTGCCGCCGCACCCCGGCCGTGCTCCGCGAGGACCCGGCGTCTCTGCGCGCCCGCCCGCGCCTCGTTGCTGGGCTCACCGTACCGGGCGCCCCGCCGCCGCCCCGCTCGGAGCCTCGTCGCCGCGGCTCCAGCTTTGGTCAGCGTTTCCTCCCGGAGCAGCCACCGCGAGGCCAGGGGGTTTGAAAGGGTCCGCGGGGCGTGGGGGGAGGGCCGAGCGGGGACTGCGGGGCCCTGAGGGGAGGTTTGAGCGACATTGAGCTCGGTGCTCGCCGGCGGCGGCTGTGCCGGGGGCGGCGAGGGGAAGGCGACACTCGCTCCGCGCTGCCTTCGTGCAGAGCGACCGGGAGGGTTTTGCTGCGGCCGCCGCCTGGGCGGCGGGAGGAGGGGTTGAGGTAGCTTCTGAGTTGTCCGGAGAAGGTGGGCATTTCTCGGTTTTCCCAACCCCTCTCCTATCTCCCCCGCCCCTTGTCTCCCCCTCCCTCCTGCCCCGCACCCCACGTGAAGCGGAATATAAAGGGGGGGTGTGAGACTAGAGGGGAAAGTGAATGGTGAAGGACTGAAGGGGTCCCCTCTTCGGGTCCCCGCCCGCCCTGTTCACCCTCGTTCATCCTCCCTTCCCGAAGCTCGCCCTCGAAGGCAGGAGCGGCCAGTGCCTTCTGCTGAGGAGGAGGAGGAGGAGAAGGAGGGATCACGCCGGGCGGAGCATCGGGCCCGTTTTCCTCCCCGGCGTCTTGAATACAAAGATTACCGTGCAGAAGGAAATTGCACTCGCCTCCTCCGCCCCCCGTAACCAACACAATGCATCAGCCGCCTGAGTCCGCCGCCACCGCTGCAGACATTAGTGCTAGGAAGATGGCGCACCCGGCAATGTTCCCTAGAAGGGGCAGCGGCAGTGGCAGCGCCTCTGCCCTCAATGCAGCAGGTACCGGCGTTGGTAGTAATGCCACATCTTCCGAGGATTTTCCGCCCCCGTCGCTGCTCCAGCCGCCACCTCCTGCAGCATCTTGTGCGTTGGGACCACAGCCTCCGCCTCCACAAAGCCTGAACCTCCTTTCGCAGGCTCAGCTACAGACACAGCCTCTTGCACCAGGCGGAACTCAAATGAAAAAGAAAAGTGGCTTCCAGATAACTAGCGTTACCCCGGCTCAGATCTCTGCTAGCATCAGCTCTAACAACAGTATAGCAGAGGACACTGAGAGCTATGATGATTTGGATGAATCTCACACGGAAGATCTGTCGTCTTCAGAGATCCTTGATGTGTCACTTTCCAGGGCTACTGACTTAGGAGAACCTGAACGTAGCTCCTCAGAAGAGACACTAAATAACTTCCAGGAAGCTGAGACACCTGGGGCAGTCTCTCCCAACCAGCCCCACCTTCCTCAGCCTCATTTGCCTCACCTTCCACAACAAAATGTTGTGATCAACGGCAGTGCTCATCCACACCACCTCCATCACCACCATCACGTTCATCATGGGCACCACCTCCACCATGGGCACCACCATCCTTCCCATGCTGGTGTGGCCAGTACATCCATTCCTGGAGGGCCACCCTCAAGCCCACTATCCAGAAAACTCTCTACAACTGGAAGCTCTGACAGTGTTATACCAGCTGCACCAACTTCTGCTGTATCATCGGGTGGCTCACCTGCATCTGTAATGACTAATATCCATGCTCCCAGTACTACCGGCAGTATAGGTATAAATTCTGTCACTGGCACTAATACAGTGAATAATGTTAACATTACTGCTGTGGGTAGTTTTAATCCTAATGTGACAAGCAGCGTGCTTGATAATGCTAATATAAATACAAGCAATATTCCTAGTGCTGTTAGCGGGAGTGTTGGGCCTGGAGTTCACAGCAGTGTTAATGTGAATATCTTAAGTGGCATGGGCAATGGTACTATTTCTTCCTCGGCTGTTGTTAACAGTGTCCCTAATGCAGCTGCAGGGATGACTGTGGGATCAATTTCAAGTCAGCAGCAACAACCAACAGTTAACACTTCAAGGTTCAGAGTTGTGAAGTTAGATGCTAGTTCTGAACCCTTTAAGAAAGGTAGATGGACTTGCACTGAGTTCTATGAAAAAGAAAATGCTGTACCTGTTACAGAAGGTGTGGTTATAAATAAAGTGGTGGAAACTGTAAAACAAAACCCAATAGAAGTGACTTCTGAGAGGGAGAGCACTAGTGGGAGTTCAGTGAGCAGTAGTGTCAGCACACTAAGTCACTACACAGAAAGTGTGGGAAGTGGAGAGATGGGAGCCCCTACTGTGGTGGTGCAGCAACAGCAGCAGCCACAACCAACTCTTCAAGGTGTGGGCCTTCAGCAGATGGATTTCAGTAGCACTGGTCCACAGAGTATTCCGGTAGTTAGTATATCACAGAATGTTTCTCAGTCACAGATCTCACAAGTACAATTACAGTCTCAAGAACTGAGCTATCAACAAAAGCAAGGTGTTCAACCAGTACCTCTACAAGCCACTATCAATGCTGCAACTGGTATCCAACCATCACCTGTTAATGTTGGGGGAACTTCAACTTTAGGTCAGCAGCCTTCCATTTCTAGTTTGGCTCAACCCCAACTGCCCTATTCTCAGACGGCTCCTCCTGTGCAAGCTCCCCTTCCAGGGGCACCACCCCAGCAGTTACAATATGGACAACAATCGATTGTTTCCACACAGATGGCCCCAGGTCATGGTAAACCAGTGACTCAAATTCCTACTTCGGAGTATGTACAGCAGCAGCCGATTCTTCAAACAGCAGTGCCCTCTGGTCAGCCCAGTTCTGCAGGAGTGGGAGGAGGAACCACGTTGATTCCTATGGTTCAGCCACAGAGTATCCAGTTGCCAGTGCAGCCCCCAGCAGTCCAAGCACAACCTGCAGGGGCATCTGGCCAGCCTGTTGGCCAGGTTCAAACAGCAGTATCTGCTGTACCTACTGGCAGTCAAGTTGCAAATATTGTTCAACAAGCAAACGTACCCACTGCAATGCAGCAGGTCTCTTCCCAAGTCACACCTTCAGTTGTTCAGCAAGGTGCTCCTTCATCTTCACAAATAATTCCACCTGCTCAAACTGCGGTTATTCATCAGGGAATTCAAACTAGTGCTTCAAGCCTTCCTCAACAATTGGTCATTGCACCCCAAAGTACATTGTTAACTGTGCCTCCCCAGCCACAAGGAGTAGAATCAGTAGCTCAAGGAGTTGTCTCACAGCAGTTGCCTGCAGTTAGTCCTGTACCCTCTGCTAGTAGTATTTCTGTTACAAATCAGGTTAGTTCAGCTGGTCCTTCTGCAATGCCTTCTGTTCCAACAAACTTGGTTCCACCACAGAATATAGCACAAACCCCTGCCACTCAAAATGGTAGTGTGGTTCAAAGTGTTAGTCAACCTCCCTTGATAGCAACTAATATAAATTTGCCTTTGGCACAACAGATATCACTAAGTTCTCAGTTCTCTGCACAATCATTAGCTCAGGCAATTGGAAGCCAAATTGAAGATGCCAGGCGCCCAGCGGAACCCTCTTTAGTTGGCTTACCTCAGACTATCGGTGACAGTGGGGGAATGTCAGCAGTTTCAGATGGGAGTAGCAGCAGCCTAGCAGCCTCTGCTTCTCTTTTCCCGTTGAAGGTGCTACCGCTGACGACACCCCTGGTGGATGGAGAGGATGAGAGGTAAGATCATGCCCTATTTCTGCAGACATTCAACAGATTCAGAGTTTATTTAGTAGCTATGTATATGTATGCACAAATTAGTCTAAAGCATTTTTTTTTCACTTTTCTATGTGAAAATTCATTTTTGTGATGTTTTCTAGAGTAAGAGTGTTATGGAATGGTTTCAGAGTGGATAGGAAATGGTGTAAGTAATATGTAAACATTATTTGAAGGAATAGTTATTGAGCATTAAGAATAGGTTTGGGAGCACTAAGTGGTTTTTATTTATAAAATGCTTTTTTAAAGATTATGAACAGAAACTTAACTTTTGCTAACCCATATAAGTTAATCTATTCTTTTGAATTACTAAAATCCTTACCATCTTCTCTTGGCAGGGGTGTGGTTCCCACATTTGTTTCTCCCTTACTAGACTGGACAATCCTTTTCAGTTCTACTTTGTTTATCTTAGTCTGTGAAAGATACTGTTACCTGCTTTTCCTAGTCAGACATTATAGGAAAGATGACTTGATCTGGGTTATATAGATTGCTCTCATACTGTAATTAATCAACTTTGTGTACTTATTTAATGCTCATTTTGTCTGAACAGTGAAGGAGGAATGGGAATCTTCAAAAGTTTTTTTTTTTTGGTGGGGGAGGAGGGCATACACTGTCAAAATAGCCAGATTTATTTTTGATGGTAGTATGCTGTACATTTTTGCTTTTGCATAATAGATCGAGGTAGCCATTTTAAGAGTAAAGAAAGTAAGTCTTGGGGGGTTGAATTTATAGAGACATGGGAAAAAGACTTTGTTTTGCTAATCTGTTCCACCTGTTCCTTTTTCCCTTATAAAAAACCCCCATAAAGCCTAAAATATATTATTAAACTAGTGTTTTCTTAATTGAATTGGAACTAATGTGCTAATCACACTTGTTGAATTAAATTATGTCTTTAAAGCCCACTAGTTAGAAAAGTTGTGAAATCTCTCATGATTCTAAATTGCTGTAAACTAAGTTGACTTTAAAGAAATGTTTTCACGGATTTGCCAGTCTGACTAATCTTGATTAAAATAATATCAAAGGAGTTATGACAAAGGCTATACATTTTCACTGTGGAACTGTAAGCTTGAAAGACATTTAATTATTTTAGTTTTAGTCGGAGGTTTTTGTGATTGAATTTTCATTAAGCCAGTTGGAACATTTATATCCTAAATGTATATTTGGGGTTTTCACTTTGGAAGAATTGGGGATATTTCAAAAGATTGCAGTTTTAGAAAAAGACCAAGTGTTTCAGTCAGGTTTTCATAATATTTTAGTTACTTAAAAGAAGGTAAAGGCATGGTTTATTGAAATAATTTAAAATCTTATTTTCAACATTTTTATTATTTTTCTAATACTCATGTAATTAAAATATTGTTATCTAACTAAATGTATTCTGTACCATATACAAAACTGCATTTTAAAAGGTAGATCTTTTGTAGGAGGTAGTTTTCTTAATAGCCTATTATAATTATTATTAAACTTTTAATTTTATCATATGCTAATACTCATCTGTAATTGCTAATATTCCCCTATAATTTTAAAGAATTATTTGCCCCAAATATTAATGTTTTCTAAATCTAAAGGGTAAAGTCCCTATAAAACTAGGTGTATTATATGGGTGATAAATTTAGAGAAATGGAAGACCGGTGAAATATATAAAAGAAAATCACATACTGTGTTTTGAATTCAGACCTGCCATGATTTTTGTTAATTAGCATTTGTGGTCTCCTGGCATGACTTTCCCTTTTTATCCTCCTGGTGGTGGGCCATGATAGAGCTTCCCACAAATTGCTGTTCCAGACAATTAAAGTCAGATGTTGCTACCTTCAACTACTAGGTTTTAACTGTAGGGGTAGAGTCCCAGTTTAAGGTATTAGTACAAAATTAATTTTTCCATTTAGTAACTGGACAAAGATTAATTAGGCACAAATTATGTATAAAAAGGTTTGGAATTAAAGGGACATAAAGAGATACTGAGAAATCTGATTAAATATTGGTAACTTAAATATTGTTAAAGTAAATTTTGTAACTTGAGTTGACTGATTTGAATTTACTAATATTTGAGCTTTTGTTAACATCAAAATGAAGTCATCAAACCTGGAACATTTTTCTTTCAAAGTTATTTTTTAAATTCTGAAAAATGAAATGTTTCATCCCTAAAATACTCTAAAGGTCAGAAAGGATAAATATATATATTATTTTCTTTATTGTGTTTGGCTACAGATTATTTCTTTTGTCACTATAGTTGGGAAGAAGAAATGTTTTATTTAAATTGCACTTGGAAGGAAATTTGAGAATATCTACAAGAGAAAAAAAGTGATAATGACTTAAAAAATGATTTTTCTCTTTTCTCATTAGTTTCTGTGTCACTTGCATATTCTGGGCTTGGTCACCTGTTTGTCTCTCATGGGAAAAAGGGGTACATTGTAATTTAAATATTTTGACTTAAAAAACATGTTAACAAACTTTTGGGTGGTAGGACAAATCAAGGGTAGTTATTCAGTAATCTTTTGTAATAACACTCAATACTTTAAATTTTAAAATGTTTATTAGACATGTGGAAATGCTTTTTGGTCGCTAGGAGAGACTATAAACATTAGAAACATGGATCAGACAGTAAGATTACATATCTTGTTTTTAAAGTAATTTTCATTTTAAAAAGGTCTTAATTTCTTATTTTAGTCTTTGGCATGAACTTACCTTTTCAACACAGGGAAAGATAGAGGTATTTGACACTGATATATATATTTTTTTTGTGTTTTCTGATTATTAGTATAGCCGCTTAATGTGAAATTATTCAAACTTCTATTCATTCTTCAAGACAGCTCAGATGTTCCCTCTGAAGCATTTTCTTTACCCAAGGAATGTTGTTTCCTTAGCACTTTTTGATGTTCTTCTGTATAGGCACTACACACATTCAATTTATGTTTACTTATCTTACCCACAAGACTGAGTTCCTCCAGGGAAAGAACTAAATATTTTTTGAACAAATTAATGAGCAGACCTTTCTATGCCTTTTCTATCATGATTTAAATTTTATACTGTCATGTCAGAGATGCAGGATCATATAATTTATGCAACGAATTGAAAAGAAATGAATAAGATTTGCTTTTTGTACCTCTTTTACCTCAACTATTTCTTGAGGTGAATTGATATTGACCTTCTAAATATAGTGCCTGTTATACAGTAGGCCCTCAAATATTTATTAAAAAGAAATGAGAATTATTTATAAAATAGGAGTTATATTCATTTTGCCTATTTTAGAGGATGGTAGCATCAGCTAAATACATTATCTGTGAAATACTAAATTATAAGTTTTAATTTTATTTAGTGTGTACCCACGCAAAGAGTCAAATAATTTACATGGCTATCAAAACAAAAACTTCCTGCCCCCTTCCTTTTCATTTTCCCTTTTCCAGAAGCAATCACTTTCACCTTCTATAAGTGATTATTGTGATAATACCTTGTAGACTCTAAATAACTTGTATTGGTTACAAGCATGGACTCTGGAATTAGACTGCTTAGGTTTGTCAATTACTAGTTTGATGTAACGTTGGATTACTTAAACTCTGTGTCTCAATTTACTCATTTTAAAAAATAGGGATTAGTTGTACCTAATTTGTAAGTTTGTTACACGAATTAAAGGAATTTGGAAAGCCCTTAGAACTGTGTCTAACTCATATGCCCTACATAAGTATGTGTTAAGTAAAATAGTTCTTTTGTTTTTGGCCTTATTAGCTTCTTGGGTAGAAAAATGAAGATTTCACTTTGTTGTCATCACGTACTTAGCAGTATTCCTTCCTCTTAATAGTTATGATGATTATATCACTGTTGATTATTCAGTATTCCTGTAAAACATGATTACTTTTCCTGTCCTGTACAATGCCCTGCACTTGCCTGCCTTCTTTCATCCCACCCCAGCAGTCTAGTAAATATAGTATACTAGTATATGTAGTATATATATTTCTATGTACTCTTTAGCATATAGAACTGTTTGTGAGTTTTTCCTCCCCTTCCCCGCCAAGATTTCCTGTATCAGCATAGTCTGTTTCCTTCAAGTGCCTTTTGCCCATTTTTATATGTGTTGGGCTTCACCTTTTGTGATAGAGCCTTTTAGGTGTCCAGTAATTCTTGGTTGTCTGTTTGTATTTAAGTGTAGGAGACTAAAGAGCTAATAAGGAATTCTTAGTTATGTATCTGTATATCAGTAGTTAGGACTAATTCAACTTTCCATCAGATGTCTTTCAAGATGTTGAGACATATCAGGTATTGTTATCAGTTTTATCTTCCTGAGGAAGTCTCTCAAATCCCTCTGACCTCCATTATGGACCGATTGCCCTGTAGATTTGGTACACAACTTTTATCATGGGATTCCCTTCATTTTCTTCTGTGGTTGGATCTCTATTTTTCCCGTGACCCATGTAGTGTTTATTTTTGGTTTACTTGATGTTTTAAAATTGCTTTAGTTTACTTTAACACTTATTTTATTCTTTGGTTAGGTTAAGAATACCAGATGGGAAATTGTGTTATTTTATAATTTTGTTCCATTGATATTTAGCTTCCAAATTGCTTTTGAGGAGTTTGAAGCCATTTTGATTCCTCCTGTATATAGTGTGTGACCTGTATGTGTTTTGTTTTTCCTTTCTTTTTTTCCCCCTTGTTTCCTCTCCTTCCTCTCTCATTATTGAAATCTCTGCAAGCTCTAAAGATTGTACTTGTTTCCAGAGTTCTGAAATTTTACAAGAATGTTCTAGTGTGGGTCTCTTTTCATCCATGGTGCTGAGTACTTGACCGGACATTTCAGTCTGGAAGCATCTTTTTAATCCTGGGATTATTTTCTTGAATGAGGTTGAATGATTCTCTCCATTTTTTCCCCTCCCCTCTTCTTTTTTCCTTTCTCAAACTCCTCTTATTGGGATAATGGACCTTCTTGACCAGTCTTCGAATTTTCTTTCCTATTTTTTCATCTCTTTCTGTCTCTATTTTTTTTTTTTGCTCTACTTCTATTGAGTTTTCCTTTATTATATATTTAATTTCCAAGAGCTTTTGTTTTTGTCTTTGTTCCTTTTAAATAGTATCCTGTTCTAAAAGCAATAGTACTTTCTCTAATATAATGAATATATAAATGATAGGTGTCTTTTTTTAAGGATTTTTTTTCCTCCCTGTGTGATGTATCTTCCAGTTTTTTTTCTGCCTTTTTTTTTTTTTTTTTTTTTAGTTTTAGTTTTTATTTGTTTTGGTCTTTATTTTTAAGTTATAGCCTTTCCTTAGGTGGTTGGTGGTTTGTGTAAGGGTAGGGGGATAAAAAGCTGATTAGAAAGTCTTTTATAACTTCACTGTGTGGTAAACCAGGCTGGGTTGTTTGATTGGAAGACTTTTGATATCAGTGTCTTCGGGTCTTTCCTCCTAGCTGCCTAGATTAGATTCCCTATAGAAGGCTCTTGATTTCTTGCATGAAGGCCTTACCTACATTTTGGGGGAAGAGGAGAGGAGAATGGGGTAAAGAGTCTTGAGGAGTCTTAGCATCCTCATAAATGTTTCTTCACTCTGTTTTCAGTATGTTCTCCTGCCTACTCCTGTGCCTGATTTCCTGAGTCTTGGGATCTTGTGTTTCATATTCTCCAGAGAATGTATTTTCATTTTTTTTTGTTTGGGTTGGAGAGGGGCATTTGGGATCTGTGGGGCTTGTTGCTTAAAGAGACTTAAACAATCGTCCTTAGTTTTGCACTCTCTCTCTCTCATCCCACATCAGATGTTATGTGGTACTGCCAATTCCTGAATCTTTTGGGGATTTTACAGTTTAAATTGGGCTTATTCTTAGTTTTCTCCACTATTTGCTAGAGATTTGATTTCCTAGTGTTTTGCTAAGTCATTTGTCACTCAGCCATCTGTTTTCCAGCTTTCAAATTTTTTGTTGCTATTGTTTTCTTAGTTTTTGTGACCTTGTATCTTTATATGTTAAAAAAATACCCCTTTTGACACTTTTGTGGGATTTTTAGGAAAGTAGTGTAAAAATATGTGAGTTTACTATTCACACCTATCTTAACAGTGGAATACTACATTATTAAATGTAAGAACTTTGTGAATTTTAATAAAGTATTTGCTCCAAGATTTGAGCTATAAAATTTATAACGTGAATTTTAAGAGTGGAATTGCTTGGCTTATACCTAACAGAAATAAGAATAATACTTCAGTTCACAGAAGTGATTAAAATGTTAGAGTTAGATTCAGTTAATATTTATTGTCACATTTAACCATCTCAACAGCCTTATGAATTAAATTTTTTCTGTTTTACTAGTGAATAAACTGAAGCTTATTTTGTTTATTGGAGAGGTCAAGGGAGTTGTCTGAGATTACACACATAGCAGTAAAGCAGAGCTAGGATAAAAAGCCATTTTTTAAAAAATAAAAATCTAGTGCTGATTCTACTACTCAGAAAGACAAGAAGAGGTAATGCTGATGCCCATAAATAATAGAGTGGCTGAAAACATGAAAAAAGGGAGGCTTCATTGATGTGTGTATTAGTACAAGTAATGGAGATTGTTATAGAGCATATCAACATTTACCTGTGAGCTCTTGGCAAGAAAAAGTGGGTAAAGTCATCACAGTGGTGTACTTGGATGCAGTAGAAATTCAAATGTTAAATGAATTAATGTTAAATTTTATATCTTTTGAAAGTTATATGAAAACTATCTTTTCAGGAAAATCATTTTAATTTTCTAATAATTTGAATTCAGTCTTTGTAAAATGGCTTCAGAATTGCAAAACAATTATATTTATTTCTTGTTTAGAAAGTTTGTTTTAAAAATATGAAACTGCAAAGCATGATCTGTTCTGATCCTGCAATACTAGCATCCTAGTGGTTTTTTTTTCCATGTCACTGTGTTGTTAGGGTTGACTATGTCATGGTAAGAATATGCTTTAATGGCTTATTGAAAGATTACATGAGGGAAAAAATTTAAGGCATGTTTACATTTTATTTTTATTATTTTAAAAAAGCGTTTTTAAAATTGATTTTTAGAGAGAGGAAGGGAGAGAGAAAGAAAGAAAAATGGATGTGAGAGAGAAACAGATCAGCTGCCTCCTGCACAACCCTACTTTGGGGGGTGGGGAAGGAGGTTGGGGGATCATCAAGCCCGTAATCCAGGCATGTGCCCTGACTGGGAATCCAACCAGCAACCTTTCAGTGCACAGACGAAACCAAACTGACAGAGGCACACTTGCCAGGGCTGTTTACATTATTTTAAAGAAATATTTATGAGTTTTAGATTTTATAATGATTTTCTTTCTGGGTCACATGTATTAAAATGTCCTCCTCCTCATCTGTCTGTGTCTCTTCCCACTCCCCTACACTCCCTTATATTTTGTTGTTGTTGTTACAAGTCAGTTTGACCTGGAAATCTTGACTTTTTGGTGACATTAGGCCAAATTGACCTTTGTTTTATTTCCTTCCTGAAGCACTCTTGCTTTCCATGATATCCTTAGTTTCTTCCCACGTTTCTGGCCATTTCTTTTCAGTCTCCTTCAGATTCACTTCCTCCATTAGACTCTCCATGTTGGAGCTTCTTTGGGTTTCTGAGTTCTCTTCCCACTACCTTTACCCAGGTAGTCATCTGTTCTGTAGCTTTAAATACAGTCTGTATGCTTTCAACTCCTAAATGCATATCACTAGCCCACACTTCTCTTAGCTTTGACTGATTGATAGATGTCTGCCTTTATAATATCTCTACTTGCATTCTTATAGGCCTCAATCTCAACAGATCATAAACTTTACCTAACTTCTCAAATTTTCTCCTTTAGTCATCCTCATTTTAATTTCTTACTCTGTAAAGGCCTCTCACTAGCATTCTGCAAACATTGTTGCTTTTCTGTAATATTTTATCTTGTAGTCAAAATGATATTCTTAAAATGGAAATCTTTTCAGATCACTCACCCAAAACCCCTTTAAAGCCTTCCATTTTAAGGAAATACCTTTTGTTTTTGTTCACTTCTGGCCTTATGTGTTATTTTCTCCCACACTTTTTGTATTCCCACTGCTGTCCTTCAGTTCCTTAAGTTGCATGTATTCTTAATTTTTCTTCTAGGCTTTGGTACATTCTGTTCCGTACCTGAACATCCCCTATATCACCTCCCTTTTATTCCTTCTTAAAGCTTAACTGTCACTTTTTTGAGAGGCCTTCTCTAACCTACCAATCTAAGTTGAGGTTTTTTGTTAATATTGTTCAATGTTTATTTTAGTTTGTAATTTTTTTAATTAAAAAAATTTTAATCTTTACCCGAGTATATGTTTTTATTGATTTTAGAGAGAGAGGAAGGCAGGGGTGGGGAGAGAAACATTGATGTGAGAGAGAGAAATAGATAGGTTACCTCACATAATCTCCCCAACTGGAGATTGAACCTGTAATCTAGGTATGTGCCCTGACCGGATATTGAACCCGCTACCTTTTGGTGTATGGGACAGCAGTCCAAAAACCGAGCCCCTTGGTCAGGGCAATAGTTTATAATTTTTGTTTTTTTTCGTGATTATCTGCTTGATGATGTTAAGCTTCAGGATGGGGATGTTTGGTTTGCTACTGTATAGCTAAACTATATTTCAGACTGTAGGTACTTACAGTAGGTACTCATTTATTCATGAATAAATGAAAAATATTTTTAATATCGGCATAAGAGAAGGGCAACTTATTGTTTTAAAATACTGTTGTGACATATTTGAAAGGTAAATAAGTTCTTTATATAGGATCATGTGATACTACTATTTTTTCCTTTAATAGAGATTATTGAGAATTAATTGATTACTTTTGGCTGTTTGTGAGCCAGAAAAATCAATGTGAAGTTGCTGCTTTTAACAAGCATTTTGTTTTATGTTTATGCTAGTCTTGTATTTACGGATGTTTATGCCAATGAAATTTCTCCAGCTTGAACAAAAAAAAATAAAATAGAAGCCCATTTATTTTAAAATTGAGGTGTCAGTATTCTTTACCTACTTTTGACTGGGTCAGCTATTTAGCTTATAATGATTCTTAAATATCTAAGTGCTACCTTGGAAATCCTTTGGTGCAGTTTCAGTTGAAAATATAAACATTTAGCTTATAAAATGACACTTTTTGTGTTAAGAGAGTTTTCTTTATTAAACAGTTTAGTAACCTTTGAGTTAATTATTCGTTTAAAATTTCTAGCTGATCTATTTTACTTAGATTATTGTAGTTACTTGTTATTAAACCAGTAAGTATTGGATTATGTTAAAGCAGAGGAACCATGAAAAAGGTTTAGCAGTGATCAGAATTAGCAATAAATTTTATTGATTATAGATGGGCATTAAATGGGAGTAAAACGCATTAAAAGATGAGGCCTTTAGGGAAGGGAAAATGTAGAATCTGATGTGGTAGTGCAGTGATCCTCAGAGGCTAGTTCTGAGAGTCCCTGAAGGTTTTCTTATATTTTTTGTGGACATAGTGTTAAATTTGATTGTCTGGATCAAAACCATGTTTATGTTGACTGAGGAGAAGATGTACTGTGGCTTGATTTTTATTGAGTATTAACTTTAGATCATGGTGAATGGTATTGCTCTTTCTCATCCTTGGAGCCATAAGGAGTTACACTTCTTAGGACAGAAACTTCTTATATTTCCAGGTCTCCCAGATTATTTTTGTATATCGGTTCACTTCTCAGGTTGGAACTCCTGATACCCTGCGTATATATATGCCTGAGTATTCTTTTTCTGAGTAAATTGTAGATGGACTGATTTTAAAATTGCTTACTGTTACGAGACTTCATTTTCTCCCAGCTCATTTAGTTATCTATATTCTTAGGTTATTAGGCTTTCTTAGTATATAATCACATGGTAACAAACAACATATTGGACTTGTTAGGAATTTCTTTTGTTATTAGGCTTTCTTAGTATCTTTCTTAGACTTTAGTCACATGGTAACAAACAACATATTGGACTTGTTAGGAATAGGAATACTTGGAAGGTATAAATGTACAATGGAAATAATGTCTAGCATTGCATTTTTGCAATTATGTCTAGGGGTGATAGTAATGAAAACCTTATTCTTCTTTGATTTTAGGGTGTTGTTTTAACAAAGCATTTTGAAATAGCAGTCTTAAAGGAAGGTGCTTTTGTTCATTTTTCACAGAGGAAGAAATTGAGTCTTCGGTTCATTTATTTGGTCAGTAATTAAATACTGAGTTGCTGTTCTGTGTTATGTACTGATTTTAGCTTGTTCATAGACAGACTCTACACCAGTTTAATAATAATAGTAATAGTGGTAGGAGTAGTTGAAATTATAGTACTTATATTCACTTTACATATATCAACTTAATTCTCAGGACAGCCTTATTTATTATTTATTAAGTACCATTATTTATCCCCATTTTGCAGGCAAGAAACTGAAGAATACTGAGATTAAGTAACTTATTCAAGGTCACATAGCTACTAGGTGAGGGCTGGGATTTAAGCTGGAATTTAAGTTCTGAGTTTGTGATCTTAACTTTTGTGGTCTGTTGCCTCTGTAGCACATGATTAAGGCATTCTTTTGTTTCCTCAGTCAACTTAAATGCATTGGAAGGCACTGGGAAATGCAAGTATTTCTTATCCCATTATATCCTTAAATACTATTGTTTTTATCTTGGAAATTTGGGTGGGGATGCTAATCTTGTTCTTGTACTCAAGAATATAAACTCCATGAGAGCAAGGGCCTTACCCATCTAGTTTACATCTGTATTTCCACTTCATGCCATAGTGCTTGGTTCATAGTATTTTCTGAAATATTTCTTGAATAAGTGAATTTAGACATGTAGCAGAAAAAAACCCTACAAACATCCAACATAGGGAGATAAATACTGCCAAATACTTTGCCATCCTGTTATCAGTACACAAAATGGCACAGCCGTTTTGATAGACAAGAAGTAAGATTCAGTTCTTTCCAGATATGATATTGTACCTATTATATTAAACTAGAGGCCCAGTGCATGAATTCGTGCACGGTTGGGGTCCCTTGGCATGGCCTGTGGGGATTGGGCCGAAACCAGCAGTCCAGCTCTGCCTGCTTCTTCTGCTCATCCCGGCCCCGCTGTGCCTGCTGCAGGCTCGTGCCCAGTCAGTCCTGATTGGGAGAGGCTCTCACCCCCAGCCATGAGTCCTGCGTCTGGTGCCCGTCCTGAGGGGGGTGGGGAGGTCAGGACGTGATTGGCCTTCTAGGGCCTTCTAGGGTGGGATGCCCTTGCTGGCCCAGGATTGGATCCATCCCACTGAGTTCGCACTGGTTGTTGGGAGCCACCTGGTGGCCGCTTTTATATCGTTTCTTGCCGAGCGTCTAGGGAGGGGAAGCGGCCACAGTGCCCAAGGACGACTTCCAGGAGGCCGGTGGTGCTGTTGGGATCATGCCAATGGCACTGGTCCGTTGGTGCCTGGCCTGTTCTCTGGAGATTAGACCTGCAGGACTATTGAGGGAGTGAGTGGCTGCCACCGGGCTGGTGGGCTGCCGGGTCAGTCAGCTGAGCGGCACTCCCTCTGTGGGAGCGCACTGACCACCAGGGGGCAGCTCCTGCGTGGGGCAGCTCCTGCGTTGAGCATCTGCCCCCTGGTGGTCAGTGTGCATCACAGCACCGGTTGACCGGTCGTTCAATCGCTTAGGCTTTTATATATATAGATTCTCTCTGTCTCCCCTTTGCTGATCTATCAAATGGGTGTATTGAGTAGGTGTAAATCATTACATCTAGTAAAGCTTCAATCAAACACGATTCTTGTCCTCAAAGGGAGTGTATACAACATATATGTGGGAAAATTATATGACTATGCAAATGCAAAATAACAGTTTTAAACTACATGAAATATGAAATTGAGAAACTAGAGCTAGAAATCTTGAGATCTCATTCAACCCTTGGTTTATATGATAGATGGAGGAACAAGTTCAGAGAGGCTAAGTGAATTCTCAGACATAGTGCTATAAAATGTTTCTTAGATTGGAATTGGAACTGTAGTCTCCAAAATGGCATTAGGAATTGCATTCAAAGTTCACAGATAGGATAAAATTCACCTTTGATTGGTCAGGAAAGCAGTGTTATTTGAACTGACGTTTTGAAAGTTTTGGGTTGAAGGAGAATGTTTCAGGCAGGAGAATAGGAATAAAAATGGGAGGAAGTAAGAAAAACATTCTGGGCGTCAGTAAAGCAACAGTTGTACTTACTAAGTTGGTCTCAGGAAGTGATAGGCAGTGACTAAAGATTGATTTGGGCAGTGATTTGGCCCTTAACTCTTGTTGACTAAATGATGTTCGAGGAAGATTGGTATAAAAGGAATTTGTAGTTTGTGCTGGAGTGGGGGTACACCTAGAAACAGGAAAGACCAGTTAGGAAATTATGTTTTTCTGTTATTAATGAATGAAGTAAACTAGGGGGATAGTGATTTCCACTGTAAAATGATTTGGTACAGGAACGCTTTGGTTAGCAAATTTCTCAATTTATAAAAATTCTGTCTGTATTCACTTTCCCAGCTTCTTCCTTAAAGCAATGTGTTTCTCTTCTCATTTTAAGAAAGAAAAATATATAACTTAATTTTCCAGAAAAGCTATTATCTACAGGTATGGTTTTAAAGGTGTGAAGGATAAGTGGTTATAAACTTCAGGTAGGATTTTTTTTTGGCCATTTAATATTTTCATAGGGTTTTTCTGTACCTAATCCAAAGCAAATGTGCCCCAAATATATATAGTAGTAAAAAGAAATCCAAGTGAATGTGAACTAATATTTTAGGGTGGGTTCTTTACATTTAGTGGTCATAGACACCTTTGCCTGCTTTCTTTTCATACAACTGGATTCTATTGCCAGTCTCTTCCAGATAATAGATAGAGGAGGAATTTTTTTTTTCCTGAGCACTCCTAGGTATCTATCAAAAAGGAAACGGTATAGATTTATTTAAAATGTGAAAAGCATTAATACTATCATTGACACTAAATGTGAGTAATTTGTTTATTTTATTGACATTGAAGTGCCACAAAACTTACTTCTTTATATATTGGTGCCTTTTTTTTACAGCTTGTCATTTTTAAATTTTGAGAATGTATACATACAAAGGAATATAATTTTTTAAAAGCACATTTTGAATTGCCCTTAGATTCCAAAGTCTCCTAGGTATTTGAAAGTATGTAATTTATTTAATAGTTATATGCACAGCACTCTTTATTTTTTTATTTTTAATTAAAAAATACATTTAAAAATGTGTTTTTGAATTACAGTTGACATTCAATATTAGTTTCAGATGTCCATCATAGTGGTGAAACATTTACATAATTTACAAAGTGATTCCTCCTGATAATTTTAGTACCCACTTGACCTATCTGTCCTTAAGGAGAACCTACAGTTGAACTCAAGGATAAGTGTGTGTGTGTACATGTACATATATAATATGCATACATATACATAGAAAAAGAACAGGTAACAAGTTCCATATATTATTCTCCTATTATTTTTGGTCCTTTGCTTTAGTTTTTTCACCTACTTGTAATTTATTTTCTCTTGTAATATTTATTTTTATTTTTGTAAGCTGCTTGAAATATTTTAGGGAATGACAGGCTAGAAATCCAACAAATGGGAAAAGTATGACAAAGTAGGATATGGTAAATTTTAAGAGATACTAATAAAGCAGTATTGGGAGTTAGAAGGTGAAGATCACATGCTTTTGAGAAGGTGACATTTGAGAGGAGTTTGATTGCTGTGGGGATTAGTAAGTCATTTTAGTAGAGAAAACATAAAAAAGGTTCAAGGTACAGGGAGTACTTATAGAAAAGAACTTAGGACATAGTCTAAGTTGGTAGGAGATAGTGTCTATATATAGGAATATAGAAGATAAGGCTTGTTTGAAAAGCCTAAAGGCAAGATTGAGAAGTCTGGACTTAGTTGGATATGGAATGGAGTCCCTTTTAGGTTTTGTGCTGGTAGTGGCTTGTTCACTACTCTGTTTTAGGAAAGTGGTGACTTTACTTGGAATGTCTAGTTGCTTCCTTAATAAGGGGAATGAGAACTCAGTAATTCCTCTTCTGTCAGTGGTAGAAATAGAGGCACATTCTCTTTGTGGTTGCAATCTGAGCTAATGCTTTAAACTAGTGACCTTGGCCTCATTAGGAAAGCTAAAGGAGGTAAGGACCCAGTCCACATATGGTAACACTCCACTTATACAGAAGTTGAACACTGGTAACCTAATCCTTTGGAACACAGCTCTGGAATGTAAAAGCTTCCAAAACTGCTTGAAATTGTTGTCACAAAATAAAGCCATGTGGAATTTTTTTGTGAGTATGGATAGTTTTACATAGCATTTCTGGCCTTTTTTTAGACTTTTTTCTTTTTAAGTCTTAGATTTGCTAGCTTTATCATCTCAAAGCAGATGAAGGAGAGGAAGGAAAATAAAATGGGATTCTGAGACATGTAAGGTAACATTAGGAAAGTATCAGTTGTATAGCCTGACATCAAGGTAGGAATTAGAAATTAAAACACATACACACACACACACACACACACACACACACACACACACACACACACACAGAAACATGATACGGTATTGAATGTTCACCAGTTGAATGTTAGATTATGTTTGGTATATTACTTTAAGGAAGCATGAACATAACAGATTCCAGATAGTATTAAGGAAGCATGAACATAACAGATTCCAGATAGTATTATTGGTTGAGCTATGGGAAAATATAAAGAGAGTATCTTTTTAGTCATATCTGACTCCACTGTATCATTTAACTGTTGACAAATCACTTTACTGCTTCATATTGCTTTTTTCCTATTGTAAAGTAAGTGCTTCACATTTTTCCAGCTTACAGGCTAATGAGGTTACTCTGTAAGAAATTAATAACATGTTATAAATAAAAGTTAGTTCTCTACAAATAGAAATTGCTGAGGATACTTTCAGTAGTAAAATTTTAAGTCCTTAGTAGATGCTAAAATTTAAGTACGTATTAGTAATTTTATTTTTAGTGAAATTATTGATGAATAAATGACATCTTAATTACCTTTACAAGGTATTTTGTAGACAATTACTAATTTACATATTTTACTATAATAAATATTCTTCAATATTTTCTTTGATATATTTTTTAAATTATCTTTCTCAACACAGTATATCAAATAATTGTATAGGGGAAGCTGATTTCTCTTATTTTAGATGTTTTTAATCTATTTTTAAAGAAATGGATAACTCAGACTACCTTCTTGCATAAGGAAGTTTTTGCTTATGCTTAATATTAAATTAAATTTTTCTTAGTTTTGTCCTTTTATTTCAGCAATGAAGGGTTCTATTCCTATTGAGGAAATACTCTTATGTTTTAAAAATTACTTTTTAAAGATGGTATTCAGTGAAACTTATAATAGCAAATTTATTTTGGAAAAAGAAGCTAATTTTTAAGTTATCTTTTTGCTTGATTTTTGTTTAAGAGTTTTGCTTTGGTTCAGGGTGGTTGAAGTGAATTGAGAAAAATTTCTGGTTTTGACAATAGCGCTGTGTTGTCCATTGCTCAGATGCTGATAAGCTATCAATAGTCTGGGACTTTTCTTCCTCTCTTAAAGGGCTTTATCACTCTAGATTGCCTTAACTTCTCTTTTAGAGTCTAGCATAGAGCCATGTCTTATCTTTGGTTGGTACTCCTGATTTGGCTGATTCCTAAGCTCTTCTTCATCATCATTGTGTTATTTTCCTCTTTGGGGGAACTACCAAACATTATTTACCAGTTATTCTCTGAAATGACAGCAGGATTTGTATGTTTGTGCAACCAGTTATATTTTATTAGAAATTTTTACCTGTTGTAAGGTTCCAGGGAGAAAGGGTGGATCAAGATCATGAGAAGATGTGATAAGTCCAAACTAGGTATTTTATTTATTTGTTGTTGGTTTGTTAATCCTCACCCGAGGATATTTTTCCCATTGACTTTTAGAGAGAGTGAAAGAGAGAGGGAAAGACAAAGAGAAACATCAATGTGAGAGAAACATATAGATTGGTTGCCTCCTGCCTGAGCCCTGACCAGGGGAATCTGAAACCAAGGTATGAGCCCTTGACTGGAATTGAACCCGGGACCCTTTGGTCCGCAGGCTGATGCTCTATCCACTGTGCCAAACCGGCTAGGGCTCATGTCTCCATTCTTGCACCCCATAATAATAAATTATGATGCTGCATCCCAATTCTTTTAAAAACAAGTATGTTTAGTGCTTATTGAAGATACATAATATTTGAATTAGCAACCTCTTTAGCCCTTCTTTGGTAAATTTATATAAGATTCATGATAAATCCATAGGGATGCTGAGTAGTATGTGACAGGTAATTCTAAAATTTCTTTTACTATATAATTGGCTGAAATATTACTATCAGTAAAATATTGCCAAATTAAGTAACTTGGTCACATAATTACGAAGTGATGGAGCTAGTATTCCACTAGGTGATTTGATTCCAAAGCTTATACTCTTAATCATTCTGGTAATTGCCCTAGCCCACTGATAAGCAGTAGTAAGAGGTGGCAACTGGCAACTATTAAAAAACAGTCATTAGTCTACCAGGCATTTGGCTCTGTAGACATAATTGGTTCTTGTTATAGAGTTGTGCAATGACTCATGTTCCTAATGATGATCCTTTCCATTTTAATTTAGTTATTTTCTCTTACTACATTTTGAAAATTAAAATTTCCAAATTTTTGTGAAAGAATGAACTTTAAATTTGGAAAATTTGCTTAGGTGGAATAAAGTTTCTGAAGAATAAATGAATATAACATAGTTTTGTGACATGAACATTTCAATAAATCAGATTGGTAGCTTTCCATTAATGTCAGTGAGCTTTTACTATAAGCTTTTGATATTTAGGTGTTTTTTTTAATGCATAATATAATCAAATTACATTATAATACTTTTTTAAAGTAGAAAACTCACTTTAATCATTTGAACCATAATAGCATATTTTATGACTCAGATCTTTAATTTGTAATGGTTATAGCTTATATTTATATCATATGCTTATTGGAACAAGAAAATGCTAATTTATATGAATGCTTTTATATAAAAGTTGAAAACCAGGATTTGCCTTGTCTTTTTACTCATTGTTATAGAAGAGGGAGTTTATTTTTTTAATATAAGAAATTGCATTAGGTATTCTTTTAATTCAAAATTTTTATAGTAGAGCTGCTTTCCTTCATTTTCATTATATTTTTTCCTGATATATAAACATTGGAACTATAGAAGCAATTAGGATTTTTTTTTGAATTGTAGTTAACAGTAAAGATCTGTCTTAAAGGACATAATAGTTTAAGTTAGTTAATAGTAATGTATCATGAATTTTATTCACGAGTTCCATAATAAATAGCCAAAAGTTGCTGAAAGCCAGTAATTTTTACAAGTTGTGTAAGTTAATGGCATTCAAGAAATTTTACTCATTGATATGCTTTTTTTTTCTTTATTGATTAAGGTATTACATATATGTCCTTATCGCCCCATTGTTGATATGCTTTTGATAGCTTAAATTTGCCATTTTCCTCAATCCATGTAGGCAATCTAATTAAAGAGAATGTTTTAAAAGTAGGTTTACTTTTTGTAAAACGGTCAGGCTAAAAGATTCACTTTGAGTTTTTTTCTCTAATATTTAAAGGTTTAGTTGTGTTTCCAGTTGTACTCAGATTCTTAGCTCATGAAAATCTATCAGTAGCCTACTAAGTTAACTTATTAAGAAATTACTCCAGTTTACAAAAACAAAAGCTTTTAACAAGTGGACACACAGGCCTAACAAAAATCAAGTTGTGCTGTATTTGAGCTTATTGAATATGTTATGTAAATGCCGTTAATGCCAATTGTTTGAGTTAGAGGCTTAACACATGAGTAGGGGAGGAGAAACAGAGAATTGAAAGGTAATAGAAGAACATTAAAAGGGGTGGAGAAGATGTGGTAGTAATTGATAATTTCCTAAACAATTTTGTTGCCTGCATCTATAAATCTAGCTATATAAATTACTTCAGAAAAATTACCTTGGCTAATTTAAACAATTGTCTGTTAGCCTAGCACTTTTCTCCTTTTACTGGCATTGTGATGATTTATTTAAGAAATATTTATTGAACGCTTGTTATGTTATGTTAGCACTGAAAAGGTACAAAGGATACAAAAAGTCATGATTTTTGTCTGGTACACTGAAGCATCATATGATGTTGATATATCTGAATTATTCACATTATATTATGCTTAGTTGTCATGCTATATGTGGTGTGCATGACAGCTTTTTTAATTCAAATAAGTTGATTAAGCCGTGTAGATTAATGAGCATTGAGCATAATGAGTTCGAGTTTAATGAGCATTAGCCTTGGCATTTATCTGGTATCTAATGTTGTTTATATGACCACTTCATTGTATGTTGTTTATATGACCACTTCATTGTATTTTCTTGGTATGAACAGGTATTTCCTTACCTGTTCAATGGGAGCTACTTTTGGTACTTTCGTTGGAAGCATTAAAGTAGGTAAAATATGTAGTGCACCTAGCTCAGTTCTTAGTTTCGTAAAGATGACTGCTCTTATTACTCTGACAGATGAGAATGATTCCTTTCTTTTGAGCACTGTTAATTAAAAGAAAAGGCTTGCCTACACATTCAGAGACTTTCAACATACTTTATTTAGCCTTCTAAACCAGTGATTCTGTGTTTTTGTGGTATTTTGGTATAGCCTTTCTTACCTGGGGCTCCATAAGAAAATTAATCCATACAGGAAAAGAGTGACTGCTTTCTTAGTTCTCCTAAGAATAGTGCATAGATGCATGAGAGAAAATGAATTTATTACATGTAATGGAGTCATCAGGGATTCTTTTGCTGAAATCTGGGCTGCTAGGACTATAATATATCTAATTATTTGAGAAATGCTTCAGAATTACTAAATTTATAGACACAAAAGTTGTTGCAAAGTTCACCTTCCTCTCTTTTTTGATGGGGGAAGACTCTCGATTCCAATAATTACAGGCTGTTGTTGTTCCTTGTGCTTAAGCCCCGGGGAACAGTACAAGAATGTAATGCCATGTAGCAGTTTGTTAATACTCCAAAACAGACCCATTTCCCTAATCAAGTGATTTTTAAAATTTTTCATACATTATTTTAGGTGGGATAATGCCCTTAGGATCATATGCTTCATACTCAATCCCATTTGGAACTGAAATTAATCAGTTTGTTTTTAATTAAGACAATGAGTTAGTGCCCAGTTTTTAAGTTTTAAAAATTCATTGAGCTGGATTTTAAAACCTAGTATAAAAAGTTTCAAAACTAGTGATTTTTGGAATACTAGTTAGTTCATCAAGTGAATAAAATTAGTTCTATAGCCGAGGAATTTGGGGGAATGCTTTTTGTTATTTACATTTTGGAGGTTGACATTGCATTTTAGTTTATTAAGACTGAGAAATTCTGCAGAAGAGAGACAGTTTCATTTATTAGCTTCAACTCTTGATCCTGTAACACCTATTAATGCTCTGCAGAATCAGTATTCCTTGGAACATTTTTGGAAATGTTAACCTACTTCATTTATATATGAGAAATGTTCTAGTCATGCAGTTAAGTGATGACAGTCTTCAATTTGAGCCTGTCTTTACATTTATTCTACTCTAACAGTTCCTTTTTTGCTGTACAATCCTATTTTCATAAGTATTTGGGTTATATTAGAAATAAAAGTATAATTGTTGTCATGTGAGAGTATATACCAAGTGAACCATCTGCCAGAGAAGAACATATTTTGAGAAGTATAGCACTGACATATTTGCAGCCTCATTTAATTGGCCCTGTCATTGTAAATGGTTTGCAGACCTTAGGGATAGACTTCATGAGTTTGTATTTTCCTGGGAGAAATTCCTAAACAGGATAGAAAAGACTAGTTAACTCTGTAAACATTCAAAGATAGGGAAGCTAATTAGAGTTTGTCCTATGCTTTGGCTACCATTAACATAGAACATTTTACTAACTTTACTTTGTGTTTCTTATGTTTTAGAGTTAAAGCTTGACGTTGCTAACAAAGTAAAGGAGCCAATTGAACATTCTCATCTCCCATTTATCCATTTCCTATGTTACACCTACTTGAGAAATGAAAAAAGAAGGAAGTACAAAAAGGGATGTCAAATTCTGAGGAGAAAAATTAAAGTCTTTTGGGGACTACAAGATTTTTTCAAAGGGGTGAAAAGAATGGTTGTTGGGAATGTTTCTGAACATACATTGGTAGATTAAGAAAGGTATTTTTGGCTCTTTTAGGAATGTCTTTTAAAATAGACCACCATAAAACTGCAGAAATCAGAAATTAAAAATACTAACTGCATTTGACAGTTTCAGAGATTTGATTCAAGTTTTGAAGAAAGAATAGAAAAATTTTTTTCTATTTAGAAATACTATAATTTGGTATTCTGAATAAAATTAAAGGAGTGGCATTTAAACATGTGGAACAATATACATATGTCTTATTTTATATTTTTAAACATTTTTTAAAATTGATTTTAGAGAGGGAAGGAGAGGGAGAGATAGAAACATCAATGATGAGAGAGAATCACTATCAGCTACCTCCTACACACCCACAGTGGGGATGGAGCCCACAACCCCGGGCACGTGCCCCCAAACCATGACCTCCTGGTTCATAGGTTGACACTCAACCACTGAGCTACATTGATAATGGAAGTATAGTGACATGAAATTTTCTCATTTGCTAAATTGAGAATTTGTGTTAATAGTAGTTCAAGGTCTTAGTCCAAAAAATTTTATGGCTTTTACAAAGGTTTATGATAGCCTATACAATGTTAACTAAACTTCATATATCTCTTATTTCAAATCATATTTCCTAAATAGTTAACTTAATGATGATATTCTTCTACCTTTTCACCATTTTCTCTTTGGCAATATTTTCCTTTTTAAGATATACACTGAGTGGCCAGATTATTATGATCCCTGAACGCATAATAATCTGGCCACTCAGTGTATATCCTATATAATAAAAGGCTAATATGCAAATTGTCCCCTCGACCAGGAGTTCAACCAGCAGGCAGGCTGGCTAACTGCCCATGTCCCCTCCCCCTGGCCAGGCTGGCCGGACCCTACCCATGCATGAATTCATGCACCGGGACTCTAATACACACACACACACACACACACACACATACACACACACGCCAGATTATTATGTGTTCAGAGATCATAATAATCTGGCCACTCAGTGTAGATTGTGACTATAAAGATCTTATTCCCAAAATATGTGGAGAGTAGAATTAGCTACGAAAGCTGTGAATAGTCAGTAACCAGAATTAAAGATTTTCCCGAGGATTTTTATGAAATTCTTACACATTTACAAGACTATCCTTCCTTGTTAGGCAAGTCAATATATATGTAAACTAGAAATTGAAATTAGAATCTTTCTTAATTTCAGTACTTCAAATGTGAGAGGGATTTCAGATTATCATTTCAATATACTTTAGATACAGGCTTTTTAGGTTCAGTAGAAACGTCTATTCTTAGATTATTTATGTTGCTGATACTGAGTTTTGCTACAGTTTACTTCTATGTTTCATTGCCTTGTCAAACTTTCATAGGTTGATAGAAATGGCAAAGCAAATGACTGTCAAGTGATCTATGTATAAATGAAATTGAAGGGCCCTAGCCTGTTGCTCAATTGTTAGAGCATTGGCCGTGTGGGAGGCAACCAACCAGTGTGTCTCTCTCAAGTCGATGTTTCTCTGTTTTTCCCTTCCCTTCCACTCTTTCTAAAAATCAGTGGAAAAAATATCCTCAGGTGAGCAACAAAAAAATTGAAGGAAAGAATTTTAGAATTCTACTTAAAGCAGAATGTGTTTATTCTAGCATTCTATAATATTTTTTAAAAAATATTTGTCATAAAGACTGTTATGATTAGAAAAGTATAAAATTAGTTAAAACTCAGAGTCCAGGAAATAAACTTTTTTTTTGAATTTTCTTCTGTACATATACAACTTAAGTGTTCTTAGGTGAGTTACTTCTCTACTTAGTGCCTTAGTTACCTTATCAGCAAAATTGTGGTGATTAAAATATTGTATGCTGTCATAGAGTTATTGTGAGGATTGAATGAGGCAGTATATATATGAAATGCATAACACATACCAAGCTCTCATGTTAAAAATCAAACAGGTTATGAATATTTGTTACTGATTTTATAAGTGTAGGTAAATTATTTGGGAATTCTATCATTTGATTTTTAGTTAAAAAATGTAAGAGGGATATTTTGGGCACTGAACTTTTTTTCCTATGGAAATTTTTAAAGAAACAAATGAACAGACATTTTGATTTCTTCCATTTTTATAATGCAGGGATGAAAATTCACACATGATAAATTAAATTTGAAGACCTTTTTGTTAATCCACCTCTTCTATCACATGCTTTCTGTAGTCTAAAGTTAATGTCCATAATAGTTGTTTAATGTAAACATCATTTAGTTTTTCTGTTTGTAGGCAAGATTTTCTCTTTTGATCTCTTACATACTTTTCTTCTGAATCAGTTCTCTGTATAGAAAGCTATTTACCAAATAAGCATAATCAAGATTACCACCATCTGATTACTGATATTAGTACAGATCATGGCATGATACTCTCATTTTCATTAAGATTAGTTTTTAGAGAAAGATTGGAGTGAACTTTTCATATCAATAAAAATGTAGATTTATTTTTCTTCTCAATAGATATTCCATATGTATGTTAACTATGGTACCTTATTCGTAAGTCTTTGTTTTTTATTTTAACTTTCTTTTTTCTAAAATTAAATTTATTAGAGTGACATTGGTTAATAGGATCATATAGATTTCAAGTATACATTTCTTTGATACAAAACCTGTATATTGCACTGTATGCCCACCACCTAGAGTCAAACCATCTTCCGTCACCATATATTAGGCCACTTTCAACCCCTCTAACTTTATTTTAAAATAATTTGACCTACCAAAAAGTTGCAAAATACTACAAAAAGTTCCCATTACCTTCATTCAGCTTTCCCTATGTTCATATTTTATATAACCATAAGACAAATATAGAAATCAGTAAATACTAACCAATTTGTAAATATTCCACTAAATGACCTTTTTCTGGTCCAGGATTCAATCTAGGATCTTATTTGTGCATAATTGTCATGTGACCTTAAGTCTCTTTCAATGTGGGCTGGTTCTTCATTCTCTGTCTTTCATGACCTTGTCATTTGTGGAGTACTAGCTAGTTAGAATGTCTCTCAATTTGTGTGTCTGATGTTCTTTCATAATCAGATTGAGATTATACATTTTTGGCAAGGATACCACAGAATTGATGTTATGTCCTTACCAATGCATTATAGAATGAGGTACATAATAGTGATTTGTCCCATTACTGGTGATGATATCATGATCATTTATTAAGAAGGTGTCTGCCAGGTTTCTATACTGTTAAATTACTCTTTTTCTCTGTAAATAGCAAGTGTCTTATGGGGAGATATCTTGAGATCAAGTAAATATCTTGTTTCTCAACATACTTATACACATTAATTTTAGTACCCCTGTACCCCTTGATGATTCTTGCTTGATAAGAACCTTTTGAATTTAATTTCTTAACATCATTTTGTTGACTGGTATATCATATTTCTTGTCATAGATGGTTAAGAACTAAAGGAATTAATGTAAAGACAGCCTAATTTATAAAACATATCTTTTTCTTTCTATAGTCTTTTATACTCATCTTCTTCTGAATGCCCTTAAGAATGTAGCACAACACAAAAATCCTGGAATTAAAAATGTGGTAGAAAGTTGATTCTTTTTTTTTTTCTTCCTATCTATACTTCAATATACTGTATTCTGGTCATCATTAGAACAAAGCTAAATATTTCATACTAGCAAAACTGATAAAAAAGATGCTAGAGAAGTAAAAGTAAAGGGCTGAATTAATAATGAAAAGAATTTGCCACAGTGATTTAGAGATTTTTCTTAAACTCTCATTAAGATTTTCTTTTTATTGTTAAATATAGAAGCCTTTTTTTTTTAAAAAATCCTCACTCAAGGCTATTTTTATCAATTCTAGAGAGAGAGGAAGGGAGAGAGAAACATCGATCAGTTGCCTCCTGTACATGCCCACACCAGTCGAACCTGCAACCTAGGTATGTGCCCTGACTGGGAATCGAACCCACAACCTTTTGGTGTACAGGATGATGCTCCCACCAATTGAGCCACTTGGCCTGGGCTATAGAAGCCTTTCTTACTCAAGGGAGGCAGTGGCAAACAATATTTTTGTGTTTAGTCTTTTTAAACCTGATGTTCTCTAAAGGCAACTTGAACCTGAAGCAGACTTCCTTGTTTTTTGTCTTTTATTCTGTGGTGGATTACCTACTCTTAATTGTATATTGTGTGTTATTTCTTTTTTATTTGTTCTACTTCCTCATCTTGGAACATGAAGACACAGCTGGGTTAGCTATCTCTTGTCTGTCTTTTAACAAATATTTGACATTTAAACCTAATGAAATAATTTGAATCCTAATAACATTTTTGGATAGTTTTCCAAAAGGATGAAAAAATATATATTGAAAAAATCTTGGAATTTGGTTAGATGTTGAGTTTTTAAAACATTTATAATAAGGGCTTTTTATTCTCATGACAACTTCCTTCTCTTTTAGGAACTTGCTTTCCATGATTAAGTATGTATCTTCATAATGCTATGCATTCTTTAAAGTTCTAACTTTCGTCTGTATTTTGATGTTTTTAAGGTGTATCCCATTTGACAATATATATAAGATTGTGGTTTAGAAATAATCTTCTTTTCCTCTAGGGCCAATACAGTACCTTTGCTAACTTGTTCTAAGGAAGTTGGGTTTTGCTTGTTTGCTTTTTGGCAACAATGTCACTCAATTTTTAAAATTGAAAATTTGAATTTGCCAATAGCTGGTTTTTTTTCTTACTAATTTTAAACCTGGAAAAAGAACATTGAAAAAATCTATAACGGGTGCTGTAATTTAGCTAAAATTTGGATCATCTCAGGATAATACCTTTGAAGTTTCAGCTGACCATACTAAAAAATTAATCCTAAAAGCTGATCCCCAGAAGAGATCCATGAAAGTAATATTTTTGATAAGTTTTTATTTTCTTTAGGATTAGGAAGTTGAACTCTGTAGTGTCTACTTTAGGTATCAGCCACTTGACAAAGTTCTTTTTGTTTCTTGGTCAGTAGGCTTTACTCACTTCTAAAACATTTACTGAATTTACCCAACCCAGTGTGCCATGCACTCTTCTAGGAGCTGCAGATACCAGACTCACTCTTTCTTTCAAGGATGTTCTTCCGTTTTCTTTTAATGCCAGCTGGGCTGTTCTGGACACTTGGAGGGATTTGTGAGAAATTCTTTTTCTTTGTAGATGTGCCTTAGAACCAGTAAAATGAGTGATAAAAGATGAATAGGAAAATATATTCCATCATGCTTTCAATGTAGCATAGAATGTCTTGGTTTTTTATGAGTAATCTGCAAATCTGTAAGTTAGCAAGTTCAACTTAAGATCAGTTAGTTAAAGCACAAGTGGATAGAAATGATAATCTTTGTAAAAATGTGTTACCTTCTATTTCATTGCTTAAAAATGATTAGGTGTAGCTTTTCCTCTTTCTTCAATATGAGAAATGCTTAAAACTAGCAGTATGTGGTCATTTAATAGTTTAATATTGAGAACAAATATTGCAAATCATCTAGTTTGTACATTTCAGGATAATTTCTCAGAGTGGATTTATACATAAACTATTTAGGTTTATTGCTTCTGATTTGAATATAAAAATTTAAGCATTAATGGGAAATGCTAAAATGGTTTTATTGACATACTGGAACACCTGTTTGAGTTCTTTTGACATTTCAGCATTGCTGGTTTTGTTGGCTTTGGTTTAGAATTTATTCTCTAGTGGAGTCCTGTGTAGAGTATTTACTATTTTTCCTCTTGAAATATCACTTAGAAGAATGCTATCTATTAAAATAGAATTAGGTAAGGTCCTGCTGTGTCATTTTTATGAGCCTCCATTAAATCTCACAAAAGATGCTCTTTCGTTTTTGATTAATGATCTCATTTTGAAAGTGCCTTTACATTTTCTTTATAAATGGTACAATATTAAACCCACAGTCTCCATATAGTATTTACTCCTAAAGCAAGAGTGATACCATCTCTCCTCAATGATTCAAAATAATGTCTATTTAGGGAAATCTGCTTGCTTATTCATTTTTGAGTATACATATGTGGAATCTACAAGTTTTGGTACTTCAGGCAAAAGAAAGAAGTTGTATCCTGGAAAGTAGTCTGACTTGGGAGAAGTTTATAAGTGGATCTATATCTCCAGCCAACTCACTTGGGATATTTATTTTTTTGTTGTTGTATTTTTAATTTATATATTTTGCAAGGTATGATAATTAAAGGTTTGGAGCTCCTACTGAAAGAGAAATTGTAGACTTAGCCCAGTATCAATTTGAGCAAGATATGATTTCTTGGGGGTTGTTTTTATTTTCAAAGTGAAAGGAGTCTGTAAACTTAAAAAAAAAATAGATGTACTTTTTTTGTTCAAAATGGAATGTTCCCTTTTTGCCTGTATTTTCATTCAGATATGTTGCTACTGCTGATTAGCATTCAAGAACTGAAGGAAAACTGGGAAATTTGGAAAATCATTTTGTTTATAATTTCTGAATATCTTTTTAACTATATCTTAATGTTAAATTTTAAGATCTCATTAGTTTGGAAATATTGAATAATTTTCCTGTTTATATTGAAATATTAGATTCGAAAAGGATTGATTTGTCAAGGAAATTGATTAGAAGAGACTAGAGGATGATTGTTTAATAGTTTTAATGTAGCATATCTTGTTCCATATAGGTACAATGAAAACGTAAAAGGATAGCTCTGGTGTATTAATTTTAAGCCTTTCACATCTGTTAAAGAGCCACCCCGTAGGAACTCCAGCTATGGAATACTTTGTTATTCTATTTGGGATTTTTGGATTCTTGAAAATACCTAATTAGATTGTATTTCTTGAGATGCTCAGTATTCAGATCTTCAATTTGTATTCCTTTCCTCTTGTCATTCCTCACATAGCTCTCCAATGTGAATATACTGTAAAGTAGTGTTTTAAGCTACTGCTCAAAAAATATAGTCTTTAGTTTCTTGAAAACTAAAGACTTCAGGACTTAAACTCTATTGGAAACTTAAAATGAAAAAAAAAATAGCTGGCACAAAGCCTCATAAAGTATTTTTATAATTATTAATTTGATACCTCTTGCAATATGGCTGTTTCACCCCTTGACATCTTTTAGATTTCTTTTTCTCATAATTTCTTTAATTTTTGGAAATTATAGATTTGATGCTTAAATTTGTAGGTTTTTTTTTTTCCTTAGTCCAAACTATGTTCATTTCTCACTTGTACAGAATTCAATATATTCCTAAAGCAGAAGTGTTAGCTCGTTCTTTCATCTTTAGGCTTAAAAAAAATTTAGTCCAAATGTTGTTAGGTAATGGAATAACCATTCCTTTTCAGCTATTCGTATATTTCCAAACTGGCTGGCAGAGCCAGGAGGAAGTTGAAGGCACTAAAACATTAACTTTGGTTGGTTGCTACCTTCATAGTGCTGAGACTACAACCTTTTTTGGTTGGTTGATAGAACAAGAGAGCACAATCCTCGTTCCACTAACAGGTAAGGAACCCTTGTGATAACCAGTTGGTGTGAGAGAGAGATTACTTGATAGTATTTTTTTTTCTTAATTTATCCCACAATATACTGTGTCCCTGAAATAGGATAGTGTGAACTATGTTCCATACGGCAGAAATATGCAGCACCTTTCTATTTAGAATAAGGTCTGAAATTTAATAGGGACGTTATCACTCGATACCACAAAGTATAGTTGATCTGTTTTCCACTGTTAAAATTTATCCTGCAGTCCCTATAACTTTAAATACATGTCTGCCTATCTTATTCTCCTTTCAGCTTTTCCTTGATCAGTTGCTATATGCTTTGAACTTCTTTCTCTTGTTTACCTTATTCCTATAACAATGCATACTATTTTCAGTATCTTTATCATCATCTATTATTTGAGTATATCTTACTGCTTTAATTTCTGTGTTGTAGACATTAATGATTATTTCCTGGTCCTTCTTGACCTCAGACCAAATGATCATATGTTTTAAAAAGATTTTTAGTCTGTATTACATATGTCCACTATCCTGCCTTTTAACTTTTAAATATGAGTGCTTGAAGAATAAATCTTTTTCAGTGGCAGTAGTCATAGCTTGATAAAATTTAGGTTTAGCTTTGTATTGCTATAATGTGGAACTGTAGTCGTTTAAATTACTGAAGACTTAAAAACAAAGAACAAATTCAGCTTCTTAAACAGTTCCCAAAGTTTATTAGTATTCTTGTTCATATGCTTGATTTTTCTGTTTCTACTTTTCAATCCATCTTCTTCTCTTTTACAGAAGAATTAACTGGGACTCCTCCTTTAATATATCTGAGGCCGAGTGCCTTTCCTGTCCCATTTAGAGAACTATGATCTTGTTTCCATTCAAAATTTATCATTTTTCAATTCAGTCTTCACCACTTGAAGTTGAGTGGTTTATCACAGAGTGTGTTATGTTTTAGACCAAGATAGGTCCCTTCTTAATCGTTACTGAGGAATTAATCATTTGTGGGGACAGACTTCTGAAATTCAAATTAAGAAGGCACCAAAGAAAGTGTGCAAAAGTGGCTCCTTTTTATCCTGAGGATAAGTCATTACAAACTCAAATGACCAGAGAATGTAATTTCTTAATAAGAATTTTTCTCTTAAATCTATATTCAGCTCTCTATTTCAGTGCTTCTCTCCTACCAGAGGTGCAAGGAGTGATCCTAGAACCACAGATACAGCCAAGACCACGGAGAGCTTTTGACGTCAGGGGTCCACTTTCTCCACTGAACCCTTGGAGGCAGAATATCCAGCTTCTGGAGAGAGTGGGAAAGGATAATAAACAAGTGGGTGCTTTCCATTATTTACTTGGGTTTATTTATAGATTGGAGTGTCCTTCCATTGCCCATTTAATTCTACTGGTAAACTCCTTGGGTTCATATTAGAACTAGGTGGGGCTGCAATCTGTTTGTTTTTCTAAGAATGCTAACTAGTGCCCATTCAAAAAAGCAGCCTAAAATTTATTTAATTTTCTCTCCAGGTAATTAAAGCAGTGGGTAATTTGGGCACTTGATTTAGTGAATGACTTTGTAGTCCACAGGACTTTCAAAAAGGGAATATTTGCCATTTTAGCTTTTAATGGTACTAGTTGACTCCTAAGTGCTCTTTTATATTCCAGTAATTAAGAAGTTTCTGTATTTCATCTTTGGGCAAACTGGACATCTGAACTCATCTAACTTACATAGTCTGATGTCCAAGGTATTATTCTACCCTGTTAGTGAGAAAGTTTTGGTCTTTTTCCTACCTCAAACTTTAGGACTTCATATTAATTAGATCTTTTAGAAGATGAAATGATAGTACTGTTATGATTTTACTGTCAAATCTAGGTTTCATTCTTTAATAAGATAAATATGAATGAATATAAGTTTCAGGATATAATATCCCTGAAAGGCTATGTTAAATATATTCATAAGTAGTTTTCTAGTCCCTTTGAATACTGTTATTTGTGACAAAAGCCTTGTCCTAGATTTTTTCCATGGCATTAAAATGGTTTTCTCTTAGTTTCTTTGATGCCAAGGATAGGATTTGATTCCAGGAAATTCTTATCATCTACAATGGGTAGAATGTGAACTTGGTGCCTTTGGCAAGTTTTTTTTTCCTTGGTGGATTCCTTCTGTGACTCCAGGTATCTTGATAATGGGAGACCGGTTTATTTGTTCTCTAATTGCCCAGATTTCTTTCAACTGGTAAACATCATACTTCTTCAGCAAAAGGAACTCTCCTAGCAGAGCCTTCATGGATGATATCTGTCACACATGCAGCACCTGCAGTTTGGAAGGCAGTGGTGAACGGAGCCATGCAATATATCTAGAAGACACAAGGATGAGAGAGCCACCTGATCTTGTCATTTATAAACTTTAAGATTTACTCTGGTGTACTCTTGGTCTGGAAATGGAAAGGCTCAATTAATGAAATAATTTTTTCAGATTGGATTTTACATGGCCATGAAAATACTCCTTTCTATTCAGAAGACTGAAATAGCGGAAGCATGAGAGACTCCTTTCTTTTAAAAGCAGCTCTCTGTATCTGTTTCACTTAAAAGATTTGTGAGATTGAAAATCACCTTAAAATCAAGCAGGCAAACATTTTTTTGTAGTATGAGAGATCCAAAAACCTTAGTGAAACTGATGTTTTTTTTTCCTGACACTGAAAGAAACTAGAAAGAAACTAGAAGCTAGAAATTCTTAATTACTCCCAAATTATTTTTAAAATTAAGGCTATGCTTTTAGCTTATCTTTTTCTGGTCTTGAGTCATATTTTCATTTGTCAAATCAGTATAGAAGTAGAAGAGACATCTTTTGAGATGAAAGTAGCTTTTGCTCCTTCTTCTAAAGTAGTAAATACTTGTTAAACTTGAGGAATTCTTTTGCATTGAAGACATAGTAAAGTTTGAATGATACTGAAACAAAGCAGGTAGTAGTACATGTATTGTTGCAAGATAATTATCCAAACTACCAATTAATTGATCAAAATAGTTATCAAAATTTTTCTACTTCTATTTTTTATATCTCTTAACTGGTCAGTTAAAACTATTAAAGTAGTTTTTAAAAGTTACCCGATGCTATCAGTTTGTTTTATTTGGTATAAATTTTAAGAATGGAAAGTGTAGAATTATTAATATGGAAGCCTCTAAAATATTTTAGGAATCTAGAAACATTTGCCAAGTCTTTCTTGGCTATCTATTAGACCTGTATTTGCCTCATTGATTATAAATAAATGTTTGTATGTGTAGTACTTAAAAGAAAGTATAAAAGGTCAATTTAAACTAAAATTTCTTTAGAGAGCTCTGAATTTTCATAAATGATTACAGCTTTTTATGCTTGATTTGTTTTTGTTAAATGTTAATACAAAAGTCTTTACAAATATATAAATTTTAAAAAATAACTGCTCAACATTTTAGAAAGAACTTAGGGGAATTGAAAGTGAGATTTCTTGGAAATTAAGTTAGTTGAACTCTTTGAACCAGTTTATGGCCTGTGAGATTATTAGCCTTTTGTTTCAGTTTTGAAAGATGGAAAATGATTTAATCTCTTAATCTCATGCTTTGATTAAATTTTAGCTCTGTTTCTTAAAGTGTACAAAAGAAATGTAAGTGCATTTCTATTCACCTCATGCCACTAAAAGCTATTTAAAACTGAAACTTTTTGTATATTAATGTAAATTGATTTGTTTATTTAAATTTTTATTTTAATATTTTTCTTTCAGATTTTACATATTTTGTGTCACAATATGCAATCTTACATTTTTCAGTGTTTATTTTATGAATATTATAAGCTAATTTTTTTCTAGAATGACTGTGTAATATTTGTATTATGTGATCATTTGAAAACTAATAAATATTTTCTCCTTGAAAAAAATGCACTTACGATAAATGGCTTATTTTTGTTTCAGGAGTAGAAATTGAAAACTACAACAGTATTTTTAAGTGTATTTTAATTTTATGTGTCTTTCTCTAAGTATTTCTTAATATATATCCTACCCTTTGTATGTTAACTTTTTTTTGAGAAAACAGTTTTAAAACTGTTAAAATGATTATCAGGTCACCCAGTGCCAAATTTATGAAATAGGTGATCTATTTAGTCAGTTTTTGCATTTTCATGATTTGCTTCATCTTAGCTTTGTTTCAAGAATTGGATTTTTTGGATGCCATTTTTAATGTCAATTTTGCAAACTAGGAAAACTCTTGAGTCAAAATTATACATATTAGGAGTAATATGGTTAACTCTTCTAAAAGCAAAATTGATCAAAATATAACATCTTACAAAATAGCATGCAAAAGACAGCTCCTATACACAGAAAAACACATTTGAAAATAATGGCTGATTGGAGACTACTTAATTTATAAGAGCTGTTAACAGGAAAAGAAAAATGTTTTATATTTTAGTGTTCTGCTTGAGCAAATAATTGTAGAAGGTAAAATATTGAGAGTCTCTTGCTTTTAACCTGATAGGATACAAATTGGTTTTAATGATTCTGGTTTTTATAGCTACCTAAATTTAATTGAAGCCCCTGGAACAATTTACCTTTTCTAAAAAATGCAGAGTGTGCTAGAAGCAAGATGATTTTTCTTTTGATTTAAAGAAAACTTTATAAGGGACTCCAAAGCTTAAAAATAAACATTATGATGGGGTGGGTCCTTGGCAAGAAATAACAGTTAAATTAATGACAACTTTTGGATCAAATGAAGTAATTTGGCTTCTCAAAGAAATTATACTCTAAAAAAAATTAGGAATGGAAATTATAATTTAGAATAGCTACTGCATTTGGGGAGGTGGGAAAGGAAGTTAAAATTCTTGGCTTTCTGGTAAGTTTGGAAAAGATTAAGGATTCTGTGAATAAAAGTTTGTTTTTAGAGTTAAAGCAATTAAAAAATATACAGACTACATTTCAGCAGGAGGCTCTATTTTACTTGAATACAAAAAAATTAATTATATGTGTATGAAAGGGTAAGGTGTGGGAAGTTAAATAAAAACCTTGCACCAGAAACTTCAAACATTGTAAAGATAATGGTAAAATGAGGGTTTTAAATAAGTTAGTTTTTATTACATGGGCCTTTCCCTACACCATCAGTAGCTTTAAAATAAAGACATTACAGAATGTTGAACATGGGTTACCTTTATATCTTTGAGGTATAAGAACATGGGCTTAATTATTGATTGGATTAACTGTAGATACAGTTTTGTTCTTTAGTGAGGAAACAGTTTTTTAATAAGTTCTGTCTTAAAAATGTATCTGACATAAGCAGTGTGGTTTACAGTTTATTGTAAATATGTGCACAGATCTTATTTTACTTTGCTATATTGAAACAATTGAGCAAAATGTCAGTTGCTTAGATGTCCTAAGCAATCTCTTGCTTTCTTTTTATTCAGATATTTTTTTATTTCCCATTAAACAGACTTCATATTAATTTAGTTCTAAAATGTGAAAGATTTGTGTTTCCAAAAATATGCACATAGGTGCTCTAAAGTACCTCCCTCCCCCAATATGTACACCTAAGGTAATTAGGTTACTGCACTAAAAATGTTAGGGAACTTTGAAGTATGCATCGGAGTTTTCAGGAATTATGACGAAAGGGATCTCTACTCCAGAGGTAAGGTATGGCATAGGTAGAAAAATGTTCAAAATGTGTTCAATGTAATGCCTGATGATAAAGTGAACTATAACAGATATCTTTGGATTTTCAGAAATATAGAATTAGAAAAATAATTTTCCCTGGTGATCTCTCCCAGAGAAGAGAGATGGATAAACCACAAATTTGTTTTTGTATGATTTTGGAGTATGTTTCGAAACATATATCCACAGATGTTCTACCCTTTGTGTTCTTGACCTCATTTATTCCAGGGCATCTCCTCCTATCCTTGCTCTCTTAGTGTTTATGATCCATATTTAATTTAGTATTTCTTAGACTCTGAACATTTTTAAAATATTGTACTTTTCATGGAAAGTTGAGTACGTATTCCATGAAATTATTTCCTGGCTTCAGTTTTGCTGTGAATGCCTATTTTTATTAAATGATGCCTAGAACTTAGAAAACAATAGCTGCACTAATTTTTACTTTGGTTTGGGAAATTCAAGTTTTATAAATAATCCCTTAAACACTGTAACTCAGGGGGATCTTTATACTATGGGTTAAGAAATAATATTATTTTTTAAAAAAGAAATAATACTGGTTAGTAGATAAAATCATTCAGAGAAGAAATACTATTATTCTCTAAGGAATATTAAGTAATTCAGTGAGTCAAGTGTTAGCATATTTAGTATATCTAGAAACAAAGGAAAATGCAGTATTCAGTCCAGTTAAGCTATAAAAATTATTAGTTTTTATCTAGATTAAGTTACTAATTTACTCAGTAGATGGTAACATGCTAAACACAATGACCTTCCATCCTACCTTTTAATTCTTTTTATAAGAACACCAGCTCCTGGACATTTGCTTTTAGTAAAAATAGTTTGCTATGCTATATGGTATCTATTCCACTTTTGCCTTATATAGAGCAAATGATGATGATACATGAACTACTAAGAGAACTCACTACTTAATAAGGTAGCTGGTTCCATGTTCAGAATGGTCTAAAGAAGTTGATCCAGAATTTACTTCTGTGTCATTTTTTAATTTGAAAATTCCTTTAGAAATAATCTAGTTTAGCACCCTCATTTTATATATAAGATAACTGATATCCAGGAATATCACATATATTTCTAATACCACATAATTGATAAAATGTCTGGAGGGCTCAAGTCTCTTGACTGCAAGCTCAGAGACCTGTACTTGGCCTGTGCTTTACCCCCTTCTCATGTAAATTCTACTTCTGGAAAACACTGAGCAAGTCTGATTTTTTCAAATATGACAGCCTACAGGACTTTTAACATGACTGTGTTATATCTCAATTCCAAGCCAAGTTTTTGTTTGTTTTTTTTTAACATATTAAGCACCTATATTTTCTTCCTGTTTTGGTTTTTAAAATGAAATCGTGTATATAGAGTTGTTTTCACAAAGATAACACTAATCAAAAGCTATACAACATTAACAGTAAATTCAAATGCAAACAAAGAATTCCATTTCATCAAGCATCAGAAATCACATATCTTTTAGTCCTTTTCTTGTACGTTATTCTGTATCTACGTTCTCTGCATCTGATTGAATCCCTGGATTTTATTTCATTTTCTGCATGACATTCTCCACAGAGATATATCATTGGCTGCTGCTTTGGGGGTTGGATATCATTCTGGGTGTCCATTGTTAGTCCATAGCACCCAAGCACCTATATTTTCTTGCTCTTGTTCATGTGGTATAGTTTTGAGATCCTTAAAAGTTATGTAGATCTTCTGTGAACATCAATGTATCATTGTTTTCCTTAATATGTGACACTAAATCAAGATAGTACAGGTGTGCTCACCGTGTGTTTAGCTCTAGAATACCACTTTGTTTATCCTTACATATTTACCCATCAAGGTGCTTAATTTTATGCATGTTGAGATTCTGTTGAGTAAAAGAGTTATATAGTGATATCCAAAATATTTTGTTTTTCTGAAAATTAGGCAAGTAGTATGTTTATACAAAGGCTAATATTCACAGTTTAGTGGAAAAGAAAGTTGACTCAAATTAATGGCTAAGATCCTGAGAAATCATAGTAAAAAAAAGTACAATCTCCATTTCAATTATTTTTATTTGCTGAATTCTGACACAACCATAAATTCTATATTAAATGACCTTTGTAATATATAATGTTTTTTTTTTTCAGTTTTTTGCTAATTTAAGGGTAACCAGGCCCATTGGAGCTAAACTGTTGACACATGATTGACATTGAGAAGAAAATGAACTTGTATTTACTAACAATTAAAATGAGAAATGAAAGGCAGTGATTTAGTAGAAAAGTATAGAATCTATACCAAACAGCAGAAGATGACAAAGGACGTAGTCCTAGAAGCCTTAGGTTGGGGCCTAAGTTTTAATGCAAGCATAGTTTTATCTTGCCCCTTGAAATACAGTGCAGGTACTCTGCTATAGCAATGGTGTTTTGGTATAACATTTTTTTTTTATTTAAAGTAAAACGATTTTAAATATAATAATTTTACATGCAATAAACATTAATATTTCAAGAAAAAAAGATTTTAAATATAATATTACCAAAACTGTACTAACATAGTATAATGTCACAAAAATTGTAGGAAATACTAAAAATCTATAACAGCATTTTAAATTACCAGTTAAATATTTAACTTTTTTTCTCCCAAATTTTAAATTGAATTCCAGGAAGACACGAGTTTTTTATTTAATAGTTGTGTGTACCTCTTAAGGGTACAAGTACCCTTGTTTGAGAAACACTGGTTTGATATGTAGAGAATATTCTACTTTACCTGAATTAGGAAGAATTTTAGGGTAAATGAGGGAGAAAGAAAGGAACAGATATTCAACATGCCTACTCTGTACACCTTTGGCTAGGTGCTTTACAAATATTTTACCTAATTAATCCAGTTGACCTGTGAGAAAGGTAATTTTTCTTTTTTACATGTGAAGATACTAAAGCTCAGGGGTAACAAAAACTGCCCAAAAGCACATAATCAGGAAGAAACAAAGATGACATTTGAAAGATCTGTCAAAATTAAAAGAATTCTCTTGTACCACTGATTGCCAAACATCTTTGCCCCAAAGAATGCATATTCTCAGGAAAATTGCATGTAGAATTTCAGTGTTGAAAGTAGATAAAAGGGATATTTTACTTAGTATGCATTTCTTAATTGATTTAAAAAAAGTTTTAGTTTTACAGAAAAATAGACCAGAAAATATAGAGTTCTGTCACACATGAATACCAGGTGTCCCTTCCCATACTTTCCTCTATTATTAACATTTTGCTTTTCTGTGGTGCATTTGTTACAAATAATGAACCTAGTATTGGTATATCATTATTCAAGTTTATAGTTCACATTGGGGTTCACTCTGTGTCATACAGTTATATGGCTTTTGCCAAGTACATAATACTGTGTCACAGTTACAGTGTCATATAGACGTCTCATTGGCCTACAGATGGCTTGTGCTCCACCTACCCATCCCTTCTCTCACTCCCCATCCCTCACAACCACAAATCTTCTGTCTAGTTTTGCTTTTCTAAGCAAAATGTCATATAGTTGGATATATAACCTTTTTAGACTGGCTTCTTTAACTTGGCAATATACAATGCCTTTTAAAAATATATCATCTTTGGCAAGGTGTCCACATCTCTCGCTTTGTCTTCTTGTTGAGTTTTAAACAGGTTTTTAAAATATTTTGGATACCAGTCCTTTACCAGATAAGTGTTTGGCAAATAGTCTGTGGCTTGCCTTTTCATTTTCCCTGCTAGTAGTGTCTGTTACAGAGCAGTTTTAAATTTTGATGAAGTCCACTTAATCACCAAACCAACCTACGATCCCCTAGATTTTCTCCTATGTTATTTTCTGGAAGTTTTACAGTTTTGACTTTTACATTTAGGTCAATGATCCATTTTGAGTTAATGATCCTTTTTTGAAAGGTGTAAGGTGAATGATTGTGTATGTGTCCAGTTCTAACACCATTTGTTGAAAAGATTCTTCTTCTTTGAATTTTCTTTGCTTCTTTTTCAAAGATCAGTTGACTATATTTGTATGAGTCTATTTCTGGGCTTTTATTCCGTTCCATTGGCCTATGTACTTTTGCCACAGTACCACACTGTCTTGACTACTGTAGCTTTTTGGTAAGTCTTGAAGTTGGGTAGTGTCAGTCCCCTGACTTTGTTCTTCAGTATTGTGCTGGCTGTTCTGGGTCTTTTGCCTTTCATATAGCTTTTGGAAACAATTTGTCTCTATCTGGGATTTTGATTGGGGTTTCCTTGGATCTAAAGATCAAGTTAGGAAGAACTGACATGTAACAGTATTTAGGCTTATTAACATGGAATATCTCTCCATTTATTTATATCTTTGATTTTTCATCAACATTTTGTAACATCTTCTATCTATATCTGTCTGTCTGTCTATCTATCTATCTATCTATCTATCTATCTATCTATCTACCTACCTACCTACCTATCTACCTACCTACCTACCTACCCACCTACCTACCTACCTACCTTTGTACATATTTTGTTAGAATTATACCGAGATACTTTATTTTTTGGGTGCTAATGTTAATAGTACATTTTTAATTATAAATTTCAATTGTTGTTAGTATATAGAAAAACAATTGATATTAGCTATATCTTGCAACCATGCAACAATTACTTATTGCAGGAGTTTTTTTCTTCATAGGGATTTGCAAAAACAATTTTATTTTTTCTTCTTCTCTTGTTCCCGGTATTAGGAGGAAAGCATATAGTGTCTCACCAATACGTATGATGTTAGCTATAGGTATTTTGTAGATATTCTTTTTTTAAAAAAAATAAATCTTTTTTGTTCAGATTATTACAGTTGTTCCTCATTTTCCTCCCATAGCTCCACACAACCCGGTTCCCACCCTGCCCTCTGCCCTTAAACCCCACTGTCCTCATCAATAGGTGTACGATTTTTGTCCAGTCTCTTCTGCACCCCCCACACCCCTTTCCCCCCCGAGAATTGTCAGTCCACTCCCTTTCTATGCCCCTGATTCTATTATATTCACCAGTTTATTCTGTTCATCAGATTTTTTATTCACTTGATTTTTAGATTCACTTGTTGATAGACATGTATTTGTTGTTCATAATTATAATCTTTACCTTTTTCTTCTTCCTCTTCTTAATGAATACCTTTCAGCATTTCATATAATACTGGTTTGGCGGTGATGAACTCCTTTAGCTTTTTCTTATCTGTGAAGCACTTTATCTGACCTTCAATTCTGAGTGATAAGCTTTGCTGGGTAAAGTAATCTTGGTTGTAGGTTCTTGCTGTTCATCACTTTGAATATTTCTTGCCACTCCCTTCTGGCCTGCATGGTTTCTGTTGAGAAATCAGCTGACAATCGTATGGGTGTTCCCTTGTAGGTAACTAACTGTTTTTCTCTTGCTGCTTTTAATATTCTCTCTTTGTCTTTTGCTCTTTGTATTTTAATTATGATGTGTCTTGGTGTGGTCCTCTTTGGATTCCTTTTGTTTGAGGTTCTCTGTACTTCCTGGACTTGTAAGTCTATTTCTTTCATCAGGTGGGGGAAGTTTTCAGTCATTATTTCTTCAAATAGGTTTTCAGTATCTTGCTCTCTCTCTTCTTCTGGCACCCCCATAATTCGGATGTTGGTACACTTGAAGTTGTCCCAGAGTGTCCTTACACTATCTTCATATTTTTGGATTCTTTTTTCTTTTTGCTTTTCCGGTTGGGTGTTTTTTGCTTCTTCAAATTTCAAATCTTTGACTTGATTCTTGGGATCCTCTAGTCTGCTGTTGGATCTCTGTATATTATTTTTTATTTCAGTCAGTGTATGCTTAATTTCTAGTTGGTCCTTTTTCGTATCCTTGAGGGTCTCACTAAATTTATCGGCCTTTTCTAGAAAATTCTTGAAAAACCTTATAACCGTGGTTTTGAACTCTATATCCAGTAGTTTGCTTTCCTCCATTTCTTTCATTTGTGACCTGTTTGTCTCCGCATTTTGGCTGCTTCCCTGTGTTGATACAGTGGCTTTGTGTGCTAGGTATTCTATAGGGCCCAGTGGCTCAGCCTCCACAGTTACCTGAAGTGGACACTCTTGGTGCACCCCTTTGTGGGCTGTGTGCATAGTCTTGTAGTTAAGCCTTGATTGTTGTTGGTATCACTGGGAGGAATTGGCCTCCAGGCCAACTGGCTGTGTGAATCAGCTGTGTCTATGATGGGAGAACTTCTGTGCTGGAGACACCCTTATGAGGCAAGACTTGCTTCAGTGGGGCTTTGGTGTTAACTGAGTCTGCCCCCTGAGTGTGTCCCTTATGGATCTGAGGAGTTGTAATCTAGATGGTCCCACTCTGACCCCTGGGTACACTGGCTCTTGAATCTCCAAGGAGGTGCTAATTTAGCCTCTGCCTGAGGCCACCCAGCAGGAGCTAAGGAGAGATCTGCAAATTCCTCTTCTTTGTTTGGGGTTTGGAGGTGCCCAGATGAGGCCCAACTGTGAAGCAATGCAAGCTGCTGCGGGGCCTTTGGCCTTCTTTTGGATGTTCTGGATCTCTTTGACCCAGCTTCAGTTTTTTAGGTAATTTTAGATTGCAAAGGGCCAGGCCATTCATATGCAAAAGCCTCTGCTCACAGCTTGGGTGGGCCGGGGTCTTAGAGAATTAACAGGGCAGAGCAAACAGCTATGGCTGATCCTCAGCCCTGCCTTAAGAGGCCCCCGGGTCTCAGTGTCCCTCGGTAATCGCTGCAAGCACCTCTGAGAGAAAGCTGCCCTCGAGTTCCGCCCGATGCCAGACAGTCCAGTTTCTCCCTGTATGAGTCTGGGTCCCCAGAGTCTCACCCGGAACTGGAGTTCAGAGCAGTCAGGAGCTTGTGTCTCCTTCCCGCTTGAAAAAGAAAACTGTGTACTCAGTTGCCAGCCCTTTCCATGTGTGTGCACGTGTGCACCTCCGTACCTCTGCACTTTACTTTCACAGCTCCTCTGAGTCTAGTGTGCTTTTCTCTTCCTTCTAGTTGTAGAATTTCCACTCAGCCAGCCTTCCTGTGGTTCTGGAAGATGTCTGTTTTGTCTTTTAGTTGTAGTTTTGAAGTGGTTGTGCGAAGCAGCAATTTCAGGTGTTCACGTATGCCGCCATCTTGGTTTATCCTTTGTAGATATTCTTGATCACCTTGAGGATGTCCCCCTCTGATTCTAGTTACTTCATAGTTTTTTTTTTAAAAAAACCTTGAATTGATACTGGCTTTTGCCAAATGGTTTTTCTGAATCTATTGATACAATCATATGATTTTTCTTTTTGGCCTGTTGATGTGATTGATTACATAAGTGGATTTTTGAATATTCAATCAGCTTTGCATACATGTAATAAATCAAAATTGGCCATGGTGTACAGTCTTTTTACTCATTATTGGATTTGTTTTGTTAATATTTTGTCAAGGATATGTCAATCTTCATGAGAGATATTGGTCTTTAATTTTCCTTGTAATGCCATTGTCTGATTTTGTTATTAAGCTGGCCTCATTGAATGGATTAGGAATTATTTCCTCGGTTTCTACTTTCTGAAAGAGATTGTGGAGAATTAGTATCATTTTATTAAATATTTGCTAGAATTCATTACATATTTGATGAAACTATCTGGGCTTGGTGCTTTCTTTTTGGAAAGTTATTATTGATTCAGTTTATTCAATAGATATAAGCCTATTCAGTTTTTTTCTTGTGTAAGTTTTGGTAGGTTATATCTTTTAAGGAGTTGGTCCATTTCATGTAAGGTATTAAATTTGTGGGCAGAGAGTTACTCATAACATTCCGTATTATCTTTTTAATGTCCACAGGATCAGTAGTGATACCCCTTTCATTTCTGGTATTAGTTGTTTGCGTCTTGTTTCCTTTTATTTGTTGGCCCAGCTAGCGATTTTTCAGTTTTATTGATAAAATAATGAGATTTTTATTTTGTTAACTTTTATTTATTTTACTGTTTTCAGTTTCATTGATTTCTGCTCTAATTTTTATTTCTTCTGCCTGCCTTATTTTATTAGGTTTATTTTGCTCTCTCCAAGTACTGATTTTGCTGCATGCCAGAATTATGTTGTGTTTTCATTTTCTTTTTTAAAAGTTTCTCATGAGACTTTTTTTCTACCAATGTGCTTTTTAAAAGTGTGCTGTTTAATCTCCAATATTTTGGCCTTTTCCATGTATCTGCAAATATTTGGTGTCTGTTACTGAGTTTTGGTTTATTTCTGTTTTGCTAGGAGCATACTTTTGTATGATTTCTGTTCTTTAAAACTTTTTTGTTTTATGGCCCTTACTCTTGGTCAGTGTTCCATGTGGGCTTGGGAAGGTGTATTTTATTGTTATTAGATGAAATATTGTTTAGATGTCAATTAGATCCAGTTGATTGATAGTGTTGTTCAGTTCAAAACTTGTGATTTTCTACCTGCTGGATCTGTCAGTGACTGATAGAGCAGTGTTAAAGTATTTAAGTAGCATAGTGGATTCATCTACTTCTCATTTCAGTTCTATCAATTTTTGTCTTACCTATTTTTAGGCTCTGTTGTTAATAAATACTTATTAAAGATTGTTATGCATTCATAGAGAATTGAGCCCTTCATTATGTAATGCCTCTCCTTATGTCTGATAACTTTTCCTTGTTCTGAAGTTTGCTTTTCCTGAAATTAATGTAGCTATTCCAGCTTTCTTTTGATTAGTTTTATCATAGTGTAACTTTCTTCATCCCTTCACTTTTAATCTCTCTTTATCCTTATATTTAAAGTGGGTTTCATATAGACAACTTATAGTTGGTTCTTGTTTTTTTTTTTTTTATCCACTTGATAGTCTCTGTCTTTAAATTGATATGTTTCAGCCATTTACATTTAAAGTGATTATTATTATAGTTGGGTTAATATGTATATTTTCTGTTGATTGCCCTTATACTTTTAAAATTTATTTTTTCTTCTACTCTTCTCTCTTTTGATTTTGAGCATTTTATGAAATTCCATTTCCTCTCTTAGCATATCATTATACTTCTTAGATTTTTTTTTAGTTGTTGCACTAGAGTTTGCAACATACATTTACAACTAATCCACCTTCAAATAACATATTTCTTCATGGGTAGTGCAAGGACATTATAACTGAGTATTCCCACATCCTTCCTCCCATCCCTTATAACATTGCTGACCTTTACTTCACTTTTCATAAGCTATAATCATCCAGTATATTGTTGCTGTCATTTTGAACAAACTGTGTGATACGATCAATTTAGAATTTTAAAAAATAAAGTTGTGTTGTTTTTTTTTTGCCTTTTAAAATTTCTTTTCTGATGCCCTTCCAGAAAGAAATTATGCAGATCTTTTCTCTGGAAACTTATTTTAGCATTTCTTTCAAGGTGGGTCTACTGGTGACAAATTTCCTCCATTTAAAAAAATAAATATTTTTATTGACTTCAGAGAGGAAGGGAGAGAGAAAAAGAGAGAGAGAAACATCAACGATGAGAGAGAATTATTGGCTGCCTCCTGCACACTCTGACTGGGGATAGAGCCCACAACCCGGGCATGTACTCTGACTGGGAATTGAACCATGATCTTCTGGTTCATAGGTCAATATCCAACCACTGAGCCATGCTGGCTGGGCAAATTTTCTCCAATTTTGTTTGAGAAAGTTTTTTATTCCCTCCTTCACTTTTGAAGGATAATTTTGCTGGATACAAGATTCTAGATTGGTAGTTTTTTTCTTTCTTTCAGTGTTTTAAATATTTTACTCCACTCTTATTTCTTGCATGGTTTCTGAAGAAATGGCTATGTAATTCTTACCCTTATTTCTCTGTAGCTAAGGTTTTCCTTTCTCTACTGATACCACTGGCTTCTTTCAGGATATTTTGTTCTTTGTTTTTTATTTTCTGATGTGTGAATATGATATGCCTAAGTGCAAATATTTTGGTATTTATCCTGTTTCATATTCTCTGAGCTTCCTGAATCTGTGGTTTGGTGTCTGTTAATACATTTTCCACATCATACTTATCCAATATTTGACTATTGATGGGTACTTAGGCGGCTTCCATATATTGGCTATTGTAGATAATGCTGCAATGAACATAAGGGTGCATGCATATGTCTTTTCTAATTAGTGTTTTATAGTTCTTTGGATAAATACCCAGAAGTGGGATTGCTGGGTTCTAAGATAGTTCTTTTTTTTTTTTTTTTTTAATAGGGTTTTTTATTGAATTTATTGGGATGTCATTGGCTAATAAATTATATAGGTTTTAGGTGTACAATTTATATACATCATCTGTACATTGTATTGTGTGTTCACCACCACAAGTCCCCTCCATCACCATTTATTCCCCTATCTCATACTGTTTTCCACAATAGCTGCACCAGTCTGCATTCCCACCAGCAGTACACAAGGGTTCTCTTTTCTCCACAAACTTGACAACACTTATTTATAATAGCCTTTCTAATAGATGTGATATCTCATTATGGTTTTTTAGTTACATTTCTCTAATGATAGTGACTTGAGCATCTTTTCATATGTCCATTGTCTTATTTGTATGTCTTTGGAGAAATACCTATTCAGTTCCTCTATCCATTTTTTAATTAGATTGTGTGTATGTTTTTTCTGTTAATTTGTATTGAGTTTCTTATATATTTTGGATATTATCACCTAATTGGATCTAACATTGGCAAATGTCCTTCCTTCGATGTGTAAAGATTTTTATTTGTAGTCCCATTTGTTTAGTTCCCTTTCTACCTATCGCTGGCTACAGTGGTGGTTTTTTCTTCTGATAAACTGTGATTTTCTGTATTTGCCTGGTTCTTCAGTATTTGGGGTGGCAGTTTGTCCTGTGACCTTGGTTCTCTGATGGATCTAAGAAGACTTTTTTGCTTTTAGTTTAGCTATTTTTTCCTTTTTTCATTGTGTTCAGGGGCATGAAACCTTGTTGTACTGGAAACTAGAATGCATTTTTAAATATTTGAATTAGCCTTCAATTTATTTTGAGTCTTAACAAGTAATAGTGCTTTATTAGGAGGCTTCTAAACCTTTGTAGTTATTTAATTGCATTCATTTAGTCCTATTGAAGTATCTACCTACTAAAGTTCATCTATCTCTCAAGCATTGGCATTATTAAAATGTTTCTACCCCTCTTTTCAAAGAACTTTTTTTCACTGTCCTCTATAATTAAATTGTAATTTAATTCTAATTACTGGATCTAGCTCTTGTTTCTTGTCAAGGTCTTTGTGGCTTAAGTATGTTCTCAATGAGCAAAGCTTCTCTACTAGGATCACTCCCATCAGCATCTAATTATGTAGTCATTTATTATTTTAAGAAATGGAAAACACCCTGACCCTTTTCTCACACTCTACTACTGCTCACTTTTATTATCAAGAATTGTCTACTCATGTTGTTATAATTTCTCAAATTTTATTTACTTTTCAATCTATTCCAATTTTGCCTTTGCTTCTATTACCCATATAACTGCTCTTGTCAAGGCCTCCTAGGGGCTCCCTATTGGCAGATCCACTGTATACTTACCTCCCCTTCCTACTTGATCTTTAGTAGAATTTAATGTAGTTAAAGCGTGTTTCTGAAACGTGTTTTTCTTGACTTTCTTCTGGTTTCCTTCACAGCCTTTATTTTTCAGTTGCTGCTGATGATCTTACTCTTTCATCCAACTGTGGAATGTAGTTCAATGCCCAGTCCTTGAGCTTTTTCCTTAACCTCTTCTCCTTTTACACTTAGATAATCTTATCTCATTCATTCCCTTATTAACTCTCCTCAAGTTTTTATCTCTCAGCTACTTCCTCAGTTCCAGTCTTGATATCCTCTTAGATAATTTTTAAAAATTAACATGTGCAAACTTGAGCTATTTTTTTCTTAGTCTTTCTTGTCTCAGTGCAGCACCAGTGCTCATCTCATTATGTTAAAACCCATGGAGCAGTCTCTTCACCTGTCATATACAATCTATTCATTATCCATTAGTCTAATTGTTTTTGGATTTTATTTTTTTAGTCATTTTTTGGTTTATAGGAAAATTAAGCAGAAAATACAGAATTTTCATGTTAATGCCTTTTTTCCCTTGTTTCATCTATTAACATCTTGCATTAGTTTGGTACATGCTATAGTTTAATTAGTTTTTATATATTAAAACCCATTGTTTACATTAGGACTTTATGTCATACAATTCTGTGGGTTTTGCTAAATGCATAATGTCATATATCCACCAGTATGGCCTTATAGAAAAGTTTCACTGCCTTTAAAAATCTTCTCTACATATTCATCCCTTGCCATCCCAATCCCTGGCAACCACTGATATTTTCCTTTTTTAATTTAAATCAGTTATTTGTTTTTCTTCATACCCTACTGGGGATCAAGCCTGCAACCTGGGCATGTGCCTTGACCAGGAATTGAACCAGTGACCTCTTGCTTCATGGTTTGACACTCAACCACTAAGCCACACTGGCTGGACCACTTTTTTTTATCTTTCAGTTACAGTTGACATACATTATTATATTAGTTTCAGGTGTACACTAATGATTAGGCATTATATAACTTACTAAGTGATCATTATGATACATCTCATACTCATCTCACACCATACATAATTATTAGAATATTAGAGGCCTGGTGCACGGATTTGTGCACTGGTGGGGGGCGTGGCCTGTGGGGATGGGCCTGCTGTGGGAGCGCCGCTCATCCTGGTCAGCCAAGCAGCACTCCCACTGTGGGAGTGCACTGACCACAGGAGGCAGCTCCTGTGTTGAGCATCTGCCCCCTGGTGGTCAGTGCACGTCATAGCGACTGGTTGTTCTGGTCTTTTTGCCATTCAGTCGCTGGGCATATATATATATATATATATATATATATATATATATATATATATATATATATATATATATATATATATATATTATTGACTATATTACCTATGCTGTACTTTACATCCTCATGACTATTCTGTAACAATCGATTTGTATTTTTTTTTTAAATATATTTTAATGATATTTTACAGAGAGGAAGGGAGAGGGATAGAGAGCTAGAAACATCGATGAGAGAGAAACATCGATCAGCTGCCTCCTGCACACCTCCCACTGGGGATGTGCCCGCAACCAAGGTACATGCCCTTGACCGGAATCGAACCCGGGACCCTTCAGTCCGCAGGCCGACGCTCTATCCACTGAGCCAAACCGGTTTCGGCTCGATTTGTATTTCTTAATCTCTTCACCTTTTTCGCTCATCCCCCTGACTTTCCTCCCATTTGGAAACCATCAAAATGTCTTCTGTATCATTTTTGTTTTGCCTGTTTGTTTATTTTTTTTTTAAGTTTAATTGTTGATATTTTTTTGTCTCTTGTTTTGCTTTCCTAGAATGTCATATAGTTAGAATCACACAATGTGTAGCCTTTTTTTTTTACTGGCTTCTTTCACTTAGTAATATGCAGTTAAGTTTCTTCCTTGTCTTTTTGTGTCTTGATAGCAAAAATGTTTTTATCACTGTATAGATTTACCATAGTTTGTTTACCTATTCAACTTTGAAGGACACCTTGGTTGCTTCCAATTTTTGGCACTTAGGAATAAAGCTGCTGTAAACATTTGTGTGCAGGTTTTTTGTGGACTTATATTTTCAACTCATTTGGAAAAATAACCTAGTAGTGCAATTGCTGGATCTGATAGTAAACCTATACTTAGCTTTGCAAGAAACCACTAACCTGTCTCCCAAAGAGGCTGTACCATTTTATAGTCTCACCAGCAGTAAATAAGAGTTCTTGTTGCTCTACATCCTCCCCAGTATTTGGTTGTGTCAGAGTTTGGGATCATAGCCACTTTAATAGATGTATGGTGGTATCTCATTGTTTTACTAGTAATTTGTTTAATTCCCTAATGATGTCAATTTTTGAGTATCTTTTCCATCTGTATACATTTTCCATCTGCATAAATCTTTGGTGAAGTGTCTGTTCAGATCTTTTGCCCATTTTTAAAGTTGTTTGTTTTTCTGTTGAATTTTAAGACTTTTTTGTATACTTTACCAGATAAGTGTTTTGCAAATATTTTCTTATCTGGCTTGACTTTTCATTCATTTAACAGTGTCTCTTGCATAGCAGAAGTTTTAAATTTTAATGAAGTACACTTAATCAATTTTTCTTTAATGGCTCATACCTAGCTTTTCTACTGTGTTATCTTTTGGAATTTTTATTCTGTAGTTATAGTTTTGTCTTTTACATTAAGGTCTGTGATCCATTTTGAGTTAACTTTTTTGAAAGGTCAATTGTGTGGTTGTTTAAATACCATTTGTTAAGAGTGTCTCTTCTTTGAATTTTCTTTGTTCCTTTTTTAAAGATCAGATTTACCCCCTAAATGTCTCTCAAACCTGCTCACTTCTCACTATATTCATCTATCAACCTCTACTCCAAGGCACCATCATCTCTTGCCTGAACTATTGCAGTAGCCCTACTGGTCTCCTTGCTTAATCTCTTGACTTCTGTGTTCTTCACAGAATATTTGTTATAATGTTAAACCATAAATAAAATCATATACATTTCATGCTTGATACGCAATTGCTTTGCTTTGTAAAAACAATCCTAAAACCTTTATTATGGCCTATAAGGCCCTAAATGATCTTGCCTGATTTTTTAAAAACCAGAGGTTATTGTGTGTTGTTTATATTATTTTTTAAACTTCTACAGTAGCTGCCTCATAGTAGACACTGGACAAATAATTTCCATGAGGAAGACATAGGCAACCTTTGAGATGCCTAAATCTAGTGAGGGAGATTCACTCCTAAGTAGGTCAATTGTATTGACACTTTAGTGATGTTGAATAGCTGTTGAAATTCTGGAAAGTAAGCAATGAAAGATTAAAAAAGAAAAACACCTCTCTATGCCTCAGTTTCTTCATCTGTGAAGGAGCTAATACCTCACGGTTGTTTTGAGGGTTAAATGGGCTAATATATGTATATCATTACTATGTGCCAGGTTGAGAAAACATACAAGTCTACTATATAAAGGCTTTCTCATTTAAAATTTTATTACATTAGAAAACACATTTTGTAACATGCAGCTTTCTCAACAGATATCTCTCTTCCTATTTTACAGAGAAAGACTTCATTCTCCTGATACCATATATAAATCTTAACTTTCATTACCCATCCTTTCCTCTTCCACCTGTGCTCTAACTCATATTACCTCTGCCTTTTTAGAGGTATTAAGATTTTTTATTTCTTGTTTTTTATCTTTAACTTCTTCCTTTCATCTAGATCCTTGTATGCATGCAAACATATTAAACTCTTTCCAATTAAAAATTATATCTAACTGTAGCTACTGCCTCACCCCTTCCTCTGTTCCCAAACTGAACAACTGACTATAACATTCTCTCCATTTCTTCAGTGCCACTCACTTCTCAGCCCACTTCAGTCTTGTTTCTATATCTTAGTAACTTTATTCAAATAATAGTATTGATGTTATCAGTGACATTATCACCAAATCAAAGGGACAGTTTTCATACCTCGTCATACATGTGCTGTCAGCAGCACTCACCACAATGGATGCATTCTCTTTACTCGTTTTCGGGTCTGTGAGTCTTTACTCCTCAGATTTCCTTGTATTTTTTTTGGCTGTTCCTTAGTCTCATTAGCAAATTCATTTTCACTCTATCCAGGCTTTATTTTATATATTGCAGTTTCTAAGGCTGGGTCCTTGGGTCATTATCTTTCAATTATTTTGGTGTCTCCAGCCATACTGTATATTATGGAAATCCCCCCATATCTGCCGGTTCACTTTCCATGTTTTTAGTTACCCACAGTAAACCATAGTCCAAAAATATTAAATGAAACATTCCAGAAATAAACAATTCATAAGTTCTAAAATGTGCATGTGCACTACTCTGAGTATTGTGGTGAAATCTCATGCCATTCCGCTCCATCCCATCTGGGACATGAATTATCCCTTTGTCCAGTGTGACTACCTGTTAGTCACTTAGTAGCCATTTGATTATCAGATTGACTACCAGGGTATCTCAATATTGTGTTCAAATAACCCTTATTTTACTTAATAGTGTTTCCAAAATTCAAGAGTGGTGAGTTGGAAATTTGGATAACCCAAAGAGAAGCTGTGAAATACTTTTAAGTAAAAAGGTGAAAGTTCTTGACTTAATAAGGAAAAAAAAAGAAATTATCTGCTGAGATTGCTAAATTCTGCAGTAAGAATGAATCTTCTATCTGTGAAATTGCCTAGTTTACAAATTAAACTATCATAGGTATGTGTTTATAGGAAGAAAACATATGCAGGATTTGGTACTATCTGAGGTTTCAGGCGTTCACTGGGGGTCTTAGCACATATCCCCATGGATAAGGGGGGAATAATGTATCTTTATACTGATAATCCAAGTTTAATAACACTCGTCCAGCTTTATAGATTGAATTACCTACTTGGCATCTCTTTGTGCCCAAGAGACTTCAAACACATTTTTTATGGTCTTTACCCCTTCAAATCTGGGCTTCCTTTACCATTCCTCCTTTTAGTGAACATCACCCGTGCCCATCCAGTTATAAATGCCGAAACGCTAGGTATCTTCCTGCATAACTGTATTCCTTACACCTTTACCCAATTTTTCATCCAGTCCTTTTGATTTTTGTGTCTAAAATATTTCAGCAGCCTATTTCTGGGTCTCCACCAACCTGGCTTAGTCCATTATTTCTTAACTTGAACTATAGCAGTTCTAATTGGTCATCTTACATACATCCTTGTGCTAACTGAATCATTCTTCACAGTGCAGCCAGAGTGATGTTTCTCAAAATACAAATTTAATGATGTTGATCTTAAAACATTCAATTGGTTTCCTGTTTGCTTGTAGGATTCATGGGTAGATAGCAACAACAATCCTTAATCTAATTTGTGAAACCCAAAAAGACCAAGGCCCTTTATCTCTCCTTTGGCCACTTTTGGGTGTTTTTGTCTCTCTCGCTCTCATTCTTTGTCTTAGTCCAGTGATCATTTCAGGAACACATCAGATGCTCTTGAATATGTTAGATCACCATCCTGTTTGCTCCCATAGTGCCATGTGCATACTGTCCCATTGCTTATAGGCACGTTTTTACAATTTTGTGGACCATTTCCGTCTCTAGCTAAAAGCCCCGGAGAGACCAAGGATCTTGTTTGCTTTTGCTTGCTGTTTGCCAGTGCTTAGCACAGTTGACTGGCTTAGTCCCTTTCTTTCATGGAATCTTAAGATGCCACTCTTATTTTTCTTTTACTTAGTAAAAAACAAAAAAAAGTAATCAGTGAAAGGTAAGTTCACAATAATGTTATTGAAATAATTTTCTGTAAAAGCTGAATTAACTTGAACTGTAACATTTTTCCAGCCCCCTGCCTTTCCATGATGGTAAAAAATGTTACTTGCTAAAAAAAAATTTTAGAGTGTATTTATAGACTCTGATACTTGATGAAAATAATTGGTACTTAATGATTCTATTGGTACTTAATGAGAATATTCTATTATTCTCAAAACGAAAAAATTAGATATTTCTAACTTTGCAAATAAAATATTTAAGCTGGTTTCAATTTGGCTTTAGGTGTTGGTTTGAAGCCTTTCTGAACTTGCAAGCAGTTCTGACTTGTGAGCATCTCTGGGAAGGGATATTTAGTAATCATTTGAGTTTAAGAACATCATGAGAATTTTTTTTAATTTAGTGTGATTTGTAGTGAATCATTGTTTGTTTATTTGTCTAGCTCTTTATTTTGTTAATTTATTCATCCTTTTTTTCTCATACTTTTGTTTCTTTTAGGAAGATGACCCACTGTCAGCATTTCTGTTTCTTTCCTTTGTTCAGGAGGTTTTCTGCATTATTCCCATAGCGGGTCTCAGAGGCCTTTTCCTTACAGATCTCCTTGCTGTTTTGACTCAATTTATGCTCCATATTAGAGAAATTTAGATTAGAAAGAGTTGGTTTGCCATTTAACATTGTATGTTTCTCAAAGGGAACTTTAAAGATCTGTCACAGAACCTTTTTATAACGTTAGAGCCTGTCTTTCTGGATTCTGAATAATAAACACTCCTAGTAGCCTGGCACTTGCTAGTTGGAACAAAATAATCACTTCAGCCTTTTGTAATCACTTAAGATACTCATTAATTGTGAGTCATTGTTTTGAATATTGTACATTATAGATCTTTTTCTTTTTCTTGCTTGAATTGCCTAATGTTTTTTAGAACAGTGTTATGGCAGTTGTTAACTTAGAGTATATTTTTATTCTGAAAATTGGGTAATGCCAGAGTTCATCGCTGGACAACAATCTATTTATTACCAGCCAATCAAATTGGTAGTACAATGTCCTTTTGTAAAGCAAAAAGTAACTGAATTATAGAACTTCTTTTTCTTGCTGAGGTACTGATAAGATTATTTTAAGAAAATGTGCATGTTTGAATTAATAGGAAACTACCTCAGACATCATAGAAAATGTATAAACATCTATCTTTTGCCAAAGATGGAATTGCATTTCTATATTAAATTTATAATATTTTGAAAGCAGAGAATAACTTTCATATTTATTTAACAAGTTAAAATTCAGTCACTGTTATTACATTAAATAAAATATATCCATGTACATAGCTTATTAAATGCTTCCTAAAATTTCTAAAGTTTTAATTATAAGAATTCAGTGATTTTTTCATAAGTATGTTTTTATTCAAAATTTTTTGAGTATGTAGCCTATTTTTAAAAAGTCGATGGCATTCTACTGTCAAGATATACATATTCTAATATAAGTCTTTTCTTTATGGAAAATGTGACAATAATAAATTCTTGTGGTTTTCAATATTGTCTTTAAAAGAGCATTAGAAACAATCTTGTAATGGCTAACAGTTTTTTAAATATAATCAGCAGCTGTGCTTCCACTTTCCATATAAACTATTAAATTAGAGCCTTGGTATCTTATTTCCAAAATTCACTGCATTAAACACAAAACTCAATAATCACCTCCTAGCAGTCACTTTCTTTGTTCTCTGAATTCTGTATTGATGGTGGATATAGAGCTATCTGAGTGAAGATGGTTTATACATGCTGTGTAATTAAGTAGTCTAAATTTCAAAATCTTTGTTTAAATATATTACATTAATTGCCCTATAGTACATTTCCTTAATAGGAAATGTACTATATCAGTATTGCAAATTTAGATTGCCTTTTTCACTCAATCCATTAAAAAGTCAGGTTACCTATAATGAAGAAGAGGTTGTTCCAAGAGATTGAACACCTCTTTTACATTTTTGGAAATGTGCTCAATTGTGGCATGAAGGCTCCACTAGGAATGAAGACATTTATATTTAAATTCTATATTTTTTCAGTGAAAAATTGAATACTACTTATTGGCCATGCTTTTGGGCATCATCGTTTTTTTCTATTTAAGCTTGGCTCTTCTTGATAGGAAAAGGAGAACAAAATACTATATAAATTAGTTTCTTATTGCTCACCTCTATAAATCAGAATTATTTTTAGGTCACCCATAATATAGGTACATAAGTTCAATGTGCAGATCTGAGAGGTTTCTTAGACCATTGTCAACATTTCAGTACAATTCACAAATGATGGGGATATTTCTAAACACCAGTTTGCAACATGCTTCATCGTTTTTCAGAATCTTCATTAAACTCTACAACAATATAAATCTGATTTTGTGGTCAATTTATTTTGACACATTTTCCTTATGGCTGTCAGAGGTGGGTCACAAAAACATCTGAGTGATTCAAATGGCAGTGATTCCTAAATCATAATACTTCAATTTTAATAGCATCTAGCATTTATGCAGAAGTTTTTGGTGATATTTGACTAGTTCCTATAGTCTGAACTTTCACCTGATTGGAAGGTGTTAAATTTCTGTCATTTAAAGAAATGGATTAAAAACCTGATATGATTCTTTTGGAAGATTTTGAAACTGGTTGAAAATTTGATTTCCAAGTTTTTGAGTGTGCAAATGAGATATTTTTTAAAAATTACTCTTCTAACATTTTTTAGTACATATCACAAAATAATGGAATGTTTTGAGACCGTCATCTTTAAAATTCCTTTCCCATTGGAGTTACTCTCGAAAAGCAGCCACATGCTCATGAACTGTTATGACAGTCCCTCCACATTGAAGGTACAGGGACAGTGTTTGTTGTTTTGAAGATTCTGTTTTGTGGCTTAACCTCTTGCCATCACAGACAAGGTCAGCAAATTTTGAATGTTGTTCTTTCTGTAGAAGGAAAATCCGTAGTTCATCTTTTAAGTTCAACAACTCTTAAGTTCTCAGCAATAGATAACTGGTAAACTGTAGGGGAAAAGAATTCAGCTACTCCTTATCTCATTTAAAATATCTAAGTGATTCTTCTATTTGAAAGTTAAAAAATTAACCATGTTGGACCATTTAGTGAGCACTTCTTAGTTCAATGTCTTTGATGCAAGAACTGACTGAATGACCAGTTGAGTAATTTTGCTGTTAAGATTACATTTTCTCCAATACAACCTTTAAAAAATTCTTCACTTACCCACAAACACAAAGTTTTATTATGGAAGCAGAATCTAGCAGATACCGTAGGCTGAGACATATAAGATATGTGTTCTCTTACATCCAAACTTCTGTACTATAATTTGCTCTGATACTTCTTCACACATGAAGCAATTTTTTTTCAATAATTTCTCGGCAATATTTATTGATTAAGGATTGTATCTTAATTTGTCACTATACTTTTTTAAAATATCATTTCACATATTTTGCCAGAGGAGGAAGAACAAATCTCCCAATGTATATAATTTTATTTATTAGTAATCCTTAGTGAGTATTGTAAGATGTCGAGAACTAGATTGAGTGTTGTGTGGCTTTAAACATGTCTATGGAAAAATACAGATGTTTGTCTTGATGCTCCGGATGTTTAATTTTTAGATGTTTTGCTAATAGTGATGATTTTATATTTTCATTAATTATAATAATGACATATATCTAGGACTGTGATTGTCAATTTTGGTAGTGGACATAAATCTATATTTCAGATAGAATTCTTGATAGTTTGTGGGTTCTTTCATTGATCTGATTAGCATGATGTTGTGTTTGTGAGATAATGTGGCTAAAAGGAAAAGCGTTCAACTCTGCCATTTTCCTGTGTTTATATTATTAATATTATTCTAGTCCTATATTCCTTTGCAGGAATATTTTAAAGCCATTTCTCCAGTTGGCCTGAGTTATTTTATTTAAGACAATGTAACTCACTTAATCAGGTGTCCATAAACTGCAGTAGAATTTAAAACATTGAAAGTAATCAGGTAAGATTGCTGCTGAAAATTCCTAAACCTTGGGGCAACTTACCATTGAGAAAAACTTTAACTGTAGCACAACTTGAATGCTATAGTTGACGGGAGGCCATCTGACCAAGGGGTGGGCTGTATGAGCCAGTGTCAGCTTGCATATTCAATATCAGCAGAGCTCAGAGTCTTCACTTTTTGTTATTTTTAACATAAAAAGGAATTTTATTTTTTTCTTCCTGCACCAAATAGGTTGTTCCTGTTTTGGAGTTACTAATTTGGTTTAAAAAACTTAATATTTTTCTTTTTCATAGTCCTTCAAAATTAAAAAATTTACATGTCAATTAAAATGAATTTCAGCCTTACTCAGCAGTTCATGATTTTTTTCATCACCCAATTCCCTCAACTTGTTTCATTTCCAAGTTTATCAAACTCTTTCTGAATTAAACCAATGTACAATGTTAGATAAATATTAAGGCAGAACTTGATAGTAATAATACTTTAGTCATGATACTTTGATAGCTAGATACTATAATTAGGACTGTGTGAATAAAATAATTTTCCTATTTTTATCTTGTCCCCTTTTGTTTAATTAGAAATACATTTTGCCCTGGCCGGTTTGGCTCAGTAGATAGAGCGTTGGCCTGTGGACTGAAAGGTCCCAGGTTCGATTCCAGTTAAGGGCATGTACCTTGGTTGCGGGCACATCCCCAGTAGGAGGTGTGCAGGAGGCAGCTGATCAATGTTTCTCTCTCATCGATGTTTCTAACTCTCTATCCCTCTCCCTCTCTGTAATAAAATATATTTTTAAAAAAAAGAAATACGTTTTGTGAGTTAACATAATTTGGTAGTGGACATAAATCTATATGAAGCATTATATTAGTTTTCTTCTGGGATTTGTAACATCTTTATTCCTCAAAACTATTTTGAACGTACGAGATTGGTTTAGTTTGTAGACATTAAAAAAATACTTTATAAATATTGGAAAATACTTTAAAAAGCGCAGGTTTTGATACACTAAGGAATAATGTTCTTATACATTTTCAGTTTGAAAACTTAATGATTACCCGTTATTGATTACCTGTGTTGTAGAAATTGTAGGGGGTAATAATTTACTCTGGGATATTTTCTAATTTATGTTCTCTATTCATTTTCTTCAATTTTTACTAATATTTTAGTGTGAAGGAAATACTTTTACAGTAGCGATTTACCATTGCTCTTCTACATTTTAGATGTAATGGGTCCAATTGGCGTAGCTCAGGGGTTGAGCATCACCGATAAACCAGGAGGTAACAGTTCAATTTCTGGTCAGAGCAAATTCCTGGTTTACGGGCTCAATCCCCAGTGTGGGTCATGCAGGAGGCAGCCAACTAATGGTTCTCTCTCATCATTGATTCTCTCTCTCTCTCTCTCTCTCTCTCGCTCTCGCTCTCGCTCTCGCTCTCTTGCTCTCTCCTTTCTCTGAAATCAATAACATTTATTTAAAAAATAGGTGTAATTGTCATAGATAAGTAGACACTAAGAAAATATTAGTTTGTGAAATGGCCTATAGAATAGGTTGTATAGAAAAGTTTTGAAAATTAGCTTCCATTATAGTTATTTAGATGATTAAAAGGGATATGTGTATATTGATTTGAGAGAGAGAGAGAGAGGAAAACGAACATTGATCAGTTGCCTTCTATACATGCTCCGACCTGTGCAACCTAGGTATGTGCCCTGATTGGAATCGAACCCACAATCTTTTTTTTTTTTTTTTTTTTTATATATATATTTTATTGATTTTTTACAGAGAGGAAGGGAGAGGGATAGATAGCCAGAAACATCAATGAGAGAGAAACATCGATCAGCTGCCTCCTGCACACCTCCTACTGGGGATGTGCCCGCAACCAAGGTACATGCCCTTGACCGGAATTGAACCTGGGACCCTTCAGTCCGCAGGCCGACGCTCTATCCACTGAGCCAAACCGGTTAGGGCCGAACCCACAATCTTTTGATGTATGGGATGACGTTCCAACTATTGAGCCACCTGGCCAGGGCTGTGTGTGTGTATTTTATATGCATACACACAATCTGGATTTAAATATATTATACATATACATATACATGTATTTGTGTCACAGAAGCACATGCATACACACACGTATATGTGTGTGTGTGAACTCTTCATTGGTCCCAGACTAGAAGGGAGCATGGTAGACCAGACAGCTGTAGTTGTAGGTTGCTTTTTTAGAATTGTTGGTGTGTGAAAGATTTAAGAGATCAGGAGGTGGCAGGAAGAGGGGTAACTAACAACTGGATAGGATTGGGGAAGAGACTGATATCCCTTTCTTCCTTTGTCTTAGTGGTAATCAACATGCTTTTGCTAAAATGTTTTATTTTCTACTTTGAGAAGCTCCTGTACGTAGTGTTGCTGTTTCCAGAAATTGGAAGGGAAAGGAAGGGAATTATAGAGGCAGAGTGCCTCAGTCTGATATTTTCTGCTTAATGGATTTCTTTTTCCTTTCCTTCCCTTTCCCTTTCCCTTTCCCTTTCCCTTTCCCTTCCCCTTCCCCTTCCCCTTCCCCTTCCCCTTCCCTTTCCCTTTTTCCTCCTTCCCTCTCTCCCTCCCTACCTCCCTCCCTTTCCTTCCTTTCCTTTTCTTTTTTTCTTTCCCTCACCCGAGGATATTTTTTGTGTGTTTTTTAAAATTGATTTGAGAGAGAGAGAGTGAAACATCGATGTGAGAAACATTGATCAATTGCTTCTTGTTTGTGCCTGACAAGGGGTCATTGGGGATTGAACTAGAAACCTAGGTATGTGCCCTGACTGGGTCGGACCCGCAACCTTCTTGATGTACTGGAGGACTTTCCAACCGAGTCATCTAGCTGGGGCTTCTTAATGGATTTTTGATGGAGTGTTTTTAGTATCTCTTTCTACATTTTGCTACTTTTTACATAAATCAAATAGTATTCATTCATAATATTAATTTTTAGTTAAGTTACCAACCTTTTAGTTATCCATAGTTACCCACATGGTGAAAGGAACTTTTCCAAAACTTTTCTACTATATTTGAAGAGTTTAGTATAGGTTATCCTTAAAGTTTATCTATCCAAGCTCTTTTAATTGGTGTCTGGGTTGTTCATGCTTACTGAGGTAAACTTGTCATCTGAATTATCTTCTCCCAAAGTTATTTTTAAAATTTTTTGTTGTTAATCACCTGAAGATATTTTTTCCATTCATTTTTAAAGAGAGTGGAAGGGAGGGTGTGAGAAGGGAGAGAGAGAGAGAGAGATCGATGTGAGAAAGACACATCAATTGGTTGTTTCCCACAAGTGCCCTGACTGGGGCTGGGGATTGAACCTGCAACCCAGGTAGGTACCCTTGACAGTAATTGAACCCAAGACCCTTCAGTACGCAGGCTGATGCTCTATTCACTGAACCACACTGGCTAGGGCTCCCAAAGTTCATAATTAGCTAACTCAATAGCAAACCTAGAAGGAAAGGGTGGAAGAGATAAGACAAGGTTCTCTCTCTCCTGTGGTTCACATGGCACTGGCTGATACTGCCTAAGGTAGCTGTAGTTAGATATATTTTGTCTCTTAGCTGTTAGGGTTTCCAATGGTTTATGCAAATTCTGAATCAAAATGAAGAAATAGCCTAGTTTTATAAGCTGGTTTCTGTTCTAGTCAATTCACATTATCTTGGGAATACTTTCAATTGTTAAATACTTCTACTAGTATTTTGTTAGGCCATTTTCTTCCTAATCCATTTATGTCCACATTTTCAAGCTTGAAGACCTATTTTTAATGTCAAAAAAACTTACAGATCTCTGTGTTTTTTATACACAGTGACTAAGAAAATACATGAAAGAAACCTATCATATCTTACAGTGAGATTGAAATTAATTAGCATTGTATTGTTCACAAAAGATCAATGTACATTCGAAAAAGTAAAATAGGTTCCTGTTTGAGATACACAGGGTCGAGGCAATCATTGCTGTCAATCACATGTTAGATCCTGTGCACTAACTCATTGTCATTGAGCCCTAGGAGTTGACTATAGAGTAGACAGTCATTACCACAATATTCAAGAAATGTTAGGACAGGACAGTAGAGGATTACTGTGTGATTGGTCACAGTTAAATCTAACGTGGTCTAGGGGAGAGGAAAGACCTGCCAGAGGTGACTTTAAGCTGATCTCTAAAGAGGACTGATGAGAATTAGGACTGGAAGTAAGAAAATAAACAGGGAGGCAATTTCAGCATTTAGGCAAGTGCTAATTTGGGCCTGAATTAGGACAGAGCTTTAGAGATAGGACTAAAGATACTGACTTAAGAAAGATTTAGGAATTCTATCTTGTTAATTGATCAATGCAGGTGTAAGAAAGGGATAAATTAACCTGGTTTTCTAGGTGGGAGGTGGTTCTGTTTCACAGAAATAGTGAATGCAGAGAGAAGGCACAGGTTTACAGAGGAGAAAAGTACTTATAAGCATGTTGAATTTGAAACAAATATCCAGTTAGAGATGGCCAATGAGCATTCAAATTTGAGTCTGAAGATTGGGATAAAATTTTAAAATGAAGATACTGATTTGTGAGCTGTTATCTTAATGGTCATAATTAAAGGTATGAGAACAGAGGTGATCACCCAGAAAGTATGTATAGAATGAAAAGAGCACACGAAACAGGTAGAACTTTTGGGAACATTAGCATTTGAGGGATTGGAAGATTCTAATTATGGCCTTTGATTAGGTGTGAAATTAGGCAAATTCTCTTTACTTGAATTGCTATCCAAGCTCTTCACCTAACCAAATCTAATCAGTCTTCAGTATAAGTAAAACCTTTCTTCAACATGAAACTGTTTCTACTTTTTCTAGAAATTAGAAAAAAGACATTTATTGGTTGTAGCATTTATTTTTTTAATTAAAATTTATCTTTTTATTGATTTCAGAGAGTAAGGGAGAGGGAGAGAGAGCTAGAAACATCAATGATGAGAGAGAATCATTGATTGGCTTCCTCCTGCATGCCCCACACTGGAAATCAAGCCTGTAACCTGGACATGTGCCACACTGAGCCACACTGGCCAGGCACAAAGCATTTATTTTTAATCATAATCAAATACTTCATAGAGTCCCAGATTTTTGGCTTGATTGGTTCCTGATTTTTAAAAAAGTGTGTGTGTGCACGTGCATATGCGCATCTGCATTTCCTTTTGTTTAGAAAGCTGTCTAGATACAGTAGTTGCATCCTGAGCAACTACTATATGTCAACAATAGTTATATACTAAGTGTTAGACATAAAGAAATAAGATGTAGCTCCTGATCTTTGGGTGCCAACAGCCAACTGAGGGAAATATGACAACTGAGTGAAAGTGTTAAGAAGTTCATGGCTTCCTTTATTTGTCCTCGCAAATGGAATTAAGAATTTATTAGTGAATTAACCTTATTTCTCCCTCCTTCCACTATTTTATATATATATGCTAATTAACCAGGGCGCCATAACGGGTCAGCCTGACAGGAGGAGGTTGCGCGCACAGTGTCGGGGGCAGGGTGGCAGGGGCTTCAGTGCGCCTGTGCTGGGGGAGGGCCTGATCAGCAGTGGCTACAGCTGCTTCAAGGGCCGGAGAGGGAGGCAGGGCCAGACTGGCGACGCGAGGGTGGGCAGTGCTGCACAATTTCGAATCTCGCGCTGGGCTCCTAGTAGTGATATAAGCGCAACCATGGAAAAGTAGAAAATTCTAGGCATTGATTTTTGTTTGTGTTGTTTGAAAATGTTTGAAATTACACCTGGTATACAACTTTCTGTAATTATTAAAGTTAGCATTTTTTCAATATTATCACAAGTTCTTCAGATACATTTTAATTCGCTGTATACAAGCAATATATGGATGTACCAGAGTTTATTCTCTTATTGCCAGGCATTCATTTCATTTCCCACTATTTTATTATAAATAGTGCTTTAATGAACTTTCATATTTGTGCATTAATCTTTTTATGCATTTAGGATTATTTCCTTAGGGTTAATTTATAGAAATGAAATTACTAGGCAAAAGAGTTTTTAAAACTCCCAATATATACTGAAAAATTCCTTTTGAAAAGAGCCTTGATTATACTTTTACTAGCAATGTATGAGAGTATTAAATTGCCTTGCCAAGCTTACCTTTTACTTTTTTTTTGCTAATTTTCTAATTTGATGGGAGTATCTTGTTTTAATGTGATCTTTGATTATTAATGAAGATAAATATGTTAAAAGTATAATCATATTTCTTTTTTGCTTGTTCCTTTTTCGCTTTTAATTCTAGTAACTAATTTTGTGAGCAATTGCATATTCTTACTGTATCTCCTTAGCTTTTGTGTTTTTTTTCAGGGGCAAGGAGGTACAGGTATTTCAGTCTGAAAAAAGTATTAAAACTTTCCTACCTCCCCCCTTTGAAATTATGGTAAACTACTCATAACCTAAAACTTACCATCTTACCCATTTTTAAGTGTACAGTTCAGTAGTATCAAGCACATTTGCATTGCTGTGGATCACTACCATCCTCTCCTCCTGATCATTTTGACTCCTCCTCTAGCATAATGACATGGGCTTCAAAATTCACCAGTGTTGCCTATAGCATTCTTACTGTTAGCAAACCATTCTTTCGATTGCTATTTTTATAGTAATTTTGTGGAGATTTGTTGGCTTGGCTAGGTGTGGAGGCACACTGTCAGGTGCAAAAGCTAAGATTTCTAGTTTATGTTGGGTCTTGGGTTTTTACTAATAATTTAGAGTCCCCTATGCAGTGAGTATGGATTATTAGCATTAATTTCCATTTTCACTAAACTTACTTTGTTCTGCCGAGACTGATGCTCATCTTCCACTTCATGCTTCTCACCTGGGGCCTCATGAAATATTTATTTGGTTGTTTTTGTTTTTTTTTAAGTTTATTCTATTTTTTTTTTTAATCCTTATCTGAGGATATTTTTCCATTGATTTTTACAGAGAATGAAAGAGGGAGGGAAAGACAGAAATATCGATGTGAGAGAAACACATCGATTGGTTGCCTCCTACATGAGCCCTTACCAGGGAGGAGCCTGCAACCAAGGTACATGCCCTTGACCGGAATCGAACCCAGGACCCTTGGGTTGCAGGCCAACACTCTATCCATTGAGCCAAACCGGCTAGGGCTATTGTTCTTTTTGACTAGACACTTCTCAGAAATTATGAACCATGATGCTGGGGCTGTGGTACACCTCTGTCTCTATGTACTGGCAGAAGGCACAGGAGGTACAAAGCTCTGCTGTGGGCAGGAGCTTAACTTGCTCAAGGAACAGGAGGGCAGCCTGGTGACGGGATAGGAGCAAGGAGGACATGGGTGTGAGAAGTGGCAGAGGTAATCAGGGGCCAGGCTCTCTAGAGCTATAGGAGTGAGGTTCCTATTGCACTGTGACTAGAACCCTGTTAAAGGATTTCAGTTGGAGCTGAGATGGAGGGAGCAACATAGTCTAATATGTTTTTAAAAGATCACACTGGCTGCTGGATGGAGAACTAACGGTTATAGAGGAACAGGGGTGAAAGCAGCACGATGTGTTGGGAGGTAGTTGTTATCCAGGTGGCAGTGTTACACTGGTTGGTTTTCTCTCTCTCTTGAACTCAGTCCATATTGTGACCATCTGTAGCACAGCTGAAGATAACTGTCCAGGTTTACTCCATGGAAAAGTGAAACTTAGGAAAACAAACATTGGAACCATGGGTTCATTAATAACATACTTTAACCAAGCTAACCCCAGGCTAAATATGGTTTGTATATGAATATCAAAAGTTCACTGTCAATTATCTTTGAACATCCCTCTGAGGGTAAATGAACTTTAAAGGATTTAGTGAATTCAGAAAGATACTGTATTCCTATTTTATACACAAGGAATCCTATATAATAAAAGCCTAATATGCTAAATGTTGGGTCGTCCGGTTGGCCGTTCAATCAATCAAAGCATAATATGCTAATGATATGCTAAGGCCACTCAACCGCTCGCTATGACATGCACTGACCACCAGTGGCTATGATGTGCACTGACCACCAGGGGCCAGATGCTCCGATTGTAGGTTAGCTTGCTGCTGGGGTCTGGCCAATCGGGACTGAGTGAGATGGGCCGGACATACTCTGGAGTCCTCCCATGGTCCCTCCCGGGCTGGCCAACCTCCTGTGTACCTCCCCGGCCCCAGTGGTGCACCGGTGGGGTCCTTCGGCCTGGCCTACACCCTCTGGCAATCCGGGACCCCTCGGGGGATGTCGGAGAGCTGGTTTCAGCTCGATCCTGCAGGCCAGGCCAAGGGACCCCACTGGTGCACAAATTCGTGCACTGGGCCTCTAGTAGGAAGTATAGTTATTAATAGCCCTGAAACAAAAAGCAAAACATTTGCCAGTTTTTCCTGTCAGCATAATGCTTTCCGTTTAATCCCTTCCAAATCTGTTATAACTTCAGGATATAGATGAAATTTATGAGTTTAATGCACATTTTTGGCATTTATTATTTTGGTGCCCTAAATTAAAGGTCATGTAATTCCTCCAGGAAGCTGTGTCTGACTCCCCAAAACTGGGAAAAGGGCCCCCTTAGATGTTTTTTCAGCACTACCTTTCCTCTGTGGTAAGCATCTACCATGCTGAGTTACAAGGCTCTCTGAGGACAGACACAATGACTGGGGAGAATGAAGGCAAACACGCGGGGTATCAGGAAAGCAAACTGGAAGGGACTTAGACACATGTAATTTTTGAAGTCTTGTGAATCTTGTTTCACTCCATAATGCAGATTTGTTTGAATATGAAGTAGTATCTTAAACTACCTAACACTGAGTAAAATTGACATTACAGAAAGCCGTACATGCCTACAATGTGGCTTCATCTATTTTTGGCTTATCTTCTCTAGGGTGAGGAGTTAAAATTTTAAGTTAGTTACCTGTTTTGGCTCTAGGATATAACCTCAATACCTACATGATTAGACTTTATAAGTTTTTTAAAAAAATAATTTAAGATATATACTTTGTAAAATTTTAAAAATAATTCAGATTCTTAGTTCTTCAGTATAATATATTACTCTGAATCCTTGCCTTCTTAGATCTCTCTAAGCTTGGTCTTTTATTCCTTTTTGAGCCTTCTTTATTTTGACACTTTAGTTTTCTTCTGCTATTTTTATCTCCTGCTTTGGTTATTTACCCTTCCTCCTATGAGCTGCATATAGACATGTAAAAGTTATCTTTTTAGCTCTGTTCCTTTCTGTCAACTTACTCCTGAAGCATGTGCCACAGTTATTAAACTAAACTCTGCAGATGACTCCAAATCCTCTTCACCCTCCCATTGTTCTGTTCTGTGTAGCCGATTAACTGCCTCCTATTTTGTATGAGCTCGTTGCTTGCACTAATGGTTGCCCTGATGTTCTAGTTATCTAGGCTCCAAAACTTAGTCACCTTTGCCTCTACTTTCTCATGCTTTCCTCATGCTTGTTCTTGAGTTCCCAGTGCCTGGTACACAGCATACACTCTGGGTTATGCAGTTCTGTAATTTGATTCTGTAGTATGTTTTGCTTTTCCCCCTCCATCCCCATTATTACCACCTTAATCCAGGCTGTTACCCAATTTGGACTATTTGTGGGAGACGCCTTACTGACCACGCAGCATCCACTCCCCTCTCCCACCTTCCCAGTTATATGATTAAACTTATTAAAACATTCCCTCTCAATACCCAGTTCAGAAATCTTTAGTGGCTTCCTATTCTTCTCTTCTAGCTGTCTAGTTACTTAATACTTTTAATGTATTACCTTAACATACCCCTTCATTTTTCTTATGCATCCTTTTTACCTAGAATTTCCACTCCACTCTTTCCCTGGAACTTACCCATCCTGGAACATTTCAAGTTCTACCTGATTGGACATGATGTTGTGGAAACCCAGTACATATTTGTTTTTGTACTTTAAAAATTCCACCTTAATCTTTTTTTTTTTTTTCATGTCAGCAAGGCAGAATGGTTGGAAGAATGGACTGGAGCTGCATTGCCTCCATTCTCATCCAGTTCCACCCCTTACTAGCTCTGTACCTTGAGCTGATTAACCTCTCTGAGCCTCATTTTTCTTCATCTGTAAATTGGGAATAGTAATGCTACCTAGCTAATAGGGTTGTTGTGAGGAATAAATGAGTTAATATACGCTTAAAGTCTGCCCACTACTAAATAGATGTTTGCTCTTATTATTACATGTTAAAAAAATCATATTCCATAATCTCCTTAAGGGTAAGGAATATCATATTCTTTAGAATCTATTTACTTATTAGTAGGCATGCAATAATTATTTACTGAATGAAATTGAAATTTATTGAAAAATGCAGTTGTCCTGTAATAGCTACTTTTGGTTTTGAAATAAGGTTGTTTAAATTTGTACGTAAGCAGTTTCAGCAGTCATTAGGTGAGGTCACATTGTTTCCGGGATAATTTAATAGCAGAATATACTGTTTCCTTGCTTAATTATGGTTTGTAAAAAAGACAACTATGTAGTTTAAAAATATATTCTTTAAACAAAATCATATAAAGGTGAAATAATGAAACTTTGAACACTAAAACACTTAAAACATAAGCTTCAGTATTTTAAACTTTAAAACAACTCAGAAATATGTTGGGCAACAGTTTGTGTGCAATAGAGATAACCTTCTAAGTGAAGACACCCCAGAGTTGAACTAGCAAGTTATATATAATTTTCTTAGAACACTAGTTTTAGACTCTACACTGAAATTTTTGACTTTCATGCGCATTTGGCTTTTCTAACATATATTTAATAAAGGTTTTGAGTAGCTCTTAGAATTGCATAAAAGATGCCCAGGACTAATACTTGCTGTTGGGCTTGTATTTTAAACTTGAATACATTGCGAATTGTGGTAATGCTGTATTAACCTTAAATATTTGACATCATACCAGGTAATGTTTTAAAGAAACAGTAAACATTATCATTGGGGTGGACATTTAATTACTATTATCAGTCTGCTTAAAACTTTTAATAGGGACTTAGCTCTAAAACTAGACCACAGGTGAAATAAAGAGTAATGTTTGGTTTCGATGGGAAAGAAAGGGAAGAAATATCCATTAAATGTAGGCTTAAGTTTTCTGGTTCCAAGAAGAGAAAAATTGAGTTTTTACTAGTAAATAGAAACCCGACTAAATGCCCTAAGAAAGTAAAATTATTTTTTTCACTTTAATATTTTATTACATTTGGAAAGTAGTTTTTTTTCTCTGAAGGTTTTACAGAGGTTTTGAAGCATCAGATAAAGAACCATCGGCAATGCCAATTAACGCAGGAGCTCAGATTCTCAGTGGTAATCATTATGTATAATAAAGTTTAGGTATATTACCTTACATATTTAACAAAGAGCTAAAAAAATCAATTTTCATCTTTATGTTTGCTTTAGGATTTAATTAATACCTCCTAATTAGTTATGTATTTATTTAAAATAGTTCAATATTAAAGTGATTTAAGTATTTCTAGTTGAAATAAAAATATAGAGATATTCGAGAATCTATAAAATTAGGTTTTGTAATGGACCAATATTTAAATGAAAGGAGGAAAGGTATCAAGTAATTGTAATAAAATATTCATCAGCTGTGGAATGAGCTACTCGTCTACTTGCCAAGTCTTACTTCTGTTTCTGTTTCTAACCTTCGTGTGGAGACATTTGAGAGTTTATGCTGTAAACTTCTCTATTCTCTCTGCTTTGGAGTTGGAAATACTGAAAGAATTTTGTATTCTAATACACCTCCCACAAAAAAAAAATTGAAGGAAGTTCTTGGTCAAGTAGATGATTTACAAACCTATAGCAATGGCAATATGGAAATTCAAGTGTATTTTTGTACGGCATCTTGGAGTTTCTGTGGAAATCATTTATTCTCCTGCCATGTTAACTTTAGTCTAGATTTGTATAATTGAAAATAGAACCCCAGCAGATTTCTAGAGACTTTCACCTTTAACTATATCACTTCTCTGCTGCCTGTTTTTTTCTATATTCTTTAGAATATATGCTTGGGAACATTAGAAACTATCAGAAGGAAGTAGGAAGTAAAATTGCTGAAGTAGCAACCTTCATATTGATAACTTGAAAATTGATTGTAGATATATCTCTGTTAATGTGAATCTTGTACATATTTTTATCTTCAAATTTAATTGTGGTTAATATGCACATATTTCTGACTGATGATATAGTTTGGTTCCTGAGGCTTATGTCAAGTTAACTAGTCTCACCTATTTGAATGAACTCTGTTTTTTGATTTATGGCTGTTACTAGTTCCAATAATCAAACATTCTGAATGCCTTTTTGTGGGCTTAGTCTTATGGCAATACAAGGGAAGTTTATTGTTCTTATTTTAAACAGCTTGCAGTTTTGTTGTGAAAAAAAAAAGTATGCATGAGAAATAATTATAAAAATAGCAAACCATTAAGGATTAGGTCATGAGGCACATGGAGGAAGAGCTAAATGGATTCAGAGCAACAGAGTTGGACTTTCTGAAGGACTCTGGAGCTAGACTGGCTGGGTTTGAATCCTGGTTTTACCACTTAGTTACTAGATATGTGAGTTTAGTTAAGTACCTCAACCCTTTTGTTTTTTGTTAATCCTCACCAGAGGATATTTTTCCATTGATTTTTTTAAGAAGGGAGGGGGAGAGGCATAGAGAGAGAAACATCCATGTGAGAGAGATACATCAACTGGTTGCCTCCTGCCTGCGCCTCGACCAGGGCTGGGGGTCAGGCCTGCAACTGAAGTATGTGCCTTTGAATGGAATCGAACCTGGGACCCTTCAGTGCGCGGGCCCACGCTCTATCCACTGAGCCAATTGGCTAGGGCAAGTACCTCAACTCTTGCTTCAGTTTCCTTATATATCAAATGGAGTTGATAATATAACTTACCTACTGGGATTGTTGATTAGTGGCCTTCCTTAACTGGGGTTTCTTGAGAAAATAAAGCCCCACTGACTTCGGGCTTCTGTTGTAGGTAATGACTTGACTTCTCCACAGTTCATCTGGAGGGACACTGGTTATGAACCGCCCTGGAGAGCTTTGAGAAAACAGCCCCTCACACAATTCTGTTTGCAGTGGTTCCAATGAGGAACCCTAGCTGAGGCTCAAATGAGTTTAACACAATAAATCATGTGGAACAGGGTTTGAAAGTGTTGGTAGTTGTTGGACTCTGTAAAAGGAAGCTGATTTAATTAATCAGAGGTAAAGAGCTTTTCAGCCTGAGAGAAGTGAAAGGTTACCTGAAAGTGTTTTCTATCTCAAACAAGTATCTCATTACTTTGTGTCTCTGGGACCAAGATGGGACCTGGAAAACAACAACTTAGTCATCAACCAGGAAAGCATGGAACATTTGAAAGGAGGATTACACATAGGAAAAAATGGTTCTTGATTAGTATGTTACCTGTATCAAAGTCATACAAATGTACAAAATCATGTTGAAACTATGAGTGAGCAAGAAATGGCAAAGTAACCATATATCAAAAAGGTAAATTTATACACTTTTTCTTGTGGTTACATTATTTTTTTTTAAATGTATTTTATTAATTTTTTACAGAGAGGAAGGGAGAGAGATAGAGAGTTAGAAACATCGATGAGAGAGAAACATCGATCAGCTGCCTCCTGCACACCTCCTACTGGGGATGTGCCCGCAACCAAGGTACATGCCCTTGACCGGAATCGAACCTGGGACCTTCCAGTCTGCAGGCTGACGCTCTATCCACTGAGCCAAACCGGCTTCGGCACATTTTTTTTTTTTTTTAAAGCAAGTCAGAGAGAGTTATTTATTTAATACTAGAGGCCCGATGCACAGATTTCATGCAAGAGTGGGCCTTCCTTCCCCCTGCTGCAGGCACCGGCTTCCCTCTGGCACCTGGGACCTGGGCCCCCCTCGCAGCCCTGGCTTTGCCTGGAAGGACAGAAGGACGTCTGGAAGGACTTCCGGTCTAATTAGCATATTATGCTTTTATTATTATAGATGATCTACAGTGCCACTTGAGCACAATTTTAGGTAGGTTAAGTACTAATTGATTACTGAGTATAAGTGCCATTGGGAGAGCCATTTCAATGTTGTATCACCACACAATGCATGCATAGTGTTCATTTCTCCATCTATCTCTCTCTTACTCTGTCTCTCTCTCTTGATCCGTGCGTGCAAACACACACAATTGCAACGTCTTTGTAAATTTATAGGGCTTTGATTTACTTACTATGCTTATTTATAAGTTAGGTGTTGTATGTTTGTTTGTTTCTACTGCAGTAGGCTCCTAGCTCATTATCCTACATTTAGAGTCCCTGGGCCATGCCTTTTGTCCTGCATGTCACTGCTCTGATCATTTTCTTTTTCTTTTTTTTTTTTTTTTAAATATATATTTTATTGATATTTCACAGAGAGGAAGGGAGAGGGATAGAGAGCTAGAAACATCGATCAGCTGCCTCCTGCACACCTCCCACTGAGGATGTGCCCGCAACCAAGGTACATGCCCTTGACCGGAATCGAACCCGGGACCTTTTAGTCCGCAGGCCGGCGCTCTATCCACTGAGCCAAACCGGTTTCGGCTCTGATCATTTTCTTTTATCTGTTCCACCTAGTATACCTCTTCCCCAGCCCATCCTCTGGGACCAAGTTTGACCTGAGGGAGGATTTTAGAAGATCCAGTTCAATTCTCAAGATTGAACTGTAGGGTAGTTGTTGCTAATTTGACACGTTATCATTTACTAGAGGCCTGATGCACGAAATTCTTGTAAGGGGCTCAACCCTTGCAGCCATGGTGGCTTGCCTCGGCCCTCGCAGCCCCGGCTTTGTCCAGAAGGTTGTCCGGAAGGATGTCCGGAAGGTCGTTCGGCTGTCTGATCTAATTAGCATATTGCGCTTTTATTATTATAGATAATTGGTATAGTGCTTTGTTCCAATGATTAGTTCCCCACCTTGCACCCCAACTCAGGTACCTGGGCTACTTCTCTTTACAGAGTCCTTGCTTTGATAAGTCTAAGCCTATTCATGGAATTCAGAGGCTGACCCTCTCGGATGTGTGACATTTGCAGTTTCCCATCTTTTGGGGAAATCTGTTAATTTATGCTGAAACCCCATGATACCAGCCACTTGCCTAATTATTACTGTTGCCTGCCAGAGTTTTGTCTGTTTTCTACTACTAAATTTCTGTCACTACCTACTGTTGGTTCACCACCTCTCAGTTTCTATTTCCAAATCCTTATCCCTTCCAGTAATATTGCAGGAACCTCTGTCACTGCCTAAAAATGACAATGACAGAGAGTGAAATGTTCTTCATCAAATTTCTCTGGCGAAGGAAAGCCCCAGCCGAATGGATTCCATTAAAAATATGAGATAAAAGTAAGGCCATAGCAAAAACTGAGAAAGTTTTTTTATTTTTTTAATCTTTATTGTTCAGATTATTATAGATGTTCCTCTTTTTTCCCCCCATAGCTCCCCTCCACCTGGTTCCCATACCCCCCTCCCCCAGGCTCTCGCGCCCCCTCCCCCAGCACTGTCCTCATTCATAGGTGTAAGATCTTTGTCCAATCTTTTCCCGCACCCTCCACACCCCCTGCCTCCTGAGAATTATCAGTCCACTCCCTTTCCATGCCCGATTCTATTACATTCACCAGTTTAATCTGTTCATCAGATTTTTTATTCATTTGATTTTTAGATTCACTTGTTGATAGATATGTATTGTCACTTTGTTGTTCATAATTTTTTTATCTTTACCTTTTTCTTCTTCTTCCTCTTCTTAAAGAATACCCTTCAGCATTTCATATAATACTGGTTTGGTGGTGATGAATTCCTTTAGCTTTTTCTTATCTGTGAAATTCTTTATCTGACCTTCAATTCTAAATGATAGCTTTGCTGGGTAGAGTAATTTTGGTTGTAGGTTCTTGAGATTCATCACTTTGAATATTTCTTGCCACTCCCGTCTGGCCTGCATAGTTTCTGTTGAGAAGTCAGCTGACAGTCATATGGGTACTCCCTTGTAGGTAACTAACTGTTTTTCTCTTGCTGCTTTTAATATTCTCTCTTTGTCTTTTGCCCTTGGCATTTTAATTATGATGTGTCTTGGTGTGGTCCTCTTTGGATTCCTTTTGTTTGGGGTTCTCTGCACTTCTTGGACTTGTAAGTCTATTTCTTTCACCAGGTAGGGGAAGTTTCCTGTCATTATTTCTTCAAATAGGTTTTCAATATCTTGCTCTCTCTCTTCTTCTGGCATCCCTATAATTCGGATGTTGGTATGCTTAAAGTTGTCCCAGGGGCTCCTTACACTATCTTCATATTATTGGATTCTTTTTTCTTTTTGCTCTTCTGGTTGGGTATTTTTGGCTTTCTGGTATTTCAAATCTTTGACTTGATTCTTGGGATCCTATAGTCTAAAATTGAATCTCTGTATATTAGTCTTTATTTCAGTCAGTGTATGCTTAATTTCTGACTGGTCCTTTCCCATGTTTTTTGGCATTCTCACTAAGATCCTTGAAGATCTTACTAAGTTCCTCGGAGGTTTCTAGAGGATTCTTGAGTAACCTTATAACTGTGGTTTTGAACTCTATCCAGTAGTTTGCTTTCTTTCATTTCTTTCATTTGTGACATGTTTCTTTGTCTCCGCATTTTGGCTGTTTCCCTGTGTTTGTTTCTATGTATTGGGTAGCTGCTAAGTCTCCTTGAGTTGATAGAGTGGCCTTGTGTAGTAGGTGTCCTATAGGGCCCAGTGGCTCAGCCTCCCCAATCACCTGAGGTGGATACTCTTGGTGAGCCCCTTTGTGGGCTATGTGCACAGTCTTGTTGTAGTTGAGTCTTGATTGCTGTTGGTATCACTGGGAGGAATTGACCTCCAGGCCAATTGGCTGTGGGGACCAGCTGTGTCTACAATGGAAGAGCTGCTGTGCAGGAGACACCCTTATGGGGCAGGACTTGCTTCAGTGGGGCTTTGGTGCTCACTGAGTCTTCCCCTTGAGTGTGTCACTTATGGATGTGAAGAGTTGTAATCTGGTATGGTCTCACTCTGACCACTGGGTACACTGGCTCTCGGATCTCCAAGGAGGTGCAAAGTCAGCCACTGTCTGGGGCCGCGCAGCAGGAGCTACAGAGAGATCTGCAGATTCCTCCTCTTTGTATCGGGTTTGGAAGTGTGCAGATGAGGCCCAGCTGTGAAGCAAGGCAGGCTGCTGCTGCCAGCCTTGGGTCTTCTTTTGATAGCTTTGGGGCTCCCTGATCCTGCTGCTACCTGTTTGACAGGTTTTAGTCTGAGAAAGGACAAGCCATTCATATGCAAAAGCCGCTGCGCACAGCTTGGGTGGTGTTGTAAATTGAGTAGGACGGGGTCTCGGAGAATCTCCAGGGCAGAGCGAACAGCAATGGCTGACAGTCAGCCCTACACCGGAGAGGTGACTGCTGGGCCCTCGCATTCCTGCTCTGATGCCAGACAGTCCAGTTTCTCCCCGTACGTGTCTGGGTTCCCCAGAGTCTCACCTGGAATTGGAGTTGAGAGCAAGCGGGAGCCTGTATCTCCCTCCCGATTTAAAAAAACAGCACACCCGGGTGCCAGCTTGTTCCATGCCTCCACATCTACCAGTCTCAATGTGCTTTCTTCTGTACCTCTCTGGTTGTAGTACTTCCACTCAGCCAACTTTCCCGCGGTGCTGGATGATAGCTGTTCTGTCTTTTAGTTGTAATTTTGATGTGGTTGTGAGAGGCAGCAAGTACAGGTGTTTACCTATGCTGCCATCTTGGTTCGTCTCAAAACTGAGAAAGTTTTAGCATTAAGAACCCAGATGGGCCCTAACCAGTTTGGCTCAGTGGATAGAGCGTAGGCCTGCGTACTCAAGGGTCCCATGTTCGATTCCGGTCAAGGGCATGTACCTTGGTTGCGGGCACATCCCCAGTGGGGATTGTGCAGGAGGCAGCTGATTGATGTTTCCCTCTTATCGATGTTTCTAACTCTCTTTCCTTCTCCCTTCCTCTCTGTAAAAAAATCAATAAAAAATATATTAAAAAAAAAAAAAAGAACCCAGATGTACCCTAACCGGTTTGGCTCAGTGGATAGAGCGTCAGCCTGTGGACTGAAGGGTCCCAGGTTCGATTCCAGTCAAGGGCATGTACCTTGGTTGCGGGCACATCCCCAGTAGGGAGTGTGCAGGAGGCAGCTGGTCGATGTTTCTCTCTCATCGATGTTTCTAACTCTCTCTCCCATCCTCTTTATAAAAAAAATCAATAAAAGAACCCAGATGGGCCCTGGCCAGATTGCTTAGTTGGTTAGAGCATCATCCTAATATCCCAAGGTTGTGAGTTTGATTCCTGGTCAGGGCACATAAAAGAATCAACCAATGAATGCATAAATAAGTGAAACAACAAATTGATACTGATTTCTAAAATTCAATAATAAAAAAATAACGTAGATGGAAGGTTGAGGTTATAATTTAGAAATTGTAAGATGGAGTGTGAGGAGGAGAGTGAGGGAACTTAATTGCGTGACTCTTATCACCTCTGAAATTTAGGTAGAGATGTTGGCTATTGGTAGTGAAATAAATTGCAATGGCTCTAGCAGAATGAAAAAAGGAAATATGTAATGGTTTATATGGGGAATGGATATATAGTCAACCAAGAATGAATACAAGGATTGTTGAACAGTTGTGGAATAAGTCTCATTATGGTTCCTGTAACATTTGGGAGCCCAGAAACAGACTGGTTAATAATTAGTCAAGTGTGTTTATGAAGTTTTTCTAGGATTACATTCTAGTATTAAAAGCAGTTTGCAAAAATATATCCAGCATGACAAAATAAAATTAAGTATATGTTGTGGCAAAGGAGAAAAAAAGGTTAAAAAGAAGAAGATGGAGCTTAAAATGAGTATAATACTCAGACAAGATATGAGGAAGTCTAGGAATGGACCATAAATAAGCCAAGAGCTTTTTAGTAGCTCTTGCAAATGCATTAATTAGGCAAAGCACAAGGAATGTTGGCATTGAGAAAATACTGGCCTGAGGTCTTCTCTGAGAACCTGTAATCTAATGAAAAGGGGGAATATGCTTTGGTTCGGCAGAAATAGCCCAAGGGAAAATCAGTCTTAACTATAAGAAAGTTTATAGAGATGCTTCATTTTTTTCTGGTGTTGGAAATCTACAGATGTTAGTGGGCAGAAATAGATTGGATTAGAACCGTGGTCGGCAAACTGAGGCTCGCGAGCCACATGCGGCTCTTTGGCCCCTTGAGTGTGGCTCTTCCACAAAATACCATGGCCTGGGCAAGTCTATTTTGAAGAAGTGGCGTTAGAAGAAGTTTAAGTTTAAAAAATTTGGCTCTCAAAAGAAATTTCAATCGTTGTACTGTTGATATTTGGCTCTGTTGACTAATGAGTTTGCCAACCACTGGATTAGAACAATTAGAGTCAAATAAACTCCATTAACAATGAAAACACATATGTCATTCAAGTACTATTCTATAGGAAGTACTTATAAACTTTAAATATTTCAAAATATTGGTTTACCCATGCTCATCAAGGCAGTCAAGTTATATTCCTGCTCATTTTGGGCTTACATTCAAATTCAGATTGTCAAAGCATTCTCAGACATCCAGTGTTTTCATCAGAAACAATTACAAGGAAAAAGTAGAGAATACTTTCCATGAAAAATATTCTGAAAGAATCTAGTTTCTAGCATCTTATCTAATGCCAATGAAATGATTGGGTGATCTTAATACAAGGCAGTGAGATGTGGAGAATTGGTAGGTAGTGGTACAGTAGTGAGCATAACCATATGTCTAATTTTAAAGACCAAAGCTGATTTGTATTTTCAGTGAGAAAGCAGGTAGCTAAAATTTTATATATAGGTTTTACATCTCAGAACTAATTAACGAGTTTTACCTTGACTGTAGTCTTATTTAATAAAAAATTTACATTTTCTTAAATTGACTTTGTACCATTTTTTAATAAGAAGGATTAGAAATTATTCTTTCATGTATTAAATGCATTAATTAAGTTGGATGTTCTTTTTTAATTAGTTGGAGGATGGATTACTTTGCAGAAACATTGCACAAACAAGTTGCTAATTATTCTCTCAGATATTGGCTAACGATGAGACCTTATTATCAAGTAGCAAAGGGTGAGCAGATCTAGGAATTATTTTATGTTTGACTGACTGAATAATGACTCAATGAATGAACATTTGCTGAGTGAGGTACTTAAGATAAAAATATGAAGGCATGGCCTCTGCTCTCAGAGTCTAGTTTATCAGAAAATAAGCTACTACAGTGTGGTAAGTTCTCTGATTAAATGCTTGTATGCTGGGAAAGTGGTGAATTGGGAGCTGGAGAATTCTAGAGGATGAGACATTTAGTTGAATTTTGAGAGAAGTTACTTGCTTGGTAAATAATCTCCTAGTTCGAGGAAGTATAGAGATCTTACACAGCATAGATCTTTGAAGTGGGAAGGGTACACCCTCTGTGTGGTAGAGAAAAGGCAGGGAATGGCAGGAGATGAGACCAGAGGGGTAGGAAGGGGCTAGAATAGGAAAGAACTTTTGTGCTAGGATAAGGAGAGTCACTCTTAAAAACTATATGGAAATGTGGGAGGATTTTGAGTAGAAAAGGTATAGGATAAAATTTGCATTTGGAAAGACGACTCTGCCAGCAGTTTAGAGATGGGATCAGATGTGGGGAACAATACTGTTGGCAACTAGATTATCTGGGATACTGTTGTAATTAGTAGGTGAGCAGTGGTAGTCCTGAATTAAAGCGGGGATAGTATGGTGAGGAGAGAATCACATTCTGAGGTGGAGACTCAGTGCCAGATGAGATGTGAGAGATGATGGAAAAAAGGGGTTGAAGATAATTTGTGACCTTCGGATTCAGGCTACAGGCTTTTTGTTTTGTTACTTTGAAGTGAAGTTCAATTTAACATGAACAAAATTAACCATTTTAAAATGTACAATTCAGTGGTATTTACTACATTCACAGTGTTGTGTAATAACCACCTTTATCAAGTTCCAAAACATTTTCATCACTAGGCCCTGACTGGGAATTGAACTCACAACCTTTTGGTGTACGGGACAGTGATGCTCCAACCAACCGAGCCACCTGGCCAGGACTCCTCTAATTTTGCTTGGTTGCTGTAAATCTTCGTTTCCACAGTTCTGACAAAGTTGATTCTGATAGTTTTGCTTATTAGGAGGAGAGGGGTTGAGTTTCCTGGAGGGATGGGCCTTGGGGCTACCTACTGCATCATTATTTTGCTGATGTCACTCACATAGGTGGCTTTTTAAAGAATAAATTTGATGGAAGAGGTAAAGAGTGAGCTACAGAGAGAGATTTGAGAATTATCAGATGTAGATAGCTACCCAGGGAGAGCATATTTCTTGAGCAGTTTCCAAGGGAAATATTAGAACTCATCCTATCTAATAAGAGTAATATGCAAATTGACTGTCACTCCAAGACACAAGATGGCTGCCCCCATGTGGTCAAAGATGGCTGCCCCCATGTAGACACAAGATGGCTGCCACAAGATGGCCTGCAGAGGAGGGCAATTGTGGGCAGTTAGGGGTGACCAGGACAGCCGAGGAGGGCAGTTGTGGGAGACCAGGCCAACAAGGGAGGGCAGTTGGGGGAGACCAGGTCAGCAGGGGAGGGCAGTTGGGGGGGACCAGGCCTGCAGGGGAGGGCAGTTAGGGGCAATCGGGCCGGCCAGGGAGCAGTTAGGCATCAATCAGGCTGGCAGGGGAGTGGTTAGGGGGTGATCAGGCTGGCAGGCAGACGCGGTTAGGGGCAATCAGGAAGGCAGGCAGGCGAGCAGTTGGGAGCCAGCAGTCCTGGATTGTGAGAGGGATGTCCGACTGCCCATTTAAGCCCAATAGCATTTCCATAATGATTTTATTTTTGATCCACAAATTATTTAGAAGTGTGTTTTGAAATTATCACATGTAGGTGTTTTTAGTTTTTTCTTTCTGTTAATAAATTATATATTAGTGAATTGCATGGTGATCTGCAAAGTTGGTTATATAATACTGATTCTAGGAAATTTAGTCTTTCTGGTTTAGCACATGAGCACTTAATGTAGATGCTCCATGGGGTCCTCAAACTTTTTAAACAGGGGGCCAGTTCACTGTCCCTCAGACCATTGGAGGGCCGGACTATAGTTTAAAAAAAAACCTATGAACAAATTCCTATGCGCACTGCGGGCCCGGACGAGTCGGCTGCTAAGCAGGACAGGCAGCGGCACCCGGCGGGCCGGATAAATGTCCTCGGCGGGCCGCATGTGAAAATTGAGGACCCCTGAATAGCCTTTAATTTTGAAGTTGACGATTTTCCGTGTCCATTAAGTCAACTTTTAAAATTTCTTTGTTTAGATATTTAATATTTAACTAATTTTGTCTGCTTGACCTAGCAATAATAGAGAAAAGTAATTTATACTTTTTGCCTTATAGTTTTATCAAAATTTGCTTTAGATATTTATATGTATTCAGTACATACAAGTTTAGAATTCTTATATATTATTGGTTCATTGAAGCTGTTTAACACAAACGATGCCTTTTGCCTACTTTGTACAATTTTAACAAGGTTATTCCACTATTCTTCAGTTGGTATTGCCAATGATTTCATTTTTCCACTGTCTGTCTTTTAGAATTTCCACGTTTTTTATATTTCACTGTGTCTCTTATATATACTAAATAGGAGAATTTGGATGGCAGGTGGGACATTTCTGTTTTATCCTCATTTACTGGCTTAGGTTCTATATATTTTACTTATGTTCCTTTGTATAATAACAAAATACAAGGTTAATCAATATTTTAAAATCTACATCTTCAAGAAAAAATATACAAACACCTTACCACATTTTACCACCTATTACCACCTTCTTCATTCCCCACAATTTACATGAATATAGTTCATAATTTTCACTTCATTTTCAATAGTGCCACAAATTTGGCATTGTTATTTTTTATAGACAATGTTTATTTTTCTTTAACTGTATTTTTATTATCTGCTTTGCTTACTATTTCTTCTTATTACTCAGACCTTTTAATGGAGCATTTTCTTTTTAAAAATATTTTTTGGAAGTTTCATTAGTGAATGTTAAGTGGTGGTAAACTTCTATTTTATATTTATCTGAAAATGTCTTTATTTTACTTCAGTTCTTGAAAGATCTGGGTACCCAATTCTAGGTTGACAGTTTTTCTGGTCATCTGTTCTTTCTGCAATAGAACATTTTTGAAATGTCTTTCTAGTGAAAAATGTAATCTGAAGTTTAATATCTGTTAAGTGTGGGCTTAACAAGAATAATCTCACGGCGAAGCCTCCTGATAACCTTGTACAAAGTTTTTATTAGGTTACTGGCAGAATTGCTATACATTTAAAAACTGAAATATGATTAAAAGAACTTTCCATACACATATATGGTGATTGTCCTTAGGTTTGTGGCTAGAATCACTATAATGCTTATTATTGTGTATGGCTTTTGTTTGATTATACTAAGCACCCTTTTTCAGAACTCATGCTTTATTAGTTGTTGATAACTGGAAGGCTGTCCGCATTTCAGTCTTTTAAAATCTTATTTTGTAACTATTACCTTGATTTAAGTCAGTGTAAGTGTATTTTTAAAAACAATGTGTCACCTATTTTCTCTTTTCCCCCATGCTGTTTTCATTCTTGTCCATATATTTAAGGCGGGAAAAGATTAACATAACTGTAACCAGAGGATAGATATCATTCTGTGTTCTTTTTTCCACCTAGTATTATGTAATGAATGCTTCCCACCAGAAGGGTTTGCCATGAATCAGCAGACAGTTGGCAAAGCCCAGGTGTGTTTTACCTCCGATGCGGGAGAGCCGCCATTTTGGGTCTTTAGACATTCCAAATACTCAGGTAGATTTACACAATCAGTCGACAATGCAGAAGGTTATAGGGATCCTGAAACAAGCTATAGAAGTTTTATAAAGGTTAAATTGGTTTGGTACTGGTTAACCAGATTATATTCTCAGCTTCCCCCTTTGGTAAAAACCATAATGCCAATTCACCTTCTTAAATTTCAGAAACATACTATTTGTGCTTGGTTTTCAAACAATTTTATTTAATACATAATAGTTAATCCAGTTGTTTCCAGTATATTTTTATTTTTATTTTTTTATTGTTTAAAGTATTACATATAGTAGTACATATATTTCCTTTTTTTCCCCCTTGACCTTCCCCCAGCCTCCCCCTAACCCCTGTCACATGCCCTCATCCCACCCCCACCCCCCAGTGTCTTCTGTCCATTGGTGTGCTTATATGCATGCATACAAGTCCTTTGGTTGATCTCTTCCCCCACCCCCCCACAACACTCACCAGCCTTCACGTGTAATTTGACAGTCTGTTGGGTGCTTTACTGCCTCTGTATCTATCTTTTTATTCATCAGATTATAATGCTCTTTATTTTCCATAAATGAGTGAGATCAGGTGGTATTTTTTCTTTCATTGCCTGGCTTATTTCACTTAACATAATGCTCTCCAGGTCCATCCATGCTGCTGCAAATGGTAAGAATTCCTTCTTTTTTATAGCAGCATAGTATTCCATTGTGTACATGTACCATAGTATTCTAATCCACTCATCTGCTGATTGGCATTTAGGCTGTTTCAAATCTTAGTTATGGTGAATTGTGCTGCTATGAACATAGGGGTGCATATATCCTTTCTGATGGGTGTTTCTAGTTTCTTGGGATATAATCCTAGAAGTGGGATTACTGGGTCAAATGGGAGCTCCATTTTTAGTTTTTTGAGGAAACTCCATACCATTCTCCACAGTGGCTGCACCAGTCTGCATTCCCACCAGCAGTGCACGAGGGTTCCTTTTTTCCCCCATCCTCGCCAGCACTTGTCCTTTGTTGATTTTTCATGGTTGCCATTCTGACAGGTGTGAGATGGTACCGCATTGTCATTTTGATGTGCATCTCTCGGATAATTAGTGACTTTGAGCATGTTTTCATGTCTCTTGGCCTTCTGTCTTCTTTCGAAAAGATTCTATTTAGGTCAGTGGCCCATTTTTTTATTGGATCATTTATCTTCCTTTTATTAAGTTGTATAAGTTCGCTGTAGATGTTGGAGATTAAACTTTTATCAGTGTTAACATTTGCAAATATGTTCTCCCATACAGTGGGCTTTCTTGTTTTGTTGATGGTTTCTTTTGCTGTGCAAAAGCTTTTTATTTTGGTGTAGTCCCATTTGTTTATTTTCTCTTTAGTTTCCATTGCCCTAGGAGCGGTATTGGTGAAGAAATTGCTTCGGGATATGTCTGAGATTTCTCTGCCTGTGGATTCCTCTAGTATTTTTATGGTTTCCTGTCTTATGTTTAAGTCCTTTATCCATTTTGAGTTTATTTTTGTGTATGGTGTAAGTTGGTTGGTCTAGTTTCATTTTTTTGCATGTATCTGTCCAATTTTCCCAACACCATTTATTGAAGAGACTGTCTTGATTCCATTTTATGTTCATGCCTCCTTTGTCAAATATTAATTGAGCTTAGTGGTTTGGGTCGATATCTGGGTTCTCTATTCTATTCCATTGGTCTATATATCTGTTCTTGTGCCACTACCAGGCTGTTTTGAGAACAGTGGCTTTGTAATACAGCTTGAAATCTGGTATTGAGATCCCACCTACTTTGTTCTTCTTTCTCAGGATTGCTGTGGCTATTCGGGGTCTTTTTATTCCAGATGAATTTTTGGAGAGTTCTTTCTAGGTCTATGAAACATGCCGTTGGTATTTTAATGGGGAGTGCATAGAATCTATAAATTGCTTTGGGTAGTATGGACATTTTAATGATGTTGATTCTCCCAATCCATGAATATGGTATGTTCTTCCATCTGTTTACGTCTTACTCTATCACTTTTTTTCAGTGTCCTGTAGTTTTCTGAGTATAGGTCTTTTACCACCTTAGTTAAGTTTATTCCTAGGTATCTTAATTTTTTTGGTGCGATGGTAAATGGGATTGCTTTTTTAGTCTCTCTTTCTGTAAGTTCACTATTGGTGTATAGAAATGCCATAGATTTCTTGGTGTTAATTTTGTATCCTGTTACATTGCTGAATTCTTTTATTAAGTCTATTAGTTTTTTGATGGAGTCTTTCAGGTTTTTTATGCAAAATATCATGTTATTTGCAAATAAGGACAGTTTTACTTCTTCTTTTCCAATTTGGATGCCTTTTATTTCTTCTTCTTGTCTAATTGCAATGGCAAATACTTCCAGTACTATGTTGAACAGGAGTGGTGAGAGTGGGCATCCCTGTCTTGTTCCTGTTCTTAGGGGAAATGGTTTTAGTTTTTGCCTATTGAGTATGATGTTGGCTGTGGGTTTGTCATATATGGCTTTTATTATGTTGAGGTATGATCCTTCTATTCCCATCTTGTTGAGAGTTTTTATCAAGAAATGGTGTTGGATTTTGTCAGATGCTTTTTCTGCATCAATTGATATGACTGTGTGATTTCTATCTCTCAATTTGTTTATGTGATGTATCATGTTTATTGATCTGCAGATACTGTACCATCCTTGCATCCCTGGGATAAATCCTGCTTGGTCATGTTGTATGATCTTTCTGATGTATTGCTGGATCCGATTTGCTAGAATTTTGTTGAGGATTTTGGCATCTATGTTCATGAGGAATATTGGCCTGTAATTGTCCTTCATTGTGTTGTCTTTATCTGGTTTTGGTATTAAGGTGATGCTGGCTTCGTAGAATGAGCTTGGAAGTGTTCCTTCCTCTTGAATTTTTTGGAATAGTCTGCGGAGGATAGGTTTTAGTTCTTCCTTGAATGTTTGGTAAAACTCCCCTGTGAAGCCATCTGGCCCCTGGCTTTTGTTTGCTGGAAGCTTTTTGATGAATGCTTCAATTTCTTCCATAGTTATTGGCCTATTGAGGTGTTTAGATTCTTCATAATTGAGTTTTGGGAGGTTATATTTTTCTAGGAATATGTCAATTTCCTCCAGGTTGTCCAGTTTGTTGGATTAGAGTTGTTCATAGTATTTTTTTAACAATCCTTTGTATTTCGGTGGGGTCTCTTGTTATTTCTCCTCTTTCATTTCTGATTTTGTTTATTTGGGTCCTCTCTCTTTGCTTCTTGGTGAGCCTGGCTAGAGGTTTATCAATCTTGTTTATCCTTTCAAAGAACCAGCTCTTGGTTTTGTTGATCTTTTGTATTTTTTCTTTGGCCTCTATGTCATTTATCTCTGCTCTGATCTTTATTATTTCCTTCCTTCTGCTTACACTGGGCTTTTCTTGTTGCTCTCTTTCTAACTCTTTGAGTTGTAGGGTTAGGTAATTTATTACCATTGTTTCTTGTTTATTGCAGTAGGCTTGTAGAGCTATGAACTTTCCTCTCAAGACTGCTTTCTCTGTGTCCCATAGATTTTGGATTGTTGTGTTTTCATTGTCGTTTGTTGCCATGATGTTTTTATTTCTTCCTTGATCTCTCTGGTAGCCCAGTTATTGTTTAATAGCATGCTATTTAGTCTCCAAGTGTTTGATTTTTTTGGGATTGTTTTTATTGTAGTTGATTTCCAGATTTATGCCACTGTGATCCTAGAAGATGCTTGATATGATTCCTATCTTCTTGAATTTGAGGAGACTTTCCCTATGACCCAGTATATGGTCTGTCTTTGAAAATGACCCATGTGCACTTGAGAAGAATGTATATTCTGTGGCTTTGGGGTGAAATGTTCTGAAGATGTTGATTAATTCCATCTGGTCTAGTGAGTCATTTAGGATTGATGTTTCTTTGCTGATTGTTTGTTTAGAGGATTTGTCCAATGGTGATAGTGGGGTATTAAAGTCTCCTACTGTGATTGTATTGTTGTCAATCTCTCCCTTGATATCCTCCGGGAGTTTTTTTTATGTATTTAGGTGCTCCTGTATTGGGTGCGTATATGTTTACTAGAGTTATTTCTTCTTGTTGGATTGCTCCCTTTAGTATTATGAAGTGGCCTTCCTTATCTCTCTTTATATCCTTCATTTTGAGATCAAATTTGTCAGAAATAAGTATTGCTACCCCAGCTTTTTTTTTTTTCATTTCCATTTGTCTGAAAAACCTTTTTCTATCCCTTCACCCTCAGTCTGTGTGCGTCTTTTTTTCTGAGGTGCGTTTCTTGTAGACAGCAGATATATGGGTCGTGTTTTCTTATCCAATCCGTTACCCTATGTCTTTTGATTGGGGCATTTAATCCATTTACATTTAAAGTTATTATTGATAGGAACTTGTTTGTCGCCATTTTTATTCTTTACCCCTGTGTTCCTTCTTCGCATCCTATTTCTGTTGTTTTTGTTTGTTTGTTTGTTTGTTTTTGTTTTTTTTTACACCAGAACCTTTAGCATTTCTTGCATTGCTGGTTTGGTGGTAATAAACTCCCTTAGTCCTTTTTTGTCTGTGAAGCTCCTTATTTCCTCCTCAATTTTGATTGATAGCCTTGCTGGGTACAGTATTCTTGGATTCAGACCCTTCCTTTGCATGACTTTGTATATTTCATTCCATTCCCTTCTTGCCTGATGTGTTTCTGTTGAGAAATCAGTCGCTAGCCTGATGGTGGATCCTTTGTATGTAACTTTCTGTCTCTCTCTGGCCGCATTTAATATTCTTACTTTGTTGTTGGTGTTTGCCATTTTAATTATGATGTGCCTTGGTGTCGGTCTTTTGGGGTTCATTTTGCTTGGGACTCTGTGAGCTTCTTGTATTTGTGTGGGTTTTTTCTTCCCTATATCAGGGAAGTTTTCTGTCATTATTTTTTCAAACAGGTTTTCTTTTCCTTGCTCAGTTTCATGTCCTTCTGGAACCCCTATTATGCAGATGTTGTTTTGTTTTGTGGTGTCCCAAAGTTCCCTTAGGCTATCCTCCTGGTTTTTAATTTTTTTTTCTAGAAGCTGCTCTACTTGGGTATTTTTCCCTACCTTGTCTTCTAGCTCACTGATGCGGTCCTCTGCTTCTTCTAGTCTACTCTTGATGCTTTCTATTGAGTTCTTTACAACAGCGATGTCATTTTTCATTTCTTCTTGGTTCTTCATTTCCTCTTGGTTCTTACACATATTGTCGAATTTGTCTTCCATTCTTTTCATCCACCTTAGGAGCTTTTCTCTGAATTCTTTTTCTGACAGGTTGGTTGCCTCCATTTCGTTAACTTCCTTTTCTGGTGATGCCTGCTTTTCTTTCATATGTGGGCTGTTTCTTTGTCTCTCCATGGTCTCTCTTCTCTTGGTGTCTGGTTATGTAGTTCTCTCTCTAATGGTTTGATTTAAAGACACAAAATACAACACAACCAGCTACAATGCACAAGACACTGAACAGAAATGTATTCACGATATTAATAACCTCAAATAAACGTGACCACCAGAGAAAGGCAAATTAGAGCATAGGAGAGAAAGAAGAAGAGTAAAAAAGAAAAAAAAAAGGAGTGCAAAAATGAAATTGGGAAAAGGAAAAAAAGTAAGAGAAATGAGAGAGAATAAGAAAGAAGAGGGGAACAAACTATATATGGGGAGAAAACTCCAATAGAACAGCCACTAATCCCTACAAGTGCCAGCAACAAGTACCTGGAGGTGAATGCAAACTAGAAACAACAACTAATATCAAGCAAGGCGAGGGAAAACCGAAGCAAAAAACAAACACAAAACAAAAAAACAAAAAGCAAAAGCAAAATAATCTCACCAACAAGCATAAAAATTTGATATACTCAACAATCAAGCAAACAACAACAAAAGGACAGAGAGGAAAAAAATTTTGGATAGTGAAGAAAGAGAAGAGAGAGGTGTGTATGGACTTGGAGCAGGGGATTGGAAATTAGGTATATAAGTAGGGTGAAATTTTAATGGGGTAAAAAGAAGGAATAGGGAAAATCTAAAGCAGGAATAGGGTAAGAGAAACAGGACAACAAAGGGGGACAATGAGGAAGAGAGTGTTGGCATAAAGGTAAAGTTGAGATTGGGTAAAATGATGTTTAAGGAAAGATGAAAATAGAATGTAGAACACTAATCCCAAAGTAAAATCAAGAGAAAATAGAATGACACTTAAAAAAAAAAAAAAGGTAAAATAGTAATAGGAATAATACTGATTGAAAATAAAAGTATAATAATTAAAAAAGTAAAATCAAGTGAGGAAAAAAGAAAAAAGTAGTTTCTTAAGTAAAAGATGAAAAAAATAAAAATAAAAATGTGCAGTAGTGAACGTCATTCACTTTCTCTACTGTTCTGTTTGGCACGCCTGTTTCCTAGTCGGGACACTTTTCAAGTTCCCTGTGTTCTTCTGCTCCTCAGTGTTGTAAGCCAGTCCTGATTTTTAAGCAGGCAGTACGTCTCTATATCATATTTTTCTTTATTTGTGTTTACACAAGAGTCAATTTGTGATTCAACCCTTGGGTGGCAGTGTTTCCAGATTGACCTCCTGGTCTATAGGTCCTCTCTAGCTAGTGTTTAGATTTGTTTTCCCTGTGGCAATCAATATCGGTTTGGTGGTGTGGGTTGCCCCAGAGCTGGTTCTCTGATGGTTATTCCCCGTTCTGATCCCCAGGTTCCAGAAAAACAACTTTCCCCTGCAGTCTCTTAGAGTGATCCTATGTATTGGGGTTAGTAATCAGAAGCATGGATTTAAAGCGGGAAAAAAAAAAGAGCCAGAGTTAAGTGTGCAAACTCCGGGACTGCGCACTAGTCTGTGCAGTCTTTCTCCCCCTTGGGGCTAAGCAGCCGGCACACTTTTAAAATTTTTAAGCTGTCCTTTTGCGTCAGATCAAATGGGTTGCTTTTTAGAGATCCCTTCTGTTAGCAGCTCTGCGGACCCCCTTCCACATTCACGGATCACGCCAGCCCCAACAGCCACGGATTTTCCTAGGCTCAGACTTCCCCAGGTCTCAAGCTCCCGCGTGCACGTCTCTCTCCTGCCGGGACCACAGAGCTCACCTTCTCCCAGGTGAAATCTGACCATTCCATGGTGGAGTGTAGAGCTCCTCTGAATCTGCGTGCTTGCGCCACTCGGGGACCGATGTTCTTGTGTTCACAGCTGTTCGGTGGGTGCTGTAGTTATGGATTTTCAGGCTTCCAATAACATCCACTTTCCCCTCCAAGATGGCGCGGTCTTGCCAAAGCCGGTTTGGCTCAGTGGACAGAGTGTCAGCCTGCGGACTCAAGGGTCCCTGGTTCGATTCCGGTCAAGGGCATGTACCTTGGTTGCGGGCACATCCCCAGTGCAAGAGGCAGCTGATCGATGTTTCTCTCTCATCGATGTTTCTAACTTTCTATCCCTCTTCCTTCCTCTCTGTAAAAAAATAAATAAAATATATTTAAAAAAAAAAAAAAAAAGATGGCGTGGTCTCCACATCCGATCTGGTCGCTCCAGGAGGGAACCCAGCAGCAGTGGGGGCTGCCTGGTCAGGGGAGCCCCGTCCAGCAGTCCCCCACTGTCCCCTGGAGTATAGCTGTCCCTCAACTCACCAACAAATACTCCCCGTGCAACCACACACTTTCCCTTTTTTTTCTCACTCACACAGTATCTTGCAGTCTGCCTTCCTGTTGGCAGCCATCTTCTTTCTATCTCCAGTATATTTTTAGTAAATTGTTTTATTGATGGGTTATATGCAAAGAAGTACCCAAAGCGTAAGAGTACAGCTTGATGAGTTTTTACAATGTGAACAGAGCCATAGACCCAGCACCCATCTCAAAAAATAGAATATTAGTTTTGGCTATATTTTGTACTCTACGCAAATGCACTCTTTTAGGTCTGGCTTCTTTCATACATTATTAGGTTTGTGAAGTTCATCTATGTTGTGTGTAGTTCATTTCTATTCTTTGTATAGTGTTCCAGCGTATGTCTGTGCCACAATTTTTTTTTAATGCTTCTTACTCCTGGTGGACAGTAAATATTTCCACTCTGATGCTATTACAAATAGTGCTGCAGTGAACATTGTTACACATATCTTTTGGTAACTATATGTTTACATTTCCAAATAGAATGAATGGGTTATAAAGTAATTCTACTGAAACTGTTAAAGCATGGTTGTATCAATTTACATTTTTATCAGCACTGTTTCCACACCCTTGCTAACTGTGTCTTGTGCATTTTAGACATTCTAATGGATGTGTAGTGGTATTACTTTCGGTTCTAATCTGCATTTCCTCAACTAATGTAGTTTAGTTTCAAATGGTTATTGGCCATTTGGACATCTTTCTTTGTGAAGTGCAAGTCTTACCCAAGTTCCTAATGGGTTGTCTGCCCTTATTTTTTATTCCCAGGAGTTCTTTCTACAATCTGTACGAGTCCTTTGTTGTGTTACAAAGATCTTGTACTCTGTTGCTTATTTTTTTTCCACACTTTTCAGTTTATTTTGTTGATTGTTTTGCTTCATCCCAGGCCCAGAGATTCTAAAGCTATCAAATAGACAAAAAGCAAACTTGGAAATGTTGGAGGAAAAGCTGCTACTTTTACTACTTTTATTACTCTGCTTAACTCAGCTGCATCATCTCTGACAATGAGTCTTACTAGATGCCCAAATAAGAAGTACTCTTATGCTGTTTAATGTTCAGGTTCTGACCAACAAGAAGACAACTTTCTTTGGTGACTATTCACTTTCTATGATTGATTATCTCATCTGGACCTGGTTTGCATGGCTGGAAGCACTGGAGTTAAATGAGTGAGGCATCTGAATATGTTGTGCATATTTTAGGACAATGGTAATTAGAATAGTTTATGTTTACCTTTTTTTCCTGAACAAAAATTAAAATATTTTATGCAACTTATGAATAGGAAAAAGCAGAGTGCAGGGAAGACTTGGACATCTACCACTGCTTCCCATCTGGGGGGTTAGGTAGATTTATTATTATTATTATTTTTGCCAGTTTGTTACTACACTATGATAATTATAATAATGGTAAGAGAAAAGGAGATAGAGTCCTCCATATTCATTGAATTTTTTTTGTATCACTGATGCTATATGTATATCTTTTCTTCTTTAGTTCTCACTGTAGTCCCACCTTACTTCTATTTTATAAATGAAGAAATTAAATTTGAAAGTTGTTTAGGTGACTTCCCAAGGTATCATAGTATATAAGTGTTGGGTCAGGAGTCAGGACACAAACGCTCATGTGTTTTCTACAATTCTAGATATCATATGGTGATTTTCTTTATGTAGTTCAGCAGGTAGACTGGGTGCCTACTCGTGTAGCTTGATGTTAGATGTGTAAAAGAGGCCCCTCCCCTCAACTAATAGTGTTGCTGCACTATCATTCTCTGTTGTTTCAAAGGCCTATGATTAGATTTACTTCTAGGATTTGAAATGACTCTTATGCCATAAATCACAAAACATGTTTATCATTAAGTATCACTTGTACTTTTGACAATTTCTGTAACTGTCTGCCTTCCCCTGCCCAAACTCCCATCCTAGACTAACATGGCATCTGTATATATAAAAGTGTCCATCTGGGTAATGAAGTCATGTAGCAACGCCTGACTTCCTCTCCCTAGCAACTAGCCTCCTTGCAGTTTCTTCAGCCCAGGAATATGACTTGCTTTATAGCCAGGTGGAAACACTTTACACCATAACCAAATGTCTGTGAAGTGTTTTCTTGTGCCTCATCTCATTGATCCTCACAGAAGTCCTGGAGTAGGTAGACTCAGTGGAATCCTATTTTCTTTTCATTAGCCAGAAAATAGAGATTTAGAAAACTTAGAAATTTGACCCAACTGAAAAGAAGAAATGATGGACCTTGAAAATGACTTCAGGTTTTCTCACTGCACAGAATATAGTCAAACACTGCTGCAGTTAAATATTTTACTCTTTGTTCTCCCTGCGTGATCTACAATAATAATGTGCTTCATGTTGATATTTACTGCTGTGTTGCTGACAATTACCTGAAAGAGAAGTTGGGGTGCTTCACTGGGCTGGAAAAAGTTTATCTAAATCAGAAAGCAGGTCTAATTAAGCAAGTTTATTCTATATCTATAAAAGGCTAAGTTGACTTGCACATTCACGATACATATACAGCTCTTGCTGGCGCAAATCATACGCGTGTGTTTCCATCTGTCATTGTCGATTGTGAATTTGGTTGACACTTTATTAGAGAAAGGGTGAATAGCTATATTAAAACATTTCTTCTAATTAATTTCCTTTCAATGTGCACCGAATTCGTGCACCGGGCCACTAGTATAATAATAAACGAATATGCATTTTTCCTCTTCCAGACTAATTAAAATAACTTCTCATGTACTTACAAGCCCAACATTCAGAAACATTATTTACTTCTGGGTTGGGAAGCACTGTTTGTAATGCATAGAAGATAGTCTGTTTTGGGAGTGGAGTAGGACAGTATTTATCAATAGGAAATGATTCTGCATACTCATAAACATTTGTAGAAAAAAATGGAAATCTCATTATTGTAGATAGTAGAAACTTTAGAGGGCAGTTTGAACATTCCCCCTCTTTACTATAGAAATAATTACAAACGCTCAGGCTACTCAAACATCAAAAGTTCAGATATTACTTATTTTGAGTTACTTTTACCTATTGGTATTTTTTAATAATTTTTCAGACTTTGTGATAGTATGTCTGTTGTATTTGTTAACTTTTTATTCTGTATTTAAGTAATATTTGAACAAAAAGGCCCAGCCCAGCCGGTGTGGCTCAGTGGTTGAGCATCAACTCATGAACCAAGAGGTCCAGGGTTCGATTCCCATTCAGAGCATATCCCCAGGTTGTAGGCTCTATCCCCATTAGGGGCCATTCAAGAGGCAGCTGATAGTTGTCTCATCGATGTTTTTATTTCTCTATTCTTCATTCTTCTCTCTAAAATCAATAAAAACATTTTTTTTAAAAAGGCCCAGATTCTTGTATATAAGATGTCTATGTTTAAAATTGGGTGAGAAATTAAGTTATATAGAATCTTAGGTAAATAAAATATTACTTAATTTAAGATAGCCTGGGTTGCATATGTAAAAATAATTCTCCAAGGATATGGGCAGCTTTTAAAAAATAGGATATAGTATGTTAGCGCCATCTACTGCTGATTGAGCATAATTACTTACTGTAATTACGTTTACATTCGGATTTTTCCCAGTGCCATAGTCTTCAAGTCCTGCATATTACTGTAGATATTCTCACTTACTTGAGCACTCTTTAGAATCTAGATGTTTGGGGATATTCAAATGATATTCTGTCTGTGTTCATGATTGCCCTTTTTAAAGATCTTGCTTCATAATTCTTGTCAAAGTACCAGTGGCAAATTTTCTATAATGTTCTTGACAATTCCCAATTTTAAAGTTAAGGCTAGCATCCTCGTTTTTAAATTTTTCTAATTGATTTACTATTGTTATGGAACTAGTGGATTAAAATTGGGGTTTAAATTGAACGCCCCATTTGTAATGGAAGGGCTGTCCATGGAAAACTATGTCTCAATATGTTACTTGTTATTTAATTAATCGAATGTCCAAATCTGCATAGCACAGAATTGAGTGTATTGGTAATTTAGAGGAAAACAAAATACTATAGTCATTTTCTTGGAGTTTAATTTGCTAATGGAAAGGACGTTGCACAAATAGGTTCACACAGTACACTGATTAAGAGCATGGGCTTTGAAGTTAGACTCCTGAGTGTAAACATGGGCTTTACCACTTGTTCTACTTGTGACCTTGAGGCCATTAATCTTCACCTCTCTGAGTCTCAGTTTTCTCATCTGTAAATTACACTAACAATAAAAATAGTACTTAACCTTGTGGGGTTATTGTGAAGTATAAATAATAAATACTCCTTCTGAAGCACATAGCATAGCTTTTGGCACATAGTAAACATGCAATAACTATTAGATGCTATCATTGTCATTATTAATATTGCACCACTGTTTATATGTTCATAGTGAATATATAAAATTATTTCAATAAATAATTTTTATTTTAGTAACGAATACCTGTTTTAAAACCTATAATGTTTGAATAAAATATGTTAAGAATATAAACATTCCAAATGTGTACTGTTAGTTTCTGCACAGCATTTACTGTAGAAGATGGTGCGGTAAAGTGGAAAGAACAAGGCCTTTTGAGTCTCCAGTCCAGCTTATCAGTTACCAGCAGTGTAACTTGCAGCTAGTTATTTAACCTCTCTAAAGCTCAGTTTCTTCATCTGAAAAATGGGTTGTTTTGAGGATTAACTGATATAATGTGTGTATAAAGCCATCATTCTTGGTAGACTTAGTACTTGGTAGACTAACAACATAAATGTTAAATCTGTCTTTCAATAACAATATACTACAAGTTTACTAACATGTACATATTTCTATAATTTTGCTTTATATTATTCATATTAAAAAATAAAAAGATATTGCCCTGCCCAGTGTGGCTCGGTTGGTTGGAGCATCTTCCCATTCACCGAAGAGTTGCAGATTCGATTCCTGGATGGGGCACATACCTGGGTTGCGGTTTCAATCCCCCATTGGGGCGCAAATGGGGGCAGTCGATTAATGTTTCTCTGACATTGATGTTTCTTTATCTCGCTCCCTTCCTCTCTCTCTCTCTCATCAATGAAAAATATATCCTCAGATGAGGATTTAAAAAAAAGATATTAAACATCTTTTATATTTGTTGGAGCTTGAGAAGGATAAAAAGAAATTGTGACATCCTCAAGAAGTATAATTGAGGAGATGGGATATAAATATGTAAAGGATTTTATTTTAATTTGAGTAATGCAATAATATTTATATGTAATTGTTAAATTAGACAGAAAATATTTTTTTAGGATTTCAGAGATTAATGGCCTCAAGGTCACAAGTAGAACAAGTGGTAAAGGAATATTTTTTACCCTGGACCAAAATTACCCATTAACTTTATTATATTTTATTGTGGTAGTAGTGGCCTCTTGGTCATTGTAAGAGGACATGAAGAATATAAAATTCACTTATGGATTATTAGAAATGTTTATTGATTACATGTTGTCTACCAGCATTGTGAACCAAGTCTGTGGAAAAACCAGTATTTAAGGTGATGGTGGGGATGTGTGTGGTGGTAAAATGATCAACTGAGTGTTGTTTCTGAGCATAGGAGATGCTCATAAATATATGAATGAATGAATGAATGAATGAATGAATGAATGAACGAACGAATGCCTCTGCATCACAGTTATATTAAAGGAGACTAGTGTTCTTATTACACACTAATTTAAATTTCTGTGTATAATTATAAATAGCTAATTCCCTCCTGTGTCCTCTGGGACTTTCCTTCATCAGGATGTCTTCACCTGTTATATGTCTTTCCTCTTTACTTGTGTGAACCAGCAATCCCAGCCCAATTCCAGTCCTCTGTCTTCCTCACTCCCCAATCATCTACATGGCTGTGGTGTAGCTGTTCCCTCTTCCTCACCACCCTGCCACCCACGCTTCTGAAATTGTCCTTTTGCAGATATCACCAATGACTAGCTGACTGTCAAGTTTCAAGTCCAAAGAACACTTTTTGGTCCTTACATTATGGATTTCTCTGTCTTTGCATTATTGCCTGTCACTTCCTGCGTTCTCCTGGCCTCTCATGCACCGTTCTCACCTACTCCTTCTCTCCTTTGGCCTTCTGCTTTTAAGTCTCATTTTGCTATTTGTTTTTTCCCCTCCCAGCCCTCTTAAATGTTGGTGTTTCCTTAGGTCCTATAGTTTGTCCTTCCTTCTTTTTACTCTCTAGGTTTTCTCTGCATTCCAGGGACCTTACCCATATGCTGATGATTCCGTGCCTCCATTTGAGTTTTAACCAAGTTCAACTACTGGTCTTACAAGGGGAACACAGCATGGGCTTTAACCCTTCATCATGTCCATCACTCGTTAACATACTACAGTTTCCCTAAGAAAAACATACAATGTGTGTAAAATAAACAACCAAGAACCATAAAAACTTATGTCAAAGGATCATGTTCGGTATGGAAACTCAGTCTCAAGAAGTGCCTCCGAATCCTCTCTGCCCCTGAACTACTCCTCTGTAGAAATTCTGGAGCTGCCCTGAGTGTCCCCAAATGCCCTGTGAACACATCTACTTGCATATCCCTTCCAAACTGGGCTCCTCACCTACCACTCCTTTCAGACAACCTGCTCCTCCTGTATTCTGCCCAAACTGTATCATAAGCCCAGACCCTCAAATCATCCTAAACTCTGCTTTTCCTTTATCTTAAATAATCAGCTAGTCCTGGGATCACTACTGCCTTAATCTTTCATGATGGGATTTACTTCATTATACCTATTTGATTAATGTCTGTTTCTTTAACTAGAATTTTTATGTCAGGTACCTACCACAATTTTTGTATGGTAGTAAGTGCTCAACTAATACTTTCATATGTAGAAATAAATGTATCAGCAATGCCTGGTTCCCAAGGAATTAATAGAATCACCTGATTGTCCTAAAAAAGCAAAAGCATTGTAAAATAGGTTGTCTAACCTTAATTTAAAAAATGTTATATTAATGAATGTTAAATTAATGTTCCTACCCTAGCCAGTTTGGCTCAGTGGATAGAGCATCGGCCTGTGGACCGAAGGGTCCCGGTTTCGATTCCGGTCAACAGCACCTCGGTTGCAGGCTCCTCCCCGGCCTGGGCCCTGGTCAGGGTTTGTGCAGGAGGCAACCAATCGATGTGTTTCTCTCACATCAATATTTCTCTCTGTCTTTCCTTCTCTCTTCCACTCTCTCTAAAAATCAGTGAAAAAATATCCTTGGGTGAGGATTAGGAAAAAAAAGATAATTTTCTTTACAGTTTCTTAATTTAAAAGAGTTTTATATGCCATTGATGCATTTTGGAACTTGAACACTTCTAATTCTTTTAGTTTTAAAGATGAAATCCAAGCTTTCTTCCTTTTAGTCTTGTCATTGATCCAGTTTCCTCCCTCCCTTCCTCCCTCCCTCCCTCCTTTCCTTCTTCCTTCCTCCCTTCCTTCCTCCCTTCCTCCCTCCCTCCCTCCCTCCCTCCCTCCCTCCCTCCCTTCCTTCCTTCCTTCCTTCCTTCCTTCCTTCCTTCCTTCCCTGAGATTTTTATGTGTTTATTTGAGCCAAACTGATGAAATGTGTTGGGGAGCAAGATCTCAAATGCTCCCCAGTTTTTCCCATTTAATAATATTTCTCAGTATTATTTTTGTTCATTAGATGCTCCTAAGTGGTGGTTTGATAGTTATATTTTTGTTAAATGTATAACTGTGGCTTCCATTTGTTGTCATTTTTGAAATAAATTGTTCCCATTATACAGCAATCGTTTCAGGGCCAGCCTAGAGGGGTAGACCATTTCCATTTCAGTCCTAAATAAATAGCATAAGAGAGGATGTGTGTTCCAAGTTCTAAGTGGTAACAGCTTATTTACATAGCTTTTCCAGTGGGTTTAGTATTTGACATAAATATTCGCATAATCGAAACTTAAACTTTCAAATAGCTAACCTTATTTTAAATTTTTGAGATGATTATGGCCTGATGTCAACTTAAGGTCAGCAGTAGGGTGATGAGTTGTCTTATATGGTGTCTACTACTTAATTAATCTGCCTTGTTAGGTTGAAAGCTATCTCTTCCTGGACTGATATAGCAGCTTGCCCTTTTCATTTGCTTTTAATCGCCTGAGTCCAAGAATGCCAGATAATCAAGTTTTAGAAATTTTTTTTTCTAAACATATTTTAATGATTTTTTACAGAGAGGAAGGGAGAGGGATAGAGAGTTAGAAACATCGATGAGAGAGAAACATCGATCAGCTGCCTCCTGCACACCCCCTACTGGGGACGTGCCCGCAACCAAGGTACATGCCCTTGACCGGAATCGAACCTGGGACCTTTCTGTCTGCAGGCTGACGCTCTATCCACTGAGCCAAACCGGTTTCGGCGATAAACAAGTTTTAAGAATTGTGTGATAAATAAGAGTCAGTAATTCTCAAACAAGATCTAAGAACCAGAGTTATTTCCTTGGTGCAGCGCTTTATAAGAACGTTTTCAGCTGTTCAGAGTTGGCTTTCATTCCTGAGTGTCTAAATTGTGTACTGAACGTCCATGTTGCTGATTACCTACATGCACTTCCCATTCATGTATAGTTCATCTAGTTCTGGTGTTTTCTGGAATCAGTCTTGTGCTGTTTATATCGTTGTAGTTTATTTATCATGGGTGTCATTTGTTTTTTAACCTTTCTATAACTCCCTGCCTCCCCCTGCCTGAACTCCCATCCTATACTAATGTGACATGTAATAATAAATAACTGTGCTTTGTTCATAGAGCCTTCTGGGGCAGAGCAAGAGGACTTAATTTCTTTTCTTTCAATAATATCAGAGGGCTTAAACGTTGGTGATGGAGGTCCTGACTGAAAAGCCTCTATTTACACAAACATGCACATACATACACACAGTACATGTGTATGTTTGTGGTTATATACATTAATCTTGTTGCTCTTGGTTCACTACCAGAGTCCCTGGCTAGCGCTGTTCATAAGAAATATTAGCGTCCAAGTGTGTATACTGGGCTCTTTGATGGTGTGTGGGAGGCAGGGAGGGCTAGATACCGTGGTGGAATGTGGGAAATAAACTGAGTGGGAGTTTTCCATAAATAGTTTGATGCTGGCTTATGTTTTGGCATGTGCTGTAAATTTTCGATCACTGCCTTAATTATATAAGGAATTGCTATGCAAAAATGTGAAAAAATTCATACTCCATTCTTTTACTTTTTTAAAATTTTGAGTTGCCATATTTGTTCTTTGTAGAAGCAGGCTGCTAGATTCCAGATCTGATTCAAAAAATTATTCACTTATGCCTTGGGACTTAAGGAACTGCGTTTTCAGAGAGACACATCCAGCAGGCTTGAAAATGGGCACTCCAAGGGGATTCGGGACTGACCTACCAATGCAGCCCTCTGGTGCCCAGATGAACAGAGGAGCCCCTGGGACTTTCCACAGGCCCCTGGGACTTCCTACTCTTTTGTCCACACAAGTGATTACAGCATTAATATGCTACAACAAGACAAAGTTGGTCGCAGCTTTTCAGCCCAGATGTCAGTACCTCTGATGAACAGAATGGCCCCAGAAAATCCCCAGCCAGACCTTTTTAACCACTTATGCCTTGAGCATGTTACTTAGTCTTTTTGTGCCTCAGTTTTCCTGCCTATCAAATGTTAAAAAAGAGTTGTTGTGGGGGCTACATGAGGTAATCCTATCTAATAAGGAGGGAATATGCTAATTGACTGCCCTGCCCTAAAAGATGGTGCCCACAGCAATAAGGAGGGAATATGCTAATTGACTGTTCCGCCCTCAAAGATGGTGGCGCCCACAGCCAATAAGGAGGGAATATGCTAATTGCCCCACCCTCAAAGATGGTGCCACCCACAGCCAATAAGGAGGGAATATGCTAATTGACTGCCCCGCCCTCAAAAATGGTGGTGCCCACAGCCACAAGATGGCGGCGCCCAGTTCCCTCATCCCTGCTGGGGCGGCAGGCATGTGGCAAGGTGGGCCCAGCTGCTCCACACACCTGCCTCCGGAGTCTCCCAGTCCCCTCAGCCCCCCAGCCACCCAGGGCCGGCCTGAGGTGCAGGCAAGCCTTGGATGGTGGCTGCCCAGCTGCCCAGGGCCGCCTGAGGCTCAGGTAATCAGGGCTGGCCGAGGCTTGCACTGCCAGCAGTGGCAGCAGCAGAGGTATGATGGGGGCGTCACTTTCCCCTGATTGCTGGGTTGCCTCCTGCCCCTGAGGGCTCCTGGACTGTGAGGGTGGCAGGCTGGGCTGAGAAACCCCCCCCCCCCCCGCCAGTGCATGAATTTTCATGCACCGGGCCTCTAGTAGATGTATAAAGGACTCAGAAATGTGTGGAGTTAAGTAGTATAATATTATTATTATTTTTTTTAAGAATAAATTTTTATTTATTTTTTTAATTTAATAAATATTTATTGTTCAGATTATTACAATTGTTACTCTTTTTTCCCCCATAGCTCCCCTCCACCCGGTTCCCACCCCACCCTCTGCCCTTACCGCCCCCTCCACTGTCCTCATCCATAGGTGTATGATTTTTGTCCAGTCTCTTCCCGCACCCCCTACACCCCTTTCCCCCCAAGTATTGTCAGTCCACTCCCTTTCTATGCCCCTGATTCTATTATATTCACCAGTTTATTCTGTTCATCAGATTTTTTTATTCACTTGATTTTTAGATTCACTTGTTGATAGATATGTATTTGTTGTTCATAATTTTTATCTTTACCTTTTTCTTCTTCCTCTTCTTAAAGAATACCCTTCAGTATTTCATATAATACTGGTTTGGTGGTGATGAACTCCTTTAGCTTTTTCTTATCTGTGAAGCTCTTTATCTGACCTTCAAATCTAAATAATAGCTTTGCTGGGTAGAGTAATCTTGGTTGTAGGTTCTTGCTATTCATCACTTTGAATGTTTCTTGCCACTCCCGTCTGGCCTGCATAGTTTCTGTTGAGAAGTCAGCTGACAGTCGTATGGGTGCTCCCTTGTAGGTAACTAACCGTTTTTCTCTTGCTGCTTTTAATATTTTCTCTATGTCTTTTGCTCTTGGCATTTTAATTATGATGTGTCTTAGTGTGGTCCTCTTTGGATTCCTTTTGTTTTGGGGTTCTCTGTGCTTCCTGGACTTGTAAGTCTATTTCTTTCATCAGGTGGGGGAAGTTTTCTGTCATTATTTCTTCAAATAGGTTTTCAGTATCTTGCTCTCTCTCTTCTTCTGGCACCCCCATAATTCGGATGTTGGTATGCTTGAAGTTGTCCCAGAGTCTCCTTACACTATCTTCATATTTTTGGATTCTTTTTGCTTTTTGCTTTTCCAGTTAAGTGTTGTTTGCTTCTTTGCATTTCAAATCTTTGATTTGATACTTGCGATCCTCTAGTCTGCTGTTAGATCTCTGTATAATATTTTTTATTTCAGTCAATGTATGCTTAATTTCTAGTTAGTCTTTTTTTATATCCTCGAGGGTCTCACTAAATTTATCGGCCTTTTCTAGAAAATTCTTGAAAAACCTTATAACCATGGTTTTGAATTCTATATCCAGTCGTTTGCTTTCCTCCATTTCTTTCATTTGTGATCTCTTTCTTTGTCTCCACGTTTTGGCTGCTTCCCAGAGTTGATAGAGTGGCTTTGTGTGCTAGGTGTCCTATAGGGCCCAGTGGCTCAGCCTTCCCAGTTACCTGAGGTGGACACTCTTGGTGCACCCCTTTGTGGGCTGTGTGCACAGTCTTGTTGTAGTTAAGCCTTGATTGTTGTTGGTATCACTGGGAGGAATTGACCTCCAGGCCAATTGGCTGTGAGGATCAGCTGTGTGTACGCTGGGAGAACTTCTGTACTGGAGACACCCTTATGGGAGAAGACTTTCAAAAGCCTCTGTGCTCAGCTTGGATGGGGCGGAGTCTCAGGGCGGAGCAGACAGCATTGGTTTCCCATCAGCCCTGCCCTAGTAGGCCCCTGTGTCTCAGTGTCCCGTGGTGATCACTGCAAGCACCTCTGAGAGAAAGCCGCCCTCGAGTTTTGCTCACTGCCAGACAGTCCAATTTCTCCCCGAATGAGTCTGGGTCCCCAGAGTCTCGCCCAGAACTGGAGTTCAGCGCAGTCGGGAGCTTTTGTCTCCCTCCTGCTTGAGAAAGCCAGCTGTGCACTCAGTTTCCAGTCCTCTCCGTGCTTGCGCGTCTCAGTACCTCTGCCTCCTGCAGCTCCTTTGAGTCTCAGTGTGCTTTTCTCTTTCCTTCTAGTTGTAGAATTTCCACTTAGCCAGCCTTCCTGTGGTTCTGGATGAAGTCCGTTTTGTCTTTTAGTTGTAGTTTTGAAATTGTTGTGTGAGGCAGCAGTTTAGGTGTTTACCTATGCCGCCATCTTGGTTTCTCCAGTAGTGTAATATTATTATCCTGCACCATTTTTTTTTCTGAGGAAAACACTGAAAATGAAAGTAAATTTTAATATATCTTCTAACTTTAGACTTACGCAATCTTCTGACATGTCCAGGAGAATATTGTGATTGAACTATTTGAGCAATTTTAAGTTCTGTCCTAGCTTTCACAAGGAATCTGGTGAAATTATTTTACCTTTTACATAAGGACTCTATTTTAAAATAGAACTAATACTTGCTGTATTCACCATGGTCTCCTCTCTTCTCTTTTTTAAACACATCTGGCTTCCAAGCAATGTTTTAGGTCTTGGGAATACAACAGTGAGAAAGCACGCATGTTCCTGTCCACTGTTAATAAAAGTGTAAGAGGGGAGTCAGACTGTCTGACCTTTAATCAGACAGGTGGTTAAATTCTACTAAGCAGATATCTGAGAGCATTTGACAGGGCGATGGCACCTGGCCTAGGAGTTAGGTTCACTTTAGGACCTTAAGATGTGAGCCAAAGTGATCAGTGTTTTTCACTAGGAAAGGAGTGAACAAGGCATGCATTTCAGGTAGAGATAGAAAGGAGCCATAATATATATGAAGAATGTGTATTTAACAAAAATAATGAATTCTAATTTTTTTGCAGTGATGGTTTTTTCCTGTTAAATATACAGAGTGTCTCCCCAAAATGTGTACATACTTTGAATAATTATTAATTCCAATGGGTTAAATCTGAAAAGAAAGAAACATCAATTGAGCTATCAGCTGTTAAAGTTTGTATAAATTTTTTTGGGTACCCTGTGTTTTGTCTAGGAAAATCCATATGTCTTTAACATTTTTACATTTATCAGTAACTGGGGTAGTCTAAACTTTTAATAAATTCTTTATATTTAAGAAATATAAAAAACAATTTTCATATAATCTATAATTCCTAATATAGATAAATCATAATAAAATTTGACTCACAATTAACTATGATTTTAAAATTAAAGATTTACTTCAAATATAAGACATTTATTCTTGATGACTTGGGTGTCAGATCATGTGGGTTAGCATAATCTTCATCTCTTTCTAAAAATAGAGCACATTATCATTGTTTTTGTAAATTGGCACCACTTATTAGATGATAATAAAAGACGGAGAATTTTGTTAGTTATTCTAAGTTTATTTCAAATTACAAATTTATAATTTTTGACTGATTTAGAACTATTCTGTTTTATAATTTTAATGTATTTTTTTTGTGTACTTACAGTCTTAGAAATAAATTACATAAGTTGCTCTATGGTTTGTCTATAGTTTATATACTGTTAAAGTACAAAGTTGAATAGACTGTGTAAAACCTAATTTACATCCTCTGTCAACAATCATATTGAAGCTAATTTTTAGAAACTCCATGTTCTTTAAGACTTAAACATTTTTTATTAGAATATTGGTTTTTAAAATTTTTTCTTTATTTTTTATTTCCCCCATCACCATATATCTCCCTTATATCCTTTTCTACCTGCACCCTCTCCCCCCCCCCCCTGCAATCACCACACTGTAGTCCTTGTCTAGAATTTTAGTTCTTTTTTTTTTTTTTTTAAATATATTTTATTGGTTTATTACAGAGAGGAAGGGAGAGGGATAGAGAGTTAGAAACATCGATGAGAGAGAAACATCGATCAGCTGCCTCCTGCACACCCGCTACTGGGGATGTGCCCGCAACCAAGGTACATGCCCTTGACTGGAATCGAACCTGGGGCCCTTCAGTCCGCAGGCCGATGCTCTATCCACTGAGCCAAACCAGTCAGGGCTTTAGTTCTTTTTTTAAAAAATAAGTTTTTACTGATTTCAGAGAGAGGAATGGAGAAGGAGAGGGAGATAGAAACATCAGTGATGAGAGAGAATCATCTATAGGCTGCCTCCTGCACGCCCCCTACTGGGGATGGAGCCCAAAACCCAGGCATGTGCCCTGATTGGTAATCCAACAGTGACCTCCTGATTCATGGGTTGACACTCAACCACTGAGCCATATTGGCTGGGCTAATCTATATCTTTTAAATTATAGTTATGTTTCTGATATGCTTATTTCTGCCTTCTCTTTTTTTTTCTTAACCATACTGGAATTTTAGCAGTTTATTCTTATAGTCTTTTCACAGATCCAATTTTTGACTTTGTTGACCTTCTAATATATATTTGTTTTTTATTTTAATAGTTTTTGCTGTTATCTTTATCTCCTTTTCTGTATTTCTTTTGGGGGTATATTTTGCTGGGTTTCACCCCTAGTAATCTTTAGCCTTTATTCTAACATCCAAAACTGTACATTTTCCCTGAGTGTTACTTTAGTTGCATCATGCAAGTTTTGATATAAACTATTGTTATTGTTCATTTTAATCTCATAATTTTAAAAAAAATCTGTTTCTGCGATGTTGACCCCTTTGCATTATATTTTCTATTATAAATTTTCCTTAGGTTTCTAAAGTTTAATCTATTTTTTAAAAATCCAAATTTGTACATTTACTAATTATATTTTTCTGTTTCATAATTTATACCATCCTGCTTTTATTTGTTAATCTGACCTTTCACTGTCCTTTGGTTGAGTTTATTAGTCTTTTTCTATCTCTGAAGTAGCATGCAGATGGTACAGGAGGAAAACAAATGAAGAACCATGTGTTTCTCTTTATTTCCTACCCCACCCCCACCTCTGCTCCAGTAAATGGTATGTTTATAGGCTAGAGTAGAGAATTTTGGACACAGTTGCAGCAAGTCCTACTAGGTCTCTTGGGAATGGAAAAGCTGTCAGGCAGCTAGTTTCTCCATCTCTATCTCAGACTTTGATATCCACTTGCTTCAGTTTTGCTTTGCTGGCTGCTTGATTTTGCCTCCCTTCCTGTCCTTACTTCCCTCCCTCATTGACGCCTTGTCTCCCTCCCTTCTTTTCTTCCTCCCTGCTCCCTGCTTTCCTGTCTCTGTCCCTTCCTTTATTCTTTCTCTTCCTCAAATCTTCTTCCTTCCATTCTTGAATCTTAATTATTCCCCCCCCCCTCCCCCCCCCCGCCACACACACACACACAGGCACCAGCATGCTTCAAAAGTTGAAAAGCCCCTACTAGGTACTCCTGATTTGGGGATCAAGGAGAAATGATCAACAGAGGCCATATGTTATGGACTTGTTATGCTCTAAGAAAACCTAAAGAAAATCTCCTAAGCCCTTTAAAATCCCTTTATAGTGATTATAACAAATCACTACATTCAAAGTACTTTTGTTCTCTCTCAAGCAGTGAGTCGTCAGAAATAAATCGGGTGAGTGCCCCTTTAAGTAGAAACTGCCCTGCGCTGGTAGAACTTTGGGGAGACTTCCGGGGAAGCTCTGCCCCCTCCCCGCCCCCCAGGAGCGGAGCGTCAGTTGGTCGCGGTGGCAGCACCGCTGGGAAGGCGCCCTGCTGTGGGCATCATGAAACCTTTTGTGTAGCCCGTGGTAGCCCCGCGGTGAGTACCTCACTGTAATTCAAGCACCTGTGGGAGGGATGGTCCCTCAGTCGCCCTAAATGTTGTTTTTCACCTTGAAAGGCAGTTGGCTTCTAAATAACCCACTTTGGAGGATGAAATTAGGTTCAGTTTTGCCATTTTGTGTGTGTGTTTCTAGTTGAAACATTTTAAAAGCTGGTATTTAAAATTTACTTAAAATTGTAAATGATTTAGGATTTTCTATTGAGCTTTTCTCTCAGAAAATATTATCTCCATTTATCCATACTTGAAAATGATGCTTGTGTACTTAGTATATTTTCTTTTCTTTCTTTCTTTTTAAATCCTCACCCGAAGGTATGCTTATTGATTTTACAGAGAGGGCAAGGGGGGGGGGGCGGGGGGAGAGAGAGAGAGAGAGAGAGAGAGAGAGAGAGAGAGAGAGAGAGAAACATCGATGGTTGCCTTCTGTATGTGCCCGGATTGGTGATAGAACCTGCAACCTAGGTATGTGCTCTGACCTGAAAACCTGAAACCTTTTGGTGCACCAGAGGATGCTCCAATGGGGCCACGCTGGCCATGGCACTTCAGTATATTTTCAACATACGGGCCTTTAAATTTATATGTAAAGCATCAGTTGCATGGTTCTTTTGAAATGTTCAAATTTTTTGTGAATGCTTCTTAGAGCTAGTGAATTCTAGCTTAAGGTTTAAAATACATGTGCTGTTTCTCTCTACTGTTCCTATAACTTAAACTGATTTAAATGCTGGCAAAAGTACTTACCCAACTGTATAGTTCTACATAAATTTAAAATACTTCAGAGTAGTTGGTATTAATTATTCAACTTAAGAATTAATTTACAATTATAATTTTAAAACTGTTTAAGTTTCAAAACGAGCTGTTAACTGGCTTAAAATTAGAGAAAATAGTTATAGGAATTTTGCAGTTAACTTACTATAGAACGACAGCTTATAATTAGTTTTATTTAAAGGGAGGGGGCTCAAAAGAATACTGGACAAATAAACTTTTAAGTCTTCCATAATTAAATACGTAGATTCATGAATATTAACAGTTTGAATAAAAGATATATTATACATTAGAACTGAAATTGCAATTAGAAACTTTTCTGCTTAGCATAAATGAAAATTCTTTTTTTAATCAAATTTATTGGGGTTACATTGGTTAATACAATTATATAGGTTTAAGAGGTACAATTCTATAATACATCATCTGTATATTATATTGTGTGTTCATCACCCCAAGTCAAGTCTTATTCCATCACCACTTATCCCTCCTCTACCCTTTCCTACCTCCTGCCACTCCCCTTTTCCCTCTGGTAATGACCATACTTTTGTCTGTCTATGAGATTTTTTTTCCCCTTAATCCCTTCATCTTTTTCACCCAGCCTCCCTCTACCCTTCCCTCTGACTGCTGTCAGTCTGTTCTTTGTATCTATGAGTTTGTTACTATTTTTTTTGTTAGTTTATTTTGTACATTAGATTCCCCATATAAGTGAAATCATATGGTGTTTGTCTTTCTCTGACGGATTTCACTTAGCATAATAATCTCAGGGTCCATCCATGCTGTCGCAAAGGATAAAATTTCCTTTATTACAAGTGAGTAGTAGTCCATTGTATAAATGTACCACAACTTGTGTGTGTGTGTGTGTGCACGCACGTGCGCGCTTGCTCTTTTTTTCTCTCTTTATTGATTAAGGTATTACATATGTGTCCTTAACCCCCAAGTGCCCCCCCCCCTCACTCATGCCCTCACCCCCTTGGTGTCTATGTCCATTGGTTAGGCTTATATGCATGCATACAAGTCCTTTGGTTGGTCTCTTCCCCTTACCCCCACCCTCCCCTACCTTCCCTCTGAGGTTTGACGGTTTGATTGATGCTTCTCTGTCTCTGGATCTGTTTTTGTTCATCAGTTTATGTTGTTCATTATATTCCACAAATGAGTGAGATCATGTGATATTTATCTTTCTCTGACTGGCTTATTTCACTTAGCACAATGCTCTCCAGTTCCATCCATGCTGTAGCAAATGGTAAGAATTCCTTCTTTTTTACCGCAACATAGTATTCCATGTGTAGATGTACTACTGTTTTTTAATCCACTCATCTGCGGATGGGCACTTAGGCTGTTTCCAAATCTTAGCTATTGTAAATTGTGCTGCGATAAACATAGGGTGCATATATCCTTTCTGATTGTTGTTTCTAGTTTCTTGGGATATATCCCTGGAAATGGGATTACTGGGTCAAATGGGAGTTCTATTTTTAGTTTTTTGAGAAAACTTCATACTGTTCTCCACAGTGGCTGCACCAGTCTGCATTCCCACCAGCAGTGCACGAGGGTTCCTTTTTCTCCGCATCCTCGCCAGCACTTGTTACCACAACTTTTTTACCCACTCATCTCCTGATGGACACTTGGACTGCCTCCAAATCTTGACTATTGTAAATAATGCTTCAATGAACATAGAGATGCATATATTCCTTAGAATCAGTGTTTTGGGTTTCTTTGGATATATTCCTTGAAGTGGAATCGCTAGATCATAAGGCAGTTCCATTTTTAATTTTTTGAGGTAACTCCATATTGCTTTATACTGTGGCTACACTATCTACATTCCCACCAACAGTGCATGAGGGTTCCCTTTCCTCCACAGCTTTGCCAGTACTTTTGTTCTTTGCTTTATTGATGATTAGTGACCCGGTGCACGAAATTCATGCACATTTAAAGGGGATTAATTAGAGTAAATACTTTAATATTGCTATTTGCCCTTTCTCTATAATAGAAGCATCAGAGATGAAAGAAAATTAGTAAAATGTATATGAAAACCTTCCTCCTGTCAGAGTCTGGGGCACACCGCAGGACCCAGAGTCAAGTCCCTGCCCACCCACATGGACCTCAAAATCATGTGAGACCCAGACCCAGCCAGCTCCCCACCCCCACTGGGCTAGATCCAGACCCGGCCAGTCCCACCCTTGTCAAGCCCTGCCAGGCAGGGGGCATAGCCTCAGGTCCCCTGACCCGGCGTCAGGATGGGGGGCATGGCCTGAGGTCCCCCAGCCCAGACCAGGGCGGGGGGCGTGCCTTGAGGTCCTCCATCAAGCCCCGCCAGGTGGGGGACACAGCCTGAGATCCCCTGTCAAGCCCCGCTGGGTCGGGGGCATGGCCTGAGGTCCCCTGTCAAGCCCTGCCAGGTGGGGGGGGGGGGCGCAGCCTCAGGTCACCTGGCCCAACACCGGGAGGGGGGTGCAGCCTTATGTCTGAGTTCCTCCACAGCCTGAGTTCCCCCACCCCAGCACTGGGGTGCACCTTTAGGTCCCCTGTCAAGCCCTGCTGGGTGGGGGTCACGGCCTGAGTTCCCCTGTCAAGCCCAGCCAGGCAGGGGGGTGCAACCTCAGGTCCCCTGGCCCAGTGCTGGGGTAGGGGGCACAGCCTGAGGTCCCCTGTCAAGCCCACCTGAGTTCCCCTGTCAAGCCCAGCCAGGCAGGGGGGTGCAACCTCAGGTCCCCTGGCCCAGTGCTGGGGTAGGGGGCACAGCCTGAGGTCCCCTGTCAAGCCCCACCTGGTGGGGGGCGTGGCCTGAGGTCCCCCGGCCTGGCACTGGGGTGGGAAGAGCAGCCTGAGGTCCCTAGCCCAGCACCAGGACAGGAAGCGCACCTTGAGGTCCCCCGTCAAGCCCTGCTGGGTGGGGGGTGTGGCCTGAGGTCCCCTGTCAAGCCCTGCCAGGTGGGGGACACAGCCTGAGGTCCCCTAGCCTGGCGCTGGGGTGGGGGAAGCAGCCTGAGGTCCCCTAGCCCAGCACCAGGACAGGAAGCACATCTTGAGGTCATCCGTCAAGCCCCGCCAGGTGGGGGGCGCGGCCCGAGGTCCCCCGTCAACTCCCACTGGGTGGGGGGTGTGGCCGGAAGTTCCCTGTCAAGCCCTGCCGGGTGGAGGGTGTGGCCTGAGGTCCCCCGACCTGGCACTTGGGTGGGGGGAGCAGCCTGAGGTCCCCTAGCCCAGCACCAGTACAGGAAGTACACCTTGAGGTCCCTTGTCAAGCCCTGCCGGGTTGGGGGGTGCGGCCTGAGATCCCCTGTCAAGCCCCATGGGGGCAGGGGAGGGCATAGCCTCAGGTCCCTGCTGATTGCTCATTAAGGCTCCTTATGGGAACTTGGCCTCTGCTGTGGGTGCAGCCATCTTTGTGATGGAGTGATGGTCAATTAGCATATTCCCTCTTTATTAGATAAGATAGCCATTCTTACAGGTGTGATGTGATATTTGCCCTTCTCTGATGATTAGTAATGTTGAGCATCTTTTCATATGTCTTATTGGCCATTTGAATGTCCTTTTTGGAGAAGTGACTCTTCAAGTCCTTTGCACATTTTTTAATTGGATTGTTTGTGTTGTTGGTGTTGTTTTATAAGTTCCTTATAAATTTTGGATATTAACCCCTTGTCAGATGTATCATTGACAAATATGTTCTTCCCTTCAGGGGGTTGTCTTTTCATTTTGTTGATGGTTTCGTGCAAAAACTTTTAGTTTGATGTAGTCACACTTGTTTATATTTTCTTTTGTTTCCCTTGCTGGAGGAGTATATCAGATAAAATATTGCTATGAGAAATGTCTGAGATTTTACTGTCTATGTTTTTTAGGATTTTTATGTTTGAGTCTAACATTTAAGTCTATTAGTTTTTGCCCATGGAGTATTATGTTGGCTGTGGGTTTGTCATATTTGGCCTTTATTATATTGAGGTATGTCCCCTCTGTTCCACTTTGTTGATAGTTTTTGTCATATATTGGTGCTGGATTTTATAAAATGCTTAAATCTGTTTGCTATCACAATGTAATTTTTATCCTTCATTTTGTTTATGTGGTGTATCATGGTAATTGATTTGAAGATATTATACCAACCTTGCATCCCAGGAATAAATCTCACTTGATCATGATATCTTATCTTTTTAATACATTGCTGGATCGAGTTTGCTAATATTTTTTTTTAATATATTTTATTGATATTTTACAGAGAGGAAGGGAGAGGGATAGAGAGCTAGAAACATCGATGAGAGAGAAACATCGATCAGCTGCCTCCTGCACACCTCCCACTGGGGATGGGCCCGCAACCAAGGTACATGCCCTTGACTGGAATCAAACCCGGGACCCTTCAGTACACAGGCCGACGCTCTATCCACTGAGCCAAACAGGTTTCGGCAAGTTTGCTAATATTTTGTTGAGAATTTTAGTTGGTATCTATGTTAATCCGGGATATTGGCTTATAGTTTCCTTTCGTTGTATTGTCTTTATCTGGTTTTGGAATTAGGATATTGCTGGACTCATAAAATGAGTTTGGGAATGTTCCCTCCTTTTGAAATTTTTTGGAATAATTTAAGAAGGATAGATGTTAGTTGTTTGAATGTTTGGGAAAATTCTCCTGTGAAGCTGTGCAGTCCAGGACTTTGGTTTATTGGGAGATTTTTAATTACTGCTTCAATTTTACTGGTTGTAATCTGTCTATTCAGATTCTCTGATTAGTTCTTCTTGATTCAGTTTTAGAAGTTTGTGTGTTGCTAGGATTTTATCTATTTTGTCCAGATTGTCCAATTTGTTGGCATACAGTTCATAATATTTTCTTACAATCCCCTGTATTTCTGTGGAGTCAGTTTTTACTTCTCTTTTATTTCTACTTATATTTATTTGGGTACTCTCTCTTTTTTTTCTTACAAGTCTTTATCAATCTTGTTTACCTTTTTAAAAATGAGCTCTTGGTTTCATTTGTCTCTTTTTTTTTTTTTTTTTTTTTAGACGCTATTTCATTTATTTCTGCTCTGACCTTTATTATTTTATTATTTCCCTTCTTCAATTCCCAATTAAGGGCACATACTTGGGTTGCAGGTTTGATCCCAGGCCCTGGTCAGGATGTGTGCAGGAGGCAACCAATTGATGGGTCTCTCTCACATTGATATTTCTCTCTCCCTCCCTTTCACTCTCTCTAAAAATCAATGGAAATAAATGTCCTTGGGAGAGGATTAACAACAACAAAATAGTGATTATTGATAGGTATGTATTTGTTGACATTTTATTCTTTATAGCTGTAAAGAATAAAATGCTCCCTCCTCCTCCGCCTCCATCTTCTTCCTCAAGAAGGCCCTCTAACATTTCTTGTAATACTAGTTTGTTGGTAACAAGCTCCTTTAGCTTTTTCTTGTCTGAGAAGCTCTTTATTTCTTTTTCAATTTTAAATGATAGCCTTGCTGGGCAAAGTAGTTTTGGTTGTAGGGCAAGCATGTCAGACTTGCAGCCCGCAGGCCTCATGCAGCCCACAAAGAATATTTTTGCAGCCTAGCCAATATAACAGTATATAAGAAATGTTTTAATAAAAATTTTGTAATGTAATTTTTGCAATATCCTGTTATACATAATTATTAATAATGAACTACAACATTTGCTAATGACTGATTACTATAATCATGTTGCATTCATTTCTCTTAAATGCCTTACATGCAGGCGCACCATTTCTCTCCACTAATACTAGCAGCAAATATTTTAGCAGCCAATTGCCATGTCATTAGTCTTGGACTGACTTGTTTGCTGTGTGCAACAGGAAATATTTCGCTTTCAGAGAATAAGAAAAATAGGTTTATTTGCATTATGCTTATTAATTTGTGCAGTTATTCAGTGTCTGGTAAGTTAATGTTCAAGAAAAAATATTAATTTTTATTAAAATGTTCTATTTTTACTCATTTATTTCATCCCTTTGTATTCAGCATGTCTCTATCGAAATAAACCTGTGTTTCTATGAAAATTGAAGCTTTTATTTTTTTGTGGCCCACATAAACTTAAACCTTGTTTATTTGGCCTGTGTTAGCCTTTAAGTTTGACATGCTTGTTATAGAGCATTGCTTTTCTTCATTTTGAACATTTCATGCCAATCCCTTTTGGCCTGAAATGTTTCTGTTAAGAAATCAGCTGACAGTCCTATGGGAGCTCCCTTGTAGGTAACTGGTTTTCTCTTGCTACTTTTAAGATTCTCTCTTTTTCTTTTATTTTTGTCATTTTAATTATGATACCTTGGTATGGGCCTTTTTGGGTTCATCTTGTTTGGGACTTTCTGCACTTCCTGGACTCATGAGTCTTTCCTTTAGGTTAGAGAATTTTTCTTCAGTAGGTTCTTAATCCCTTGTTCTCTCTCTTCTCCTTCTGATACCTTTATGATGCTGATGCTGTTATATTTCATGTTGACCTAAAGGTCCCTTAAACCAGTGGTCGGCAAACTGTGGCTCGTGAGTCACATGCGGCTCGTGAGCCGCCGTTTGCCGCTTTGTTGACTAATGAGTTTGCTGACCACTGCCTTAAACTATTTTTACTTTTTTAAATTATTTTTTCTTTTCTTCTATCTTGTGTTCCAAATCACTGATTCATCCAACCAACTGTTTATTCCTTGTAGCATATTCATTTCAGATATTGTATTCTTTGTTTCTTTTTTAAAAATGTTTTTCTCTTTTATTATTATTATTATTTAGTCATCACCTGTGAATATGTCTTCTATTGATTTTAGAGAGAAGAAGGGAGGGGGAGAGAGAGAGAGGGAGGGAGGGAGAGAGAGACATTGATGTGAGAGAGAAACATCAATCAGTTGCCTTTTGTACACTCCCTGACTGGGGATCAAACTTGCAACCTAGGTATGTGCCTTGATCCAGAACCAAACCCGTCACCTTTCAGTGTACGGGACAATGCTCCAATCAACTGAGCCACACCAGCCAGGGCTGTATTCTTCATTTCTGACTGATTCTTTTTTATGATTTCTACTATCTCTTTGTTTAATTTCTCATTAATTTCATCCATTCTTCCCTTAAGTTCCTTGAGCATCCTTATAACCATTATTTTGAACTCTGTATCTGGTAAATTTCTTGCCTCCATTTCACTTAGCTCTTTTTCTGGAAATTTCTCATTGTTCTGTCATTTGGGGCATGTTTCTTTGTCTCCCCATTTGACTTTGGCTGCCTCTTTATGTTTGTTTCTATGTGTTAGGTAGATGTGCTATGACTCCCAGTCTTGATAGGGTGGCCTTATGTAGTAAATAGGAGTCCTGTGGTACAATTTCCTTGATCACCTATGCCAGGTGCTCTAGGAATGTCCCTTGAGTGGGTTATGTGGGCCCTCCTGTTGTATTTGAGTCTGCTATTGACACATTTGTGTGTGGGATCAACTCTCAGGCTGGTTGATGATGAGGATCAATCCAAACCAGTGTATGAGCTGCTGCAGGTGCTAACCACACAGCGTGGAATTTGCCTCAACAGGTCTGTTGCCTGCTGAGATCTCTCTTTGCATATATCGCTTGTGGAGCTAATTGGAACCTGCTCAGATTTTGTCTGAAGCTCGCCTCTGGGTGTGTTGGTTCTGGGGCCTCTTGGGAGGGACTCTGGTTCAGGTCAATATCAGATGCTGCCTGTGACTGGCCCTGGATAATTTGTACGGATCTGCAAAGCAATTCACAGTTTGTGGCTGACTCTACCTTGTGGTATGCGAAGGAAGGTTCAAGCTGCACCAAGGCTCATTTTACCAGCACTGGGACTGGAGGTCAGTCAGCAAAAGTCCCTAGGAACCCACGGGTCGCCTCCATCTGTCTCCACCTGCTGGCTGCCTGTTAGGCTCAGTCACTGAAAGAGCCTCTGGTAGTATTCAGGTTGCATGCAATAGGTTCTCAGTGAGTCACCAGGTAGGGGCGAGGTGTTTTCCAGATCTATAGAGGTTCAATCTTGGTGCCAGTGCTGTGTCTGAGGCCACTCAGCAAATGTCCCAGGGTATACCAAGTCTAGTTGCCACTTGTTGGGTGCTCCCACACTTTTGTGGTGGGGTGGAGTCTCAGGGAATTGTCAGGGTGAGGCCAGAAGATTTTATCATGCCTAAACAACCAAGATTTGTGAAGGGAAGGCTCTGCACAGGTAGGGCGTGCAACAGAAAATTTTCCCTTGTCCTAAAGCCACAAAATTCAGTCTGTCCCAGATTCTGCCAGGAGCCTAATCTCAACAGTGAGGGGCCCCTGGGAGTCAGGAGCGGGGGAGGTGCTGGTCAGATTTGGGGGAAGTTGGAGGGGGTGGCTCCTGTCCCAGAGCCACACAACTCAAACTGTCCTGGATTCTGCCCAGATCTTGGCAAGGTAGAGCCACCAGGACTAAGAGTGTGGGGCCTCTGAGAACTTGGAGAGTGGGGCTAGTGGATCTATCATGAGGAGGAGGTGCCAGTCAGGTTCACAGGAAAGTGGGGAGAATGCCCCCCTTAAGCCACGGACACCCCTTGAGAGTCTTCCCAGACCTATACATCCTGGCCCCAGGCTGCTAGCAAAGCAGAAGCTCCACAGGGTGGGTTGATAGGGAGAATAGAGGGTAGGGCTATTGTATTTCCCCCAGGCTGATGCTGTACGGAGGGCAAGCTCCACCCAAGAAAGATGCTGTCTGCAGTGTGATAGCATAACCCAGCATGGGGGGTTCCCAGAGGTTGTCCCCTCAGCTCTTTCCCCAGAGCCACAAACCTCATCCTCTCCTTGCTTAACCCTAGTCTGCTCCACCCTCTCTCCACCAGAGCCCAGGATGAATGGCTGCAAAAGGGATTTGGGGCATTGGCCCTTTAAGAGTGTCTGAGTTTCTACCAGACTGCCATCTCTCTCTGGTGGACAGAAAACCCACTGCTTTTCACAGCCAGATGTTATGTGGGCTCCTCTTTCTGGCTCTGGTGCTCTGAGCTAGGAAGCCTGGCTTGGAAGCCTGAACCTTTGCAGCTGAGATATCCCTCTGGAATCTCAGCTGCTAACTGTGGGAGTGGGGCCAGACCTTTTCCTGTCTCCACCCTTCTAGTCTCGATGTGGCTTCTTCTGTAAATCCTTGGTCATAAGACTTTTCTTCAGCTCATCTATTTATTTATTTATTTATTTATTTATTTATTTATTTATTTATTATTTGTATTTCTTATTGTTTAAAATATTACATATATTAGTACATATATCTCCTTTTTTTTCCCCATTGACCTTCCCCCAGCCTCCCTACCCCCTGTCGCATTGCCCTCATCCCACCCCCAAAGTATCTTCTGTCCATTGGTGTGCTTATATGCATGCATACAAGTCCTTTGGTTGATCTATTTCCCTCCCTCCCCAACACTCCCCAGCCTTCCCGCTGTAATATGACAGTCTGTTGGGTGCTTTACTGCCTCTGTATCTATCTTTTTATTCATCAGGTTATAATGTTCTTTATTTTCCATAAATGAGTGAGATCAGGTGGTATTTTTTCTTTCATTGCCTGGCTTATTTCACTTAACATAATGCTCTCCAGGTCCATCCATGCTGCTGCAAATGGTAAGAATTCCTTCTTTTTTATAGCAGCATAGTATTCCATTGTGTACATGTACCATAGTATTCTAATCCACTCATCTGCTGATTGGCATTTAGGCTGTTTCAAATCTTAGTTATGGTGAATTGTGCTGCTATGAACATAGGGGTGCATATATCCTTTCTGATGGGTGTTTCTAGTTTCTTGGGATATAATCCTAGAAGTGGGATTACTGGGTCAAATGGGAGCTCCATTTTTAGTGTTTTGAGGAAACTCCATACCGTTCTCCACAGTGGCTGCACCAGACTGCATTCCCACCAGCAGTGCACAAGGGTTGCTTTTTCTCTGCATCCTCGCCAGCACTTGTCGTTTGTTGATTTGTTGATGGTTGCCATTCTGACAGGTGTGAGATGGTACCGCATGGTCGTTTAGATTTGCATCTCTTGGATAATTAGCGACTTTGAGCATGTTTTCATATGTCTCTTGGCCTTCCTTCTGTCTTCTTTCGAAAAGATTCTATTTAGGTTTGTTGCCCATTTTTTTATTGGATCATTTCTCTTCCTTTTATTAAGTTGTACAAGTTCCCTGTAGATGTTGGAGTTGAAACCGTTATCAGTGATAACATTTGCAAATATGCTCTCCCATACAGTGGGCTTTCATGTTGTTTTGTTGATGGTTTCTTTTGCTGTGAAAAAGCTTTTTATTTTGATATAGTCCCATTTGTTTATTTTCTCTTTAGCTTCCATTGCCCTAGGAGCGGTCAATACCTGAAGAAATTGCTTCGGCATATATCTGAGATTTCTCTGCCTGTGGATTCCTCTAGTATTTTTATGGTTTACTGTCTTATGTTTAAGTCCTTTATCCATTTTGAGTTTATTTTTGTGTATGGTGTAAGTTGGATGGTCTAGTTTCATTTTTTGACATGTATCTGTCCAATTTTCCCAACACCATTTATTGAAGAGACTGTCTTGATTCCATTTTATGTTCATGCCTCCTTTGTCAAATATTAATTGAGCATAGTGGTTTGGGTCTTTATCTGGATTCTCTATTCTATTCCACTGGTCTATATGTCTGTTCTTGTGCTAGTACCAGGCTGTTTTGAGAACAGTGGCTTTGTAGTACAGCTTGAAATCTGGTATTGAAATCCCACCTACTTTGTTCTTCTTTCTCAGGATTGCTGTGGCTATTCGGGGTCTTTTTTTATTCCAGATGAATTTTTGGAGAGTTCTTTCTAGGTCTGTGAAATATGCCGTTGGTATTTTAATGGGGAGTGCATTGAATCTATAGATTGCTTTGGGTAGTATGGATATTTTAATGATGTTGATTCTCCCAATCCATGAACATGGTATGTTTTTCCATCTGTTTACGTCTTCCTCTATCTCTTTTTTTAGTGTCCTGTAGTTTTCTGCTTATAGGTCTTTTACCACCTTAGTTAAGTTTATTCCTAGGTATCTTAATTTTTTTGGTGCGATGGTAAATGGGATTGCTTTTTTAGTCTTTCTTTTTTTTTTTTAATTGTTTGAAGTATTACAAATAGTAGTACATATGTCTCCTTTTTTTCCCCCATTGACCTTCCCCCAGCCTCCCCTACCCCCAGTACATGCCTTTACCTGCCCCCTCCCCCCAGTGATTTTTATCCATTGGTTATGCTTATATGCATGCGTACAAGTCCTTTGGTTGATCTCCTACAGCAACCCCCCCCCCCAACCGCAACCTCCTCTGCCTTCCCACTGTAGTTTGACAGTCTGTTCAATGCTTCTTTGCCTCTGTATCTATTTTTTCCCCATTTCATTCCTTTAAAAAATCTTGCCTCTGCAGACTAGAAATAAACATATAATAACAAAAAATGTTTGAGTCCCAATTTCCATGTCTAACAGTTCTGAGTCCCCGTTTCAATGTCATACAGTTCCTTAAGTGTACATGTCAGCAATAATATCTGGATGGTGGGCACGTGGTGGCAATGCAGGTCCGACCCTCTCTGGTTTGGTCCTAGGCAACTTGCTGCGTCGCACAGCTGCTGACTGCTAGCGTGACAAGGTGTCGTCAGCGTCTTCCAGCTCTGGACTGTTTCTCCTCTTGTCTTCGTGGTTGGAGCAGACCTGTCAATTCCTCTCTGTTGCAGGAATCCACATGGTCTTGGAGTTGTTTTCTGAAAATATACAAACATATTCTCGACCAACAGTTAATAAAGGAATCTTTTCTATATAATTGATTTGGGATCCTTTTTATTTTTGCCCAAACAATTTTCCTTTGTCTTATTTAGACACCATGTGTGTTTTTCATGGGTGTCTTGCTGTTAGCATTACAAATGAAAACTAATTTTGTAAAGTAAAAATTTTCTAGATGTAATTTACTTATAGGATATTTTTCCTTACATGATATTACCCTTCTATCCCCCCTTTTTTGATTAATGGAGGCTTTTGTAACTTTTATAATGCAGTCTTGATAACTTTAAATTTTAATTTTTTGACAAAAATATGACTGCTTTAGTTTCATTGCATGTTCAGGAATTTTACCATGAGATGAACTACCAATAGAAATTTTAGTTACCACATTAGGAACAGCTTTTTGTCCAGTACAATTAAATTTTCTTGAATATTCACTTATTTTAATTAGCCTATTTAAATTAATCTGAAAACTTGATTATTATTTTACTGTCAAATTTAATACTCTACCAACAATCTTAATTTACCCTGTAAATATTAGTGGAAAGGATTATTTGCATTCTTGAGTAGGCCCTGAGCATTCCTGGTGCTAGGCTGGATTTAGATATAGGGCAGCTGCTGTCGGCCTAGTCTCTCTTTCTATAAGTTCACTATTGGTGTATAGAAATGCCATAGATTTCTTGGCGTTAATTTTGTATCCTGTTACATTGCCGAATTCATTTATGTAGTCTAATAGTTTTGTGATGGAGTCTTTCGGGTATTTTATGTACAATATCATGTCATCTGCAAATAAGGACAGCTTTACTTCTTCTTTTCCAATTTGGATGTCTTTGATTTCTTCTTCTTGTCTAATTGCAATGGCTAATACTTCCAGTACTATGTCAAACAGGAATGGTGAGAGTGGGCATCCCTGTCTTGTTCCTGTTCTTAGGGAAAATGGTTTTAGTTTTTGCCCATTGAGTATGATGTTAGCTGTGGGTTTATCATATATGGCTTTTATTATGTTGAGGTATGAACCTTCTATTCCCACCTTGTTGAGAGTTTTTATCAAGAAAGGGTGTTGGATTTTGTCAAATGCTTTTTCTGCATCAATTGATATGACTATGTGATTTTTATCTCTCAATTTGTTTATGTGATGTATCACGTTTATTGATTTGCAGATATTGTACCATCCTTGCATCCCTGGGATAAATCCTACTTGGTCATGGTGTATGATCTTTCTGATATGCTGCTGGATCCGATTTGCTAGAATTTTGTTGAGGATTTTGGCATCTATGTTCATGAGGGATATTGGCCTATAATTCTCCTTCATTGTGTTGTCTTTATCTGGTTTTGGTATTAGGGTGATGCTGGCTTCATAGAATGAGCTTGGAAGTGTTCCTTCTTGAATTTTTTGGAATAGCCTGAGGATGGTAGGTTTTAGTTCTTCCTTGAATGTTTGGTAAAACTCCCCCGTGAAGCCGTCTGGCCCCGGGCTTTTGTTTGCTAGAATTTTTGATGACTGCTTCAATTTCTTCCATAGTGATCGGCCTTACTGAGATGTTTAGATTCTTCCTGATTGAGTTTTGGAAGGTTATATTTTCTAGGAATATGTCCATTTTCTCCAGGTTGTCCAGTTTGTTGGAATAGAGTTGTTCATAGTATTTTTTAACAATCCTTTGTATTTCGGTGGGGTCTCTTGTTATTTCTCCTCCTTCATTTCTGATTTTATTTGGGTCCTCTCTCTTTGCTTCTTGGTGAGCCTGGCTAGAGGTTTATCAATCTTGTTTATCCTTTCAAAGAACCAGCTCTTGGTTTTGTTGATCTTTTGTATTGTCTTTTTGTTCTCTATGTCGTTAATCTCCGCTCTGATCTTCATTATTTCCTTCCTTCTGCTTACACTGGGCTTTTCTTGTTGCTCTCTTTCTAACTCTTTGAGTTGTAGGGTTAGGTAATTTATTACCATTGTTTCTTGTTTTTTGCAGTAGGCTTGTAGAGCTATGAACTTTCCTCTCAAGACTGCTTTCTCTGTGACCCATAGATTTTGGATTGTAGTGTTTTCATTGTCGTTTGTTGCCATGATGTTTTTTATTTCTTCTTTGATCTCTCTGGTAACCCAGTCATTGTTTAATAGCATGCTATTTAGTCTCCATATGTTTGATTTTTTTATTGTTTTTATTGTAGTTGATTTCCAGTCTTATGCCACTGTGATCTGAGAAGATGCTTGATATGATTCCTATCTTTTTGAATTTGAAGAGACTTTCCCTATGACCCAATATATGGTCTGTCTTTGAAAATGACCCATGTGCACTTGAGAATAATGTATATTCTGTGGCTTTGGGGTGAAATGTTTTGAAGATTTCGATTAATTCCATCTGGTCTAGTGAGTCATTTAGGATTGATGTTTCTTTGCTGATTGTTTGTTTAGAGGATTTATCCAATGGTTATAGTGGGGTATTAAAGTCTCCTACTATGATTGTATTGCTGTCAATCTCTCCCTTGATATCCTCCAGGAGTTTTTTTTTTTTATGTATTTGGGTGCTCCTGTATTGGGTGCATATATGTTTACCAGAGTTATTTCTTCTTGTTGGATTGCTCCCTTTAGTATTATGAAGTGGCCTTCCTTATCTCTTTTTATGTCCTTCATTTTGAGATCTAATTTGTCAGAAATAAGTATTGCTACCCCAGCTTTTTTTTCATTTCCATTCGCCTGAAAAACCCTTTTCTATCCCTTCACCCTCAGTCTGTGTGCATCTTTTTTTCTGAGGTGGGTTTCTTGTAGACAGCAGATATATGGGTTGTGTTTTCTTATCCAATCCTTTACCCTATGTCTTTTGATTGGGACATTTAATCCATTTACATTTAAAGTTATTATTGATAGGTACTTGTTTGTCGCCATTTTTATTCTTTACCCCTGTGTTCCTTCTTTGCCTCCTATTTCTGTTTTTTGTTTGTTTGTTTGTTTTGTTTTGTTTTGTTTTGTTTTGTTTTGTTTTGTTTTGTTTTACAGTAGACCCCTTAGCATTTCTTGCATTGCTGGTTTGGTGGTAATAAACTCCCTTATTCCTTTTTTGCCTCTGAAGCTCCTGATTTCACCTTCAATTTTGATTGATAGCCTTGCTGGGTACAGTATTCTTGGATTCAGACCCTTCCTTTGCATGACTTTGTATATTTCATTCCATTCCCTTCTGGCCTGATGTGTTTCTGTTGAGAAATCAGTCACTAGCCTGATGAGGGATTCTTTGTAGGTAACTTTCTGTCTCTCTCTGGCCGCATTTAATATTCTTACTTTGTTGTTGGTGTTTGCCAATTTAATTATAATGTGCCTTGGTGTCGGTCTTTTGGGGTTCATTTTGCTTGGGACTCTGTGAGCTTCTTGTATTTGTGTGGGTTTTTTCTTCCCTATATCAGGGAAGTTTTCTGTCATTATTTCTTCAAACAGGTTTTCTATTCCTTGCTCAGCTTCCTGTCCTTCTGGAATCCCTATTATGCGGATGTTGTTTTGTTTCATGTTGTCCCAAAGTTCCCTCAGGCTCTCTTCCTGCTTTTTAATTTTTTTAAATAGAAGCTGCTCTACTTGGGTATTTTTTCCTACCTTGTCTTCTAGCTCACTGATGCAGTCCTCTGCTTCGTCTAGTCTACTCTCTTTTTTTAAATTTAATAAATCTTTATTTTCAGATTATTACAATTGTTTCTGCTTTTTTCCCCCATACCTCCCCTCCACCCGGTTCCCACCCCACCCTCTGCCCTTACCTCCCTCCCACTGTCCTCATCCATAGGTGTACGATTTTTGTCCTGTCTCTTCCCATACCCCCCAGACTCCTTTCCCCCTGAGAATTATCAGTCCACTCCCTTTCTATGCCCTTGAGTCTATTATATTCACCAGTTTATTCTGTTCCTCAGATTTTTAATTCACTTGATTTTTAGATTCACTTGATAGATATGTATTTGTTGTTCATAATTTTAATCTTTATTCTTTTCTTCTTCTTCCTCTTCTTAAAGAATACCTTTCAGCATTTCTTATAATACTGGTTTGGTGGTGATGAACTCCTTTAGCTTTTTCTTGTCCGTGAAGCTCTTTATCTGACCTTCAATTCTGAATGGTAACTTTGCTGGGTAGAGTAATTTTGGTTGTAGGTTCTTGCTATTCATCACTTTGAATATTTCTTGCCATTCCCGTCTGGCCCACATAGTTTCTGTTGAGAAATCAGCTGACAGTCGTATGGGTGCTCCCTTGTAGGTAACTAACTGTTTTTCTCTTGCTGCTTTTAATATTCTCTCTTTGTCTTTTGCTCTTGGCATTTTAATTATGATGTGTCTTGGTGTGGTCCTCTTTGGATTCCTTTTGTTTGGGGTTCTGTGCGCTTCCTGGACTTGTAAGTCTATTTATTTCCCCAGGTGGGGGACGTTTTCAGTCATTATTTCTTCAAATAGGTTTTCAGTATCTTGCTCTCTCTCTTCTTCTTGCACCCCTATAATTCAGATGTTGGTACGCTTGAAGTTGTCCCAGAGGCTTCTTACACTATCTTCAAATTTTGGATTCTTTTTGCTTTTTGTTGAGTGTTTTTTGCTTCTTTGTATTTCAAATCTTTGACTTGATTCTTGTATTCCTCTAGTCTGATCTTGGGTCTCTGTATAATATTTTTTATTTCAGTGAGTGTATGCTTAATTTCTAGTTGGTCCTTTTTCATATCCTCTATGGTCTCGTTGAATTTATCCGCCTTTTCTAGGATATTCTTGAAAAACCTTATAACCGTGGTTTTGAACTCTATATCCAGTAGTTTGTTTTCCTCCATTTCTTTCGTTTGTGAGAGAAAGAAGATGAGAAAAAAACAATAGAAAAAAAGGAGTGCAAAAATGAAATTGGGAAAAGGAAAAAAAAAGTAAGAGAGAAAAGAATGAGAATATGAAAGAAGTGGGGAACGAACTACATATGTGGGGAGAAAACTCCAGTAGGACATTCACTAATCCCAACAAATGCCAGCAACATGTACCTGGAGATGAATACAAACTACAAACAACAACTAATACCAAGCGAGGCAAGGGAAAACAGAAGAAAAAAAACAAACAAAAACAAAACAAACAAAAAGAATAAGCAAAACAATCTCACAAACAAGCATAAAAAATCAATATAATCAACAATCAAACAACAACAAAAGGACAGAGAAAAAAACAATTTTTTGGATAGTGAAGACAGGGAAGAGGGAGGTGTGTATGGACTTGGAGCAGGGGATTGGAAATAAGATATATAAGTAGGGTTAAATTTTAACAGGGGGTAAAAAGAAAGAATAGGGAAAATGTAAAGCAGGAAAAGAGTAAGGGAAACAGGACAACAAAAGGGGAAAAGTTAGGAAGAGAGTGATAGCATAAAGGTGAAGTTGAGATAGAGTAAAATGATGCTAAAGGAAAGATGAAAACAGAATGTAGAACACTAACCCCAAAGTAAAATAGAGAATAAAATGATACTTTTTTTTTTTAAAAAAAAGGTAAAATAGTAGTAGTAATAATACTGATTGAAAATAAAAATGTAATAATTATAAAGGTAAAATCAAGTGAGGGAAAAAGAATAAATACTAGTTTCTTAAGTAAAAGATGAAAAAAATAAAAATGTGCAGTAGTGGAGGTCATTTACTTCCTCTACTGTTCTGTTTGGCACGACTGTTTCCTAGTCAGGACAGTATTGAAGTTCCCTGCGTTCCACTGCTCCTCATTGTCGTAAGCCAGTCCTGATTTTTAAGCAGGCAGTGTGTATTAATTTATTGTATTCATTTATTTTTGTTTACACAAGAGTCATTTTGTGATTCAATCCCTGGGTGGCAGTGTTTCTGAATTGACCTCCGGGTCTATAGGTCCTCTCTAGCCAGTGCTTAGATCCTGCTTTCCCTGTGGCATTCAATACTGGTTTGTGGGAGTGGGTTGCCCCAGAGCTGGTTCTCTGATGGTTATTCACCGCTCTGATCCCCAGGTTCCAGAAAAACAACTTTCCCCTGCAGTCTCTTAGGGTTCCCCCAATTGGGTGATCCTATGTATTGGGCTTAGTAATCAGAAGCAAGGATTTAAGGAGGAAAAAGAGCCAGCTTAAGTGTGCGAACTTCGGGGCTGCATGCAAGTCTGTGCAGTCTTTTTTTCCCCTTTGGGTCTAAGCAGCCGGCACACTTTTAAAATTTTTAGGCTGTCCTTTTGCGTCAGATTAAAATGGGTTGCTTTGAAGAGTTCCTTTCTGTTAGCAGCTCTGTGGACCCCCTTCCACATTCACTGATCATGCCAGCCCCAACAACCACGGATTTTTCTAGGCGCAGACTTCACCCGGTCCTCCAGCTCCCGCAGTGTGCGCATTTCTCTCTCCTGCCAGGAGCAGAGACCTCACCTTATCCCAGGCGAAATCTGACCTTTCTGTGGTGGAGTGTAGAGCTCCTCTGAATCTGTGTGTTTGCGCCAATTGGGGACCGGTGTTTGGGGTTCACAGCTGTTCGGTGGGTCCGTAGTTGCTGATTTTCAGGCTTCCGATAACATCCACTTTGCCCTTCAAGATGGCACGGTTTCTGCATCCGAGCCGGTCGCTCAGGGAGGGAACCCAGCAGCAGTGGGGACTGCTGGGTCAGGGGAGCCCATCCAGCAGTCCCCCACAGTCTCTCGGAGTATAGCTGTCCCTCAACTCACCAACAGACACTCCCCGTGCGACCCTCAGCTGCTCTTTCTATCTGCTCCGGGACAAGACTTGGGACACGTCTTGTCTATTCCGCTGCCATTTTTTTTTTTCCATCGCTGGTATTGAAAGTACACAAACCCACCCACTAAGAGCTTTAGCTCTGGAAGAAGGGCTTCCAGGTGCAGGGGACTCTTGCCAGGGGGACTCTGTCCCTGTGTTTCTCCTTTGTAGTGGGAGGGGACATTCTGTGTTCTGATTCTGGTTGCCCCTTAGGGGGTGCTGCTCCCACACTAATGACCCTCAAGTGTGGCCATAAAGCACTTCTCTGTCTTCAGCTCATCTTTAGTTCGTTATTCAGGTTGGTTGCTCTGTATTTTAGTTGTACTTCCAGTTTGGTCCTGGGAGGAGGTGAGTAGCTTTCACCTACTACACTGCCTTCTTGGATCAGTATGATTTCCTAATGGGTCTAAAGCAGCTGTGGGCAAACTACGGCCCGCGGGCTGGATCCGGCCCGTTCTGCTGTTCTATCTGGCTCGCGGAGCCGAAAGAGCGGAGGGTTCTCTTGCTCTCCCCTCCGCTCCTTTACTTTGAATTTATATTAGTTCACACAAACACTCCATCCATGCTTTTGTCCCGGCCCTCCGGTCCAGTTTAAGAACCCATTGTGGCCCTCGAGTCAAAAAGTTTGCCCACCCCTGGTCTAAAGGGATCTGGCCATCACTGATATTTCTAGTGAAGTGAACTAGATTAAAGCCAAAAAGCAGTGTGATCACCCTGACCTCTAGGAAGCTTAGTATCAAATGAAAATTCTTGAATCTTAAAGGAGAAATAGCTTTTTGTTTTCTTTTTTTTTTTGCCTAAATTAACCATTGCATGTGGCTCATATGATGACAAAATTTTCTAGTTATTTTAAGTGAAAAAATTCATTGATAAAAAATTCTAATTTATTTTTTATTTATGGTTTCCTAAAGTATTTGTAAACTTTATAATAGTCACACAATTTTAGAGCAGTAAGGAACTAAGAGGTCATTTAATGTCTGAATACTCATGGTCAAATAATGCTTGTTTTTATAACAATACTAGAGGCCTGGTGCACAAAACTTGTGCATGGGGGCGTGTCCCTCAGCGCAGCCTGCACCCTCTCCAATCTGGGATCCCTCCGGTGGATGTCCGACTGCCTGCGGGATCGGGCCTAAACTGGCAGTCGGACATCCCTCTCACAATCTGGGACTGCTGGCTCCTAACCGCTCGCCTGCCTCCTGCCTGATCGCCCCTAACCACCTCTGCCTGCCCACCTGATCACCCCTAACCACCTCTGCCTGCCTGCCTGATCACCCCTAATCACGTCTGCCTGCCCTCCTGATCGCCCCTAACCGCCTCTGCCTGCCAGCCTAATCGCCCCCTAACTGCTCCACTGCCAGCCTAATTGCCCCCAACTGCCCTCCCCTGCCTGCCTGATCGCCCCTAACTGCTTTTCCCTGATGGCCTGATCACTCCTAATTGCTGACTCCCCCATGCCAGCCTGATCGCACTCTCATTGCTTTCCCCTGCTGGCCTGGTTGCCCCTAACTGCTTACTCCCCCACGCCAGCCTGATCTTGCCCCTAAATGATTGCTCCCCCACCAGCCTGATTGCCCCTAACTGCTTGCTCCCCTGCCGGCCTGATCGCCCCTAATCACCTCTGCCTCAGCCCCCGCCACCATGGCTTTGTCCAGAAGGAAGTTGGATGTCCAGAAGATATCTGGTCGACCCGGTCTAATTAGCATATTACCCTTTTATTAGTATAGATGGAAAAGCTTTTATAGGTACAGATGGAAAGGCTTTGAAATAACTTAGATTTTAGTTGCTGACAAGTAGACAGGATTATGAAAATATGAGTACCAATTACAAAAAAAAAAGATGATGGTAATATGGTTGAACCATATGAAACTTCTATATGTAAGCTATTAGGATTAGCTTGTGATGATTTTTAAAAAGACACACTTTTCTTAAACCTGATAGAATTTGTGATTCACAAATATATCAGTGAACTTACATAATATAATGTATATGTATGTGCATATATATATATATGTACATGTGTGTGTATTTAACTGATACCATGTTTTATTGGCAGTTTAAAATCTGATAGCAGACTGGTCTGAGTGAATAAGCTTTTATATCTACTTTTAGGGATTTAGGGAGAACCCTAAGAAAAACTAAGTATAAATTACGTATAGAATTTATACATAATCCTGATATCCTTGTTTCTACTGTAGCCGTTTAGTGGATTATTTGGACATTTTAACTTTTAGACAAAAAAGATAAGAGATTGTGAAAATATTTATTTGCATAATCATTGTTCTTGATAAAACGTTTTATTTTATACTTTAAAAAAATTAATGCCAATCTCAACTCTTTGTAGTACAAGATTTTATACTGTAAAAATAAACACTTGGCAAAAGCTACACAATTAATTGTGGAGCTTATCTAGAGAATGGGAAGAATGGCCAAAAACAGATACCTCAAAACAAAATTAATTGCCTTTCTTCCAAAATTCCATTATACTCTCTGCATACTTGTCTTGAAATACTTATTATAGTGTCTCTGTGTGCCTCTTTTACTAAAGTATACATTTTTAGGGTAAAGGCCGTGCATTCTCATGTTTCTGTCCTCAGCACCTGGTACACTTCTCAGGTTCTCAAATGTTTTGAGAGGATGAATGGGTGAGAGGAGAGAGAAATCAGATATGTCATTGGTTATGAGTGTCTGAAGGATTGATACCAGTGTGCAAGGTAAAAAATGCTGATTTACATGAGAAAAGAGAAGGGACAGTCTGGGGTTGTGAAATAAAAGAGATGACAGTACTTGTTAAATCAGAGAAATAAATTTAAATGAAGTCATCATTAACAGAAAGACAAAATAAAAATTTAGCTAAAAGATCAAATTGATTACCTTTTCAGAAACACTTTAAACAGATATTCTATTTTTATCTATATAGATGTCTACCCTATTGGGTATGGTGGTTAAGACCATGGAAGCTAGAAATAGACAGTCTCAGACACTTGGGGCGGTTATTTGATGTCTAAGCCTCAATCACCATGTTGTTAAGATGGGGATAATAATGGTACTTTCTCTATAAGGTTAACAAGAGGATTATTTGATGAGATAGACCAATCAAAGTACATAGCACAGATTTATATAGGAAAGCGCTCAAGAAATGTTATTACATTGAGCAGTATTCAAGCATTCTTAACTTACATATAGAAGTTTCATATGGTTCAGCCATATTACCATCATCATATTTTTCTGTAATTGGTACTCATATTTTCACAAAATAAACTTCCAACCCTTATATTTCAAAGGATACTTAGTCATCACTTAATAATTTTCTAAAAGGAATCGTAGATAGTGCTCTGAAAATGTCTGTGGTCCTATATTTTTATCCAATATTTTAGACCTAAATTTTTTTTTTTGTTCAACTTGGTATTAAAAAATTTAATTAGTTAGGTTCAGTGAAGAGTTTGAACAATCTAAGAATTCTAACATAAATTTAGTAAAGATACTATAGAAATTTACCCTTCTTCATTTATTCCTACTTCATAGTTTAAAATTGATCGCAAACAATACTATCTAGTGGGCAATAAACATTTTGCAATTCTATTTATTTAATGTAGTTGTTTAACTACCAGAGAGGAAAGTGTGATTCATAACTGATGCTAAGAATTTATTGTAAGTTCCAAGTGTTCACAGTTGCATTTGTACATCTTATGTTTGAAGAGGGAATTTCGTTTTGACCTTAGAAACAATTTTATTAAGGTAAACATTGATAATTTAATACATTTCTATAAAATTTAATGAACTTTAATAGTATTTAATATTTTAAAACAATTGTATCGATTAATACTTTTCTAAATAAGCACATTTTGAAAAATCATAATTTGTTTCAAATATGAAGTGGTGAAGTCTTTTGAATAGTTACCACAAGGTGGCAGGATTGTATTTTTGTACATTATTTTTGCTTCTATTTATAGCAAACCTTTCGTTATCTAAAATAGAAATTTTCCATGTGGTTAACTGTTGAACATTTTATATACCAGAACTTTTTAATTTTAACTTTTCTGATGGGAAACTTTCTAAACTATATTCCATACGTTCCTAAATTCTTAGAAGACTATAACTTAACCTTTATTCATGAACCATTTGAATATCAGTTATTGGGTTGTGATTACGATGAACTGATAGATAAAGGTGGTATGGAGGGAATGAGGACAGAGTTCCAGCAGACTCTATCTTCTGCCCTTAAAGGCTGTGCCTGACATCGCTTGCTTTTTGCTTATCCACATGTTTTCCTGTCAAAGTGAAGTGAATCATGTCAAGTGCCAGACGCTGGTGTGGTAGAACATGATTGCTTTCTGTAAACTTAAATGGCAAATGAAGGCAAACATTGCCTCGTCCCAGGGGGTTTTGCATCACGTTATTTGGGGAAGGAAATAAATTACGAGGCTTAAGAATTCTTCATTAAAGGCCACTCTGTTAAAGGCAGCCTCAGACCATGAGGAATAGGATCATGTAGTTGTGAGGAACATTAGGAATTAATGTAGCTGCTTGTAGAACAACTTTAAGAAATCATTCCTATAATGTTTTATACTGTGAATTGTACATAATTTGCATGAATAATATTATATGAGGTGTGTCCAGACTTGAATCTGTGTCTCTGGTGGGTCTGTGTTCCTGCTCTGGTCCCTGGAGAGCTGCCCCAGAGCAGTTTGTGCCCCAGTGGTGGTGCAGTAAGCTCTGGGGGAAAGCTTGTCTCCTGGACTTCTCAGTTTATTCATTTCTAGATTCTGCTATTTTTGCCAGAGCCTTTCTTTATCCTCTCCTATACTGCCAGGTCTGGAGTTGTTCTGTGAATCTGTTATGAAAGATTGGACAAGAGAAGAGGTTTTCTTCTGGATTTGGTCCCTTCCTTAATTATTTGCATTTTTTTTCTAATTTTAAGAAGATATTATGCATATATAATTCATTAGCTCAAATTTCAGAATGAATCAGTTTTAATCCAATATAGGCACTAAAAAAGCTACAGTTGAGCTTCACTGATTAAGGGAATAAGGAGAGGACATGGTTTCCAAGAACAACCCTGTGTTTCTCTGGCTCTCTAACATGTTCATCGACCTGCCTGTCATTTTCCTCCCTTGTTAGTTATCACCAACTTATGGAGGGTTTTTCCCCCTCATCTTTCCTTCAGCCCTTCTCTGGTAAATGGGGAACTTTTGTAAGAGTTCCAGAGAAGCCACAGGAAATGACTGATATATTAGCTTCACCCAAAATGAATATTAGAACATAGACATTTGATCCTTTTACTTGATCCTTTCTTCTTAGTTCTTGATAATACATTTTTTTTAAAAACTAATGGTGGATGAGGCAGCAGAAATTTCATAACTGAAATGTATGGATCAGTTTCTCTAGCTTGTAATTTTTGGAAGTATACATTTTCTTATTGGCAAAAGGTATTGTATGTTTTTTAAGTAAAAATGAACTTATTCAAGATTTGCAGACCGTTTTGTGGATTATATAAAAAGTTCATGCCTTAAGAAACAGTCACACACACACACACACACACACAACTGTTTCTTAACTATTAGTAGAAACAGTTCGTTAAAAGTGGTACCAAATTTGAATATTTAACTCCAGGATACCTAGAATCTTACTGAAAAGATTTAAGGAATTAGCCAACAATTTAAGTATTTTTCTCATTGTAAATGTGGTTTTAAGATACTTTTACTTCTTTTTTAGGAAGGAAATTGGGTTAAAAATGCATTGTAGTTGAATTTTTTTTTTTTTTAACATCAGGAAATGATTTATTTACAGAGTACACGTTCAGGTAAAACAATCTTACACAATGGTGGGTAGATTACTGCAACTAAATTCACTCAGATGTATTTTAGGCTAAAAATTATGACTATATTAAAACACAGCTAATCATAAAAATGTATTTGTAATAGATCTAAGCAAGAAATAATCCATGTGTCCATCAACAGTGGAATAGATGAATAAAGTATGGTATATTTATATAATGAAGTCATTTAAAGAAGTGAATATGAATGAACTACTATACACAACAGCTTAGATGAATCCCACAGTCATTGAGCAAAAGAAGTCAGGCACAAAATACTAGGAAGTTCAGAGACAGACAAAGCTAATTTAAGGGGCTATAAGTCAAAACAATAGTTACCTTTGGAAGGTATTGCCTGGGGAAGGACATGGGGGAGGCTTTTTTTTAATTTAATTTAATTTTATTTTTTTTTTATTTTTTTTAATTGTTTGAAGTATTACAAATAGTAGTACATATGTCTCCTTTTTTTTTTCCTTCCCCATTGACCTTCCCCAGCCTCCCCTTCCCCCCAGTACATGCCTTTACCTGCCCCCTCCCCCCAGTGTTTTTTATCCATTGGTTATGCTTATATGCATGCGTACAAGTCCTTCGGTTGATTTCTTACAGCCCCCCCCACCCCCCCCCCCCCGCAACCTCCTCTGCCTTCCCACTGTAGTTTGACAGTCTGTTCAATGCTTCTTTGCCTCTGTATCTATTTTTTCCCCATTTCATTCCTTTAAAAAATCTTGCCTCTGCAGACTAGAAATAAACATATAATAACAAAAAATGTTTGAGTCCCAATTTCCATGTCCAACAGTTCTGAGTCCCCATTTCAATGTCATACAGTTCCTTATGTGTACATGTCAGCAATGATATCTGCATGGTGGGCACAAGGTGGCAATGCAGGTCCGAACCTCTCCTGGTTTGGTCCTAGGCAACTTGCTGCGTCGCACAGCTGCTGACTGCTAGCGTGGCAAGGCGTCATCAGCGTCTTCCATCTCTGGACTGTTTCTCCTCTTGTCTTCGTGGTTGGAGCAGACCTGTCAATTCCTCTCTGTTGCAGGAATCCACATGGTCTTGGAGTTGTTTTCTGAAAATATACAAACATATTCTCGACCAACAGTTAATAAAGGAATCTTTTCTATATAATTGATTTGGGATCCTTTTTATTTTTGCCCAAACAATTTTCCTTTGTCTTATTTAGACACCATGTGTGTTTTTCATGGGTGTCTTGCTGTTAGCATTACAAATGAAAACTAATTTTGTAAAGTAAAAATTTTCTAGATGTAATTTACTTATAGGATATTTTTCCTTACATGATATTACCCTTCTATCCCCCCTTTTTTGATTAATGGAGGCTTTTGTAACTTTTATAATGCAGTCTTGATAACTTTAAATTTTAATTTTTTGACAAAAATATGACTGCTTTAGTTTCATTGCATGTTCAGGAATTTTACCATGAGATGAACTACCAATAGAAATTTTAGTTACCACATTAGGAACAGCTTTTTGTCCAGTACAATTAAATTTTCTTGAATATTCACTTATTTTAATTAGCCTATTTAAATTAATCTGAAAACTTGATTATTATTTTACTGTCAAATTTAATACTCTACCAACAATCTTAATTTACCCTGTAAATATTAGTGGAAAGGATTATTTGCATTCTTGAGTAGGCCCTGAGCATTCCTGGTGCTAGGCTGGATTTAGATATAGGGCAGCTGCTGTCAGCCAAGTCTCTGTCTGTTACCTGGGTCCTAATCTGAGCTGGGCCAAGTCACTGTCTGTCACCTGTGTCCCGATCTGAGCTGGGCGTGGGAAGCAAAGCAGCCATGGGGGCAGGAGACCTCCCTGCGACGGGGTGAGGGGTCAGGCCCCTGCAAGGTTGGGGGGGTGAGGGTCTGTGCCCCACCTCTGTTGATCCCCAAGTTCTCTCCTGATGGCCCCTCTGCGACTGTGCCGGTCTTAGGTTGTTCCTTCCCTGAGGAATCTTACCCGTCTCTGGCTAACCAGTCATCCTCCGGGGCCAATCAGGGTGATGTGAGGTTCAGTTCTGTCTCCTTGGTAGCCTATGCCCCCGTGTAGTTGAATTTTTAAAAAAGAAGTTAGAGGTGGGTTAGGAGTAGTTGGTTACATACCTTGAATGCTCTGCCAAAGATTGGGGATTTACCCTATAGGTAGTCTGTAATCAGTAAAGGACTTGTAGTTGAATGTTAAGAAGGCATGAAGGTTAAGAAAGCTTTAAGAAAATTAGCTTGGAAGATGAATTTACTTGGATCTGGATGGATGGAGATTGGAACCAGATTGACCAATGGGATGATATGATAGTAATCTGGAAGTCTTATGAGTCTGGATTGGGGTGATTATAGTAGGAATATAAAAGAAATAAAAAACAGAGATATTATTAGGGAAGAAGTAACAAGACTGTGTTTAAGAAAAAAGTATTTTATATAAAATTTCTATTCCTGGGCTGAAGAAATTCCAAGGATGCTAGTGGCTAGGGTAGGAAGCTGAGCGTTGCTAGTGACGTCATTACCCGGCGCCCACAGCCACTGTTTCAGGGCTGGGCTGGGCTGTGGGCCACGTTTTGCGCCATAGGGTCTTGGCAGCATTGGCTGCGATTTGGTGGGCTGTCGTTCTGGGGTGGTGGCTGGACCTATTTCCCACTTGGGGGAAGCTGAGTGTTGGTTTGTCGGAACAGGTCTGCGGTACCGTTTCTTTTTAAATGTCCTGTGCACGTCATGGCAGCTCCTGCGTTGAGTGTCTGCCCCCTGGTGGTCAGTGCGCATCATAGCTACAGGTCAGATGGTCGAACGGACACTTAGGCTTTTATATATATAGATGGGTGCTGGATTTTATCAAACGCTTTTACTGCATCTATTGATATGATCATGTGATTTTTATCATTCATTTTGTTTATGTGGCATATCAGATTAATTGATTTGCAGATATTGTACCAACCTTAATAAATTTTACGTGATCATGGTGTATGCTCTTTTTAATTTATCATTGAATTTGGTTTGCTAATATTTTTTGAGGATTTTTACACCTATGTTCATCAGGAATATTGGCCTATAATTATCTTTTTTTGTAATGTCTTTGTCTGGTTTTGGAATCAGGGTAATGGTAGCTTCATTACATGAGTTTAGAAGTATTCCCTCCTTTTGAGGTTTTTTTTTTTTTTTTTTTTGAATAGTTAAAAAATGATTGGTATTAATCCTTCTTTGAATGTTTGATAAAAGTCCATCTGGTCCAGGTCTTTTGCTTGTTTGGAGTTATTTGAATATTGATTTGATTTCATTGGTAGTAATCAATCTTTTGAGATTTTGTTTCTTCTTGATTCAGTCATAGAAGATTGTATGTTTCTAGAAATTTATCCATTTCTTCCAGATTGTCCAATTTGTTGACATATAAGTGTAGTATTTTCTTATAATCCTTTGTATTGCTGTGGTGTCAGCTGTTAACTTCTCTTTTATTTCTGATTTTATTTATTTGGGTTCTTCCTTTTTGAGCCTGATTAATGGTTTACCAATTTGGTTTTTCTTTCAAAGAACCAATTCTTGGTTTCATTGATCTTTTGTATTGTTTTTAGACTCTATTTTGTTTATTTCCACTTTGACCTATATTATTTCCTTTCTTCTCACTTGGACTTCTTTTCCTCTTGTTTCTCTAGGTGTAAGATTATATATGCATTCATGTTTAATTGTCACCATAGGATATGTATGTATATGTATTTTCCATGCCACTTAGTTTCTATTATTTTTTGCTGACAACTCCTTAGTTTCCTTTGTTTCTAACCATGAGATTACAAAATATAAGTTATACTTAACTAGAGGCCCGATGCACGAAATTTGTGCACTGGGGGGGGGGGGGGGGTGTCCCTCAGCCCAGCCTGCACCTGGGATCAGGCCTAAACCGGCAGTCAGACATCCCTCTCACAAGCGGGACTGCTGGCTCCTAACTGCTCACCTGCCTGATTGCCCCTAACCACTTCTGCCTGCCAGCCTGATCACCTCCTAACCACTCCCCTGCTGGCCTGATTAACACCTAACTGCTCCCCTGCCAGCCCAGTCGCCCCCAACTGCCCTCCCCTGCTTGCCCAGTCGCCTCCAACTGCCCTCCCCTGCCGGCCTGATGGCCCCCAACTGCCTTTCCCTACTGGCCTGGTCGCCCCCAACTGCCCTCCCCTGCTGGCCTGATGGCCCCCAACTGCCTTCCCCTGCAAACCTGGTTCCCCCAACTGCCCTCCCCTGCTGGCCTGATGGCCCCCAACTGCCTTCCCCTGCAAACCTGGTTCCCCCAACTGTCCTCCCCTGCAGGAGTGGTTGCCCCCAACTGTCCTCGCCTGCCAGCCTGATCTTGCCCCCAATGGCCCTCCCCTGCCGGCCTGATCTTGCCCGCAACTGCCCACCCTGCAGGCCTGATCTTGCCCCCAACTGCCCTTCCCTGTCGGCCTGATCGCCCCTAACTGCCTCTGCCTGCCTGATTACTCCTAACTGCCCTCCCCAACATGCCTGATCTCACCCCCAACTGCCCTCCCCTGCAGGCCTGATCTTGCCCCCAACTGCCCTCCTCTGCCAACCAATTTGGTTCTGATTGTCCGGTTTCTATGCCAGTCAGTATCAAAAGCTCTGCCTCCTAGGCAGCCATTGGCTCCTTGCAATTCACCCAGATTTGGTTCTGATTGGTCGGTTCTATGCCAGTCAGCATCTCCGGGCCTATCTCTGGGCCTGATCATAGAGGTGGGGCTGATCAGCAGCTGTCCCAGGCTGCTGGTGAGTGGCTGAACTGCTGACCTCTGGGAGAGAGAGAGGCTTGGCTGCTGGCGAGGGAGAGAGAAGCAAGGTCTGATCACCCTGCTTCTCTATCCGGGCCTCACCAGCAGCTGCTGCCACTGCTGATCAGCCCTGCCTCTCTCTCCCAGAGGTCAGTAGTTCAGCCCGCTCGCCTACTGGGTACACAGCCTGGCAAACGGTCGAGCCTCCTGGTCGTTGCGGATGTGACGGACCCAGGGTTTTTATATATTAGGATTTTCTCTAAAATTCAATTCAGCAGGCAATGAGTACCTTCTATATACATAGCTAAGCATTTTAAATTTGTCAGTATATCCTTAAATATATTAAAATGTAAGCTATGTATATACATGTGAAGTAACTCAATTATGGGTACAGCAAACAAATGAAAAATGACTGATTTTTGTTTTCTTTTTTCTTTCTTGGATTTGATTTACTATTTTGGCATTGTTCTTTGACAATTACTATGACTGGATTGCATTGCAGTTAAGGATATATTATATCTTTATTATATCCTCAGAGCAAATGAATATAAATTTGTAAATATGTTTTTCACAAAATACTCTACTGTCACACATTTAAGGATTTAGACATTTCTTTGTGAAAGGCCATCTTGAAAGAGAGAACTATTTTCTTTATATAAACTTCCTAATGAAATTCAATAGTTAATCTGAATTTATTCCTATTGACACATCTCTAAGTTCAAGTGCATAGTGTTTTTTACACATGGGCTATTTAACCACCTTAACTACTAATTCAGAGTTGCATGCAAGCAGTCACTGAGCTGCAGCTTAGCTAGAGCTACTGTTTCTATGATTCTGGATAGACAAGGGTAATACAGGTATGTGAGGAGTTTGACTATGTCAAATGAGGTGAATTTGATTTATAGATGTTTGGGCATTAACATACTTCAAAGAATTTCTATGGGCTTCATTTTTGTTGTTCTTTGATACACTGTTCAATTCAATTTGCCAGTATTTTAGGATTTTATATTTATAGTAGATTTTTTTAACTACTTCAAGTAAATAAACTTTATATTTTGCTATATTCTATAACATTATTATCAATGATGATTATTTCCTTGAAACTTTAAAAAATTACTTGAAGATTTATTTGTGACCATGAACTTTTAAACTGAAATTCCATAATTTTAGGAAATCACATTTAGTTTTTATATCCATTTATTCTCTCTATGCTTATGTTTATACACAGATGGTGATATCTATTTTTGTTACTCTATCAAGTAAATTTGATTCCTTTGATCAAACACTGGAGAAACATGCAAAATTTTCTTCTGTGATCAACTTTAGTTTTAGAATTAGTGGGGCAAGGACTAAATTTATTAAGTTAATCTCTTTTCATTGAAAAGAGTGGCATGATTTAAATATTTTTTAAATTTCAGAAGCTCTTGATAAGTAACATGCATCTAAGATCTTATTTGTAATTATACATTAACTTTTTATAAATTATATATGTTACACACAAGCTTTGCTTTTCACAGATATTTAAAGAGTTTTCAAATATTTCCAGATATTTACCATATTAATGGACTTGCATTATTTGCTATTCTCTTCTACTCCAGTTTCATAACTTTTAAAATGGTTTTTTGCCCTTTTGGGCTCTCTCTAAATTCTTTATATCCTCTTTTTTAATGTGAAAATAGAGTCTATATCAAGTACTCTAAACACCCATATAAATAGGGTAACTTCTAATATCTTATATCTTATAATAATCTACTTTTAAATTCTATTTATATATCTTTATATTGTACAAGGTTTGTTTTTATTTGGAATTTTGGTGGACCTGTACTTATTGCATTTGCAGGCCTATAAATGATTTATTGAAGTAGATGACCCATCTAACTAAAAAGTGGTATGGGCCATAGTATATCTTGAAGATTTGTTATAAGGTGATTACAGAGCAGGACTCAGAAGGTTTACTAGAAATACATCATTACTACTTTCTTTTGTTGTCCAAAGTCTGCTCTTATTTTCCATACAGAGATTAAGTAAGTTCATTGTGATGTATTGTTCACAGAGCCATATTTTCTACTACACAGCACTTTCTAAAAATAATATGTAAAATAGATGTTTGATTTTATATAACTTGAACAAAAGAAAGTGCTTAGTTAAATTATAGTAATTGTTCTTGTTATTTTGCTGAAATAATATTCCTGTATATGTATGTGGAGTCACCAGTCTGGATTATTCTTTTTATGTAATGGTTTCTATGTAATACGTACTTATTTGTTATAGTGCTAGAATCATTGGAAATGATGATTATATTTTGATTATGTATCTTTCTTTAAAATCACTCCCCCATGCCCAGCAGAGACCCTTTAATTGGATTTCTTCCTAGTCTATGCTTTTTCCTTCTTCCATTCAGCCCCCACACTGTATCTGGAATTACCTTTCTAAAGTCCAAGACACTCCCCTGCAGTCAACCCTTCAATGGCTGCTACCATATCTTAGAGGCAGGGTTGATAATTAGCTAGGTTGTACTAGTTAGGTTCAACTGGCTGTATACAGCCAGCATCCATTCTGATTGCCTGGAGCTCATGTGTTGTGGGGAAGATTTCAGATTCTTTAGCAGTGTTTTCAAGATTTTGGGGGACTTGGAATGTCTCTGAATATCCCTGCCTCCATTCCCCACCATTCTGTAAGTATTTCCAATGTCCCTACTTTTGGGGGACTTTCCACAAATATGCTTTGCCTTTCTGCCTGCTTTGGACATGCTCTTCATGTTCTTTGAAATGTTCTTTTTTCCTGGGTCTAACTAATGATTTTAAGATTATTCTTAAAGATTAAATTTAAGAGAAAATACCTTTGTGAAACCTTTCCTGACCACTCAATATCTATAATACTCCTTCTTACCCTCTCCCATCCCCATCTTTACTTGGTTACTGTCTTCTTTGCTCTCTTGGCACCTCCCATACCTAAGATTTTCTCTTATTACTTTGCTCTATTATTGCTTGTAAATCTACCACTCCTCCTGGACTATGGACCTATCATAGTGCTTAGCACAGGTAGGCACTAAGGAAATAATTTAAGTGTAGTGAAAATACATTTTTTTTTGAATTAGACAATATGAGTTCAAATTTCAGGTCTGTCTTTAATCAGCAGTGTGACAGTGGACAAATTCATTTTACTTAAGGCTCACTTAACTTATCTATACATGTGATGATAATATGGGTGAGTTAACTATTAAATGAAATAATATGTACAGTTTTTATACCTTGCCTAGTACACAGTTCAATAAATGTTCAACAAATATTCTGTACTCCTAGTTAAATTTGGTCTAGAGATTTTGTTTCGCCTTTATTTTTCTCTTTGAACTTTAATTTGTAACAAGAAAATTATCTGAATTTGAATCTGAAAATGTATCTCTCTTCTAGTGCTCTGTGATAAAACTAGGTAAGTTATCATTCCTGCTCTAAGGAAAACCACTGTTTAAAATTTCTTCCAGCTTTTTGGAGGAAAGGCTGCTTTACTCTTCAAAGAAGCCCAGTGACTTGCACAATGCCTGGCACAAAATGTTTGTGCAGTAAATATTTGTGGAAGGGAGCTATGGTGGGAAATAAGAATACCTCCCCTTCCTTGTGCTGGGCATGAGGTCGTTGATTTCCTGCTCACAGGAATCAGAGAGAGAAGACATACTAGTAGATGATGACAGGGACTTTTCTTTGAGAAGAGACTAAAATGGCAGAGGGCCCTAGCCAGTTTGGCTCAGTGGGTAGAGAGTTGGCCTGCAGACTGAAGAGTCCCAGGTTCGATTCTGGTTAAGGGCATACCTAGGTTACAGGCTCGATCCCCTGCCCTGGTTGGGATGCATGTGGGAGGCAACCAGTTGATGTGATATTAATGTTTCTCTCTCTCTCTCTGTCTCTCCCCCTCCCTTCCAGTCTCTCTAAAAATCAATGGAAAAATATCCTCAGGCGAGGCTTAACAAAAATAAATAAATAAAATTTGTTTAAATAAATAAATAAAGGAGCAGAGACAGCCTATATTAAGGAAGCTCCCAGGACCATAACATAGTTTGGGACATCAAATAAGTAGGTGAAGAAAAAAAAAAGAGGGGGTTCTTTTTAAAGACATAAAACAAAAAAAATAGGAATCACTGAATAATTCATCATATCATAAGAAATTAAAGCAAAACTTGAGTTGCTCTTTTACTGAAACAATGAAGTCACTTATGAATTGGTTCTTGGGATAATTAGTATGTTAGAAAAAAGAAGAGCAAGTTGTAAAGATGATTTTCATAGTTGAAAAAAATTTATTTCGAATATAATAACAGTACTGACTAAAATACCATCATAGATGCTTTTAAGAGTAGTTTGAAAGTGAAACTTTTAATTAAAAAGGATAAGTCAGCATCATTTTGCTTACCTCTCTTAGGCCATTATAGAATAACTAGTGGCCCGGTGCACGAAATTTGTGCACATTAAAAGGGAATTAATTAGAGGAAATATTTTAATATTGCTATTTGCCCTTTCTCTATAATAGAAGTGTTAGAGATGAAAGAAAATTAGTAAAATGTATATGAAAATCTCCCTTCTGTCAGAGTCAGGGGCGCGCCGCAGGACCCAGGGTCAAGTCCCCACCCACCTGCATGCCTCAAAATTGCGCAAGACCTAGACCTGGCTGGCTCCACCTCCGTCAAGCCCTGCTGGGTGGGGGTTGCAGCCTCAGGTCCCCTGTCAAGCCCCGCCTGGTGAGGGGGGGGGGGGGCGCAGCCTCAGGTCCCCTGTCAAGCCCTGTCGGTGGGCGGGCGCAGCCTCAGGTCCCCTGGTGCTGGGGTTGGGGGTGTGGCCTCAGGTCCCCTGGCCCGGGCGTAAGGGCATGATGACCATTTGCATATTAGCTCTTTATTATATAGGATACTATTAAGAGAATACAGATGATTTTTGCTGATATCAGAATCTTAGGGTCAAATCTTATACAAAATAGTGATTCAGAAATAATAAAATAATCACCCATTTAAAAAATGAAAGTAGAAAATTTGATCCAATATATGGCCTCCTTCTTCAGTTAACTTCTATATCATTGCTGGAGGTTGCAGTTTTCTCATCTACACCAGACAGTTGAATGCTTGAGAAATCATAGAGATGGTGGAAACTATTAAGCCAGCCATCACTAGCACTGAAAGAGGCAGCTTCTCAGGACTCGGTGTGTTCTGTTCAAGGTCATCATGTATAGATAGAGCTATTTGTTTGCTTGTGAGAAAGGTTGTTCCTGATATTTTTTAAATGATTTGCTCTTTAGTCCATGTACTCAGCAATCTTTCCATTTCTTCTATTTCTTTTGAGTTGTTCTTATTGACTTCACAGCACTTGAGGTTCCTCTAGCCATACATGTTTCTTTTATTTTCACTATCGTCCGTCATCTTTGACGTTCCCAATGTGGACTTCTTTATGCCTCTTGTCTGGAGGTATCACGTGGTCTCCTGTTTCTTTCAAAACACCTTATTTCCTGCTTCTCCTCAATAGTTGAAAACTTTTCTTTTGCATGAACTGCTTGATGTTTCTGGACCAGGGCAATTAGACATGTTTGGAATGCAGAATGAGTGCTTTTTTATATAGAAAAATTAACATTTGCTAAAAGAATAGCAATATACAATTATAGTGTAACAGTAGTGATGAAGTGACGTAGCTGGTATATGGTTGAGGGTGTGTGTGTGTGTGTGTGTGTGTGTGTGTGTGTGTGTGTGTGTGTTTGTTTCTAGGTGGCTTGGTTTCAATGGGTGTAGTTTCCTGCATTTACCTAGAATTTCTTGAGGACATGAGCACAAGTAAACTGTGAATTGAGCATTATGGTCAAATTGTTTTCTAACATAAATTGTGTTGGAACAAATGTATGTTTTCTAAACAAGCTTTATAACAGAACAGGTTGCACTTAACAGGCTCTTTAAGTTTAAAAAAGCCTGATCTGTAGTTCTAGGAAATTTTCTTGAATTACTTTATGGGATTTTCCTCTTTTCTATATTCTCTGTTCTGTTTCTGAAACTTCTATCATTCAAATGTTAGCCCTTCTAAACTTTCTTTCCTATTTTCCCCTTCGGTATTTTGTTCTAGTTTCTGAGGTATTTTTTCAACTTTACTTTCCATTTATTCTAGTGAATTTTCACTTGTGCTTTCATATAAATTTTTCAATTTACAAGAGCTCTTTTTGAAATTTTTATTTCATTTTTTCTGAATGTTACTGTTCTTCCCTTCCCTCCTTACAATTATTTCATCTATGTAATCTTTTAAGATCTTTAATGTTTCTTTATTTCCCTACATAATCTCTGTTTCCCCCAGGTTGTTCCTCCTCTACCGCCCTCCACCTCCACCCCCGCCCCCCCCCGCGCCCCCCCCCCCCCCCCCCGTGATGGTTAGCTCTTGCTTAGTTATTCAATTATGCAAGATTAGGGTGGCGATTAGGGTCTGTGTTTTATAGGCTCATCTTGCCTGCACTGTATACTTTGAGAAGCATATGTTTGAGAAGTATTGGGTTCTCCAATGTATATTAACTATCTTCTGGACTTTCTTTAATGCTTGCTTAGGTTTCAGTCTGTTGAACTAGACATCTCCCCTATTTACTCTATCCTTGTATGTTTAAAACTGCATTCTCAATCTCTTTAATAGTTTATAGATAGAAACAGATAAATGAGTGTTGCCAACCTATTAGATTTATTCAGAAGTAGCTTTATATAGCTTTGCAGTACAACAAAGTAAATTCCTTATAAAATTAATTCTCATTGTTTTATGAAACTACAAACCAAGACTCAGGAAAGAGCTCTCACTGCATATGTAATGGTTATACTCTGGAGGCAGATAACTCTATAGAAGGACATACCTTGGTTAAACTTTCAGACAGAAAAATATGTTAGTTTTTTTTTTAATTTTTAAATAAGTTTTTATTGATTTTAGAGAGAGAGGAAGGGAGAGGGAGAAACATCTGTGTGAGAGAGAAACATTGATCAGCTACCTCCTGCACACTCCTTCTGGGAATCCAGCATTTCTGAACTGGAATCGAACCAGCAACCTTTTGGTGCATGGGACAATACTCAGACAACTGATCCGCACTGACCAGGGCAAGATTTGAGTTTTTATTGGAAGGTGAAAAGCACCCCAAAATAATCTTTGATGAAATTAGGAGAATTTAAGGTGGTATGTAATACCTATTGCTATATTGCTATTAAATGGCCAGCAGTGCTTCTTAAATGCATGCATGTATCATAATGCTAGTCTCAGTAAATATTCTTCTCCAAGAGCATGCTGGAATACCAACATAGCAAAGCAAGGGAGAACTCTTGGATCATATATTGCTTACTGCATGATCCTATGGTACTTCACAGTGGCTTGACTTTATTGGGACTCTTGAATGTCAGATTAACATTTTCTCCTCTTGTTCTCTCTGTTTAGAAAGCTCTTTCATGACTAATTGTTGCATTTCTTTCACATCTTTACTCAAAACTCACTTTCTCAGGGAGGCCTTTCTTGATAACTGTATCTGAAATTTTACCCTCTCTGATAATGTATATCCCTGCTTATATTCTTTAATTTATTTCCCTAGTACTGTTACTATCTCATGTATTATGTATTTGTTCATTTGTCTTGTTTACTTTCTCAACCCCATTTGAATGTAGGTAGTTTATACGCATCATTTAAAAAAATCTTTTCTGTTCCAAGCATACTTCATTGTTAAAACAGGTTAATTACTTATTTAACCTAGTTATCCTGATTTTTTAAAATAAATCTTTATTGTTCAGATTATTAAAGTGGTTCCTCTTCCCCCCCCCCATACCTCCCCTCCATCTGGTTTCCACCCCATCCCCTGTCCTTACCCCTCCCCCACTGTCCTCCTCCATAGGTGTATGATTTTTGTCCAGTCTCTTCCCACACTCCCCACACCACCTTCCCGTGAGAATTGTCAGTCGACTCCCTTTCTATGCCCCTGATTCTATCATATTCACCAGTTTATTCTGTTCGTCAGATTTTTTATTCACTTGATTTTTAGATTCACTTGTTGATAGATATGCATTTGTTGTCACTTTGTTGTTCATAATTTTTTTTATCTTTACCTTCTTCTCCCTCTTCTTAAAGAATACCCTTCAGCATTTCATATAATACTGGTTTGGCGGTGATGAACTCCTTTAGCTTTTTCTTATCTGTGAAGCTCTTTATCTGACCTTTAATTCTAAATGATAGCTTTGCTGGGTAGAGTAATCTTGGTTGTAGGTTCTTGCTATTCATCACTTTGAATATTTCTTGCCACTCCCCTCTGGCCTGCATAGTTTCTGTTGAGAAATAAGCTGACAGTCATATGGGTACTCACTTGTAGGCAACTAACTGTTTTTCTCTTGCTGCTTTTAATATTCTCTCTTTGTCTTTTGCTCTTGGCATTTTAATTATGATGTGTCTTGGTGTGGTCCTCTTTGGATTCCTTTTGTTTGGGGTTCTGTGCGCTTCCTGGACTTGTAAGTCTATTTCTTTTACCAGGTGGGGGAAGTTTTCTGTCATTATTTCTTCAAATAGGTTTTCAATATCTTGCTCTCTCTCTTCTTCTGGCACCCCCATAATTCGGATGTTGGTACGCTTGAAGTTGTCTCAGAGGCTCCTTACACTATCTTCATATTATTGGATTCTTTTTTCTTTTTGCTTTTCCGGCTGAGTGTTTTTTGCTTCTTTGTATTTCAAATCTTTGACTTGATTCTTGGAATCCTCTAGTCTGCTGTTGGATCTCTGTATATTATTCTTTATTTCAGTCAGTGTATGCTTAATTTCTAATTGGTCCTTTTTCATATCCTTGAGGGTCTCACTATATTTCTCAGAGGTTTCTAGAAGATTCTTGATTAACCTTATAACCATGGTTTTGAACTCTATATCCCAGTGGTCGGCAAACCGCAGCTCACGAGCCACATGCAGCTCGCGAGCCGCGGTTTGCCGCTCTGTTGACTAATGAGTTTGCCGACCACTGGACTAGACTAAATGTTACCGTGTAGTTGGAACCTGTGAGGATTAGGTAATTGTGGCATATTGTGTGCAAAGAGGTAAAGGGTAGTATATGACAGTGGTCGGCAAACTCATTAGTCAACAGAGCGGCAAACCGCGGCTCGCGAGCCGCATGTGGCTCGCGAGCCGCGGTTTGCCGACCACTGCTATATCCAGTAGTTTGCTTTCCTCCATTTCTTTCATTTGTGACATGTTCCTTTGTCTCTGCATTTTGGCTGCTTCCCAGAGTTTACAGAGTGGCTTTGTGTGCTAGATGTCCTACAGGGCCCAGTGGCTTAGCCTCCCCAGTGCACCCCTTTGTGGGCTGTGTGCACAGTCTTGTTGTAGCTAAGCTTTGATTGCTGTTGGTATCACTGGGAGGAATTGACCTCCAGGCCAATTGGCTATGAGGACCAGTTGTGTCTACAATGGGAAAACTTCTGTGCTGGAGACACCCTTATGGGGCAGGACTTGCTTCAGTGGGGCTTTGTTGCTCACTGAGTCTGCCCCCTGAGTGTGTCCCTTATGGATGTGAAGAGTTGTAATCTGGATGGTCTCACTCTGACCACTGGGTACACTGGCTCTTGGATCTCCAAGGAGGTGCAAAATCAGCCACTGCCCAAGGCCACCCAGCAGGAGCTACAGAGATATCTGCAGATTCCTCCTATTTGTTTGGGGTTTGGAGGTCCCCAGATGAGGCCCAGCTGTGAAGCAATGCAAGCTGCTGTGGAGCCTTGGGTCTTCTTTTGGAAGCTCTGGGGCTCTCTGACCCAGCTGCAGTTTGTTAGATTGCAAAAGGCCAGGCCATTCATATGCAAAAGCCTCTGCGCACTGCTTGGGTAGGGTTGTAAATTGGGTGGGGCGGGGTCTCAGGGAATCACCGGGGTGGAGCAAACTACAATGGCTGCCTGTCACCCCTGCCCCAAAGAGGCCCCTGGGTCCCTTGTCCCATGGCACCGTGAAGAACAATGATCGCTGCAGGCACCTCTGAGAGAAATCCGCCCTTGTGTTCCGGCCCGATGCCAGACAGTCCACTTTCTCTCCGTATGAGTCTGGGTCCCCAGAGACTTGCCCAGAACTGGAGTTCTGAGCAGTCGGGAGCTTGTATCTCCCTCCCGATTGAAAAAGACAACAGCATACCCAGTTGCCAGCTCCTTTTATGCGCACCTCCGTACCTCCACACTTCCACACATCTGAGTCTCCTACCAGACTCAATGCGCTTTTCTCTTTCCTTCTAGTTGTAGAATTTCCACTCAGCCAGGCTTTCCGTGGTTCTGGATGATATTCGTTTTGTCTTTTAGTTGTAGTTTTGGTATGGTTGTGTGCAGCAGCAAGTTCAGGTGTTTACCTGTGCTGCCATCTTGGTTGTCTATCCTGATTTGTTTTTTTAAAAATCTCTTAATATAACCTAATTGGTCCCCCTCCATGCCCCCAATTTATTAAAGATAATCAAAGTTGTTTATAATTAACTGTTTTTTACTCAAAATATGTATTTGAGGTATTCAAGTACAAGTTTTATGTAACTTGTGCAGAATTATCCTAACTTGGGTAATAGATGATAGGACTTAAGCCTTCTCACTGACACCATTTTTATTTTATTTATTTTTTAAAATTTATCTTTGTTAAAAGTATTACAGATGTCTCTTTGTTTTTCCCCCATTGACCCCCTCCACTCCATCCCCGCCCCTCCCAGGCCTTCACTACTCTATTGTCTGTGTCTATGGGCTGTGCATATATGCATATAAGTTCCCCAGTTAATCACTGACACCATTTTTAATGGCCTTTATAAAACATCTGGTTTTATTTAAAATAATGATTGAATTTTAAAAAATATATGTAGTATTTATCTAGTGAAATGAAGGATTTAATATTTTGACATTAAAGTGAATTAGATGAATCATTTTGTGTATTTTTTAAACAAGTTTTTTTTTACTATTTTTTTAAATCCTCAGTCAAGGATATTTTTTCCATTTAATTTTTTAGAGAGAATGGAAGGGAGGGAGAGAGAGAGAGAGAAAAACATCAATGTGAGATGGACACATTGATTGGTTGCCTCCCTCACTCACCCCCACTGGGGCCGGGAATTGAACCTGCAACTTAGGTACGTGCCCTTTGACCATAATCGAACCTGCAAACCTTTGATCCACAAGCCGATACTCTAACCACTGAGTAAAACTGGTCAGGCTCATTTTGTGTTTTAACTTTTCTTTCAACTCAAATTTACAAAACTGTTAAAATTAAAGCATAATCACTTAAGAGTATTTGGATCTTGGCTCTATTTATATAAATACTAGTGACCCGGTGCACAAAATTCGTGCACATTAAAAGGAAATTAATTAGAGGAAATATTTTAATATTGCTGTTTGTCCTTTCTTTATAATAGAAGTGTCAGAGATGAGAGAAAATTAGTAAAATGTATATGAAAATCTCCTGTCAGAGTCTGGGGTGCGCCATGGGAACCAGAGTCAAGTCCCCACTCACTGATGTGCACCTCAAAATCGCACGAGACCCAGACCCAGCTGGCCCCACCCCTATTCGGCTAGATCCAGACCTGGCCGGCCCCACCCACATCAAGCCCTGCCAGGTTGGGGGCACAGCCTCAGGTCGCCTGGCCCGGCGCTAGGACGGGGGGCACAGCCTGAGTTGCCCCAGCCCGGGCCAGGGTGGGGGGGGGTGAGCCTTGAGGTTCCCCGTCAAGCCCTGTGGGTAGGGGGCGCAGCCTGAGGCCCCCTGTCAAGCCCTGCATGGCAGAGGGCACAGTGTCAGGGCCCCCAGCCTGGCGCCGGGGCGGAGGGTGTGGCCTCAGGTCCCCCAGCCCGGTGCTGGGGTGAGGGGTGCGTCCTGAGGTCCCCCATCAAGCTCTGCCAGGCAGGGACACGGCCTAAGGTCCCCCTATCAAGCCCTGCCGGGCTTGGGGCATGACCTGAGGTCCCCCAGCCTGGCACTGGGGCGGGGGGCACGGTCTGAGGTCCCCTGTGAATTCCGCCCAGGCGGGGGGCGCAGTCTCAGGTCCCCTGCCCTGGCCCAGCACCACGCAGTCTCAGGTCCCTGCTGATTGCTCCTTAAGGCTCATTACGGGAATTCAACCTCTGCTGTGGGCACAGCCATCTTGTGTTACGGAATCCATGCCTCCACTGTGGGCACAGCCATCTTGACCTTTACGGCACGATGGTCAGTTTGCATATTCCCTCTTTATTAGATAAGACTAAGGGCCCAGTGCATGAATTCGTGCACCTTGAAAGGAACTGTGGGCTTAGAAGCTGCAGTGGGCATAGGGGTGGGTCTTGGCCATCCTCTGTGCCCCTGTCCCGCCTCTCCTGCCACAGTCCCCAGGCTCCGTCTGCCGGCAGCCCTTCTCCTGCCTTTCCCATGCGCTGATGGCGCCAGGCCCACTCACACCTGCTGCAGCACGGAGCAATTTGGGCTGGTGCCAGCAGTGAGTGGGGCTGGTGCCGTCAGCGGGTGCGAGTGAGCGGCGGCTGCTGCCCCAATCACCCCTCAGGAGCAGGGGGAGGTGGAGAAGCCCTCAGGGGTGATCAGGACTGGCAGCCACCGCTTGCACCCGCTGATGGTGCTGAGCGATCAGGACTGGCGTCAGGCGCCAGCAGCCGGTGTGAGCAGCAGCTTCAGTACCAGCTGTGGGTACGAGCGGGGCCGGCAAAAGCAGTGGGTGCGAGTGGCGGCTCTGTTGCTGACAGTGGGTGCTAGTGGTGGCTCCGGTGCCAGCAGTGGATGTGAGGGGTGGCTCTGGTGCTGGCAGCGGGTGCAAGTGAGCGGCGGCTGCTGCCCCAATCGCCCCTTAGGAGCCGGAGGAAGTGGATAAGCCCTCAGAGGTGATCAGGGCCGGCATCTGCCACTCACACCCGCTGATGGCGCTGAGTGATTGGGACCAGTGTTGGGCACTGGCAGTAGGTGCAAGCGGTGGGTCCGGTGCTGGCAGTGGGTGCGAGCGGGGCTGGCGCTGGCAGCAGGTGTGAGCGTCGGGCGGGACTGGGGCATGCAGGAGCAAAGAGTTTTCAGTAACCACCAGAGGCTTGCCCCAATGACAGTGACCGGTGACCGCCTTGGTCTGGTGCCCTCACTCACCTGCTCAACCACCCTTCCACGGCTGATGCCACCATGTTCTGCACTCTGCTGATGCCCGCCATGTTCCATGTGCGTCCCCCTGGTGGTCAGCACATGTCATAATGGCCGGTTGTTTGGTTGTTCCGCTGGTCGGTCTGTTTGCATATTAACCTTTTATTGTATAGGAGGATTGGATTATATTACCTTGGGCAAGTTGTTTGGCCACTCAAGCCTCAGTTTTCTTCTCTTTAAATGAAGAAAATAATGGTACCTACTACCTCAGAGTTGTTGTAAGGATTAAATAAGAAAATGCCCATATAACCAGTTTATTGATGTCTTAAGTTTTCAGGGCTATAAATAATGCAACAGTTTTATTTTTCTCATAATGGCTACCAGCTTTGTGCTTTGGAAACCCTTTGTTTTTGTCATATAGAGGGGCTTTTTCACATATCTCACTTTAGTGCTATAACTTTCCAGTTACTTTTGTTTACTTAAACAGCCTCATTTTGGCTTTTCAGACTTGATTCTGTTACTTAATAACTTTGTCATATTTGCTTCCTCTTCTGCCAACTCAAGCTAACCTGTGTCTCTTGCAGTTTGGAATAGAAATGTGAGCCTGGTCTGTTCTCCTGTCTATGGATTCCCTGCTTCCTTCGGTGAAGGAGCTCACTTTGTGTGGAGCTGGGATATCAGGAGAGGGGGAAAACAGGTGCCCTTACCTCAGAGCTTGCAGTGCTGTCCTTGGTCAGCCATAATGGTTATTATATTTGTGATCTGTGGGCTTGATATAGCCCCACAGATACGTGATGGCCCCAAAAAGCCCCACAGAGAAGCCTCTTCTTCCAGCCCCTTCCAGGACATGGCCTCACCTCATAGTTGACCCTCAGCTGGTGGCTTTATGCTGCATTCTTCTGCACCTTCTCCATAACTATTCACTGAAATGTCTAACTCTGGGGAGAATAAACATGTTATGATTTGGTTTTATTTCTTCTAATTATTGCTACCATTGTATTCTGTTGAATCTCCTATTTACACTGGTAGCAGGCTTCCTTCTCAGCATGACAACCTATTTCCATGGCTTTTCAGTAAAATTTGGTTATTTAAACCATTGTTTTTTTTAAAAAAAATTCAGTATTTCTCATTCTGGAACTTGATTCTCTAATGATATCGTCATAACTTTTTACTTTGACAGATGGTTACTAGACTTATCATGGTGATCACTTTGTAGGGTATATAAATGTTGACTCACCATGTTGTACTTGATATTAATGTAATATTGTATGCCAACTATAATTAAAAAAATAAAAAGAATTTACAATAATAAAAGTGTAATATGCTAATTAGACTGGACAGCCGAACAACCTTCCAGACGTCATTCCAGATGTGCTTCTAGAAGAAGCTGTGGCGGCGGGGGCCAAGGCAGATGTGGTTAGGGGTGATCGAGCAGGTAGGCGAGCAGTTAGGGATGATGAGGCAGGCAGGCAGAGTGGTTATGGATGATCAGGCAGGCAGGCGAGTGGTTAGGGGCAGTCAGGCGGTCAGGCAGGCAGGAAAGCAATTAGGGGCATCAGGCAGGCAGGAGAGTGGTTAGGAGCCAGCGGTCCCAGATTGTGAGAGGGATGTCCAACTGCCGGTTTAGGCCTGATCCCTAAAGAAAAATACTTGGGAGTTGTTAGGTAGCAGTAAATAGCCATGGGAGTGGATGAGATTACCTCAAGGCTATGTATTGAAATTACTGTGAGGCAGCCATTCACATGTGGACTCTCCCATAGGGCACACTTGATAGTTCTTTGGAGAACCCTTGGCACTGGAGATCAAAGCTGATCTCTTCATTCTCCACCCCCTCCACACTCAAATCACCTTTATCCTCTTGCTTCTTGGTCTAAGAGTAGGCTGCTCTCCTAGACAAGTTTCTTATAAAATGGCTCAAGCCTAGTAACCTTCTGTGGTGTTCATAGACTCATGAACAATGCAGGTGTCTTTGCCATGCCAAATGGCTGCCCCAGTGGCATGCGACCCCTCCACTCCACCGTGTCTTTTCAATACATAGCCTTGAGGTAATCTTATCCACTCCCATGGCTACTTACTGCTGCCTAACAACTCCCAAGTATTTTTCTCAAGCCAGACCTCTATTAAGTTCCCAAATCATATTTCCCACAGTCTAGGGCAGGGGTGGGCAAACTTTTTGACTCGAGGGCCACAATGGGTTCTTAAACTGGACCAGAGGGCCGGAACAAAAGCATGGATGGAGTGTTTGTGTGAACTAATATAAATTCAAAGTAAAGGAGCGGAGGGGAGAGCAAGAGAACCGGATAGAACAGCTGGATCCGGCCCGCGGGCCATAGTTTGCCCACGGCTGGTCTAGGGTGTCCTGTCAATGTTATTTCCCAGAACCAGCCCCTTTCCCGAACTTGAGCATCATCCTGGTTAATGGCATCATCTTCCAGCCATTCCCATAATTCACAAAGAAACCTGGGAGTCCTCTTGACTCCCATACCCCCCTGATAAACCAGTCCTGTCAGTTCTATCACCCAAATATCTTATGAATTTATCCCCATTTTCTATCAACCCTCCCCTTCTTGGTTCTGGCCCTCATAATTTTCTTCCTTTTACTTCAAGTTGCATCTCCTTTAGTCTTGTACACTGTGATCAGGGTGACCCTGCTAAAACATAGATCCCATTATCATATCATTGCCTGCTTAATACCCTTTGTGTGGACCCCAGTTTCTCTCAGACTGAAGTCTGGTCTCTCTCACATGGTCTATGAGGCCCCAGCCTGTGTTCAACCATTTTTCTTTTTACTGCTTCTCTTTATACTTCCTACCGCTAACCCCCAACTTCCTACTTTCTAACCACACTCAACAGCTGATAGGTATCCAAACTCATCCTGCTGCTTCATGCCCTTTTCGTGGAGTGTTCTCATTCTCTTTGTACCTTGTGGTCCAACTGGACAGTTCCGCTTTTTTTTTTAGGGCCCATAGGGAGAGTCTTCTGCTCTTGGAAACATCCCTTGGTTTCTTTTCTGCTAACCATCATTCTTTATATATACCCAAATGATACCAGACACCACGTGTCTTTCTCTCCACATCCGCAGTTACCCCTAGATCATTGAAAGCAAGGACTGTGTCTTATTCGTCTTGATAATTTTAGTGTCAAACTTAAGTAAATACGGGTGCTTTAGTGTTAAATAAATATGAATAAATGAAAGAAGGAATACCTGAAGAGCTAATGCATAGAAAACTGTTTTATTCTAGTTTATATCCTGCTAGCCAAGATATATTATTATAGTGACCATTTCTTTTATAGTGGTTGGCAGAAAGTTTAAATACTAAAAAGTGATCATAAGTGATCATTGTAAATTTATATTTCCCACTCCATTGACCTTAGTAGCCCACTGAGTACTCTATTGTTTTCATTATATTGTCTTCTTGCTCTTGCTTGTGAATAAAGGAGAATATAATAATGTCAAAATTCTATTCTGGGGGAGAGCTGGGTAGGAGATCCTAGCTGATTTACTAAAAGCAAAGACCCATCACGACTGTACTAGAAAGCCTCAGATTCTCAGAGTGGTATGCTGCTAAGGCCATTTTCTCCTCGTTACTGGCCACAGGCCTTGGAAAGGCAACCTGCTTTCCTTCTTTAGGAGTGAGCTTCATTCTCTCTGGTCTACTTGGATTCCATTTGGCCCTTCTCACAGCTCTCAAGAGCTCTCCAAGTAACTGTCAGGGCTTATGAAAGTTTGAAAATCAGTCTTAGGCATGTTCACAAACACATACCTGGCAGCAGCCTGTGTCTGTGTGTGTCTGGTGAGCCTCCCAGTGACATGACCTCTTCCCAGTGACTGTAGAACTCGCTGGCACTGGGACTGATCTGAGTGCCCATCCACCTCTCCAGCATCATAATCTAATAATACGAAGCTCAGGAGTGTTGGCCCTCACCAAGAGCTCAACATCTCTACCCAGGACAAAGCCTAGAAACCGGGTACGCAGGCTCCCTGGCTCACACACTGAATGGGTCTTTGGTCTCCACACAGACGTACGGCCTGGTTTCTTCACCTGTAAAATGGGCAGCTTTGGAAGATTGCCAAGATCCCATTGAGATCAGCAGAACTCTTCCAGTTCTAATATTTCTTAGTTTAGATCTATATATATGGATCTGGAATTCCTGGTCTGCCAGTCTAGACGACAGTAGATTGAATCAGAAGTTGGTTCTATGCCCCACCCTACAATTACTCAGATAAACCCTGGACAAAACACACAAGGTCTTTGATCTTCCTTTTCTAAACCTACAGCATAAGAAAGTTGGAACTAGATGATCTCCAAGGTCCATTTCAGATTTAAAATTCTGAATAGAACAATTAAAGAAATCCTCAGGCCCCATTAAAGTTGCCAAACTGGAGTCCAGAGAGACCATAAAATGGAAATGTGTCCCTTGATCAAAGCAGAAGGTATTTATTAAATACTCACTGTGTCCCTGGCACACAGATATTTTTACCATTTTGTTAATGCTTACCTAAGTCTGTACTGCACTAGAAATTCCAGTAGCTATGTGATACTCTAGAGCAGGGGTGGGCAAACTTTTTGACTCGAGGGCCACAATGGGTTCTTAAACTGGACCGGAGGGCCGGAACAAAAGCATGGATGGAGTGTTTGTGTGAACTAATATAAATTCAAAGTAAAGGAGCGGAGGGGAGAGCAAGAGAACCCTCCGCTCTTTCGGCTCCGCGGGCCATATAGCGGATAGCACAGCCGAATGGGCCGGATCCAGCCCACGGGCCGGATCCGGCCCATGGGCCGTAGTTTGCCCACGGCTGCTCTACAGTTTATCTTCACCTTCATACATAACACTGTGCAGTTGAACTTCAACTTATTGTTTTAGGATCTCTAAAGGATTGGACTCTAATGGCCCTAGGTGGTCTGTATGCATAGAATAGTGGTTAAACTAGTTCCTGCTGGCACTTCTTTTCTATACTGCTTATCCTTGTTATCTTCTGGAATTTATTGAAAAATTAGCTTAAATTAATGAGTTACTTTTAAAAAATAAAAGAAGAGTTTGAACCATCTGTTTTCTATAGCAATGCATAAGTAAAATAAAAGTAGTGTCCATTTTTGGTAGGAGACTTGCATGAGGTTCTCAAAATAGCATATCATAAGGAGGACAACTTTTCCTGGCTTTATTTAGAGTCTTAAATAGAATATAATTTGGCTTCTAAATCTGTGATGCCTCTTTTACCCATGGCTCCTGATTTTCATAATCCACTGCCATTAAACACAAGTGATAATTTATGAAGAAATTTGGCTTTGAGGAGCTTATTTTCCCAAAGATAAAAAGAGTGTAAGCCATTTGAATCCTATTGCTTAAAGGCAGTGATTCTTTTTAGCATATTGGCATTCCTTTGGAATTAGTAGTTTGTGTTACTCTTCTGTTCATCCAGGTACTTTACCATGAAGCAAAAAAAAATTAGTATCATTGTTGGAGGAAGCTATGGTCTTCACGTCTAGCAGGAGCTTGGCTAGTTCAATTTGCTGAAATTTTGTTAAGAATTTTTACATCTGGCCCTAGCCAGCTTGGGTCAGTGGATAGAGCGCCAGCCTGCAGACTGAAGGGTCCCAGGTTCGATTCTGGTCAAGGGCACATGCCTGGGTTGCGGGCTCGATCCCCAGTAGGGGTTGTGCAGAAGGCAGCCGATCAATGATTCTCTCTTATCATTGATGTTTCAATCTCTGTTTCTCCCTTTCTCGCTGAAATAAATAAATAAATATATTTTTTTTAAAAAAAAGAATTTTTACATCTGTTTATCAGGGCTATCGTCTGATAAACTTTTTCTTTTTTTTTTTTTCTTTCATAATGTTTTGTATTTCAGTTTTTAATTCCAGAGCAGACTTGAAAGCTTGTTATCTATCTCAGGCCTCTTAATCACCAGAAGGCAGATTTTACTCTCACATTTAGATGTCTTATGAATTGCTTTTCATGTTCCCTCTTCACCTCAGTTTAATTTTCAAAGAATGTGGCAAAATGAGGTTCTTCTGGGCCTTCAATATAATAACAGGTCATCTATATATATAAAAGGCTAATATGCTAAGTGTCTGACCGTCAGGGTAATGACATCACGTAGCAACGCCTGGCTTCCTCTCCCTAGTGACTAGCCTCCTTGCAGTTTCTTCAGCTCAGGAACACGACTTGCTTTATAGCCAGGTACAAACATTTCACACTTTAACCAAATGTCTGTGAAGCGTTTTCCTATGCCTCATCTCATTTGATCCTCACAGAAGTCCTGGAGTTGGTAGATAGGAGACTCGGTGGAATCCTATTTTCTTTTCATTAGCTGGAAAACAGAGATTTAGAAAGCTTAGAAACTTGACCCAACTTTCAGAAGTAAGAAATGGTGGACCTTGAAAATGACTTCAGGTTTTTTCACTGTGCAGAATATAGTCAAACACTGCTGCAGTTAAATATTTTACCTTTGTTCTCCTTGCATGATCTACAATAATAATCTGCTTTGTGTTGATATTTACTGCTGTGTTGTTGACAGTTACCTGAAAGAGAAGTTGGGGTGCTTCACTGGGCTGGAAAAAGTTTAGCTAAATCAGAAAGCAGGTCTAATTAAGCAAGTTTATTCTATATCTATAAATAAACTTTATGGCTATATCTATAAAAGGCTAAATTGACTCTCGCATGCACGATATATATAAAGTTCTTGCTGGTGCCAATCGCACGTGTGTGTTTCGATCTGGCATTGTCAATTGTGAATTTGGTTGACACTTCTGTTATAGAGAAAGGGCGAATAGCAATATTAAAATATTTCTTCTAATTAATTTCCTTTCAATGTGCACGAATTCGTGCACTGGGCCACTATTAGATAAATAAGCATCACTGATGTGCAGCTCATAAGATGCCACGTAACTAATGGCACCCTACACTCTTCAGAGGGGGGATGCCATCTCAGCTTTAGAGAAAACCAGGCATAAACAGTGCTCAAAGGATATTTTTTTCCATTGACTTTTAGAGAGAGTAGAAGGGAAGAAGAGAGAGGAAGAAAGAGAGAGAGAGAGAAACATCAATGTAAGAGGGATACTCAAATGGTTGCCCCAACCAAGCGAACCTGGGACCCTTTGATGGATGGGCCGATGCTCTAACTATTAAACCACACTGGCAAGGGCTGTGTAGTAAGATTTTAAACTACACATTAAATTTTAAAATAGATATAGAACTGTTTATGTTACTTATTTCTCCCCAAGTGAGTTCTGACAGTTTGTATCTTTCTAGGAATTTGTCCGTTTTGTCTTAAGTTGTTAAATTTATTGAAATAAATTTGATATGTTGTATGTTTATTATATTTTATTTTAAATTTTATTTATTAAATTGGGGTGACATCGTTCAAAATGAGCATACAGGTTTCCTGTGTGGGTTTCTATGTTGCAAGATCTGTATATTGCATCATGTGCCCACCATCCAAAGTCAAATCTTCTCCTGTTACCTTATATTAATCCATTCTTTCCCTACCCCCTTCCCCCTGACAACCACCACACTACTGTTTGTGTTCATAAGTTTCAGTTGTACATCCCACATTTGAGTGAATTCATATGGTTCTTAGCTTTTTCTGTTTGACTTACTTCACTTAGCATAATGTTCTCAAGGTCCATCCATGTTGTTGCAAATGGTGCTACTTCATCCTTTCTTATGGCTGAGTAGTATTTCATTGTGTATGTGTACCACATCTTTATCTAGTCCTCTGTCATGGAACACTTTGGTTGTTTCTATGTCATGAATAATGCTGCAATGAACATGGGGTGCATATATCTTTGTGAATACATGATTTCGAGTTTTTTTGGGTATATACCCAGGAGTGGGATTGCTGGGTCATATGGTAGCTCTATTCTTAATTTTTTGAGGACTTACCAGACTGCTTTCTTTTTTTTATTAATACATTTTTTATTGATTTCAAAGAAAGAAGTATAGAGAGATAGAAACATCAATAATGAGAGAGTACCATTGATTGGCTGCCTCCTGCATGCCCCACACTGGGGATCAAGCCCACAACCTGGGCATGTACCCTGACCAGGAATCAAACCATGACTGGTTAATAGGTCGGTGCTAAATCACTGAGCCACACTGGTCAGGCCAGACTGCTTTCCATAATGGTTGTACCTGTCTACATTCCTACCAGCAGTGAATGAGGGTTCCCTTTTTTCCACAACCTCCCCAAACTTGTTATTGCTTGTCTTGTTGATAATGGCCACTCTAACTGGTGGAAGGTCGTAACTCATTATAGTTTTGGTTTGCATTTCCCTAATTGCCAGTGAGGTTGAACATCTTTTCATATATTTACTAGAGACCCAGGGCACAAAAATTCGTCCACTCGGAGTAGTCCCTCAGCCCGGCCTGCACCCTCTTGCAGTCTGGGACCCCTTGGGGATGTCCAACAGATGGCTTAGGCCCCAGGGTTTCGGGTCTAAGCTGGCAGTCAGACATCCCTCTGGCAGCCCGGGAACCCTTGGGGGATGTCCGACTAACAACTTAGGCCATTAGTCGGACATCCTTAGCGCTGCTGCACTGGCCAGCCATGAGCCGGCTTCTGGCTGAGCAGCGCTCCCCCTGTGGAAGCACACTGACCACTAGGGGGCAGCTCCTGCGTTGAGTGTCTGCCCCTTGGTGGTCAGTGCACATCATAGTGACCGGTTGTTCCCGGTCATTCCGCTGTTAGGGTCAATTTGCATATTATCCTTTTATTATATAGGATTAGCTGTTCATATGTCTTCTTAGGAGAGGTGTATTTTTAGGTCCTCCGCCTACTTTTTGATTGGATGGTTTGGTGTTGAGTTTTACGAGTTCTTTATATATTTTGGAAATTAAACCTTTGTCAGAGCTACTGTTTGCAAATATCATTTCCCATCTAGTTGGCTGTCTGTTTGTTTTGTTGTCTGTGTCTTTTGCTGTGCAGAAAGAAGCTTTTTAGTTTGATATAGTCCTATTCATTTATTTTTGCCTTTACTTCCCTTGCCTTTGGGATCAAGTTCATAAAATGTTCTCTATGACCCAGGTCCATAAGTTTGGTACCTATATTTTTTTCTATTTAACTTATTATTTGGGGTCTCATATTTAGGTCTTTGATCCATTTTGAATTAATTTTTGTACATGGGATAAACTGTAATCCAGTTTCATTCGTTTGCATATGGCTTTCCAGCACCATGTATTGAAGAGACTACCAGTAGTATTTTTACTTCAATGTTCATTTCTGGCTCCTTTGTCAAAAATTATCAGTCCATATATAGTGTGATTTTATAGCTGGGCACTCTATTCTGTTCCATTGATCTGTGTGTCTATTTCTCTGCCAATACCATGCTGTTTTGATTATCATTAGCTCTGTAGTATAATTTGAAGTCAGGTAGTGTGATACTTCGTTCTTTTAACCCAGGATTGCTTTAGCTATTCAGGGTCTTTTGGATTCCATACAAATCTGATGATTTCTCATTCTATTTCTTTAAAAAATGACACTGCGATTTTGATGGGTATTGCATTAAATCTGTGTATTGCTTTGGGTAATAAGGCCATTTTAACTATGTTGATTCTTGCAATCCATGAATACGGGATATTTTTCCATTTTGTTGTATCTTTTTCAAACTCTTTTAAAAATGCTTTGTAATTTTTAGTATATAGGTCTTTCACATTCTTTGTTAAGTTTATTCCTAGGTATTTTATTCTTTTGTTTGATATTGCAAAAGAAGTTGTTGTTTTTCCCCATTTCCTTTTCTGAGATTTTGTTGTTAGTATACAGGAAGGCAACTGGTTTTTGCAGATAGATTTTGTATCCTGAAACTTGTTTGTTGTTTCTAATAGTTTTTTGTTTGTTTGTTTGTTTTGTTTTGTTTTTGTGGAGTCTTTAGGGTTTTCTATATACAGGATCATGTCATCTGCAGAAAGTGACAGTTTGAATTCTTCCTTCCCTATTTGGATGCCTTTTATTTCTTTCTCTTGCCTTATTGCTCTGGCTAGGACTTCCAGCACTATGTTGAATAAGAGTGGTGAGACTGGACATCCTTGTCTTGTTCCTGATCTTAGGGGAAAAACTCTGTTTTTCACCATTGAGTATGATATTGACTGAGGGTTTATAATATATGGACTTTATTATGTTGATGTACTTTTCTTCTATTCCTATTTTATTGAGTGTCTTAATCATAAATGGGTGTTGTGTCTTATCAAATACTTTTTCTGCATCCCTTGATAAGGTCATATGATTTTTATCCTTTCTTTTGTTGATGTGGTGTATTACGTTGATTGATTTGCATGTGTTGAACCATCCTTGTGCACCTGGAATGAATCCCACTTGATCACGATGTATTATTTTTTGGATATACTGTTGTATTTGATTTGCTAGTATTTTGTTTAGGATTTTTGCCTCTATTCATCAGGGATATTAGTCTGTAGTTTTCTTTTTTTTTGTGTTACCTTTGCCAGGTTTTGGTATCAGTGTTATATTGCCTCATAGAATGTGATAGGAAGTATTGCCTCTTCTTCAATATCTTGGATGAGTTTGAAAGGATAGGTTTTAATTCTTCTTTGAATGTTTGGTAGAATTCACTGGTGAAACCATCTGGTCCTGGACTTTAGTTTTTTTGGGAGTTTTTTGATGATTGTTTCAATTTCCTCACTGCTGATCGGTCTCTTTAGATTTTCCAATACTTCATGATTTAGTCTAGGAAGGTTATATATTTCTAGGAACTTATCCATTTCTTCTAGGTTATTGAATTTGGTAGCATAAAATCTTTCATAATATTCTGGTATGATCCTTTGTATATCTGTGATGTCTTTGGTGACTTCTCCTCTCTCATTTCTGGTTTTGTTTATATGGGTCTTTTCTCTTTTTTCCTTAGTGAGTCTAGCTAGGGCTTTGTCAATTTTATTAATCTTTTCAAAGAGCCAGCTCTTTGTTTTATTGTTTTTTGTATAGTCTTTTTGTTCTTATTTCATTTAATTCTGCTCTAATTTTATTAGTTCCTTCTGCTGACTTTGGGTTGCTTTTGTTCTTCTTTTTCTAGTACTTTAAGATACGATGTTAGGTTGTTTTTTATTTTTTATTTTTTTCCCATTCTAAAATTATTTATTTATTTTTTTAATAAATCTTTATTGTTCAGATAATTACAGGTGTTCCTCTTTTTTTTTCCCCCATAGCTCCTCTCCACCTGATACCCCACCCCATGCTCTTACCCCCCACCACTGTCTTCATCCATAGGTGTAAGATTTTTGTCCAATCTCTTCCTGCACCCCTCACACCCCCTTCCCCTGGAAAATTGTCAGTCCACTCCCTTTCTATGTCCCTGATTCTATTATATTCACCAGTCCATTCTGTTCTTCAGATTTTTTATTCACTTGATTTTCAGATTCACTTGTTGGTAGGTATGTATTTGATGTCATTTTGTTATTCATAATTTTTTTATCTTTACCTTTTTCTTCTTCTTCCTCTTCTTAAAGAATACCCTTCAGCATTTCATTTAATCTTGGTTTGGTGGTGATGAACTCCTTTAGCTTTTTCTTGTCTGTGAAGCTCTTTATCTGACCTTCAACTCTGAATGATAGCTTTGCTGGGTAGAGTAATCTTGGTTGTAGGTTCTTGCTGTTCATCACTTTGAATATTTCTTGCCACTCCCGTCTGGCCTGCATAGTTTCTGTTGAGAAATCAGCTGACAATCGTATGGGTGCTCCCTTGTAGGTAACTAACCGTTTTTCTCTTGCTGCTTTCAAGATTCTCTCTTTGTCTTTTGCCCTTGGCATTTTAATTATGATGTGTCTTGGTGTGGTCCTCTTTGGATTCCTCTTGTACAGGGTTCTGTGCGCTTCCTGAACTTGTAAGTCTATTTCTTTCACCAGGTAGGGAAAGTTTTCTGTCATTATTTCTTCTAATAGGTTTTCAATATTTTGCTCTCTCTCTTCTTCTGGCACTCCAAAAATTCGGATGTTGGTACGCTTAAAGTTGTCCCATAGGCTCCTTATACTATCTTCATATTTTTGGATTCTTTTTTCTTTTTGTTTTTTCTGGTTGGGTGTTTTTTGTTTTCTCATATTTCAGATCTTTGGTTTGATTCTTGGGGTACGTTGATGTATAGTTGAGTTTCTGTATATTCTTTATTTTAGACAGTGTATGCTTAATTTCTGACTGGTCCTTTTCCATTTTTTTGGCATTCTCATTAAGATCCTTAAAGGTCTCACTAAGTTCCTCAGAGGTCTCATCAAGTTTCTCGGCGGTTTTTAGAAGATTCTTGAGTAACCTTATAAATGTGGTTCTGAACTCTATGTTGTCCAGTAGTTTGCTTTCCTCCATTTCTTTCATTCGTGACATGTTTCTTTGTCTCCGCATTTTGGCTGCTTCCCTGTGTTGATGGAGTGGCTTTGTGTGGTAGGTGACCCATAGGGGCCAGTAGCTCAGCCTCCCCAAGCACCTGTGGTGGACGCTCTTGGTACACCCCTTTGTGGGCTGAGTGCAAAGTCTTGGTGTAGTTAAGCCTTGATTGCTGTTGGTACACTGGGAGGAATTGACCTCCAGGCCAATTGGCTGTGAGGACCCGCTGTGTCTATAATGGAAGAACTGCTGCGCTGGAGACACGCTTATGGTGCAGGACTTGTTTCAGTGGGGCTTTGGTGCTCACTGAGTCTGCCTCTTGAATGTGTCACTTATGGATGTGAGGAGTTGAAATCTGGTGTCTCACACTGACCACTAGGTACACTGGCTTCTGGATCTCCAATGGGGTGCAGGTCAGCTACTGTCTGAGGCCACCCAGCAGGAGCTACAGCGAGAACTACAGTTTTCTCCTCTTTGCTTGGGTTTGGAGGTTTTGGAGCTGTCTGACCCAGGCTGGAAGTTTGCTAGGTTAAGCTGCAATAGGGCAGGCCATTCATATGCTAAAGCCGCTGCTTGGAGCTTGGGTGGGTTTGTAGATTGTGTGGGGCGGGGTCTCAGGGCGTCACTAGGCTAGGGCGTGGCAAACAGCAATGGCTGCCAGTTAGCTGGCTCTGCGTCTCTGACCGCGTCTCAGCGTCCGGCGCCCCAGCACAGTAAACAATTATTCCTGTGCACAGCCCTGCAAGCAAGCCTCACTCACTTTCCGACCCGATGGCAGACAGTCCAGCTTCTCCCGGTAGGACTTTGGGTCCCCCGCGTCTCCCCAGAAACTGGAGTTCGGAGTAATCAGGAGCTTGTCTCCCTTTGGGTTGAAAAAAGCAGCGCTCCCAGTCGCCCGTCGCCAGCCCTATTCGCGCGCCTCCGTACCTCAGCTTTTCTGCGCCTGTGCACGTCTCAATGCTCTTTTCTCTTTCCTTCTAGTTGTAGAACTTCCACTCAGCCAGCTTTCCCGTGGTTCTGGGTGATAGACGTTTTGCCTTTTAGTTGTAGTTTTGAAATTGTTGTGCGCGGCAGCAGTTTAGGTGTTTACCTACGCCGCCATCTTGGATCCTCTCTCATCTAACGGCATTTCAATCTGCAGATGTTCAAACCCAATCCAGGAGATAAGTCAAGCCACTGGGAACACATATCCTTGTTAGGTTGTTTACTTGGCATTTCTCTTGTTTCTTGAGATAGTCCTGTAATGATATAAACTTCCCTCTTATTACTGCTTTTGCTGCATTCCAGAGGTTTTGATATGTTGTGTTATCATTTTCATTTGTCTCTATATATCTTTTTATCTCATCTTTTTTTTCTTTGAGCCATTTTTTTTAGTAGTATGTTATTTAATCTCTACATATTTGTGGATTTCTTTACTTTTTGCAGTTGATTTCTAATTTCAAGGCATTGTGGTCAGAAAATATGCTAAGTATAATTTCAATTTTTCTTACTTTGTTGATGCTAGTTCTGTGCCCCAACATACGGTCTGTCCTTGAGAATGTTCCATGTGCGCTGGAGAAGCATGTATAATCTGATGTTCTGGGATGCAATGTTCTGTAAATGTCAATTATGTCCATTTGGTCTAGTGTTTCATATAAGGCTGATATTTCTTTATTGATTTTTTTGTGTGGTTGGCCTATCTAGAGCTGTCAATGGAGTATTAAGTTCTCCAATTATGATTATGCTTTGATCTGTTTTTCCTTTTAGTTCTGTGAGTAGCTGTTTAATATATTTCAGTGTTCCCTGGTTGGGTGCATATCTATTGAGAAGTGTCATGTTTTCTTGATGTAATGTTCCCTTTATCATTATAAAGTGTCCATCTTGTCTCTTGTTATCTTTGTTATCTGGAAATCTATTTTGTCAGATATAAGTATGGCTATACCTGCTTTTTAAAAATATATATATTTTTATTGATTTCAGAGAGGAGGGGAGAGGGAGAGAGAGATAGAAATATCAATGATGAGAGAGAATCATGGATTGGCTGCTTCCTGCACACCCTCCACTGGGGATTGAGCCTGCAACCCATGACTCTTCAGTCCGCAGGCCAACACTATTCACTGAGCCAAACCGGCTAGGGGTACACCTGCTTTTTTGTGGATGTTATTTGCTTGGAGAATCATTTTTCACCCTGTTACTCTGAGTCTACCTTTGTCTTTGCTGCTTAGATGTGTCTTAGATATAGGCAGCATATGATTGAGTTTTGTTTTTGATCCACTCTGCTACTCTCTGCCTCTTTACTGGTGAATTTAGACCATTTACATTTAGGGTAATTATTGATGTATGAGGATTTCCAATAGCCATTTTCTCTCTTGTTTTCTGATAGCTCTGTGCCTCCATTAGATCTGAAATGATTTTTGGCCTGCAATCCATTTCATTTGATTAACATAGCCACTTCAGTGTTTTATGATTGATAAAATGGAATGTGTGCCTTCATATTTGAAGTATATTTCTTATAAGCAGCATATAGTTGGGTCTTGCTTTTTTTATCGAACCTGACTATTTTTACCTTTTAATTACGGTGCTTAATTGAGAATATTTACATTTACTGTGATTATTGATAGTTGTTTTTTATTCTGTTTGTATTCCTCTTTCCCTCTAATTCTACCTTCTTTTAGATTGTATATTTTCTTATGATTCTGTTTTCTTTCCTTTATTGATTTATTAGCTATAGCTCTTTATACTGTTATTTCAATTGTTTTAGAGTTTGTAGTATACAATTGACCCTTGAACAAAAAGGGGTTTAGGGGCACTAACCCTCCTGTGGTCAAAAATCACATATAACTTTTGACTTCACAAAACTTATTTGTCCCTTGATATCTGTGGGGGATTGGTTCCAGGACCTCTGTGGATACCAAAATCCATGGATGCTCAAGTCCTCTATATAAAATGGTGAAGATTAATGCATGCATATAGTTGGTCCGCTGCTTCTGCAGACTCAAACACAAATCCAAAATCCAAAACAGTACAGATATCTATTTAAAAAAATCATTGTATAGGTGGACCCGTGCAGTTGAAACCCAGGTTGTCCAAGGGTCAACCGCACATCTTTAACTTATCACAGCCTTCTTTCAAGTGGAAGGCCTCTTGGCCTGTATTCTATTTTTGTCATACATTTTACTTCTACATATGTTATAGCCCACCCCCCCCCCCATACATTACTATCATTTTTGCTTTCTCTTTTTAAAAGAGATTTATTTATTTTTAGGGATTTATTTATTTTTATTTAACCACTTACCAGTATTTACCATTTCTGCTGCTCCTCACTTTTTTGTATACATCTAGATTTCCTTCTGATATCCATTTTCCCTTCTGCTCGAAGGACTTACTTTAAAATTTCTTATAGTGTAAGTTTGCCAATGATGAATTGTTACAGCTTTTAGATGTCTGAAAAAGAATGATTTTTGCCTTCATTTTGACTGATATTTTTACTGGAGATTAAGATTTTTCTTGTAGCAGTTTAAAAATATTGCTGCACTGTCTTCTGTCTAGCTCCTGTCTAGTTTCCAACCAGAAGTCTGCTACCATTCTTATTTGTTGCTCTGTGTATTACTACTTCTTTTCTCTGGCTGCTTTTAAGATTTTTTTCATTATCGCTGGTTTTAAGCTATTTGATTATGATAATTATGATATAACTTGTAGTTTTCTTCACAGTTCTCTTGCTTGAGGTTTGTTTAAAAAAATCTTTATTGTTGAAAGTATTATATAGGTCCTCCTTTTCCCCCCCATTAACCTCTTGCAGCCCTCTTCTCCCTCCCCCAGGCCCTCACCACCCCATTGTCTGTGTCCATCGGTTGTGCATATATGCATACAAGTTCCTTGGTTGGTCTCTTCCCACCTACCCTCCCCTGCCTTCCCTCTGAGGTTCAACAGTCTTGCTTGAGGTTTGTTTGGCTTCTTAGATCTGTGGATTTATTGCTTAAATAATCTTTGAGGAAAATTACCATTATTCAAATCATTTTCCTCTCATTCCCTCTTTTTCTTCTTTAGGAACTTTACTACATACACTGAGTGGCCAGATTATTATGATCTCTGAAAGCATAATACTCTGGCCACTTAGTGTATATCCTATATAATAAAAGGCTAATATGCAAATTGTCCCCTCGACCAGGAGTTCAACTAGCAGGCAGGCCGGCCAACCGCCCATGTCCCCTCCCCCTGGCCAGGCTGGCCTGACCCCAGAGATCAGAGACCATAATAATCTGCCCACTCAGTGTATATTTGCTTGAAATTGCCCCAAAGTTCAATGATTCTTTCTTTTTTGTTCGTTTGTTTGTTCTTTTTTCAGTTTTTTCTCTCTGTTTTATTTTGGACTAGAGGCCCGATGTTTGAAATCCGTGCAAGGGGCTCAGCCCTCGCAGCCCCGGCTGCCTCGGCCCTCGCAGTCCTGGCTTCGTCCAGAAGGTTGTCAGGCCGGTCATTCTGCTGTTTGGTCTCAGTATATTAGCTCTTTATTATATAAAGGGTACTTTCTGTAGCTAATATATCACTAATATTTCTTCATCCCTGGCTAATCTGCTGTTAATCCCATGCAGTGTATTTTTCTTCTCAAACACTGTATTTTTCATCTTCATTAATCTAATTTGGGTTTTATTTATACCATCAATACCTCTACTTAATATGCTAATGTTTTCCTCTACCTTTTTGAACATGTAAAATATGGTCATAATAATTGTTTTCATGTCTTTGACTGGAATTATATAATCTTTGTCATATCTGGGTCATTCCAATTGATTGGTTTTCTTTCTCCTTATGAGTCATATTTCCTTGCTTGTTTGTATGCCTGGTACTTTTCATTGGATACCAGACATTGTAAATTATTGGATGCTAACTATATTTTATTTAATATCCTTGAGCTTTGCTTTGGGACAAAATTAAGTTACTTGGAAACAGTTTGATCTTTTCAAGCCTTCCTTTTAAACTATATAGAAGACCAAAACACCCTTCAGTCTAGAACTGATTTTTTCCCACTGCCTTTATAGTATCCTTCTGAATATTTCCTCTAATTAATTCCCTTTTAATGTGCAGTGTCTCATCCAGTGTCTAGTGAGAATAAACCTGTGTTTACAAGTTGTTTTTTTTTTTTTACTCCAGCTGGTAGTAACACAACTATTCCTGACCCTACATGATTTCCAAAAATTGTTCTCCCTGCTTCTGTTGTGTGGCTCTTTCCCCAGTCTCATTCCTAAGGTAGCATGTGCTGATAAATGCTCAGCCGAAGCCTGGGAGCAGAGGGACTCTTTGCAGATCCTATTCTCTCTCTCTTATTTTTAAAATACAGTGTTTTTTTAAATCAAAGCAATGCCTGAACATACTGAGAGATCAAATAGAGTGAATAGAAAAAAACAATATTAGCAGATCCTCATTTTTCAGTCCTTGAATGTATTCCTCAGAAGCAGCCACTTTTCATTTTTATGTCTTCTTATATTTGCCTATACATGTCCATGTAAAATATTTATATTGTCACTTCTTCCTTTTTCAATTTTTATATTTTCTAATCAAGCTACACCTAATAGATTACAATTTAGCACTTTTAAACCATTGTTACCACACATTTTTTTCTTCGCACCTTCTCAATGGTTAACCTTTTTAAAAGTTAAAGCAATAAAAATTAATATAATCATGTAAATTTTATTTATAAGCATACTATTTTTCTTGCTTTTGTTTTCTGTAAAACTGTCTTCAAACTTATCTAATTGCTTCATCAGATCCATCATATACGTGTCAGTAGCTCCCCTGCCCTGTGCACGTTTATGCCCACTGAAGTGCTCTGTCTCAAAGGCTCTCATCTTCCTGTGCTCCATTACAGGCCAGTTGCTGCCTAGGCTTGCTTAGCACCTGCAGTCCTGAGGTTTCCTTTCCCATCATCCTGTTGTTGATTCCCTTCTTTCTCTCCAATGTTTGAGTCACTGGTTCATGTGTCGTCCCCCTCCTCCCCCCCGCCCCGAACCGCGCCCCGCCGTTTTGGAATATACAACATTTCTTATTTTTTTAAAAATAATTTTATTGTGGTATGTAAATTAAACCTGAGATCCATGCTCTTCAAAAAGTTTTAAATGAACAACAGCACAGTATTGTTGACTATAGGTACAAGGTTGTATAGCAGATCTCTAGGATTTATTCATCTTGTTTAACCCTTTTTCTAGATTTGTTTCTCAGTTTTGGTGTCTGAAATGTCTGAAAATGTTTTTATTCTACTTTTAAACTAAGATGATAATTGGCCAACTGAAAAATATTTTTCTTCCAGAATTTTAAGGACATTTTCTCCATTGTTCTCTGGCAGCCAGCCACAGCCAGCCATTCTGATACTAGTTCCTGTGTTTGTAATATTTTTTCCTTTTCTGTTTGAAGCTTTTAGGATTTTGTTCAAGTGATTTGAGTTTCATGATAGAAACAAGTAGGGCTTGTCTGGCTATTTGGTCATGTCATTTAGTTCTGGAAAAAATCTTGAATTATCATAATAATAAAGAGCGAATATGGTAATGGTCAGGACGCCGTAATGCATAATGACCGATTGCAGGAGGCTGCCTGCGCATGCGTGGCGGGGTATTGCTCTGGAGACAGGGCAGAAGGGGGGAGGCACCCAGAGGAGGCGGGACCATCCCGTGCTGGAGAGGGTGGGGGTGAGAGCCCATAGCACCCCCCTCACTAGTCCTTCGCCACCCACAGCTCGCACTCAGAGCGCCCCACCACCCACCTGCCAGGGGAAGGAGCACAGCGCAGCAGGCAGGAGGCTTCCACGCTCTCTTCTGGCGCCATGACTGGGTGGAGCCGCTGCATTGCTCCGGAGATGGGGCAGAAGCGGGGAGGCACCCAGAGAAGCGGGACTAGCCCGAGGTGACTCGAGGGACTAAGGGCGGGGCTTGAAGCGGCCAGAGGGGTTGGGGGCTGGGCCAGTCACGCTGGAGCTCTGTGTGGAGAGGTTTAGGTGTCAAGGCAGGGTGGCAGGTGGGTGGGCGGGACTGCGTGATTTCATGCGCTGGGCTCCTAGTCTATCTTTATAATAGAGGAATATGTAAATTAGCCAGGACTCTGTAACATCATGACCAAACAGCAGGAACCTGAGATGCATGGCACCTGGGTGGGGTGAGGGTCCTCAGGCCATGCCCCCTGCCCCACAGGGCTTGACGGGGGACCTCAGGCCACGCTCCCCACCCCGGCGCCAGGCTGGGAGACCTCAGGCCGTGCCCCCCACCCCAGTGCCGGGCTGGGGGACCTCAGGATGCTCCCCCTGCTCAGCAGGCCTTGACGGGGGACCTCAGGCCATGTCCCCTGCCCTGGCACTGGGCCGGGGGATCTGAGGCTGTGCCCTCTGCCCAGTGGGGCTTGATGGGGGACCTCAGACTGCACCCCCCTCACCCAGCGCCGGGCTGGGGGACCTGAGGCTGGGCCCCCGCCCAGTGCCGGGCTGGGAGACCTGAGGCTGTGCCCCCCACACGGAGGGGCTTGACGGGGGTGAGGCTGGCCGGGTCTGGATCTCACCCAGTGGGTTGGGGCTGGCTGGGTCTGGGTCTCCTGCGTTTTCGAAGCATGTGCAGGTGGTGGTCAGGGACTTGACTCTGGGTCCCGCGGTGCGCCCCAGACTCTGACAGGAGGGAGATTTTCATATACATTTTACTAATTTTCTTTCATCTCTGACACTTCTATTATAGAGAAAGGGCAAATAGCAATATTAAATTATTTCCTCTAATTCCCTTTTAATGTGCACGAATTTCATGCACCGGGCCACTAGTTTCTTTTATAATGTCCTGTCCTCTGTTCTTTGTTTTTGGAATTCATTCTATTTTGATGCTGGACCTCCTAGATTCATCCCATAGTCTCATCTCTCCTCTCAATTTCACTTCTTTTTTTTTTTTTCTTTTTGCACGGCACGCTTTTCAAATTTTATTGTGCTTTTTACATGACCATTGAATACTGCTGGGCTTTGTGTCCAGAGCTTTGGATTGCAAGACCTGGAAGGGCGAACCTATGCAGTAAGCAATTCACATGGAGGGGCTGCCCTAAACCAGCGACTGATCACCTAGTTGCAATTGTTGCAAAAACCCATTCATGACTGAACCCTGTTCTTGGTTGCTCTCAGCCATTGGTCCTTGACCAGCCTGTGCCCAGGAGAAATAACAAGACTAGTTAAAATCTCTGGCTCTTGACTGTCCATGGGTCACAGGCAGGAAGCCTGGATGGTGGCTGCAGCTCACGTCCACAATCTGGGGCCAAAGAGTAGATCGTACAAGTCTAGCGGCACAAATCCAGGTCTTTAAACCCCTTCTCCACACTGCCTCCTGGATGCTTCCCTCACACAGGGTTATTCTACTTTTCGATGGAGTTTCTCACCTTTATCTTCCAACTTTTCCATAGAAATCAAGGAAATTTAAAATAAGTTTAAATTTTCTTGTTTTGATTTCTTTTGAATTGCTTCTTGTTTTGAATGTATGTGGGACCCAACACTAAAATATTACTTGTTGTTTATCTGCAAGTCACCTTTAACCGAGGATCCTATAATTTCATTTGCTAGACCTAGTAACCCTATTCCCAGTGTCTAGTGAGAATAAACTAGGAAAGGGGAAGTGACCTGCAGTCCTAGACAACAATGATTTGGTCAGGTGCAGGGTGATATGCTTTAGCATCTTCTCTAGCAGTCACTTTAGATTTGTAAAGAGTTTGGACAGGGGAGATGTAGATTATCCTTTTTGAGTGATGAATTCCCAAACTGTTAACCTGTATTAGTCAAGACAGATCAAGTTTGGAAGAAAAGCACGTTACTGAATTAGAAACACACAGGTCCTGCCCTTGCTCCTCTTCTCATATACTAGGATGTGTGCTACTGATATGCAAAAGTGATTAAACTGGAACCCAGGGAAAAAGGCTCTTGGGCAAAATGGAACAGAAAAACAAATACAACAACAACAACAAAACACCTAATTTCAAATGTCCAGGCTGTTTCCTGTGCTCTAGATTCCTCACTGGAGTGAGACCTGATCTCTGCTCAATGCTGAAGATGGTTATTATCTTCCACGCCCTCAGGAGTCTCTCCTGGAGGCATGGTGGTGTTCTGTCCTATCTCCTAGCCTTTGTTGAGCTCTGGCTGGGCATTAGACTCAGATGTTTTGTCTTGCAAAGAGAAGAATCTTTGAGAGTAATTAGCCATCTGTGCTTCAGCAATTTCTGACTTATGGGTTTTCCTCCATGGAGCATTCCTCCAAGTTCTTTGCCTTCTTTTTAAAATTATCTTTTTAGTTTTCATACAAAAATCTATTTTTAAAGGAATCTAGCACATTTATTGAAAGATATGGAAAGAAATATGTTTCTAATCCTTTTTGTTGCATATCTTTTGGCCCTGCAAATATTCCAGAAGTATATACACAAATGTTTAAGGATGTATATACAAAGACATTTCTTGCAATTTTATTTAAAATAGCAAAATATTGGAGATGACTATAAGATATATGGGTTAAACATGCTTGTATTTTGGCTTCTATAGCTTAATACAATGGAAGATCAATTGAAATAAATGAAATGAAAAACAAAACATTTCTGTTTGTGTTTAAGAACATCATGAATAAATAAAATTCAGTTAATTCAGTAATTTAAACTTCAGCTGGGAATTTTAAATTTATTTCTGTAGATGACTTTGAGGTGTTGTGTGTTTTTTTTCCAGCTTTTTAATAGTTATTCTTTTAAATGTACCTTTATTGTTGAAAGTATTACAGATGTCCACCTTTTTTCCCCCATTGGTCTCCTCCACCCCGCTCCCACCCCCTCCCCAGGTCTTCACCACACTATTGTCTCTCCATGGGTTATGCATATATATTCTTTGGTTAATCTCTAGCCTAAGATGATGCTTTAATTTTTCCTGTGCAGTTCAAACATGTAAATAAACTTAATTATAGATAGTTTTAGTGATAACTTTAACTTTTAAATATAGAAACTACTTGTAGTAAGTAATAATTCTGCCTAGCATTCATAGATATAGGGACCATATGCCTGTTACTCAAATTATGATTTTTAAGCTTCCACTTACTCTGCTTTTTTTTTTTTTCTAAAAATGGGTGCCTTCCTCAAATAAATTTCTATCATGAGATAGTATACATATAAAAATATAAATATGTTAACAAATTTTTCTTGTTATTAAAAAAAAAGTCTTGAAATTTGGAGAATAATGTGAACCTTAAAATAAAAAATGTTATTGCTTTATAGTCAATCACACTTTAGTTTTTTTTGTTTTTTTTTTAAATTTAATAAATCTTTATTGTTCAGATTATTAAAATTGTTCTTCTTTTTTTCCCCCCATAGCTCCCCTCCACCCGGTTCCCACCCCACCCTCTGCCCTTACCTCCCCCACACTGTCCTCATCCATAGGTGTACGCTTTTTGTCCAGTCTCTTCCCGCACCTCCCACACCCTTTTCCCCCCGAGAATTGTCAGTCCACTCCCTTTCTATGCCCTTGATTCTATTATATTCACCAGTTTATTCTGTTCATCAGATTTTTTATTTGATTTTTAGATTCACTTGTTGATAGACATGAATTTGTTGTTCATAATTTTTATCTTTACCTTTTTCTTCTTCTTCCTCTTCTTAAAGAATACCTTTCAGCATTTCATATAATACTGGTTTGGTGGTAATGAACTCCTTTAGCTTTTTCTTATCTGTGAAGCTCTTTATCTGACCTTCAATTCTGAATGATAGCTTTGCTGGGTAGAGTAATCTTGGTTGTAGGTTCTTGCTATTCATCACTTTGAATATTTCTTGGCACTCCCGTCTGGCCTGCATAGTTTCTGTTTAGAAATCAGCTGACAGTCGTATGGGTGCTCCATTGTAGGTAACTAACTGTTTTTCTCTTGCTGCTTTTAATATTCTTTGTCTTTTGCCCTTGGCATTTTAATTATGATGTTTCTTGATGTGGTCCTCTTTGGATTCCTTTTGTTTGGGGTTCTGTGTGCTTCCTGGACTTGTAAGTCTATTTCTTTCACCAGGTGGGGGACGTTTTCAGTCATTATTTCTTCAAATAGGTTTTCAGTATCTTGCTCTCTCTCTTCTTCTGGCACCCCCATAATTCGGATGTTGGTACGCTTGAGATTGTCCCAGAGGCTCCTTACATTATCTTCAAATTTTTGGATTCTCTTTTCTTTTTGCTTTTCCGGCTGAGTGTTTTTTGCTTCTTTGTATTTCAACTTTTTGACTTGATTCTTGTGATCCTCTAGTTTGCTGTTAGGTCTCTGTATAATATTTTTTATTTCAGTCAATGTATGTTTAATTTCTAGTTGGTCCTTTTTCATATCCTTAAGGGTCTCGCTAAATTTATCGGCCTTTTCTAGAAAATTTTTGAAAAACCTTATAACCATGGTTTTGAACTCTATATCCAGTCGTTTGTTTCCCTCCATTTCTTTCATTTATGATCTCTTTCTTTGTCTCCACATTTTCGCTGCTTCCCTTAGTTGGTAGAGTAGCTTTGTGTGGTAGGTGTCCTCTAGGCCACAGTGGCTCAGCCTCTCCAGTTACCTGAGGTGGACACTCTTGGTGCACCCCTTTGTGGACTGTGTGTATAGCCTTGTTGTAGTTAACTCTTGATTGTTGTTGGTATCACTGGGAGGAATTGACCTCCAGGCCAATTGGCTATGAGGATCAGCTGTGTCTACGCTGGGAACACTTCTGTGCTGGAGACACTCTTATGAGACAAGACTTGCAAAATTGCAAAAGCTTCTGTGCTCAGCTTGGATGGGGCGGAGTTTCAGGGCGGAGCAGACAGCCTAGGTTTCCCATTAGCCTTGCCCTATGAGGCCCCTGGGTCTCAGTGTCCCTCGGTAATTGCTGCAAGCACCTCTGAGAGAAAGCCGCCCTTGAATTTTGCCCGCTGCCAGACAGTCCAGTTTCTCCCTGAATGAGTCGGGGTTCCCAGAAACTCGCCTGGAACTGTAGTTCAGCGCAGTCAGGAGCTTTTGTCTCCCTCCTGCTTTAGAAAGCCAGCCACGCACTCAGCCTCCCGTGCATTCAGCAGTCAGTCCTCTCTGCGCGCACGCGCCTCCAGACCTCTGCTTTCCACAGCTCCTGAGTCTCAGTGTGCTTTCTCTTTTCCTGACAGTCCAGATTCCCCCCGAATGAGTCTGGTTTCCCAGCATCTCGCCCGGGACTGGAGTTCAGTGCAGTCGGGAGCTTCCTTCTCCCTCCCGCTTTAGAAAGCCAGCTGCGCACTCAGCCGCCCGTGTACTCAGCCGCCCGTGCACCCAGCCGCCCGTACTCTCTGCGTGCGAGTCTCTGTACCTCAGCCTTTTGCAGCTTCTCTGAGTCTCAATGTGCTTTCCTCTTTTCTTCTAGTTGTAGAATTTCCACTCAGCCAGCTTTCCTGTGGTTCTGGATGGTGTCCGTTTTGTCTTTTAATTGTAGTTTTGATATTGTTGTGCAAGGCAGCAGTTTAGGTGTTTACCTATGCCACCATCTTGGTTTCTCCTCCCACACTTTAGTTTTTAACCGGAAAGAGGGGTCCCCTTGCCATCACCTACCACATTCACCAGATTTGGTTCCTAATCACTGTGTATAGTTTTTAAAACTATATGCTCCCTGTGCCAGTATTGGGTCAATTTAAAAGAATGTCTGAAAGACTCTGATGACAATTAAAATGTTCTAAATTAAAAGGATGCTGCTAGAGGGAGAATGCTTGCTTGAGAGAGAAAAGATAAGACTCTCTGTGTGTGTGACTATAACATGTTCCATAGTCAAATTTTATGTTGGAATTATTTGTGATGACACAACTTGTCCATGGATTAGAAAGCTAGTGTTTTTTGGTTTCTGGTTTTATACTATTATGCCATTAGAGGGCAGTATTGTCGAGGTTAAATTTGCCTTTTTACCTGCATTGAGCTGCAAACTTTATAATTTATAGTAAGCAAATTTAAGGTCTTTAATTTTCAGTATTATTGTTACCTCAAATGATGCATCCCTGAAAATATTTCAAGTTAATACAGGAAATATATAACGGGTTAAGCTATTTTATACCAGATCTCTTGATTTAAGTTTGGAGAAGGGAATTATTTGGTCATTGTGGCCAAAAAGGTGAAATACATATTTTACAGTTCCTAAGCCCCTTTGTAGGATTAAGCTTATAAAAATAGCCATTAAACTCCCAAAATTTGCATTAGGGACTTACTGAAAACAGATCTAAGTAGGATTCAACCTGTAGATTGATTTTTCTAGCTATAAGTGGAAAAAGAAGTGATGGCTATGTTAAGGCTTCCGGCTTTTAGGGATATTTGAGTAGGATCCCCTTGATTTCATCTTATAGATTACTTTTTGCTTCAATATGTATGTGCCTAGTTGACTATGTAATGTTTTTAGTTTCTACAAGTAATAAATTCACGGAAAGGTAGTATTTCTCAAAAAGCAAATGTGATTTTTTTTTCACTCTAAGCTCAAGTGTAAAATTCACTGGCTTTTAAAAAGAAGTATTATTACAGTAGGGTTATTATCTTTATAAATAAAACCGCCTATAGCCCTATAAAATCCTCCCGTTACTGCTGCCTGTAAGAACTAGATAATTGAAATCGAGACACTGGAGCTCCTGCAAGTCTTAGCAGTGGGACTGGGCATGCCCAGTAGCTCAGGCGGTTCTGGTTGCAAATAGGAAGCTTTTGCCGATCTGCAGCCACGGGGACAGGCAGCTCCAGGGACGGGGTCTGACTTCCATAAACGTAAGCACGTGCGGGGCCCCGATCGTATTTTTCCTGATCTCTTGACGTTTTTGCCGAAGCAGTGGTCTGGCTTTTCGAAGCAGTGGAGGTCTCGGAGGCCCCGCACCCGGGCCCCTGCGAGTGCGGCCTTGGCCAGCCCACCCGATGAGCGGGATCGGGAGGCTGGGGGCGGGGGATGGGGGGAAGGCAGCAGAGCGGGAGGAGGGCGGGGAAGGGAGAAGGGAGCCGGGAGAAGGGGCGGCTCCATTGGCGTGCTGGCCAATTGGCGCGGCTCTTCCCTGAATATATTTTGCACCGAGACCAGAGCCCTGGTCTAGATCCTAGTGGAGCCCGGCCGCCGATCTGAGAATCTTCTCAGCACAGCATTGTGATCGGCATCTTCCCTGGATCGCCAAGCCCCAGAAGCCGGGTCTCTGTAAATTAAGGCAGCTGTTTTCTATTTCTCCCTGGCAGCAGAAAGCTAGAAGACTTTTACCTAGCTCAAACAAGGCTGCTGATATTCCCTCTTTTTTTTTTTTTTTTTTTTTTTTTTTTTTTTTTTTTTTTTTTTTTGCCGCGAGGGTGTTTTTGGCTGCAATTGCATGAAATCCCAATGGTGTAGACCAGTGGCGATGGATCTAGGAGTTTACCAACTGAGACATTTCTCAATTTCTTTCTTGTCATCCTTGCTGGGGACTGAAAACGCCTCTGTGAGACTTGACAATAGGTAAATGTCGGCTGGGATAGGTTTTTTATTTTATTTTTTTATTTACTCGAGATACTTGTAATAATGCAGGTGAAAGATAGCCAGGCAAATTCCTTTGTCCATTGCTGAGAGACTCTGGTGATATGGATGCTGCTTTTTGCAATGTTTAGAATAGCCTTCTTTTCGCCATCCTGGCTAGAGAACAGGCTTTTAGCACATTATGTAATTTAGCCCTTTGTGGCTCACTAAAATAGGGAAATGTCTGGATATTCGTTATTAAGAGAGTGACTTATGTTTTCTGGAGGATAATATATTACATAGCCTTAAAGGATATTTCAAAAATGATACTAGAAACATCACAGAATTAGGAAATCCTTTTTGTGTGTTCGTTGGACGTTTAAGATAATTCCATTTATTGATACCCCCCTTTTTTTTCCAGCTCCTCTGGTGCAAGTGTGGTAGCTATTGACAACAAAATCGAGCAAGCTATGGTATGTACTGATTAAAAATCATTTGTACTAATGTGGGCACGGTACAAAAAGCGAGATGTCTTAGGATGGAACCAGTGCATTCATAGTTAAGATGATGATTGCTCTTCATACATTCAGAAATGACTGCACTGCCTCCATTCTGCCAGGGCCAAGCTGCGAACCGAGGCTGCTTTGGAGAGAGAAGGGGCGCTGAGTATTGAATGTTCTTTCCAAGACCGATTTCTCACCACATCGGGATTTGTGCAGAGGTGTTCCTTTTGCTGGGGAAGTGCTTGGCCTTGCATATCCTTCGGTCGTGAGCACATCTCTAGGGATGTGGCTTTACTAGAAATACTAAGGTTTACTGGGGATCCCAGGGTTGGGCGGAGACCCCAGAAGTGAGGATCTCTAGAAGGGGCCTTCTAGACTGGGCACAGATGGACTCAAGTGATATAGGTTACTGCACAATGAAGACGAATCCGAAAAAAGTTTTCTCTTCCCAGCCTGCGCTTGGATTTCTCCTATTTTTTATTTCCGCCTTGGCCGTTCTTTGTTATTGGAGCAGCGCCTGTGGCTCTTCTCACGGGATTCTCTGCCCACTGTTGCTAGGCAAACTCTGAACCTTTTAATTCGGAGCTATAAATAAATCGAGCTCTCATTGGCTGCAACGTCTGCCCAGGTTTCTGTGATGTCAGCTTGATCACGAAAAGGGGGGGGAGGGGGTAAGGGTGGAGGGAGGAAAATGCGGCAACATGCTCCGTAGGAACTGGCTGCAGCCGGTGCTGAGGGAGGCGGTCGGTCTGGCGGCGGAGGGAGGAGGGACTTGGGGGCGGGGAAGTGGCTACAGTTGCTGTGGGCTTGGACATCCCTGTGGCCGGCTCCTGCTTGCCGACTCAGAGCCCTGTGCATATTGCCACCTCAAATAGGAAACGTGATTGTTTGCGTTGTTGGCTAAGGGCTGCAAAAAGAGCATAGACTTAAAAAGTTCATCAGTTACACATTAAACTTAAAATATTGTACTGTTGTGATTGCATTCAGTAGATTTCCCCCTTGCCATTAAATGAACAATAAAGGCAGGTTATGTAAATTATTAGGGAGAACCAGGCAAAATTATACTTTAGAAATACAGAGTCTGGGAAATAGTAAGTAGGAAGTTAAACCCTTTTTTCCTCTCCCTTTCAGGATCTGGTGAAAAGCCATTTGATGTATGCGGTTAGAGAGGAAGTGGAGGTCCTCAAAGAGCAAATCAAAGAACTAATAGAGAAAAATTCCCAGCTGGAGCAGGAAAACAATTTGCTGAAGACACTGGCCAGTCCTGAGCAGCTTGCCCAGTTTCAGGCCCAGCTGCAGACTGGCTCCCCCCCTGCCACCACACAGCCGCAGGGGACCACACAGCCCCCTGCCCAGCCAGCCTCCCAGGGCTCAGGACCAACTGCGTAGCCTGCTATGCGGCCCCCCTCCCCTCGCAGAACTGGCTGCTGCTGTCTGAACTCTACAGACCCGAGATGATGTACTAGGGGGAATCCACCTGCACAACCACCCATTTCATTGCTCGCTGCAAAAGAGACGTGAGACTGATATATGCCATTATCTCTTTTTTTTTCCAGTATTAAACACCCATGTGCTTTTGGCTTGAAGAAATTTCTTAGTCGGGTGAATTAAAGGTGAATAAGAGAATTAGCATGGATATACTGGGACCTCATGCAGCTTGGCAGATGTTTGAGAAATGGTTTAATTCATGCTGAGGAGCTGTGTGCCTTTCCACCCCTTCCCTGCTCTCTGCCCTCACTACTAAGAGTTCTCCTGCTTGCACATAGTGTACAACATGGGGTTGCGGAGCAGTGGAGCTCACTGGACTGTCCTCTCTCCTCTTCTCCCCATGAGGAACTTGAAAGGGAGGTAAAAGAAAGGACTGGTGCATAGTCTCTTCTAACATGAGGGGAAACGGTTCATTGATTGTCACCAAATCCATAAAAAACAACTGTACTGTGTGCCTCTTGCTGAAACAGAGGATGACACAAAACTATTAGAGTGACTAAAAGGTGACAGGTAGCTGGGACCTAGGCTATCTTACCATGAAGGATGTTTTGCTTATTATATATTTGTGTATGTAGTATAACTATTTTGTACAATAGAGGACTAACTACTATTTAGGTTGTACAGATTGAAATTTAGATGTTTCATTGGCTGTCTGAAGAGGTGTGGATTGTCTTTATATAGAGATTACATTAAAAATGCTACATGAAGAAAACCACACCTAAAGAAATTTTAAGAATTGGGCCCAGTTAGTCACTTTGTGTAATCTGAAATCTTATAGCTGCTGAATATCTTGAAGTAAATTCCTGTTCACTGAAGTGTTTTGATTGAGCTGGTTGAATACTTTGAAAAATGATCAGTTTTAGCTAGAGATGAATTTCCCAGTAGGGGGTTCTGCCTATTACCTGTATAGTAGTTAAATGCATATGTTTCTGTGCATGTTCTCTACACAGTTGTAAGGTGTCACTGTATTTAACTGTTGCACTTGTCAACTTTCAATAAAGCATATAAAATGTTGATAAACAAGTGTTTTCATATTACAATGTTAACATAATTGCAATCATTCCCACAACTATTTCTAGCTAAAGTTAATTTGACTAGTAAAATCTTGAAGGATAAAAGGGTGGACAAAGGGGGAGTGCTAGTGGTTTGCCTATAGAAGTAAAAAGACATAGACATTGCATTATTTCAGCCAGTATGGGTAGAGAGACATAGTGAAGAGAGAGACAAGAGCTTAGTTCTTCAGACTAATGTGACCTGGACAAATGGCTTCACCTCTCAGGACTGATGTGAGGTATTGAAAGAAATAGTCTCTAAGTTCTCCTGTGCCTTTAAATTTCTAGGAGCCCGTGAAAGTCTTAATCTTCCGGTGTCCACCAGCTGAGGGCAACGAGCCTTATTCTATATGTAATCCCGCTGAGCAGCTTTAGGATGGAAAGATGGGAGTTAAAGAAGCTAGTTTCCACTTTAAGAGCACCCTGAATTGGGATGTCTTTCCTATTGTGGGTTGAGGTTCTATCTCCTGGGAATGTCCAAGCAAAAGACGGGTTTCCGCTACTGAAGTTGAAGTGGGTCTAGATCAGTGGTCGGCAAACTGCGGCTTGCGAGCCACATGCGGCTCACAAGCCGCAGTTTGCCGCTCTGTTGACTAATGAGTTTAACGACCACTGGTCTAGATGAACAAGGGTAACCCTCCCAGTTGATTCCTTAAGACTGTAAAATAGGTCAAAATGTAAAATTTAAAACCTAAAGCAAATGGGCACCTGAGAAGTGAGCCTGAGGGGTCCCACTCTGTTCTAGGAGCAGTGTCAGCTCCTGTGACATCAAACAGGCTGGATTTACCAGCTCTGTAATCTGCCCAAGGACCTCAGCAATGGCCCCTTCCCATGCCCCTTCCACCCAGTGGGAATCGGCATTCCCGAGCTCTAAGGCTTATTTAAGGCCTTGCAGAACAAGGACTTAATTTTTCTGAATCCTTCATTCTCTCATGTAGAGCTGTTGGGAGATGGACAGGCGAATGGAACATCAGAGTTCCCTGAAAAGAAATGGACAGAGTGTGTGTGAGCATGTGTTACAAAGCTCAAAGTGACTGGTGTGGCCACACAAAGCTCATGGTGAACAGTAACTGCTAATCACCATAAACCGGTGGCCAATGGTCTAGGGAAATTGGAGAGGACTTAAAAAAAATCTTTGTCATATTAATTTAAAGATTATATAACTTTGGCTTAAAGGGATATTTATGTAGTAATTATATTTCCTTTAAGAAGAAAACTATAGTGAATAAAATCTCTACTCATTTTATCTTTATGTTTTCAACGAAGATCCTCAATGTCAAATGTGGTAATTGTGGAAAATTTGAAAAATTTTATGTCAATGTATCATTCAGATAATAGAGAACTTTCTTCTAGGTTGTTTAATGGAATTTGGGCCTTTTTATTTAAAATGTGGCACTCCTGCCTAGCTAGTGTGGCTCAGTGGATTAGCATTTTCCCAGGCACTGAGAGGTCACTGGATTGATTCCCTGTCAGGCACATGCCCAAGTTTCCTGCTTGATCCCCAGTAGAGGGTGTGCAGGAGGCAGCCAGTTGATGATTCTCTCTCTGATCAATGTTTCTATCTCTTCCTCTCTCTATAAAATCTATATTAAAAAAAAAAAACATATTAAAAAAACAACACAAATAAAATGTGGCAAAAAAAAAAATGTGGCACTCCTGTGACATTTTGGAGCTGAATATTGTATGTGAAATAAGAATGAGTTAAAATCAAAATGTGTTTTTCCATATATGTTCATTTTAGTAATTACTAAACATGCTCAAGTGAGAAGTTTTCAACCTTTTTCATCTTGGGGCACGTATAAACTAATTATAAAAATTCTATGGTACACATAAAAACATATTTTTTGCTAATCTGACAAAAAATAAGTATGATTTTGATTAATTCACATCATACAGCTATTGTTGTGTTGGCTGTTGTCTTTTTTTTATTTGACAACCTAAGGGAAAAGAGGTGAGTGCCCCTGAGTAAATAGTCAGGTATTGCATGTTTTAAAAATCCTTAAAGCACATCGCTGCTTTAAGTGATTGACTTATATTTCAGGATGTTTAAGGTAATTTAAAAAGGCATTTTATTACTTGTTTACAGACATGAATAGGTCTTTGTTAATCTGTGAGTTATTATATAATTGATTATATCACACTTAATGTTCAGTGGAGCAGGAAGGATTTAACAGGAATAGAATGTTGTACCAGTGCTGCGTGTTCATGACATCAGCAATTGCAGCAGGAGACATTGCTGATCAATGACGGAGAAACAGAAGGGATTTTACATGATTTTAATGAATGTCTGATTTCTGTTTCAAGTTCATAATTGTTCAACAATGTTCATAATTCATTAATTCTGTGTGTTTTTGCATACTTTTAAAGCAAAAATTTATTTTTCATTATGTGATGAATATGCAATGCCAGAATTAATTTGAAATTTACATAAGAAATGTGTAAAAGTTAATTATAACTAAAATTAAAAATGAACGTTAATTTCAATAAACACTACTCTGCCCTTGCTTTATGCAAAATAAGTAGTTGGAACTACTAGGGGCCTGGAAACACAACTGCTTTTCAACAGCAATATAACATTAAAGATTAGAAACAGGCAGAGAAACTGCAGTTATTTCTTATGGAAAAAAACTCCATGTAAACACAATGCTGTGAAATGCCAGGCAGGCCCAAAGTCACTGTGATTAGTAATAAGACCTTATTTATCAACAACTATTGGAAGGTTCAGTGGCCATTTTAAAATGGGAAAAATGACTACAACATAGTATAAACCTGTGCTTTAATCCAGGTGTTTTAGAAACATGTCTATGGGAATATAACAGAAGTTCCTTTAGTGAGAGTGGGTAAGACAACAGGAAATGGTCGTGAATGTGGCAGTTGGAGGGTGTATGCTCCGTCCCCAGACTACTGGGACCAGTTGCTACTTAGCTCCATTCAATTGTTGCTCTGTGGGAATTCAAGCACGGTGTTGCCAGACCTTCCCATTTTTTCAAGATCCAGGCTCTATCTGAAAATTTCTGATTGTTGGACACTATGCAGACCAAACAAAAGCACACCTACTATGCTGATTTGGCTCACAGGCCTCAAGTTTCCACTCCCTACTTTCTATATTTGTCTCAACAACCAGACTCAAGTCCTAAATGGCCACTCATCATTCAGGACAAAACAAAAATGAAACAACCTTATATATATATATATATATATACTAGAGGCCTGCAAGAGTAGGCCTTCCTTCCCCTGGCTGCTGGCACTGGCTTCCCTCCGGCACCCGGGACCCGGGCTGCTTCCCTCTGGCTGCCCGCAGGCACCTGGGACCTGGACAGGCTTCCCTCCAGCCCCAGCTTTATTAGGAAGGATGTCTGGTCTAATTAGCATATTACCTTTTAATTATTATAGAAAGGTTTTTATTGATTTTAGAGAGAGAGGAAAGGAGAGGGAGAGAGAAACATTGATGAGAAATATTGATAGGCTGTCTCCTGCATGTCTCCCACTAGGGATTGCTGCAACCTGGGCATTGAGCTGGTGAACTCTCGGTGCATGGGACGAAGCTCAGCCAACTAAGTCACAACGGCAAGGGCACAATACAACCTTTTTGATTAGAGAATGTGGGCACAGGCTCTGGTAAAAAAGCAATGTGTTACTTTATTGAGAGGCGTTAATTGAATACCGTCCACATGCCAGAGATAGTATAGTGAACAAGCCACACTATCTCTGTCCTCAAGGGAAGCCCCAGGAGCTGCCTTTAAGATAAATGAGGTACTTTGTTTTCTGGTGAAAGTTGCCTTATGTGATATAATAACAATAATTCTAAATTCCTTCTTGGATGAATCCTTCGGCAAGATTATTTCTGAGAGTTCTTTAAAAACACTTGTTAAATTAGTAGCATTTGCTCATGGTGGTATAAACTTCACTACATTTTATAGCTGACTTATTTAGGGACAAAGACAGTGTTTGCAAATGTTTGTGCTACAAGGTTGTATGTATCTCATATGCCCCAAATTTCCAGGAATAACATATTCCAATCAAAGGAGTCTGCCCTGTTGTGTCAAGTACATTCAGTTCATGCCCTGATAGTGATTGGTAGTTACTCCAGACTAGGAGACCAAGAAAATAGAAGATTTAGTTTCTCTCCTTAGGAAGAAAGCAGATGTAATGATGACCAATTGGTACCAGCCCGGGACTGAGGGTATTCCTGGGAAGTGGGACTTACAATGCTAACATCAGCAAAGTCCCAGGCAAACTTGATCCCATTTCCTCTTTTACTCGGACACAGCTAAATCACATCTCCCAGCCCTATGAAGTTAGGTGTGACCATGGGCCTCAGTTTTAATCAATGGATTAAGAGCTGAAGTGATCAAACACTTCCAGTCTTGGCCATAAGAAAACTGTTTCTGGATCTGCTGTGCTCCTTCCACTAACACTGACCTGATGGACAAGACTGGTGTCCTTGGAAGTGACAGAGCCTCTGTCATCCTCGGTCCCTGAATGACTCTGGAGTGTCCTCCCCTACTATCCTGGATCCAGCCAGCACAGACATGAGCAACAGTATGTCAGTCATTAGGCATTTTAGAATCTGTTTGCTTCCGTGGCTAACCTGAACTCATGAAAATGAATACTTTGAAGTGGGGTGCTGCTGTCAAAAAAACTAAAATGTGTGGCATTGACTATGGGGTGGTGAGTGGTGATGAAACTATTGGAGGCTCAAGAGTTTGGGATCCATATTGTGAATTGGCAAAACTTTCCTGTGATAACTTACAATGATGCCTATGTGCTAGTGAGCATGTAGCTCTGAGGATCCAGAAAGTTAGTGACCCATGGCTCTTTGCTGCGTTTGGCAAAGGCTTTTAAGAAAAGAGTGTGATCAGGAGAAGGGAAAGGGAATAAAATGCAGAAATTTGAGCTGTCTAGTATTAGATACACCTATTGTTTCTAGAGTTTAACATAAGACTGAAAAGCAGTAAAGGTATGGACTCCCCATATGTGCCTTTGGTTTCAGATGACTTCTAGGTGCTCACTGTTCAGCTGATGGAGTAGGCAATCAGAGTTCTAAAACAACACAGTCATGTCCAGAAAAATATTTTAGGTCTTGCTACTGACACATTGAATTGATGGGATAAAAGTAGGGAAGAAGCCTACTAAGTGTGTGAGGGACTTTTATTGCCAAGGAAAACAAAAGCCGGGTTTCATCATGTTGTTGAAACCTTCAAATGAACCCAGACTCCAAACTTGCAGGAATTGGAATTAGGTGAAGCGAAGTCTCAAGCTGTGTAGCTCACAAGGAGAACATTCTCCTCAAAACCCACTTCATGTGTGACCATGGAGGAGACGACAAGAAAGCCTCCCAGAGCTAGGAGCCTGGAGTTTCAGAGAACAATGAGCCAGGGATTTCTTCCCAGAGAGCAGAATCAGAGTCCAGTCAAAGAACCCCCACTGCCAGGGCAAAAGGGCCTCCTCAACACCTCACCAACAGGATTTCATAACTGCTGAGGGCTGGGGCCTATGGTGTCCCATATGCCTCCTATGGGAGTTTTATCACAGTTATCATGCCAGGGCTCCACCATTGTGATTATGGAGATAAATTTGTCTTAGTTCCAGACCTTTAGGAGCCATATTCAAACCGGTGCCTCATCTGGAGATCGTGGAATTTGAGTGGAATATAGTAGCTGGATGGGACTTTGGGCTGCTGCCTCTGAGGAAAGTGAGGGTGTTCAATGAGGGCAAGAAGGTTTAAAAAAAAAAAAAGTATATTTGTATCTAAAGGAGGGCCAAATAAGACTGGTAGTCATTTATTTAAAAAATGTCCTCTTCCTGGGTGAACAGATTGCAGTTCCCAGACTCCCTTGCAGCTGCATGAGCCCACATGACTGAATCCTCCCAAAGGAGCATGGGCACAAATGCTGTTTCGTTATTTTCTGACTCATAAAAACTTCCCATGGGCAATCCTTTCTGCTCTTCCACCTTCAGCCAACGGGTTGGAGACAACTCTACTACCACTTCGTAAACCTCATGTTGGAGATGGCACAGTCTTACAAGCCTGGGTCCCTGAATGATGAAGTGGAGCAGAACCTCTTTCTTACCTCCCTACTCCCCAACCCGGAGCTACTTAAAACTGATATAAGAGAGCAAGAAGAAATTTCAGTTATATTTCAGATATATGATTTTTAGTCTGTTAACTGGTACACAAACATGGACTGCACGAAGCAATACTACAATGTAAAGGACATTGGAGCAGTAAATAGAATTAGATGAGTTAAATACATCATAGAGGGGTTCTGGGAAGAGGTAAATCTTGAGGTTGACTTTGAAGAAGCTGTAGAACAACACATGAGAAAAATAACTTTTTACATAGTTATCAAAAGTAATTGCCTTCCCATGTGATAAGAATGAAATATTTTCCTATGAATCTGAAAAAAAAAAAATACCTCTATGCAGTGAGAATTGGCCTGCTGAACTTGTAAAGTGTAACTTATTTTGAGAAACACCAATGGCAAGGAGCCAGCTAAGATCAAAGATCACAATTTTGTTATCCTCAGGCCATATCAAGCCTACTGACCAGAGCTGCCTCTCAGACATGTTTTTACAGTGTTGTTGTTTTTTGAGGGGTGGGGGTGGGGGGTTAGAGATATCCCTTCTGAAACTTGGATATTGTTCCAAGTTCCGACAACACTGAGTCTATCTATATTCCTTCATGACAATAATCAACTGTTGCTGAGTCTTAGCAGTTGTCCACTGTGGCCTCCAGTCTGCCAGAGCCCACCAATCCTGGGATAGCCCCACACTGTCAGTCGCTGGCATGTGTCACTCATCCGGTTACCTACCTGGCTTTGGTAAGCATTTGAGGTTGTGTCCCAAAGCCAGACTATACACCTGTTTCATAAAGTTTTGTGACAATTCATTTAAAAATGTTTTTAAAGTTCACATAATTTGGACCCTTGAAGAAGAAAACAACTAGAACTTGGTTTTGTTTTACTTCATAGATTCAAGCTGTTGGAAATGATGGACGGAGTTATGCTTTTTCCTCACAGGTATGGAACGGTGGAGTTGGGTCACAGCACGGAGACTTGCGCTCTCCTGGGGAAAGGAAAATGGAACCTATGTGTTGTTGTTATTATCCCATGTTATTGGGCAGTTGATATGTGCTAATCAATTGAAATGACAGTATCTAATTTTTCCTCACATCAGCCCTGTGAAGAATGTATTATCCCGAATTACAGAAGTCAGTCAGTGTAATGAGCTAAGTGTGATGTAAACCAGTGTGACTGACACCAAGCTTTGTGTTGTTAGCCACCATTTTAACCACTTCCAAAGCCAGGCAGCCCCATCCTGTGGAGCATGCCTGGGGCCCATGGCTGCCCCAGTGCTGGCATTCTGTCCATTCCTCAGTGTGTGTACCAAAGAGGGCTGCACGTGGCAGTGCAAGTCGGGGCTGGCACATGAATCCCGTCTCTGCTATTGAACAGCGATAGACAACACTCTGCCCTGAACTCTTCCCAGTCTGCCAAGCTGCTTGGCTAGCAGAACCCTGGGACTTCTGCGTCCTTGTAAGGGAATTCTGCACCACAAAGGGAAGAGTAGGTGCCAACTGAGTCAGAGACTCTATAGGTGAGAATACACAGCACAAAGGCAAGTAGCCCCCTTCTCCCTGTCGGGCATGGCGTCAGACGGAACCACTGTGTAGGTGAGACAGCTGCCTTTCCCATTCTAATACCATGGCCACTTGACCCAGAAAAGCCAGCACTGGAGGATGAAATATTCCTATGAAGGATGTTACTATTCATTCATTCATAAAACCCACCACACTAATTAAGCACCCACCATATACCAAGCTTAGGGACTTGCCCCCCGGTACTGTGGGTACAGCAATGAAAACACTTCTACTTTTGAGGTGCCCCAGTCCAGAGGCACAGATATATTAAAAATTAGTATAATGCAAAAGATATTTCCCTCAATATCATAGAACAAAGTGGAGGGAAGAATTAATTCTGCCTGGGAGGTGGGTAATAAGACACAGCTTCAGAAAGGAGGCTTTGGCCTTGTTCCAATTTTGTTTTGAGAAGAGGTGTTGGAATATCATCTGCTGTTGGCTGCTGAGTGTTCATTCTCCTCCTTTCTTTGGGAACCCCCAGTGTGACTATAGAAATGATCTGCTTGACATCCACCCTTTCCTGGCCATGGTGACCCAACCTGGTGCAGTCAGAGTCAACTTTAGCCCACAAAAGACTCGGAATCTTGTCCCTGTCTCTCTCTCTCTGCTGGATTCAGTTTGAAAATGAACTGCTAATTGTGCTGCAGCCATGAGCAAAGACCTGGGGCTCCTGCAGGAGCCATGATGTAGATTCAGAAGATGGAGGAAGCTTAATGAAAACTGGGCAGAGATGTTGATCTTTGCAATTCATTTGAGCCCGACAATCATCCGGTCTAAAGCTACCGACCCCTGGGCATTGTTCTTTTCTCTGAAGCTGGTTTTAGTTAGGTTTTCTGTGGCTTGCAAACTAGAGGAGCCCTAACTAATACAGGTCCTTTCTCTGTTTCCCTGTCAACAGATTAGGATTCTGTTCAATTTCCGCCCCCCCCACAGAAATAATTGTTGTTGCATACTTTCAATTCTCAAAGTTCTATAGGAGAGATAAGTCCGTTGTGAGATAAAGAACTAGAGGCCCCTTCCCATAGTTTCAAATTGCACTAGCGAGTGAAAAATCTTACTAATAACATAGGTGAGGACGTGTTCTTTAGCATACTTAACTGGTCCTTGTGCTTAAGACCATTCTGTGAAATGACCAACAGTAATTTACGTGGAGGTAGTTGTCAACTCTCTCCGGGGAGGTCATAGAAGGCTCCCCCAGAAAGTGATGCTTGAGCTGTGCCTTCTAGGATGAGATGGAGATTGCCACAAGGGAGAAGAGGGGGAGAAGGCAGGAGTGTGGAGGCATCTTGTGAATAGGCAGAGGAATGGAAACTATGCGGCTTCCTCCAACTGTAGTGTTGGCTGATGGGGCCTGAAGGGGGAAGCCCAGCTCAGGCCTGTAGGGTCTTGTAATCACACTAAGGAGTTGTAAGGACGAAACATAATATAAGCCCATTTATAAAGATTTGAAGTGGAATGAGATTGTATGCAGAGAAATCCGTTATTGAACTGTTGAAAGAGGTCAGGTGCAAGAGAAGAATCTAAGAAACTCGCCAGGAAGTAATGTGTCAGGGACGGGTGGAGAAAGGGTGTGGGATCCTTCCAGCTCAGGTGATTGGTGGGTGATGGTGCCATCCCAGAACTGGAATAGAAAGGTAAACCAGTCTGGGAGCTTGAGCGTTTTGAGCAGGCAGAACGAGGAGCCATCAGATAGGTATCTACGAGGAGGTTCCTTCTCGCCAGCCTGACGGACAGCTCTGGGCCCGTGAGAGAGACCTGGGGGAGTCAGCAGAGAGTTGGTGCTAAATACAGCGCTCTTCTCCTGGGCACAGCCAGGCTACCTTCTCATCCGTGCTGGCCATAGCACACAGCCATGGGAGGACTGTCCATGACTTCAGGTGGGGCCCGAAGGAACGTGGCACAGTCTGGGCATCCCACGCTAAGTGGGAGGACTGAGGATGTGGGAGCACAGAGCTAAGCTGCAGGAGCCAGGCCCTCTGAGTGGCTGTGTGGAGCAGGGCTCCTGCTCCCCAGACTGCCTCCCAACTCAGAAGGAGCTATGAAAAGAATAAAAGGAAACTTTACCTGCTAGGCCCCAGACATTTGGGGAGGAGGGGTGTTAGCCTGCCTTGATTAACAGCTGAAGTCAGTGAGTTGAGAGTCATTTCTGTGAGTGGAGGTGAGCCGGGGGGCAATGTGCTGCTCAGGAAAAGTCTAGTCCAGGAAGAAAGGTGGAGGATGGAGCCTGGGAAAACCTGGCTGAAGGAGGAGCTGAAGAAGAAACACCTGCAGAGGAGGTGAGAACAGTCAGAGCTGAGAGGCAGGTGAGCCCCGGGAGGCAGGGAAATTTAGGAAGAGGGTGGGTGACATTGTAATGTGCTAGAGAGATGTCAGGACAGAGTAATAACAGAAAAGTGTTCACAGAGGTTGTCAAGTAAAGAAGGTGATACGCTCAGGTGGGCTGGAGCAGAAAGGTGCTGTGAGGGGCCTGAATGATGAAAGGGGGTCAAGGGGAGCTAATGAGTGGAGTCAGCAGTCTAAGGAACTTGTCTAGAAGAGAAAGAAGAGAGGTAGAGAAACAACTAAACAGAAGGTCAAGGGGAAAATGTAAAATAGGATTATTTGCACGTGCTTATCAATCATAGGTAATGACTGACACTCCCTGAGGAAGCAAGAAGAAATTGGAACACAACAGAGGTGGCAGAATCGGGCCTCTCAGAGAAAGGACAAGAAAGTGAAGGTGGATGCAAATACAGATCAATTGCAGGTGGTGGTGGTGGGGGGAACTGAACATCCCCCTCCTATTAACCTAACTTGTCCTCTGTGATTTAGGAAGTGTGGATCTGCCCAGAAAGCTCAGATGGCAAAGTCTGGAAGTTTGAGAAAAGCACTGAAGATAGAATAACAAAGAGGACTGGTGGAAGGAAATGATTAAAGACAAGGACTTTTGATTCTCACAGCAAATCCAAGCCCTGCACGTCCTTGCAATCTCTGCAGAAGCCCTGCCCCCCAGTCACCAGGCTCCAGGACTGAGGTCCGGGGCTGTGCAGAAGACAGGATGGACTCAGATGCAACTGGACATCATGGGGGCAGCAACAAGATAGTCTGCATGGGAGAAAATGCAGGCCTGGATTTTAAGGGAAAGGGGAGGTGGGACTGGGATTTAAAGACATAAATGCTGTAGAATTGAGAGGACTACATGACCAACTAGATATGAGGGTTAGGACACTGGTCCTGGATGGGTGCCTGGGACAGACAGTGTGTCCTTAGGAGGGTCTATCCCAGCTGTACTGACAACAGAGTCACACATTACACAGGAGAGGGGCTGGGGGTGTCCTACACAGCCTCTGGGTCTTCCCCCTCCCTCCTTTTCCATAGGGGACACTGAGTCCCAGGGGTGTGAAGTAACTTACCCATGATTGCAGAGTTAGTGTCCAAGACAGCCCTGGAACCAAATGATTGGAAGGGGAAGAGAAGAGTTGGAGAGAGGCGGTTGGGGGAGAAGAAGAGAGAAGGGGTATGCATTCATTCTTCCCTCCACTCACTTCTTCATTCGGCAAGTAGGTATTGCCTTTTAGGTGCTGGGACCTGCTTTTAGGGAACTTCTAGCCAGGGAGGGACATAGACAGCCTTTGGGAAAAGGGTGCAGGATACCGTGGGACCCCCAGGAGGAAAGAGTCGTTTCTGTGCGGTGCTGCAGTGGGTGCATGTGAGTGCCAGGAAAAGCTTCCAAGAGGAAGCAACTGACTGAGTGTTAAAAGGTGAGGTGGACCAAGTGGAAAGGACAGCTCCTCAGAGGGAGTGAGAGCCAGGCCACAAAGCAAGCTGTCTGAGTAGCCCTCAGGTTGAAGAGTGAGGGAGTGTGTCCCCTTGGAAATCCTGTTTGACTGGTGGGGGAATGTGGGAAACTTCAAAGAGAGGTCTTGCTGTAGCGTGGGGGATGGCTTTGCCCCTTGCAGGCCTGGTCAGTGCACATCAGCCAGTTGGGTGGGAAGAAAGTTGTCCCAAAGAATTGGAGGGGGCAGAGCACAAAGCCAGACCCTGGGCTCCAGGATCAGCTCCACTGCACCCAAACCGCCAGATACCACACTGGGCACTTGGATCCTGGAGGTGAGTCAGATTTATAAATAACACAAATAAAAGTGGCCGCGCTAAAACCCATGAGCAAGAGTGGTGAGAGAGGGAGTAATTCCATCCAGCTGGGAAGGAGGAGCAGAGGGAGGATCCTGAGGAAGAAGCAGGATTTTGATAGAGTTGATGGGAGTCATAGAGAAATAAAAGACACACCTGGGGAACCATGAATTACTCTGAGCGTGCATGGATTTCACAGAAGCAGCGCTGGGACCTGTGTCTTCTCTGAGCCCTGCTCCTTGGGTCTGCCTACCTCATCCTCCCACCTGCCGGGTCAGCAGTTCTCTTACCAGGGCTGTCTTGGCTTCGTTTTCACAGTTTGTGTGGCACTCTGTAGATGTTAAATAAATGTCTGTTGAATGATGAAAACTGGCGATGAGAAAATATTTGGAAGGGCCTCGATCCTCCCACCGCTATGGAAAATCTTTCGTAGTTCTAGGATTTAAAACAGAAAGTTTAGTTTGCCCACAGGGCTTCCTTCTCCAGGTCCTGCATCTTTTTTTGTGTCTTCTGATGTTTTTGTGAATCCTTCTGATGTTTGGTGAACCATTCCCAGAACAAGGTGTGTGTATGTCTTTGTCTTTTTTTTTTTAGAACAAAGGTTTAAATATTATAATAAAATATGCAGGATCATAAAGAAAACCTTTATATTAAAATACAGTTGCAGAATATTTAAAAAACAAATTAGTGGTATGGTAATAGAGAATGCTTATTTTTTAACATATTAACTAACAAGATCTAGTAGTGGGCCTCATTAATTGCTATAATTTTGAAGTAATGATGAGCTTAATGACATTTTGAAATAACTGCAACATCTGTAATATATCTGAAATAGCTATGATTTCTACTGGTAATAAAGTCACAGGAACTGCTAATACTACTATGGTTTGTTGTCTGCATTTATTACCAAAGGAAATGCTAAATTACAATTAGAGGTTAGTGAAGCAAACATGCATTTCTCCTCCACCCCCCATGCCCCCATCCAAGCTTATGCAGGCAAGGAATTCTCTCCCTGGCCGCCATTGCTCAGGGTCTTCCATCTGCTGTTACTATAAAGGCTGTGGTTGCTGGCGTAGGGCACCCCTGGGAATGGGCACCTGCCATAAACTGTCTCAGGGAGCTCAAGCAGGGAAGTGCTGGTGCTTGGGAATCATTTTGATCATGTGGATGTAGGAGGTAATGGTTTGTCACCAGGAGAACCCCAGACTCAAAGCTTTAACCGTTTGAATAGGCTGTTGGAAAAAAGTATGTAGGACATGAAGGGGTGGGCTTCTGGTTTTAAGTATGCCTCAACTTTGAATTTTCTCCTTTTCACCTTAGTGAACAAGAATTCGGGGAGCTGCATAAGTACCTTTAAATTCATAGAAGTTAGCGGAAGGTGTTTGTTTATTAGTTTGTTTGTTTTTTAAGCTGTGTATCAAATTGGAAATGATGAAAAAGTCGATGAGAGTGGGTAGAAACAGCCTCATTCTGCGTGCAGTTCAACATTTCTGCAGGGCAGTTTGGCTCTATGGACTCAAAACCCTGTGTGTGTATACCCTTTGGTCGGGCCATCCCATTGCTAAGTTATTTTTTCTTAAGAAAATAACTACATGCTTCTTATAAAGATGCATGTACAAAATGTTTATTGGTGTTTTAAACAATAGTAAAACAAAAATGAAACAAACAAAAAACAGAAAACATCACTTACAATACATTGCAAAGAGGGTAAAACCAACATAGCCAGATCCAAAATAGTATCCCTGTTGGGTAGCAATTGGGAAAGCTAAGGTACACACTGGTGGAAAACGCTAGAAGCACTTACATGAAAGCTAACAGTGGTCACCTTGGCAAGGTGGGGTTACCCACAGCATTGTTTTCTCCACCTGCTCTTCTAGGGTTTCTGAAGTTCCTGCAGGAGCTTAGATGCATTATTTTCCAGGACATGTAAAGGACATTTGTGTGGGCAGAAGACCATTGCATGAGTTTCAAAAATCATTTCTCTACGAATTTACAGCTCAATTCAAATGTATCTCTTAACAGTGTGAATTCAATAGGACAATTTAAGAAAGAAAAAAACAAAACAAAACCACACACACAAAGGAAAACCAAAGTTCCCCAAAGAAGTGTCTGAAGCACTTGCAGTATAACCATCCAAAGCCAGACTCTCTGGGGGGCGTGGGCATCAGGATCCTCCTGCAGGCTCCTCTCCCCACTCACAGCGGTGGACCTGGTGGTGAGACTTGGTCACGCCAGCTTCTGCCACTTCCAAGCGAATGTGTTCCTAGCAAACGAGTGGGCTGGCACCGGGCATGGTCATGGTGAGTGTCTCACAGGCCAGGGACCACTTGGCTCAGTGGACCTCTCCTCTCCTCACTCCTTAGCTCTCACTTCCTCTCACCTACAAGGAACACACACTCTTCTCGCTAAAACATAGCCTTCTGGAACCGCTAACTTCAAATGTCTGAAAGTTCTGATGCTTTGGCTTTACAAACGTTATCTCATAGAGATTGACTGCATATCTATTGAAACAAATATTTATAGAACGTTTGGGCCTTTGCTCCACAAATATTTACTGAGTGCTTACGTCACAGACAGCAAACGTTCTCGCCTCCCTGAAGGAGCCTGGGGCCCCTCCATCCACCATCCATCAGCAGATTCCAAACATTCTTCCCAGTTCAGTTAAGGGAGGCTCTGGGGGTGAGGATGTAGAGCCGAGGAGGGGGTTTCCGGTCCTGGGCTGGGTGAGGGCCTTGCTGGGGAGGCAGAAGCTGAACTTTGATGATGGTGGAGTTGGGCCGGGATGTCCTGGGTGCAGCAACCAGGAGCCCACAAAGAGGCAGAAGCACCTGGTTTATGTGCTGACCTGATCGCAGGGCTTTATGCTATTCCTTCCTTCCCCCCCCCTCCACCCTCCACCTACATCTAAAGAGATCTCTACATAACTGCTATGAGCACCTAATATATAGCTCCTGCCGCCTGCAGAGGGGAGACTGGAAAGAAAGTCATTTCAACCTAGAAAAAAATGCTAGGGGAGCATGAATTTAAAGGCAGCCTTGGAGCAAAGAAGGAATGACCAGCAGGCCAGAGGGCAGAGGAGGAGGATCCCGAGGAAGGAAAAGTGGGCATAAAAGCAGAGGTGTTTGCAACGAGGCAGCACAGCCCAGGAGGCAAACTGATCGCCCCAGAGCAGGCTCGGGAGGGAGTATCGTGGTCACTCTCGGGCTGCAGAGAGTTGAGGCCTCAGGAATGTACTCCAATTCGCCTGCAGGAATCCTGTGCTGACGTCTGTGGGGAAGGCAGGTGCGGGGAGAGGGCTGGGCAGGAGCCATGGCTGTGTGGCACAGGGACCGCTTGGGAAACATGCAGTGGAGGTGGACCTGGGAGGAGGGAGCAGACCTGAGAAATATCTAGGAATAAAATGGACAGGTAGCATGTGGCGGGTAAGGAAGGGAGGGAGTGAGGGCCAGCACTGTAAATACCACACAGGACATTGCTGTCTGGCAGCCTGCGCAGTGAGGCAAGAAGTTGAGTTGTTTAGAGTTGGTGTTGGGGCGGCCTGATGGGGATCCCTATAGGCAGTGGTTTGCTGGGGTTGGGAGCTCAGGAGAGAGGGCCCTGGGCCAGAGCTGAGCATTACAGACAGACCCGTCCTGGTAAAGGGGGCCAGTGGCCGGTGCTACTACCCGGGACCTTGGGCGGGTTGTTTTCTCTCTCAGAGCCTCAGTTTCCTCCGCTGTGTTGCGTGGATTATGCTGCTGGTGGTGAGAATTAAATGAGATAACCTATGTGTTGTGCTTAGGACAATGCCTGGTGCATGGAAGTGCGCCAAGAGTGTTAGCTACTCTATGACTATTTGGGACCCCTCAGGTTCTGAGTGGTGGCTGAAGCCTTATGAATGGATGGGACAGCCCAGGGAGAGTTGTGTGTGAGCCGGGAGAAGCCCAGGACAGCTGTGACCCCGAGCAAGCAAGGAGGCTTTCTCACTCAGCTTTTGAGAATCTAACGCAGAATGGTGACTAGAATAAATCACAGGGCTGTGGTCTCAAATCTTTTAAAAATAAATTCTCAACAGACCTTCTACATACTGCAAACAACTTAGTTTTATGAGCAAGTCAAATTAAACATTTACTCTTTATGTTTCTAAATGAACAGAGTGACACTGTAAATGCCACACAGGACATTTCTAAGGTCCCTGGGAACTGCAGTTGAGTTGAAACTTGAGGTTAACCTGCTGTGTGACCTTGGGGAGCTGCCACTCTCTCTGAGCCTGAGTTAATGCACAGTAAAATGAGTCGGTCAGATTAGAATCGTCGCTCAGGTTTCTCCCAGTCCTAAAAGTCTAGTTCTAAAGGCAGCTGCTAGGTTTCAGTTACTTGATGAACTTGAAAGTTTGATGATGAATCTTCTTTAAAAACATGTGTCTATAGAGGGCAGAGACAGGATTTTCCCACCAGATACCAAAGTAGGTGGCAGAGGACAGTGTGATGAAGCAGCATCCCACAGCCCCAGCAGGGAGAGCCAGTCAGTCGGTCAGCAGCCGGCTGGGGCCCCCTGTGTGAGCCACTGGGCTTGAGGTAGGCATCTGCCCACGACCCCGCAGACATGGTGTCTGCCTCTGTGCACTTACAATCTGATGGGGAAGGGAGATGTTGAACAAGCCCCATTGATGAATAGAGTGATGCTAAGACCATGGGCAAGTTCCTGAATTTCTTCAAGCTTCTCTATGAAATGAGGATACACATGTTTAATTTGAGGAGTGTTTGAGAGTAAATGCACTATATGGTTTATTTCTTTACCTGTGAAGGGCCTACAGAGATGCATGGAGTACAACAGAAGTAAATAAATGAAGACACGGGGATAAAGAGATAATAAGATGAAGAAAAGGAAAATTAATCTCCAAGTTGCACATGGATGGCTCTGTATAGTTGCTAGCAGTGGGCTGCCAATTCAGTTCTGAGCTTCTAAGCTATCAAAGACAGAGGAAAGGTGACCAGTCTGATCATATCACTTCTGTTTGAAATTTTTCGGTGGCTTCCTATTGCCCTTAGGCAAAAGCCAAGCGCCTTCATCTGTCCTGCAGCCTTCTCTGCTCCCACCAGCCCCTCACATTTCATGTCACAGAGAAGCCAAACTTCTCCCTTTGGGCCAACCATTTCCTGCTTTCTTGTTCTGTATTTCCCAGCTCAGCTCACCTGTCTCTTCCTCCAGGAAGCTTCCCTAACCCTGAGGCTGGGCGATAGAGTGCTGCTCTCTGCTCCCCAAGAATCCTGTACCTCCTTCCTCGTGGGCTCCCAGGCCTATAATTGCTGATCTGTCTTCCCTCCAGTCACCCAGCTCCTTTCCTGGGGTTCTGTTCTTCCCAGAGTGCCTTACACACCATGGGCTCTCAGTAAATATTAGTAGAATTAATGGATCTGCTGAAAGTCACACAGCTTTCCTGTCCTGAGATCGGTCAGGCTCCCCAGCAGATCTTCAGACAGGGGGTGTCATGGGGTATAGGGGACACATTGTGTGGTCCGCAGCCTGGCTGGTCAGATTAAATAAATGGTGATCTAGGAAAAATGGAAAATGATTATGGCAGGACTCTGAAAAAACTAATCTCAGATGATAAGAATTCAGGTGGGAGTTTACTAAAAGGGAGAAAAGGGGGAAAGCGTGAGTTAAGATAGCTTATGTGTAACCTGCAAAAGCATATTAAGATGCCTGCTTTCTGTTAACTCCCCTTTTTGAGGCATATCTGTAGAAGTTAGGAGATTTGGGAAATAAACAAAAGATCAACCTCAGAAAAGAGAGAGCAGAGGATGGTACAAAACCATAGACCCAGGGGATATGTTCTAGGTCAAAGGTCACAGAGGTGAATGGCCAGTGACTAATCTGAATTACCCACAATGTAGATAGATATAAGGTAATCACAAGTTCACATGGTGAAACCTTTCAACTTTTCTGAGCTGTGAAGGTGCTATGGTTACCTCATGGTAAATATTTCCAGAACCTTGAAAAGTCATAATGAACATTCCACACTAACATTTCACAATTAGAGACTGATCCAAAGATGTTTAATCATTACACACACACACACACACACACACACACACACACACACACGAGTGGGCAAAAGGAGATTTACAGTTTTGAGTATACAAAACACAGAGTTTATTCTTGTATTATTATTATTTATTTATTAATTGTTGTATTATTTACTAGTATTTGTATTATTTGCCTTCTTCTTACTATTATTGTTATTATTTTGTATCCTTACTAATGATTTATTTTTCAGGTAAAGTTGACTGGTAATTTAACCTACTATATTAATAAAATTGGATTTCAAGCTACTTAAAAACAGTAAGAACATGTTCTTTTCTTGCATTTTTCACAATATCTGTTTTAGAATCTTCACATCATTTTCTCTTGTTGAATTAAATTGTATTCAAAGGACTGGAGATGTATAGTTTTCAGATGTAGGGAAGACATACTAAGCTTAATGATATAGGCCTACATTCAGATGGGTTAAAAGAATTACTCATTTGTAAAAATATTCACTATCCCATTTAAAAAATGATCCAGAGCCCATGTGAAAAAAGACTTAAGGAGTTGTAGGTAATACTGCAGTCCATGTGAGTTGTCACTGTGCAATGACTTCCAAGAAGATCCTCAAGACCGATGGGCTGCATTCACAAAAGTGTGTGATGGTTCTTCCCTCCACTGGTCAAACCACATCTGGAGTAATCTCATATATGAGGTCGCTAAACCCAGAATGCATTCAGGAAATGGTGACTAGGAAGGAGAAGAACCTCAAGGTTATGAGATGTGGGAAACAAGGGAAGTAGCATTCCCTTCATGCTACTACTCACCCAAACCAGAACCTCTGAACTAATACCTCTCTCTAGCGTCCCAGCACTGCTCTGTTCTTCAGTGTCCCCAGCTGAATTCGGATGCTCTCTGCACCAGCCCCCTTCCTCCTGGACTGCTCACTTCAACCTCCACATGGCTCTCAGGATGAACTTTCTGTTGGTGTCACTCCCTGCTTAAAATCCTTAATGAATGCTCAGTATTCAGCATCTGACTCAAGCCCACTGTTGTAGCCTTAGCTTGTTACCTACCATCCCCTTCACAAGCACCCTTGGGTCTGTCCAGGCCTCAAACCTGACAGGTCCTTCAATATGCCATGCACTTTCTTACCTCCACACTTCTGCACATACAGTGAGCTAGGACAAACCCAACTCAGCTGAAAAAACAAAAAGAGAAACTATTATCATGAATGCTAAAGTAACCCTGAATATAAAACACTGCCCAGTAAGAAGATTCTCTGCCCTGCCTCAATTTCCCCCCTAAGTTGAATATTTACACTTACTGGGAGAGGGGAGAGATGGCAGCCAATAATGTCAACTTTACATCCTTCCAACATCCTGAATTCAGAGGCAAGAGACAGTGTCCTTTCCTAGCAGGGGACTCTTGAGGAAATCTCTGCGGGTCTGAGCGTTGGGCCTTCCCTGAGCCAATTACTATGGCTTCTGCAGGAGAGAGGGGCAGGGCACCGTGCCTGGGACCCGCCAGGACCCTCTGCAGGGAAGGTGGTTCCGAAAGGAAAGAATGTTGGGGAGACAGAACTATGTCCTCTCTCATGTAAGCCTTCTCTAACTTCCCCTGAAGGGTCAAGTGCTACTTCCTAGGGCCTTCCAGAAGCTCTCATTAATAGCTCCCTGCATGGGTCACCTTACTATTTTTTTGGATTACAGGCCTTTTCATCTAAGGCAGTGGTTCTCAACCTTTCTAATGCCGCGACCCTTTAATACAGTTCCTCATGTTGTGGTGACCCCCCAACCATAAAATTATTTTCGTTACTACTTCATAACTGTAATTTTGCTACTGTTATGAATCGTAATGTAAATATCTGTGTTTTCCAATGGTTTTAGGCTCTACAGCAGCAGTTCTCAACCTGTGGGTCGCGAGACCATTGGAAAACACAGATATTTACATTTTTTAGTCTCTCTTTCTGTAAGTTCACTATTGGTGTATAGAAATGCCATAGATTTCTTGGCGTTAATTTTGTATCCTGTTACACTGCTGAATTCATTTATTAAGTCTATTAGTTTTTTGATGGAGTCTTTCGGGTTTTTTATGTACAATATCATGTCATCTGCAAATAAGAACAGCTTTACTTCTTCTTTTCCAATTTGGATGCCTTTTATTTCTTCTTCTTGTCTGATTGCAATGGCTAATACTTCCAGTACTATGTCGAACAGGAGTGGTGAGAGTGGGCATCCCTTCAGCATTTCATATAATACTGGTTAGGCGGTGATGAACTTCTTTAGCTTTTTCTTATCTGTGAAGCTCTTTATCTGACCTTCAATTCTGAATGATAGCTTTGCTGGGTAGAGTAATCTTGGTTGTAGGTTCTTGCTATTCATCACTTTGAATATTTCTTGCCACTCCCGTCTGGCCTGCATAGTTTCTGTTGAGAAGTCAGCTGACAGTCGTATGGGTGCTCCCTTGTAGGTAACTAACTGTTTCTCTCTTGCTGCTTTTAATATTCTCTCTTTGTCTTTTGCCCTTGACATTTTACTTATGATGTGTCTTGGTGTGGTCCTCTTTGGATTCCTTTTGTTTGGGGTTCTGTGTGCTTCCTGAACTTGTAAGTCTATTTCTTTCACCAGGTAGGGGAAGTTTTCTGTCATTATTTCTTCAAATAGGTTTTCAATATCTTGCTCTCTCTCTTCTTCTGGCACCCCCATAATTTGGATGTTGGTATGCTAGAAGTTGTCCCAGAGGCTCCTTACACTATCTTCATATTTTTGGATTCTCTTTTCTTTTTGCTTTTCTGGTTGGGTGTTTTTTGCTTCTTCAAATTTCAAATCTTTGACTTGATTCTTGCCATCCTCTAGTCTGCTGTTGGATCTCTGTATATTATTTTTTATTTCAGTCAGTGTATGCTTAATTTCTAGTTGGTCCTTTTTCATATCCTTGAGGGTCTCACTAAATTTATCGGCCTTTTCTAGAAAATTTTTGAAAAACCTTATAACCGTGGGTTTAAACTCTATATCCAATAGTTTGCTTTCCTCCATTTTTTTCATTTGTGACCTGTTTCTTTGTGTCTGCATTTTGGCTGCTTCCCTGTGTTGATAGAGTGGCTTTGCGTGCTAGGTGTCCTATAGGGCCCAGTGGCTCAGCCTCCCCAGTTACCTGAGGTGGACACTCTTGGTGCACCCCTTTGTGGGCTGTGTGCACAGTCTTGTTGTAGTTAAGCCTTGATTGTTGTTGATATCACTGGGAGGAATTGACCTCCAGGCCAACTGGCTGTGAGTATCGGCTGTTTCTATGATGGGAGAACTTCTGTGCTGGAGACACCCTTATGAGGCAAGACTGCTTCAGTGGGGCTTTGGTGTTAACTGAGTCTACCCCCTGAGTGTGTCCCTTATGGATCTGAGGAGTTGTAATCTGGATGGTCCTACTTTGACCCCTGGCTCTTGGATCTCCAAGGAGGTGCTAATTTAACCTCTGCCTGAGGCCACCCAGCAGGAGCTACAGAGATATCTGCAGATTCCTCCTCTTTGTTTGTGTTTTGGAGGTGCCCAAATGAGGCCCAGCTGTGAAGCAATGCAAGCTGCTGTGGGACCTTGGGCCTTCTTTTGGATGTTCTTGGTCTCTCTGACTCAGCTGCAGTTTGGTAAGTAAGTTTAGATTTCAAAGGATCAGGCCATTCATATGCAAAAGCCTCTGTGCACAGCTTGGATGGGGTGGAGTCTCAGGGTGGAGCAAATAGCAATGGCTTCCCATCAGCCCTGCCCTAAGAGGCCCCAGGGTCTCAGTGTCCCGTGGGAATCACTGCAAGCACCTCTGAGAGAAAGCTGCCCTCTAGTTTTACCCGCTGCCAGACAGTTCAATTTCTCCCAGTATGAGTCTGGGTCCCCAGAGTCTTGCCTGGAACTGGAATTCAGAACAATCAGGAGCTTTTGTCTCCCTCCCGCTTGAAAAAGCCAGCCATGTACTCAGTTGCCAGCCCTCTCCGCACGCACCTCCATACCTCTGCCTTCTGCAGCTCTTGTGAGTCTCAGTGTGCTTTTCTCTTTCCTTCTAGTTGTATAATTTCCACTCAGCCAGTCTTCCTGTGGTTCTGGATGATGTTCGTTTTGTCTTTTAGTTGTAGTTTTGAAGGTGTTGTGCGAGGCGGCAAGTTCAGGTGTTTACCTATGCCACCATCTTGGTTTCCAAGAGAGATACTTTTATTCCTCTGTCTACTTTCCTGCAGGGTTCCTGTGAGCTGGCAGCGACAAGGTCTCTGGACAGAAGGCAACAGTCCTGTCAGAGAGTCTCCTCCACATAGCTCTGCATTCTGGAAACATCTCCCTTGCCTTGTGCCTTCCAACCTTGCTCTGCTATTCACAGCCCAGTTCTGTGCTATCTGTTTAGGTTTCCCTATACCCTGTCCATGCCAGATAAATAGCTCCTTTATTAAGCTCTCCTCAGATTACCCAATTAGAGTGTGCCACCTGGTTCCTGCCAGGCCCCTGCCTAACACAGTGTTCTATTCATTTCCTAAGATCCAAAACTGCGCCTTTCACACTAACAGCACTTACTAAATTCAGGAATCAAGGAGTGATTGAACATAGGCTGGATATAGGAGTGCTGAGCTCTGTGTGGAAAATAGACCAGGGGAGTAGCTTTCAAATTGTTCTTGGCCAGGACTCATAGTAGGAAACTCGGGTCATGTTGCAGTACTATGCACATGCATATTCATATCTAACTAATGAGAAGTTTTGTGAAGTAATACTTACCTTCACTATGTGCAATGCACTGTGATATTGTTTACTTAATTCTGCTCTATTTCAACTTCAGATTCTCATTATGGCCCACTAAATTGATTTCATGGCCTGCAAAGCGGTTGAAACCCATGGCTTAAGAAGCACTGTCCCAGTGACCTTTGGAATTCCCTCCATTCTGGAGAGTCTGTGGTTCCAATGGCAAAATTCCAAGGCATAACTAATGAGAATGTAATAATGTCACAGTGATGATGCATTTAACGGGAGTTTGCATCATTGCCTTGAAAAATCAAATGAAATTGCCTTTCAAGTTCCAGTTTTCAGAATTCTTATTCAAAGCTGGCCTTTCTTAGGTTTAGCCTAATTTGGAGGAGGGATGGATTAGAGCTCTCAAAACACAGGCATGGCCCTGGCCTGTGTGGCTCAGTTGTTTGGCAAATCAACCTGGGTAAGGGCACATACCTATAGGTTCTGGGTTTAAGTCTCTGGCTGGAGCCTGTATGAGAGGCAATCTCAATGTTTCTCTCTCACATCGATGTTTTTTCTCTCTCTCCCTTCCTCTAAAGTCAATGAATGTGTCCTTGGGTGAGGATTGAAATTGAAAAAACACACACAAGAAAAATACTGATGGACATGAGCAAGTATAGGTATCAGGCACATAGTAGTCAGTTATCAAGGACCACAGGCCCAAGTGCTCCAGAGCAAGTCTGGAGAAAGCTAATCTCACGTGCCTGCCTAAGGGTGCCTCTCTGCTCTGTCCCTGCTGCCATCAGCAATTCTCTCTCCTCCTCAGCAAAATGCCTTGTGACATAGAAAGTTTGACCAAGAGTACAATCTGGGCCTGTCTGTGTCACCAGAGACTGATAGTAGGGCCATGAAATCCATTTGTAATTGATATTGTCTCACTATTTGAAACTCATCCCAACTTTGGGGTCCTCTCCACCTCAAAAATTGTGTGATTCTATTTTAAAAAGTGAGTTTTATGTTCTCTAAAATGAACTCCCCTTCCCCCACATTCACCATCTGTCATTCTCCTGGCATCTGAACTGTGAAGCCAGTTAGAAGGGTAGAAGATGGTAATAGTTATTATTTAACTGAAATTCTGAATCAAATCCTCAAACCCTGTCTTCAACTAACTGGACATCAACTCCCTGCAAGGTTCCCAAGAGAGATGCATGCAACAAAGACAAGCTCAGATGGGTGGTATGAGACCAGATAGGGCTCCAAAGTCATTCCTCCAAAAAATTCCTATCAGCGCCTCTGACTGTCAAGCACAGGGGAGAGACAGTGAACAAAAAAGAGACCCTGCGCTGGTGAAGCTTATGTTTTGGCGGGGGAATCAGGAAAGAAAGAGACAAACAAATATCTGGACACCAACACAGGAGATTGTGGCAAGTGCTGTGCAGAAGGTAAGTCCATCACAGGCATGTGCCAGGCAGTGTGTATGTGTATGTATACGTGTGTGTGTGTGTGTCCATATGTAGGTGTGCATGTGTGTGCATGTGTGTATGTGCTCACTGGAGCACTGTTTTACTTTTTAAAAATTTTATTTTTCAACTATAGTTGACATTATATTAGTTTCAGGTGTGCAGCGTAGAGATTCGATGTTTATTTACCTTATGAGGTGGTCACCCCCTAAGTCTAGTGCTCATGGGAGCATTATTTTAGTTAGTAGTGTCAGTGAGGGCTCGTTGAGGAGTGGCGCTTGAGGGGAGAGCCGAGGGGATTTGAGTCAAGGAAACATCTGGGGAGAAGCATCTGTGAAAGGAAGAGCATTCTCAGAGGCCCTGAGACCATTAAGGAGATTCTTTCCGCTGAGGGCAGAGGCAGGCGCAGGGCCTTGAACCATTGCGGCTGAGCAGCCTCCTCCAGCCGTTTTGACACAGGGACTCATCAATTTTTAAAATCATTTTCAATTTTGGTAAAATATACATCCCATAAATTTACCATCTTAACCATGTTTAAGTGTACAGTTCAGTGGCATTAAGCACCTTCACATTCCTGTGCAACCACCACCACCATCCATCCACAGAACGCATTTCACTTGGCAAGAATGAAATCTGTACTGATTAAACAGTAATTCCCTGTCTCCCCTTCCCAGGCCCTGGCAACCACCATTCTACTGCTGTCTCTAGGAATTTGACCATTCTAGGTATCTCATGTAAGTGGAATCATACAATATTTATCCTTTTGTGACTAGCTGATTTCATTCAGTATAATGTGCTCAAGGTTCATCCATGTTGCAGCCTGTGTCAAAATTCCCTTCCTGTCTAAGGTTGAATAATAGTCCATTGTACATGTACACCACATTTTGTTTACCCATCCATTTATTGAGGGACTCTTGTATGTTTCTCTCCCATGGCTATTGTGAATAATGCTGCCTTGAACATGTGTATGCAAATATCTCTTTCAGTCCCTGCTTTCAGTTTTGAGGAGTATATACCCAGAAGTGGATCCACAGTTTTAGGTCACTTTCCCACTGAGTTGGGTCACTGCTGTTTGCATGCGGCCACCTGTGCAGGAGTGCTGCTGCTGTCTGCATGCCCCCGGCCCTGGACTGGGAGTTTCTGGTGCACGGAACCCTGTGGTTGATGTTCCCACACCCGATGCTGTGGAAGCCACACAGTCTGCCCTCCAGAAGGGTTTATTTATTTTTTTAAACATATGCTTTTATTGATTTTTTTTGAGAGAGAGAGAGAGAGGAAGGGAGAGGGATAGAGAGACAGACACATCAGTGAGTGATTGGCTGCCTCCTGCACTCCCCACACTGTACAGCCCACAACCCGGGCATGTGCCCTGACCAGGAATCAAACCGGTGACCTCTTGGTTCCTGGGTCAACACTCAACCACTGAGCCACACCGGCTGGGCTCAGAGAGGTTTATTAATGAACAAATCTGGCCTGTTGCGGAGAGGAGGGTGAAGGGTGAGTTGGACTGAGCCCTACCTGTACCCTCTTGCATGTATTTTTATATATTGGGCTTCTCTGGTTTTGTTTGAAAGGAGAGCACTGCCCCTAAAATAAAAATTGATAAAATCCGATTTTCTGTGGAAGGGTTAGAAAGCCACCAAGGGTGAGTGGCCTGGCAGGTGTCTGGAGGTAGTTAGTGGCCCTGCCAGGCTCTGAATGCAGGCTTCCCCATTCTCTATTAAGCGCTTTGCCACCATGGCCTTTGCCAGGAAAGGAAATTTTCTTCTGTTGTTTTCCTCATTGCCCACTGTCTGTCTCTGTCCCTTACCTCAAAGGTCAGAGCAGTGCTAAGGACAGAAGAGAGGGCAGCACCCTCACCAGACCCGGCCTGGGCTTGGGCAGCACCAGGTGGGGCAGCCCCACGTGGAGCCAGCAGGGAGGCCTCCCCTGTGCTTGAGTGTGCTTTCCTTTCCCACGAGCTGTGATCAAGGCGTGTCTCCCACTGAGGCACCTCAGGGCAGCCCAGCTGGCAGCTCGGCTGATCCCCAGATGCTCGGCAGTGGGGAGCTGACAAAGCTCCTCCAACCTGAGGCTGTTTCTCCCCAGGAGCTGGTCGGTGTCCTCTCCACCTGCACTAGGCTGTGTGTGAGACAGAGAGGGGCCCGAGGTGTGTGGGGTGTGTATATGTGAGAGTGTATATGTGTGTGAATGTGTGTGAGAGAGAGGCCCAAAGTGTGGATTATGTATGTGTGAATGAGTGTGTATGAGTGTATGTAAGTGTGCATGTGAGAGAGAGGCCCAAGCTGTGGAGTATTTGTGTATGAGTGTGTGTGTGGGGATGAGAGAGAGGCCCGAGGTGTGGAGTGTAAGTGTGTGTGTGTGAGAGTGCTGTGAGTGTGTGTATGTGTGTGTTTGTGTGAGAGGTCCAAGGTGTGGACTGTGAGTGTGTGCGAGTGTGTGTGTGTGTGTGTGCGTGAGAGAGAAAGAGAGGCCCAAGGTGTGGAGTGTGAGTGTGTGTGTGTGAGAGAGAGGTCCAAGGTGTGGAGTGTTAGTGTGTGTGTGTGAGAGAGGCCCGAGATGTGGTGTGTGAGTGTGTGTTGTGGGTGTGTGTGTATGAGAGGCCTGAGGTGTGGTGTGTGAGTGTGTGAGTGTGTGTGTGAGTGTGAGAGGTCTGAGGTATGGAGTGTGTGTGTGTGTGTGTGTGTGTGTGTGAGAGAGGTCCAAGGTGTGGAGTGTTAGTGTGTGTGTGTGAGAGAGGCCCAAGATGTGGTGTGTGAGTGTGTGTGAGTATGTATGAGTGTGTGAGAGGCTTGGGGTGAGGCATGTGAGTGTGAGTGAGTGTGTGAGTGTATGAGTGAGTGTGTGAGTATGTGTGTATGTGTGAGTGTGTGTGAATGTGTGAGAGACCCGGAGTGTGGCATGTGAGTGTGAGTGAGTATGTGAGTGTGAGTGTGAATGAGTGTGTGAGTGTGAGTGAGTTTGTGTGAGTGCATGAGTGTGAGTGTGTGAGCGAGTGTGAGAGTGTGTGTGAGTGTGTGTGAGTGAGTGTGTGTGGCAGAGCAGAGGCAGCAAGAGAGAAGAATGTGATGCAGAGAAACAGAACCTTCCTCAGAGAAACTGGGAGTTAAATGATCTGAAAAGCCCTTGGAGCAGTACCTGGCACCAGTAAGGGCCAAGTGGGTGGCTGTATTATTAGAGGCAGAAAGACAGAGAGAGGTAGATTCAGAGAGAGAGAGAGAGAGGTAGAAATAGAGAGAGGGAGGGGGGCGGGAGGCAGGAGTCACTAGTCCTTGAAACTCCAGCAATTGGACCTGAAAGTGGAACTTGGGTAGAGGCCCCTTGTCTGCTGGTCTCCCATAAAGATGACTATGTTCACCTTCCTCCCTGCTCTATTCTTAAATTTAAATAATACAATTACACTGTGTACAGGAAAATAATGTTCTGGGTTCCTTGAAGTTCCTCAGCACAGCACACAGAAAATCTGCCTGGCAACAGCCATTGAGCCAGGGACAGGGATGAAGGGGTCTCTGCTCTCCCTCTTAGCCCTCCCTGTCCTGCCTCCCACACAAATCATTTGGGCTTCATCCCACCTCTGGCAGGAGGGGAACTGCTTCCCAGATGTGTAGGATTAAGTTACACGTGTCCCAGCAGCCTCAGCCCTGGGATGGGATGGGGAGGGTCCCTGGGCACCCTGAAAAGCTCCCCAGGGCAGCTCCCCCTAAGACCCTCCGGAGCACCATCCTCCTGCGACTTGGAGGCATCCCCTCTGTGCTGGCTCCGAAGGGACAAGGTGAATGGGGCCCACGATGTCCATGCTGATTTACAACCCAGGCCATCACAGGGGACTTTCTGGTTCACATTTAAAAAGTGCTGTCTTGTGGATGGGACCGACCGGAGGCCTGCAGGAGGTTTCCTTCCCCGAGGTCAGCAGGCGAGGACACTGCCGTCCTTAGAGCTGTCACGCCCTCGTGCCTCCTGCCTCCTGCCTCCTGCCAGCGATGGCGGCACTAACCCACTTCTCTACCCCTGCACCAAGAGGAAAGCGAAGAGCCAGACCAAAGGACTGTCTGCATCTGCCCCATACCCCCGCAGGCTGAGAGCTCAGAAAGAGAGTGTTGAGAGGCGGTCAGGGAGAGGAAGTGAGCTGGCTACTCTGGAGAGAGCACCGGAGAGCCAGCCCTGGGGGAGGGAAGGCAGTGTGCAGCCCAGCGCGGGACCGAGGGAGGGGCGCTGGGGGCCAACCACGGGCACAGCTAGTGAGGCTGGAGAGGAAATGCTATGGACACCCCAAGCCCGGGCAGAGAATAAGCAGTCCCAGAGCAGCAACTGCTAATCCTTAGTGGGAGAGGGAGAGGGACAGAGAGACAGAGAGGCAAAGGCAGAAAGAAGCCGGACACCCGCCTGGGAATGCTGTCAGGAGTGGCTTCCTAGGGAAAAGCACAGCCTCACTGCGAAGACTCGGGCGATTTTAAGGACTAAGGACGGGAAGGCTGTGCAGGTGTCCTCAGGCCCCAGTGGCAACCCTAGGCAGATCCCAGGCCGGGTTATTACATCAGCGACCTTTTCCCACCTGGCCCGGGCGGGCGGGGGGGGGGGGGGGGGGGGGAGAGCGGGGAGTGGGGATTGGGTGGGGGGGAGACCGGCCCTCCCGGTGGGAAAGCAGCAGGAACCTTTTCCAACACAAATAAACGATGAAGAAGGCAGGTGGCAGCCTGGATGTTAGAAAACCCGGAGAAACGTCTGATGGGTTTCACTCAGACTGAAAGGGACGGGGGCCAGGCCCCGCCCCTTCAGGGCTATTGGCCAATCCAGGAGACGGAGCTGAAGAGGTGGCCCTTGAAATACAGGTTTGGTGACTCCTGACAGTGAATGGCCCTAATTCACCAGGGAAGCGCTTCTGTCCCTTTGCCATCCTTTGCCTATTTTCAGTATTTGTTGTAAAACAGAAAGAAACACTCAGCCAAGATCTCCCTGTGCCGCGCAGGCAGAGAACAAATGAAATGTTTTCCTACTGTATAAAAAAAGTCCACGTTTTCTCATATGCAGAGTATGGAACAATGTCATCGACCTCTCCTCCCCCCTTCATTTTCCCCAAAAACCTTCCTGAAGCTAGAGCAAACGCCACTGTCGTGGATGTCTGTCTAATACAAAGATAGCGGTTAGGACCCTGCCATATTGAAAGTCGTCCAGTGTTCTGTCAGCTACCCTGACTTTCTCAGGAGGAAACAGATTGTGCATCAGCACCAGTGCAGGCCTGGACAATGGGATGCTGTTCCTGGGGCCTCTGCACCCAGAGCCCTGGAAGGGGCCTGCAATACCCTGCCCACCCTGCTCTCTGCTCTTCCTGAGCCTCAAAGACATGCCTGGTCCACAACCCTATGGACACCTGTCACAGAAATGTACCTTCATCCTCCTCTCACTGTCCCCACCTCTCCCAGCTTATCCAGTCTGAAGATGCTTCATTGAAATGATAATAGATGAGAAATGGGAAAAAATAAACCATTTTCTCATATGGAAGTATTACAAGTTTTGGAAATGGACACGTTTCTACCATCCCTTCTAGAAACATTTCCCTGTGGGGTGTGGTTCTGAGAGAGGAGACTGAGAACATGGGAGGTGTAGCGTGTAGCCCCAGTAACCTGGCCCAGGCAAACACACCTGGGGATTCCATGCGCACAATAAAGCGAATCGCTAAAATGTCAGAAAGTCCCCTCTCTCCCTCTGTTTTCTTCTCTCTTCCTTTCTTATCCCTCCCTCCCGTCCTCCCTTGCTGCCTCCTTTCGTCCCCCCCCCCCCCGCTTCCTTTCTTCTCTCTCCCTGTTGGTGTCCCCCTCACTGCACCCGGTTTTCCACGCGTTTGAATCTCCCGTGCTGCCTAATTGCCTGCATGGCCTGTCTCCATTCCCTTCAGGAGTTCCATGGGAGATTGGAAGATAACATAATCAGAATGAAACTGGCAGTCAGTCAGCCTTTTAACAGGTACCAGTGGCCTCCCATAGCCCAGATTAATTTTGAGCCTTGCCTAAACTCCACCTCCAGGAATTGCTATAAATAACAATGAAAGCACTGACAACAGCAGGCGTGTGACCTTTGAATGCTTTCTCCATCAGCTGGCATGGATTGTGGTAACTCACCCTCACTTTCCAGGCTGGGCATTCTTGCTGATGAGAGCATGGTGCTCTAAGAGAGGGCCCTGGTAGAGGGAGGATTTTGAATATGAAACATTTTTTTGGTGCAGTCCCCTCCTGTCCTGAGTAGCAATTATTATATTATTACATGATTGCCAACAATGATTACATATATAATCGTGTACAGATATGTAATTATATAGATAATTGGTGTAGCATTTTACAGTTTTTTCAAAGCAATGCCGCATGTATCATATCATTTGCTTTCCACAATAGCCCTGTGATGTCGGGTAGGGGCTTGGGGGAGGGGGCTGGGATATCTTTAAATATCCAGGTGAGGAAATGAAGGTCCACAGAAAAAGTAATGAGCAGAAGCCAGGGCAGGAACCCAGTGGCTTGTCTTCTGGCCTTGGGCTGGCTCTACAGTTCTCTTTTGCCTTCCAAAGCTCCAGTCTCGCCGAAACTATGTACTCAGCAAGAGGCTATTACTTGTTGACTCATTCATGCATTCTTTTCATGAATATTTTTGAGCTCCGGGCGTTATTCTTCCTCTTGGAGATGTAATAGTAAAAATAAAAAACAAAGCCAGGTCTTTCTGCCAGCAGGGCCAGGCCCTTGTTAAGGGCAGGGCAGTGGTGAATCGCACAGGTGCCGGGGCCAGTCTGCTTGGGTTAAGTCCCAGCTCACCTGTCTACCAGAGGCATGACCTTTGGGGAGTTTTTCAAACCTCTGTGTCTCCGTTTCCCCATCAGTAGGACGGGGATAATAATAGCTCCCACTGAGGGGCCTTTTGTGAGGATTAAAGGAGTCGATACTCATAGGTACCTGAATAGTGTCTGGCACACAGTAAGCCTTGCACAAGTGTTAGTCATAGGGTAACCTACCTTGTAGGAGAACCACAAGTGTGTGTTATTATAAAACGATTAAGGATGCTTTGCAGAAAATTTGGAGTGATGACTCTGTGCTCATTTCTTTCTGGCCTCTTCTACTAGCAGTAACTACTTGCCTTCTCTCACTGGTATCCTACATCCAACCTGCTCCCACCAAGAAGAAATGAATAAAAATCTCATGGCCAATTTGAAAAATATTCATTTAATGTTCCAGAGCTTTCTGAAGAACTGCTCAGATCTCACTGTGTCCCTAATGTAATATTTAAAGTGTGTATCTGTCAAAGTAAGGTAAAATGTAAGTCTTTGTTTATAGATTTGTGTATTGGAGACTTTCAAGATGTCAGTGACATAGCCTATGCCTCTGTTTTGACAAAAGGCATTTGGAACATTCAAGGCCGAAACTCTAGTAAAGAGCTTGACTCCCCTGCTCTCTCCACCCCATGCTTATACTTTGCTTTGTCTTTCAGCACCCCCTTCCCGCACGACTCCCCACTCATACAGAGCCCTGGATACACTTTGTACTCATCCCAATAGATCTCCCAGCTCTGCCAAGGCGGGACAATGACCTGTATCACTATTATTATTTAAATTCTAAATTTCTTCTTAGAGTCTGCTTTCTGCCTTGATCAAGGAACAAGGAGTTTGCGGAAGTGGAAACCTTTCCAACTTAGTCCAGAGTTTCTTGAGATGAGGGCCTGTGCACAGACCCATGACTAGGTTGCCGTATGTCCGGATTTCCCCAGGACAGTCACAGCTTATGTTTGGTGCCCTGGTATAATTATCAATAGTACCTACTTTCATATTTATGAGTATCCCGGCTTGCATGATAAATCACATGGGCGCCTAGCATGGCCCACAGCAAACGGTCTCTGAGACACCACTGTGAGCTGCTCACGGGCGGGCTCTAAAGGCCTGAGGGGCGCAATGAGATTAAAACCCTAAGAAAAGGTGACAGTTAGAAAGCTGACCACAGCTAAACACTGAATGTTGCAATCACACAACATGCTAAAAACACAGGTAGAAATGTGGAAGAAACAGAGCTCACCAAATACCCAGGTGTACCCTGACATTTCCCATTTCACTGGCAGATAAATGGGGCCATGCAACTAGATTTGGCCAATACAGTGGTGAGTGGAAGTGAAGTGTCACTTCTGGGCCAAGGCAGTGAAGGGCTGCTGTCCCTCCTGCACCTCTCTCTCTCTCTCTCTCTCTCTCTCTCTCTCTCTCTCTCTCTACTCTGGGGTGACCTTGTGCTGTGATGGCAGCGTAACCTACATACTGAGACACCCCGGAGGGAAGCCCTCGCCAACCTGCCTCCGACTTGTGTGAGAAGTAGAGTGCATTGTGCTAAGTGCTGAGCCTTCGGCTGCTGCTCAGCACAGCAGCATCCCGATCCCTGCAGTGAGGACGCTAAGGCCCCTCTGTGAGGAGCAGTATATAAAACGACCTGCATGTTCTCTCTGAAGTCACACGGATATGGGGGTCTTTCTTGGCTTTGCTCTAATCATGCTGCTTAAAGTCCCATCTACGCTCCCAGTTACCATCACGTTATCTTGCTTCCTTTTTCTTCATAGTACTTATTGACATATTTATGTGTTATTATGTATCCCCCACTAGACTGTAAGTCCCATGAAGGCAGGGACTTGTGCCTTAAAATAGTGCCTGGCACATAGTAGGCACTTAATGTATAATTTTAAAAAATGAATTGTGGGCTAAGAATTCTGTATGTAATGATCTTCTCTGAGATGCAAGAAGGAAATAAAGGAATTAAATACTTAAAATGAAGCAATGAAGGAGTGGAGACAAATCAAAGACATAAACGCTCTTCAAGAGGTTTTCAACCTGTTTGTGAGACAAAAATAGAGGCATGAAACAAACAGGGAGCAAAACTCTAGCTACAAAACAGTTAATTAAGCACTAAGTGTACCTAAAGGTGTGAGGGATGAAGGGGAAGAGGCCCGTACAGGCAGCTAACCAGGGACAACAGTGGTTCTCAAACTTGTGTTTGCACGGGAATCACCTGGCGAGCTTTTAAAACCCAGGCTCCTGGGCCCCAACCCCAGAGTGTTTGGGTGAAGGACTGAGGACTTACAGTTCTAACAAGTTCTCAGGTGATGCTGAGGAGGCTGGAAGAAAGGGGAGCCACAATGTGAGAACTGCTGCTCCAGAGCAGGGGTTGGCAAACCATGGTTCTGCAAACCCATTGTTTTAAAAAATAAAAGTTTTACAGCCTAAGTGCCCATCAGCAGATGAGTGGATTAAAAAACTGTGGTACGTCTACACAATGGATACTATGCTGTGGTAAAAAAGAAGGAATTCCTACCATTTGCAACAGCATAGATGGAACTGGAAAGCATTATGCTAAGTGAAGTAAGTCAGTCAGAGAAAGATAAATATCACATGATCTCACTCATCTATGGGAAATAATGAACAACATAAACTGATGAACAAAAACAGATCTAGAGACAGAGAAGCATCGATCAGACCATCAAACCTCAGAGGGAAGGTAGGGGAGGGTGGGGGTAAGGGGAAGAGATCAACCAAAGGACTTGTATGCATGCATATAAGCCTAACCAATGGACACAAACAACAGGGGGGTGAGGGCACGAGTGGGGGGGGGGAGTTTGGGAAGGTAATGGGGGGATGAGGACACATATGTAATACCTTAATCAATAAAGAAATTAAAATGCAAAAAAAAGCTGAAAAAAAATAAAGTTTTATTGGAACATAGCATGTCCATTCCTTTATGCACTATCTATGTCTGCTTTCAAGCTAGTAACAGTGTCGTTAAGTAGTCTCGAGACCATCTGGCCCACAAAGCCTAAAATATTTCCTATCTGGTTCTCTACGGAAAAAGTTTGCTAACTCCTGGGAGAAAGTCAGACCCAGGGCTGGCAGAGAAAGCCGCAGCACTTGAATCTTTTCAAAGAGGGTCCCCAAAGAAGTGGCTTGTGTGCCACTGGGGTACTGAGATGTGGTGTCAGGCTCTCATCAGGATTCAAACCTTCTGATCTTATGAGCCCTGTTTCTCTGTCTCTCACTAAAAGGGCAGTATTTTTCAAACTATGGGTTAGAACCTATTCATGGGTTATTAAAGGAGGAGGGTACAACCAGCATTAAAGAAAATAGACTAGGAAAAAAAATCAAAGTGCATGACATGTGTTAAGGGTAAGCATTATCAGTGAAACTTGTTTTTGTGAGTGGGTTGTGCACGGGTTGCTGTGTATTCCTTACTATGTGCCATGCCAAAAGATGTTTGTAAGTCTCTGCTGCACATCATCAAGCAACTGTGACCTTAATTTACTCAGGGCAGGTCCTGTCTCTTCTCGCGGAAGACTGATAGAGGAAGTCACCAGGGAGGGCAGACTGTCATACACCAGTATTTCAGGGAGGCCACCTGGAAACTAATAGAAAACCATTTTGTGGATGATCACGTAGCCTGGGGAGACAAGTCAATCACAGGAGTTTTAGGAATGGCAGCTGACTCAGCCCAGTACACCTGTCATGTGGGGAGGGCAGAAGTTATCTGGAGCCCAACCTGATCAAATTTCAGTTTCCCTTTCCCTGAAATGGGGATAATCTCCCTACTATTACTACTTGGAAAGACCAAATTAGGGAGAGGGGAAAGACCCTATTTAATAAGGATGAACCACAAAGCTCAGGCTCAACCGTGGCCGTTCCTGGGGTGTGGTAGGTGTCTTTATATTGGCATTGGGGGAAGGCCCATGCTCAGAGTCAGAGAGGTCATATGTGGGAGCACAGACCCGGTAAACCCATGTCAAGGGGCCTCTCTTCTTCTGGCCCCTTGGCAGGCAGCGGTGGGGTCTGATTATTCACAGTACACTGGTCTCACTCAGTGACCTAGAACAGCACAGCCAGACAGAGCCAACATGAAGAGGAGACCAGCTCCAAGAGCATGTATTGTGTGCAGCTTCAAGTGGTGGGAAATCATTTTGTCACCTTGGGAGGGGCTCAGGGGGTGGGAGCAGTGGGGGTGGGGGGGTGGGCACAGAGGTGGTGGTAGTGCCCCGGGGCTGGTCATTTTGGACCAGCCCTGCTACCCTCTCTTCTCAGTGAGAAAGAAAAAGGCAGGAGGATGGGAGAAAAGAAAGCCTCAAAGAGTATCACTAAAGGGTCTGTGGTGAAAGGCTCCAGAAGACAAAAAAGCCTTACCCTCTATTTTGCAGTGTGCTTCTTACAACAAAGCCTCTTAAATTGTTGAGAGAGGTCCTGACCACTTCTACCACTTCCATTTTTAAAGTTCTCACAGTATTATAGGATAAAAAATTGCCAAGAATGCAAGGATGGAATTAAAAAAACCAACTAAGGCCTGTTTAAATTTGCATGGTGACCATCTTTAATCTGTCAGAGATCTCTGCAGCTGTCCCTGACTTCCTTAGGTGACATGGGAAGTCTCATTGAAAAGGCAGGCCAAATCCTGCACCCGTCTCCAGGACAGACTTTGCTAAGAGCAAGCTTTGGCTGCCTTCACTGCCTGGGGATGGGACAAGACTCCTTCCATCTTTCTCTGTGCTTTCTCAAGATGGTGGTCCTCAAGGTTAGAGCGCAGAAGCCTCACCCAGGCTTGTACCAAGTGTTTATTCTTAGCCCCACCTGCCGCAGTTTGGATTTAGCTGGCTTGAGGTGGAACCCAAGAACTTGCAGTTTGTGATGCGTCTCCCCACTCCCTATATGCTGAGATGCCCACGCAGGAGGACCACCCATGGAGATGCAGTGGGAAGACTGGCCAGGGAGAGGTGGTCTCCCCCACAAGCCCTGGGCCCCACCTACCCGTCCTCCCAGCTGACCACCCAGAGTGCAGCACACTCCTGCCTGCCCCGTGCCCTGGCCTGAGGTTAGACCTTTTTCACAAAGAGGCCTCAGACATCTGCTTCTCGCCAAACTCTGAGGCAGACCACAGGGATAGCGGCTAATGAGGACCTTAACACATATTGTAGGTGCCTTTTCTAGAGTGAAAAAAAGAACAACAAAAATCCAAACAACAGAGATAGGGGAGAGAACTGTTAAATGTGTGGAAAACCCAAGGTCATTAGAGCCAAGGAGGGCTTCCTTTCAGGCACAGACTTTGAGGTTCTCCCAGCATCCTGCTGGGTAAATCTAGCTCTGGTTCTGGGTCACAAATTCCCTGACACTTTCCCAATTGCATAATCATGTTCCCCACCTCTTGCCCCTAACCCTCGTGGAGCTATTCTGACATCATCTTTACTTCTTTTCTCATGGTAACCAACACATGACATAAGGTTGAACAAAGACATTTATTTATAAAACCAGTTCCCAGTGGAGGAGAGATTGTATCCGTAGAACGTAAGCCAGCGATCATTCAGAGTGCCACATGCAAGCATTCCTGAACCAAAGAGAGCAGTGCGGCAGGCACCCGGGAGCTGCCCATCCTGCCGACAGAAAAGCAAGTGTCTTTTCCGCTCCAGAGCACGGATGTACCAAGATGTCCTGTAAGAAGGCAATTTGGTCTGACATCCACGATGAAGTCATCAGGGAATAACTGCAGATCCTTTTTTTTTTTTTTTTTTTTCTATTCTGTGTGGCCTGCTCACTTCCCAGATACCCGGCTAAGAGCTTAAGAGGTCCTCCACCCTCCAGCGGAAGGGGCAGTGCCATATCCTGGGCCTCCTCACATGCCCATCCTTATGCTCTGAATGATCTGAAAGATAGCTGAAAGAGGAAAACAAAACAGCTCAGACACCAGGCAACACACAGCTGGAAACCCAACCCACAGAGCCTGCCTCTGTGACCCTGGGCCCTTGACACGTTAGCACACAGCTGATTAGATATTTCCTCACAAGGAGTTAAGTTAACAAAAGGTCAGTGAACTTCTCTAAAAAAAAGCCTTGTTGCGTCTGCTGATGGATGCCTTGGGATTTATAGATAACGCCTGCTAATGCCTTCACCAGGAGTGAAGGGCAGAAGTCCCTCAGGGGCTGAGAGATCTGGTCCCTTTCCTTAGAACATCTGCTTCTGCTGGGGCGGGGGGCGGGGAAGGGGGGCTGCCTTTCCTGCAGGCGCTGTACTCATTTAACAGGCCCCTGAGGCTGCCTTTTCCAAATGGCAGTGACCTGGAAAGCAAGCAGCCCTGAGCTGGGCAGAAAGGCCGGTGCTTAGAGCAGAGGCAGGAAGCCGAGCCTCTGGCTGCCACAGCCCTTGATTCAAGCAAATCTTCTGGCTGTCTGGAACTTTCTGAACTGTGGCTCTCTCATTGGGAGCACCACTGACCTTCTCAGGGCTCAGTCTTCACTACATGGGCCTCCTCAAGAGACACCGAGGGGGTGCGGAGCCTGTAAACCCCACAGAGCGTTCCAGGGACCTGCACTTACTTTGGTCAGAGCTGGTTACATAGCTGGTTACAGCTATTGGGTTTAAATGTGTCCCAGGAAGAGAAGGCCCAGCTGCTTTGTTAAACCCCGCTCAGCGGGCAACATTGGTTAAGCCGATGAAGGCAGTGATAGCAGTGTCACCTCACAGTGATGGTTATTTTTGAGGGGACGCGAATATCATCTCATTTCATGTGTAAAAACAGTGAACACTGAGCTCTCCGGGGTCTTGCCCCTTCTCTCCTTCATAGTCATCCTGGAACACAGCCAGGAATGCAGCTTCCTAAGTGACAATAGTGACGCAGGTCATCCGAACCCTCTGGAAAAAGGCACTTGGCATTTCATCATCCAACGTTAGTGAGCACACGCCATCTGCCAGGCACTGTGCTTCGGGGCCCACAGGTGAACAACGCAGAGGGCCACATATAAACGTATTAGAGCACTAATACGTTTTTTTCTAAAAGAAAAAAAAAAAGAACTCTGCACACATCATCACTACTTTCCTAAATTGGATATGTGCCATAAACCAAACATGATTTAATGTTAACTTTTCATTCATGCTCAGCGTGGCCACAATGTGAAACGGCAATCACGCAGACGGCTGTAATCCTGTCATGGAGAGTGCACTAAAGAGCTCTGGACGGCTGTATTCTGGGTTCTCATTTCTGCTTCTTAATGTTTTTTTTTGGTCTCAGTTATTACTATCTGTGGAGTTACTACACTAATCCACAGTGGGCTTTCTTCTGGTGTGTTGCTGTGGACTAAGCTGAAAACAAAGACTGTTAGACTTATGTGTAAAATTAGAGTAAACCCGTCTGTGTGACCATGGCAGGGGCTCTTCTCTAGATACAGTAAGTGAGCTCATTCACAACTTGTGATTTAATTCTGGTTGCACAAGCGGTGTTCTTGGCCTCGTCTGTTTTTTTTTTTTTTTTTGGGGGGGGGGGGGCGGGGGGGCTTGACAGAAGTTGCTAGATGCACAAGAAAGGACCTTACCAAAATATATAAGCTCGCAGAAATAGTTGATGTATTTGTCCTTTCCTCTCAAGGCTGACGAAGAATAAAAATTAAATAAGCATTTGGTATTTCAGCTCAAGAGGAGTGCTAGGAGGCCGTTGTATAGTCAACACTGGGGAAAAAATATTTACATCTACCATGCCTCAGGCTTGATAATGAGGATTGGGGAAACATCCCTAACCTTGACAACGGTACTGTAGAGGGAAATGTCAGGGCCAGGTGGAACTGGGTGTGAATTCCAGGTCTTCACTGAATATCTGAGTGACAGACAGATCATTTAACCTCTTCAAGCCCATTTCCTCTTCTATAAAATGAGGACCATGGTACTTGCAGGATTGTTACAGAATTAAACAATTTAACATACACGGAGGCTCCTCATACATCCAGGATTTGATGTGTGGGAGGCATTGCTATTATAACCACTATTACTATTATTACAAAAATGACGCTGCTTCTCCAGGTATGAGCATGAAGACCAGAGCTGCAGAACTACCTGCCACTCTCCAGAGGTGTGAACTTTGGGAAATTGCTAAACAGTTCTGAACCCTGATTTCTGTATTTGTAAAACAATAGATAGTATGTGCCTCACAGGATTGCAAGGAATCTATAGAATGACATAAGTAAAAGATCTGTTCATAATAGGTGTTCAAAAATGTTCTTTCTCCCTTAATTTTATCTTTAGACAAGAAATCATTTCAGCAGGACTTAGATAAACAAATAGGAGGCAGTCTGTGCCTTTAGTCCATCAGACCCCATTAGGTTAATTCATGACTTCAGAAGTGCTAGGTAGTGATAAAACCACTCAATTCTTTTTAAGAAACTGCTGCAAATTTCTCTAAAGAATCAAGAAAAATTTGCTTGCCCTAGAGTAGTTGCAACACATATTTTAAAAATCTACCTATTTCTGAGTCTGTTTTAAAAACTAAAGATTATTCCTAATCCTAATTGAGCCCATGTAAAAACTGATGGTTCTTAACATGTTTATATATGACCCTTTAAAATTGAACCCTCTTGGGGAAACTACTTTGAAGAGTCTATTTTAAGTTCATCATTTGCTTCCACATCTAAGGTAATGAAGAGATGGTTGTGTTCATTATTCCTTTTTCAGCTGTATCAATGTGTTTAAGAAGCCTTCAACATCCTACACTAATTACATTAATTGTAATTCTGTGTGCCTGCCAATAATGACCCGCCGAGTAACCCCAGCCTTCCAAATGCTGACTTTCCGGGCGGTGAACAGGAAGGGAGCCAACAGTGCTTTCAAAGTGGGAAAGGAAGTGGGGAGTCTAGACCCTGACAAGTTAATAACTTAACAGTGGGTGAACAAAGCTGAGAAAACAGCAGAGCGGGCTGCAGGAAAGGGGCTGTGGCAGGCAAGACAGCGGGGAGCAGAGATGCCAAGAAAGGAAGGGACAGCAGGCACTCCAGGTCAGAGGATGGTCACAGAGGTTCAGAGAAATTCAGGCTGAAGCAGAATCTACAGAATCTGAGCCTCTATACTCTACCACCTGTATCTAGGATCCTGGTCATATCTTTATTTTATTCCACCATCCCCTTTCAATGAAATCCTAAGGTTTTAACATGCAAGAACCACTCACACTAAAAAATTCAAACAAACTAGAGCAATCCTCCTGACTCCACATCTCTTCCTTGGTCACCATTGCTGAGCACCCCCTCCTTGAAACTCTTTCTTCCCTGGGCCTCTTTGACACTGTCTTCTCCTGGTTTCTAGTTTCCCCCTTCTCTTTGGCTCTATATGCTAAATGTATTTTATGGGGCCATCCGAACTCCACCTGACCAGTAAACAAGAATGCTGAGGTTCCACAATGAGCATTCTGGCTTTTCTTCTCTTCATTACATTCTTTTTCCCTGAATGATCTCAGCCCGGCCCACAATTTCAGTTGCCACTTAGCTTTGATGACTCATCCACCTGTGTGTATTGCCAGCCCTGATGTCTCCTCTCATTCTAGACTAGAGCCGCACCTTTTACCACCTAATTGATATCTATACTTAGGTTCTCAAAGGCACGTCAAACTCAACAGGACCTTCTCATGATCTCTTACCACTGTCAATTTTGGCATCATTTATCCTCCATCTTGCATGTAAAACAAAATGCCAGAGTCATCCTTAACATCTCCAATTGATAATCAAGACCTGTGGACTTTACCTACGAAATTTGTGATTATGCATCCTTCCCTCCATACCTCTGGAAACCACCTTTGTCCAAGTCACCATCATATTTCTCCAGGTGCCTATGGTGACCTCAAAACTGGTCTCTTCCTGCAACTCTTCAATCCTTTCTCCATACTATAGACTTATTCTTTAAATGAAAACAAACAGGATTATGCCATCCCTGTGTTTAAAAGCACATCATAAGCTTCCTATTGCCCAATCCTTGACGAGGCCTCCATGACCCATGCATCCTCGCTCCTGTCAACCTGTCCGGGCTCATCTTTTATCACTCTTCTCCTCTCTTGGATAATCCCTCACACTTTCAAAAGCTCTCTGCTCTTTCTACAGGGCTTTTACACACGCCATTCTTTCTATGTGAAATACTTTCCCCACCCCACCCTATTGCCTAGTGTTCCCTCATAGTTCAAAAGTTATATCTTCAGAGAAGCCTCATTTGACCATCTGGAGCAAGAATTTTCAAACTTGAGTGTGTATCCTGATCTTCTGAGGACATATGAAAACATAGATGCTGGGCCCCACCCCCAGAGTTTCTAATCCAATAGATCTGGGGGTGGGAAATGAGAATGTGTTTTTCTAATTAGTTTCTAGGTGAGGCTAAGGCTGTTGGTCTAAGGACCACACTTAGCCAGAGTATACTAGCCTTTTGTATTACATGCTTTCACAGCCCTACTCTCCTTCACACACTTTCATGGCTGAAATTTTACATGTTTTAGCATAATTACTTGGTTGACTCCTCTTGCCTCCCCACCAGGCAGTAGCTATAGAAGAGCAGGGATCTTGGATGATTTTGCTCATGACTTTACGCCGGTGCCTAGCTCAGCACTGGGCACATAGTAGCTCCTCAGTAAATATTTACTAAAGGAATGAAAGGTGAATAATTACAAAAGGTATGGAGAAAATACATATTAAAAACCTCAAATAGTTATTTTGCAAACCAAGCATCAGCATCAAATAGATACTTTTGCATTCAAATTCCTAAGAATCAGTCCTTGGATGGGAAGTTAAGTCATGACAGACCAATAACCCTTTAAGCCCTGGGACTGTGTCATCTTACCCTGGGGACTGACCTACCCCAGCTAATTGGGAGTGACAGAAGGACACAGGGCTGATAGAAATGGATCTTCTGGAAATTGTCAGAAAGCTAGACAACAGGAGGCTTCAGAAAGCCACTTTTATTGAAAATAAATACTTGACAAGAGAGATCAAGGACGTTTCTGACAAGAGACATTAAGGCAGGCCAGAGGAACACCCTTTAGGAGTATAAGATGACTCTAGAAATCACACAACTTGATCATTTTTTTCATTAAAAAATTGCTGTAAGAAAAGTATGAATCTTGAGAGAGACAAGTAGTAATGCTAGGAGACAAGACATTGCAAAGGTGGTTCATTAAGTTCTCTGAAAGAATCAGCACAAAGAAAGTCAAAAGCAAAGCACCATTTTCTTTTTTTTTTTTCTCTAAAGAACACTCCCTTTTTTATTTTAATAAATCTTTATTCAGATTATTACAATTGTTTCTCCTTTTTCCCCCCATAGCTCCCCTCCACCCAGTTCCCACCCCATCTTCTGCCCTTACCTCCCCCCCACTGTCCTCATCCATAGGTGTATGATTTTTGTCCAGTCTCTTCATGAACCCCCCATACCCCTTTCCCCCTGAGAATTATCAGCCCACTCCCTTTCTATGCCCCTGATTCTATTATATTCACCAGATTATTCTGTTCCTCAGGTTTTTAATTCACTTGATTTTTAGGTTCACTTGTTGATAGATATGTATTTGTTGTTCATAATTTTTATCTTTACTTTTTTCTTCTTCCTCTTCTTTAAGAATACCTTTCAGCATTTCATATAATACTGGTTTGGTGTTGATGAACTCCTTTAGCTTTTTTTTTATCTGTGAAGCTTTTTATCTGCCCTTCAATTCTGAATGATAGCTTTGCTGGGTAGAGTAATCTTGGTTGTAGGTTCTTGCTATTCATCACATTGAAAATTTCTTGCCACTCCCGTCTGGCCTGCATAGTTTCTGTTGAGAAATCAGCTGACAGTCGTATGGGTTCTCCCTTGTAGGTAATTAACTGTTTTTCTCTTGCTGCTTTTAATATTCTCTCTTTGTCTTTTGCTCTTGGCATTTTAATTATGATGTGTCTTGGTGTGGTCCTCTTTGGATTCCTTTTGTTTGGGGTTCTGTGTGCTTCCTGGACTTGTAAGTCTATTTCTTTCACCAGGTAGGGGAAGTTTTCTGTCATTATTTCTTCAAATAGGTTTTCAGTATCTTGCTTTCTCTCTTCTTCTGGCACCCCCATAATTCTGATGTTGGTACGCTTGAAGTTGTCCCAGAGTCTTCTTACATTATCTTCAACTTTTTGGATTTTTTTTTTTTTTTGCTTTTTGCTTTTTCGGTTGAGTGTTTTTTGCTTCTTTGTATTTCAATTCTTTGACTTGATTTTTGTGTTCCTCTAGTCTGTTTTTGGGTCTCTGTATAATATTTTTTATTTCAGTCAGTGTATGTTTAATTTCTAGTTGGTCCTTTTTCATATCTTCGAGGGTCTCGTTATATTTATCGGCCTTTTCTAGGATATTCTTGAAAAGCCTTATAACCGTGGTTTTGAATTCTATATCCAGTCGTTTTTTTCCTCCATTTCTTTCGTTTGTGATCTGATTCTTTGACCCCGCATGTTCACTGCTTCCCTGAGTTGGTACGGTATATTTGTGTGCTAGGTTTCCAATATGGCCCAGTGGGTCTGCCTCCCCAGTTAACCTGAGGTGGACACTCTTGGTGCACCCCTTTGTGGACTGTGTGTACAGCCTTGTTGTAATTAAGTCTTGATTGTTGTTGGTATCACTGGGAAGAATTGACCTCCAGGCCAGTTGGCTGTAAGGATCAGCTGTGTCTACGCTGGGAGAAGTTCGGTGCTGGAGACAGCCTTATAGGATTAGACTTGCCAAATTGCAATAGCCTCTGTGCTCAGCTTGGATGGGGTGGAGTCTCAGTCTTGGCTTCCCGTCAGCCTTGCCCTTGCGCGCACATGCGTGCCTTCAGACCTCTGCCTTCCCCGGCTCCTGAGTCTCCACCCGAGAGTCCAGACTCCCCCCACAAGAGCGTGGTTCCCCAGGGGCTCGCCTGGAACTGGGGTTCACTGCAGTCAGAACTGGGGCTCAGTGCAGTCAGGAGCCTCTGACTCCCTTCCACTAGGGAAAGCCTGTGGCAACCTCCGCAGCCTTTGTGTGCACTGGCACACGCGCGCCTTCAGTCCTCCGCCTTCCCCGGCTCTCAAGTCTCCGGCCGAGAGTCCAGATTCCCCCCACAAGACCGTGGGTCCCCAGGGGCTCGCCTGGAACCGGGTTCAGTGCAGTCAAAACTGGGGCCCAGTGCAGTCAGGAGCCTCCAACTCCCTTCCACTAGGGAAAGCCTGTGGCAACCTCTGCAGCCTTTGTGCGCACTGGCATGCGCGCACCTTCAGACTTCTGCCTTCCCCAGCTCCCGAGTCTCTGCCCGAGAGTCCAGACTCCCCCCGTAAGAGCGTGGGTCCCCAGGGGCTCGCCCGGAACTGGGGTTCAGTGCAGTCAGAACTGGGGTTCAGTGCGGTCGGGGGCTTCCTTCCCCCTTCCGCCAGAGAAAGTCAGCCAGGCTCTCAGCCGCCCTTCCTCTCTGCGCGCACAAAGACCCTTTGCCGTACCTCCAATTCTCTGTGAGCTTTTCTCTTTCCTTCTAGTTGTAGAATTTTCACTCAGCCAGCTTTCCTGTGGTTCTGGATGGTGTCCGTTCTGTCTTTTAGTTGTAGTTTTGAAATTGTTGTGCGAGGCAGCAGTTTAGGTGCTTACCTATGCCGCCATCTTGGTTTCCTATAAAGCACCATTTTCTGATAGCCTTTCCTGGTGACTTCCCCAGAGATGGTGATGAGAGAAAAGAGAGAGAGATGCCAGGGACAGGTAAAGGCAGGAAGACAGTGTTAAAAGAAAGGATATTATTAGCAAAGAAGGTGATGCCGTCTCCACATTGAAATGGCAGACAGAAACTCTCTTCTGAGAAGCAGACCACACACAAACCCAAATGCTGCATGGGCACAGGGCAGAGGGTGGCACACAACAACGGAGGCCACAAGTCACCTTGCAGGAGCCAATGGCTGATGAGATCTTTCCAGATTGTCCATCTCAGATCTTGAGGCAGGAGTTCCAGAGTAGATGCATGTCTTCCATCTTTTCTCTGTGCTGAAATAGAAGGGCTTCTCTGGGCTGCTCTGTTTCTCAAACATCACACTTGCCAGTCTCCGGGGAGAGACTCCCTCTGGGTGTCACAAGTTCAGGAATGTTCTGGTAGTCTCCAGGAAAGGCCAGTGTTTATGTGGTTGACCTGCAAACATGGTGAATTCAAATCTGTCCCTGAGCACGTGTCCAGGAAAAGGTCAGGTGATGAGTGCCCGGTGGCCCAGTCCAAAAGCAGCCATGACTTGATATAGGCGTTATCCATCTGGGAGCAGACCCAGGATGGCTGCACAGCTGGAATCTCTGGACAGTGCACCTTTTCTGGCAGGGAAAGTAGGAGATGTCTCAACAGGAGTTCTTTTCAAGACACAGTCATATGCTAAAGGCCTAGAGTTGATGGAAACCTGCTCCACAGTACTTTTGGGGACACGGTAAGAGAGAAGGAATGCAGGGTAACAGAAAGCCGTTGGGTTTGAAGTTTAGGTTTGGGTACTAGCACTATCACTTTTTAACATGGGATGCTGGCTGGTTTCCTCTGTGAGCCTCAGTTTTGTGAGTACCACAGCTTCTTTGTAGGTGTTGTGTGACTAGAAGGGAGAATGTCTGTGTAGAGCCTGGCATTATAATAAAGACTCAAGTACTGGCAGCCAAAATAGTTGTGTGAGCAGATCCTGCTCATCCCCATAGTCTAGATACAAAGAGTTCTTTATGGAAATAGAGAAGAGGCTCTAGCTGCTCCTGCAGAGGTGATACCACTGACCTCTGGTTGACAAGCCTTGCCCTCTACCTGGCCAGGTGGGAGCTGGGGCTCACGCAGCTTCCTCAGCATCACAGAGCTGTGCTCCGCCACTACAGGTGTTCTCATCATCACAAAGCAAAGTCACCAGGCAGGTCAAAATGGAATCTTTCTTTCCTTGTAAATATTCAGAATCTTGGTCAGAACTTTGCCCAGGAGGTCAAGAGCTGGGGAGACAGTGTGACTAAGGACCATCAACATAATGACAATAACAACAAACATTTATAAAACTATTACCTTGACTGGACAAGCATTAACCCTCAGGATTAGTTTTCATGAGGATCTTAGGAGTCAGAAACCAGTCCTCAGCCTTTTAAGAATGGAAGAACTGAGGCTTAGAGTGGGCATGAATAACCTGGACAATGCCACACAGCTAGTAGGCAGCAAACCCAGGTTTCAAACCTAGGGAAGTTGGCCCTGGAGCTGGCACACACATGATTTAGTCCTTTCCCTCCTCCACATCCTTAATAAAAACCTCCAGTCCTAGGAAGGGTGGGTGCCAGTCCTTCCAGGAATGGAGATCCTTAATGTATCTATAAAGAGAGCCAGGTAGACGACCTGAAACATGGGGCTGAGAGAATTGGAGTTCAGGCCCATTTGGGAATCACTTCTTCCTATCTCTTCTGAATAGGTTGTCCTGAAAAATCAGACATATCTGTGATTCACTATCTTTCTCCCCCCGCCTCCCCCCACACATCCGTGTGGGTAGAGTCCCTGGAGGATACAGGAGAGGAGTACTGACAGTCTGTGAACTGATAGACAGAAGGAATGTCCCTGCCCAGAAACACTGCAGCTACTTACAACTGATGGTGCCAAATAAACCTAGTGGGCTCTTGGCTGAAAGGTATTAACTCTGTACAGCAGAGGCCAGCTCTGGGCCAGACACAATTTCCTATTTGATGGGCAAAGAGGGTCCAGCTGGATATTCCTTTCCGGGAATGAAACAAATCAGAATATACAGTAACACAGGAGGTACACACATGCATAAACATGCAATGCACAGACATGCAACATTCATACACAAACACACAACATACATACACAAACATGCTCACGTACACATACACACAGATCTCATTTCAACCAGAACAGCTGCTCTTTCATTTGTTTCACTGTAAGATTTGAACAGAGTGCTGCTGCTTTAAAAAAGGAAAAGGCTACAAACCACAAGTCTAGATGTTCTGTTCTTAAACACACTTAATTTTTTCTAAATATGCAAGTAATATATGCTCATTGACAAAATGGGGAAATATAGAAGGTTATGAATAAAATAAGTCACTAGTTAATCCTGCTGCCCTAGAACAGTGGTCGGCAAACTGTGGCTCATGAGCCACATGTGGCTTGCGAGCCGCGGTTTGCCGCTCTGTTGACTAATGAGTTTGCCGACCACTGCCCTAGAGGTTCCCTTTGATGTAGGATAAAAGCTCCTCGGCCTCAAGAATACCCCGGCTTCAGTAACCACTGACATTCTCGTGATCACTAACTAGGAAATGAACATCAAAACTGGCTAGAAAGAGAGAAATAAAATTGAAATTAGGAATACATGAGGGAGAAGCAGTCCGAGGGAGGAAAGTGGGGCTTGGCTGGTATGTAAGAGTTCCCATCAGAATCGAAGGATGATGGGAATTAAATGGTGACCCCATTAGTCCCAGTTGAAACCTCAATGAGGGGTAAGAACAGAGAAGGATACAACCATGTTGCAAAGAGTGCTAAGATTGTGGCTTCCTGTCACCACACAGTATCAGAGCTTGGGAAAGGTAAATCATACTACAGGATCACAAGAAACATGTATATGATGACAAAATGACAAACCTGTTAAGGAAAAGACCTAATTTCATCGAGTCCAGAAGGCATTCTAGTCAAAGAGAAGAGTTGAAAATGCTGAAGATGGTTGTCCTGTGATCACTGTGGCACTTACATTATAAAAAGGTTAGACTAGGGACATCAAAGATGAGCACAGGACCCTGATGTTAATACCATGCTCATGACAGACAGTAGTAATCAATTGCAGCACACTTTCCCACAGAGCTTTGGTGTGGCCTCAGAATCTTTCTCAATAAGGCTTTTAAAAGAGCTGAGGATAAAAGGGGAGAAAAACCCAGGGGCTAGGGCGCTGAGCACAAACAGTGGGGACTGGCTTCATTAATGGCTTGGGGAGGTGTGTCAAGCCTGCAAGTGTCTTGTGAAGATAGTGGTCGGCAGATCTGTGTGACAGTGTTTGCTGTTTCAGACAGACATTCCAGGTCATGTTTGTCTCTGAGTCTCAAGATAAAGCAAGAACTCTTCAGAAGCTATTACACAGAAGCTATTAAAAAGGGCAGGTTTTGAAACCAGGGACTGAGAGAGCTAGAATGAGCTGCTTATCTGGAGAGAGGCCCCCTTGCCTGCAGAAGTCGAAGATAATGTTTTTATAAAAAGGGGTGTGTTTTAATGTGGATCTGGGTCCTAGGAGACCAAAACAAGATAAATGCAACCAGTTGAAAAGGTTCCAGCAACACAATGTCCCAGGACAAGACTTGAACAAGAAAAGTTTTGGCCTATTTGGAATAATCACCTGAGGGGGCCCATCACAGGTATTTGAGAAGCAGGTCTGAGATTGCTGACAGAATATCTAATACCAATAACAATAAAGCTGGTTATCAAACTGAGCAAAACAAAGCACGAAATGGCCCTGAAGGGACCTATTTGGATAATATTGTGTCTCAAAAGAACACAGGGTTCCCAAAACTTTTCTGTCTCACAAAGAAACTTCTCCAGCAAAACAGTGATGTATGTGGGTTGTGTTAAGGAAATGAAACTTACATTTCACTTCTGAGACTCAACTTAACGTACAAACCCCCATTCATTGATCTGCGTCTGCACATGTGTGCCTCCTTTTCCTTGCGTGGGGGAGGTGACAGATTTTGAGGATAACTTTATCAAGGGAAAACAGTCTCACATACCCAGAGTGTTACCACTGAAATTGCTCACACCCATCCTTGGAGTTAAGAGGGCCTAATGCTTTCTGAAAGTTCCAGAAAAATATGATGGCAGAGCCTGCCAATGACAGGCTTAGCATGGGAGGAAGGGTGGCGAATGGAAGCCTGAGCACCCCATGGCACAGCAATCCCAGTCCCGGTGCCACTGGTTTCCATCGGGAGGGAGGGGGGGCGGTTTGAGGTGGTGATGACTGAAGCTGCAGGTGTCAAGCTTGTTGGGCCAGCATTACATCCCTGGAACCTTCAATGCCATGACCACCTGTGGAGGGGCTCCTATATCCCTATTTGATTGAAAAGGAAATCAATACAGAGAGAGTAAATAACTTGTCCAAGGTTATTCAGCTGATAAATAGCAAATCTAGGCTCTAAACCCCTATCTGGCAGATTCCAAAACTGTTCTCCCCTCTGAGGCACCAGATGGTCAGATTTCAAAGAAGCGTCTTGCCTCAGAGACCTTTTGCAATAGTAGAAAGTGGAAATTTACTTACTTCTGGAGAGGAATGTATTTAGATAAACCTCCTTCAACTGCCTCTTAACAGGGTAATGTATTAGAGACTACAGCTGTGTACTCGGACTCCGATCTTGGGGGCCTGGGCACAGCTCCAGTGCTCTCATCTAATTTCTTGGTGAGGTGGTGGGTGTTCCCTGGGTGCAGGTTTGGGCCAGGGGTCCCTGGGTGCTGTGCTCCTGTACCCTCACTGCTCTTCAGGTTTCTCTTCCTTCCCTTTCATTATTTCGCTCTTATCACCACTGTAGGCATGAAAGGCACGAAGGGAGAATGAGGCAGGTCATAAGAAAGAGAAGCAAGGGGTGAAAGTTTGCTGTGGCACATCACTCCCCGTAATAAAGGGATCCTGCAACCTCTTGGAGGTTTGTTAACTTATTTTTCCACATAAAGTGGAGTAAGGGTGACCAATAAGTGAGCATATACTTAAATACCAACATTTTACCAGCCCAATTCCTTCCCAGTATATAGCTAGGAAAACAGATAAGATGTGCACTCCTATTCCTTGCCTGACCTGACTCTTTATTTACCCTACTGACTCTACTTCTAAAAGGAGCACTTTGCCCAACCAAACATCAGTTAGAAATGTGGGTTAATGAGGAAGGTAATGAAAGCAAGTGAGTTTGTCAAGAGAATCAGATCAATGATCAGCATCTTCATTAATATTAGAACATCTCATATTTTTCCTGTCTGTATAGACATATACAAAATAGGAATAACCAATGACATGAGCTCAGAGAGGGCAAATGACCTCATAGGTGTCACTGGGACTCAGTGAGATGGAGCTGTAGCCTGGCATATGGGCATGGCTTGTTCAAAGGAAAGAGACCCGAGGGACATGAAGGAGTGTGTGTCTGTAGAGGTGCAGAAATCCTACCAGAAACTGCAGTGTGTTTTGTGTAAGTGTCACAGACAAGAGCAGGAGTGAGGGCATGCACAGTACAGATGGACGGTCAGAAGTGAGGTGCAGGGGGTCTCTCCTACATTGGATCACTGAAATGGGATAGAGGTGAGAAAGAATGGTAATGAGGGGTTCAATTATCCTAGCACCAAGAAGGCTTATTACATAAAGCAGAGGAACTGATAAACTTGAGGAAATCACATTCTTTTTTTTTGTATATCTAATTTTATTTTATTTATTTTTATTAAGGTATTATATGTGTACATATCTTACCATTGCCCCCCCACCCCACTCCCATACATGCCCTCACCCCCCAATGTTTTGCATCCGTTGGTTACTCTTATATGCATGCATATAAGTCCTTCAGTTGATCTCTTATTTCCCCCACTTCTCCCTAACCTTCCCACTGTAATTTGACAGTCTGTTTGATGCTTTACTGCCTCTGTATCTATCTTTTTGTTCATCAGTTTATACTGTTTTTCATTATCCCCAAATGAGTGAGATCATGTGGTATTTTTCTTTCATTGACTGGCTTATTTCACTTAGCATAATGTTCTCTAATTCCATCCAGGTGCCTACAAATGGTAATAATTCCTTCTTTTTATGGCAGCATAGTATTCCATTGTGTAGATGTACCATAGTTTTCTAATCCACTCATCTGCTGACGGGCACCTAGGCTGTTTCCAAATCTTAGCTATTGTAAATTGTGCTGCTATGAACATAGGGGTGCATATATCCTTTCTGACTGGTGTTTCTAGTTTCTTAGGATATATTCATAGGAGTGGGATTACTGGGTCAAATGGGAGTTCCCTTTTCAGTTTTTTAGGAAACTCCATACTGTTCTCCACAGTGGCTGCACCAGTCTGCATTCCCACCAGCAGTGCACGAGGGTTCCTTTTTCTCTGCATCCTCACCAGCACTTGTCGTTTGTTGATTTGTTGATGATAGCCATTCTGACAGGTGTGAGATGGTATCGCATTGTCGTTTTGATTTGCATCTCTCGGATAATTAGTGACTTTGAGCATGTTTTCATGTGTCTCTTGGCCTTCCTTCTGTCTTCTTTCAAGAAGATTCTATTTAGGTCCGTTGCCCATTTTTTGATTGGATCATTTCTCTTCCTTTTATTAAGTTGTATAAGCTGCCTGTAGATGTTGGAGATTAAACCTTTATCAGTGATAACATTTGCAAATATGTTCTCCCATACAGTGGGGTTTCTTGTGTTTTGTTGATGGTTTCTTTTGCTGTGAAAAAGCTTTTTATTTTGATGTAGTCCCATTTGTTTATTTTCTCTTTGGCTTCCGTTGCCCTAGGGGCAGTATCAGTGAAGAAGTTCTTTCGGCATATGTCTGAGATTTCGCTGCCTGTAGATTCCTCTAGTATTTTTATGGTTTCCCGTCTTATATTTAAGTCCTGTATCCATTTTGAGTTTATTTTTGTGTATGGTGTAAGTTGGTGATCTAGTTTCATTTTTTTGCATGTATCTGTCCAATTTTCCCAACACCATTTATTGAAGAGACTGTCTTGACTCCATTGTATGTTCATGCCTCCTTTGTCAAATATTAATTGCGCATAGTGGTTTGGGTCAATATCTGGATTCTCTATTCTATTCCATTGATCTATATGTCTGTTCTTGTGCCAGTACCAGGCTGTTTTGAGGACAGTGGCTTTGTAATACAGCTTGAAATCTGGTATTGAGATCCCTCCTACTTTATTCTTCTTTCTCAGGATTGCTGTGGATATTCGGGGTCTTTTTTTATTCCAGATGAATTTTTGGAGAGTTCATTTTAGGTCTGTGAAGTATGCCGTTGGTATTTTAATGGGGAGTGCATTGAATCTATAGATTGCTTTGGGTAGTATGGACATTTTAATGATGTTGATTCTACCAATCCATGAACATGGTATGTTCTTCCATCTGTTTACATCTTCCTCTATCTCTTTTTTCAGTTTCCTGTAGTTTTCCGCGTATAGGTCTTTTACCTCCTTGGTTAGGTTTATTCCTAAGTATCTTAATTTTTTTTGGTGCGATGGTAAATGGGATTGCTTTTTTAGTCTCTCTTTCTGTAAGTTCACTATTGGTGTATAAAAATGTCATAGATTTCTTGGCGTTAATTTTGTATCCTGCTACATTGCTGAATTCATTTATTAAGTCTGTTAGTTTTTTGATGGAGTCTTTCGGGTTTTTTATGTACAATATCATGTCATCTGCAAATAAGGACAGCTTTACTTCTTCTTTTCCAATTTGCATGCCTTTTATTTCTTCTACTTGTCTAACTGCAATGGCTAATACTTCCAGTAAAATGTCAAACAGGAGTGGTGAGAGTGGGCATCCCTGTCCTGTTCCTATTCTTAGGGGAAATGGTTTTAGTTTTTGCCCATTGAGTATGATGTTAGCTGTGGGTTTATCATATATAGCTTTTATTATGTTGAGGTATGATCCTTCTATTCCCACCTTGTTGAGAGTTTTTATCAAGAAAGGGTGTTGGATTTCGTCAAATGCTTTTTCTGCATCAATTGATATGACTATGTGATTTTTATCTCTTAATTTGTTTATGTGATGTATCACATTTATTGATTTGCAGATATTGTACCATCCTTGCTTTCCTGGGATAAAGCCTTTTTGGTCATGGTGTATGATCTTTCTGATATACTGCTGGATCCGATTTGCTAGAATTTTGTTGAGGATTTTGGCATCTACGTTCATAAGGGATATTGGCCTGTAATTCTCCTTCATTGTGTTGTCTTTATCTGGTTTTGGTATTAGGGTGATGCTGGCTTCATAGAAGGAGCTTGGAAGTGTTCCTTCCTCTTGAATTTTTTGGAATAGTCTGAGGAGGATTGGTTTTAGTTCTTCCTTGAATGTTTGGTAAAACTCTCCTGTGAAGCCGTCTGGCCCCGGGCTTTTGTTTGCCGGAAGCTTATCGATGACTGCTTCAATATCTTCCATAGTTACTGGCATATTGAGCTGTTTAGATTCTTCCTGATTGAGTTTTGGAAGGTTATATTTTTCTAGGAATATGTCCATTACCTCCAGGTTGTCCAGTTTGTTGTTCGTAGTATTTTTTAACAATCCTTTGTATTTCGGCGGGATCTGTTGTTATTTTACCTCTTTCATTTCTGATTTTGTTTATTTGGGTCCTCTCTCTTTGCTTCTTGGTGAGCCTGGCTAGAGGTTCATCAATCTTGTTTACCCTTTCAAAGAACCAGCTCTTGGTTTTGTTGATCTTTTGTATTGTTTCTTTGGTCTCTATGTCGTTAATCTCTGCTCTGATCTTTATTATTTCCTTCCTTCTGCTTACACTGGGCTTTTCTTGTTGCTCTTTTTCTAACTCTTTGAGTTATATGGTTAGGTAATTTATTACCATTGTTTCTTGTTTTTTTGCAGTAGGCTTGTAGAGCTATGAAATTCCCTCTCAAGACTGCTTTCACTGTGTCCCATAGATTTTGGATTGTAGTGTTTTCATTGTCATTTGTTGCCATGATGTTTTTTATTTCTTCCTTGATCTCTCTGGTAATTCAGTCATTGTTTAATAGCATGCTGTTTAGTCTCCATGTGTTTGATTTCTTTGGGATTGTTTTTAATGTAGTTGATTTCCAGTTTTATGTCACTGTGGTCTGAGAAGATGCTTGATATGATTCCTATCTTCTTGAATTTGAAGAGACTTTGCCTATGTCCCAACATATGGTCTATCTTTGAAAATGACCCATGTGCACTTGAGAATAATGTATATTCTATGGCTTTGGGGTGAAATGTTCTGAAGATGTCGATTAATTCGATCTGGTCTAGTGAGTCATTTAGGATTGATGTTTCTTTGCTGATTGTTTAGAGGATTTGTCCAATGGTGATAGTGGGGTATTAAAGTCTCCTACTATGATTGTATTGCTGTCAATCTCTCCCTTGATATCCTCCAGGAGTTTTTTTATGTATTTGGGTGCTCCTGTATTGGGTGCATATATGTTTACCAGAGTTATTTCTTCTTGTTGGATTGCTCCCTTTAGTATTATGAAGTGGCCTTCCTTATCTCTTGTTATGTCCTTCAGTTTGAGATCTAATTTGTCAGATATAAGTATTGCTACCCCAGCTTTTTTTTCAGTTCCATTTGCCTGGAAAACCTTTTTCCATCCCTTCACCCTCAGTCTGTGTGCGTCTTTTTTTCTGAGGTGGGTTTCTTGTAGACAGCAGATATATGGGTCTTGTTTTCTTATCCAATCCGTTACCCTATGTCTTTTGATTGGGGCATTTAATCCACTTACATTTAAAGTTATTATTGATAGGTACTTGTTTGTCGCCATTTTTATTCTTTACCCCTGTGTTCCTTCTTCACTTCCTATTTCTTTTTTTTTTTTTTACAGCAGACCCTTTAGCATTTCTTGCATTGCTGGTTTGGTGGTAATAAATTCCCTTAGTCCTTTTTTGTCTGTGAAGCTCCTGATTTCACCTTCAATTTTAATTGATAGCCTTGCTGGGTACAGTATTCTTGGATTCAGACCCTTCCTTTGCATGACTTTGTATATTTCATTCCATTCCCTTCTGGCCTGATGAGTTTCTGTTGAGAAATCAGTCGCTAGTCTAATGGGGGTTCCTTTGTAGGTAACTTTCTGTATCTCTCTTGCCGCTTTTAAGATTCTTACTTTGTCGTTGGTGTTTGCCAATTTAATTATAATGTGCCTTGGTGTCGGTCTTTTGGGGTTCATTTTGCTTGGGACTCTGTGAGCTTCTTGGATTTGTGTGGATTTTTTCTTCCCTATATCAGGGAAATTTTCTGTCATTATTTCTTTAAACAGGTTTTCTATTCCTTGCTTAGCTTCCTTTCCTTCTGGAACCCCTATTATGCAGATGTTGTTTTGTTTCGTGTTGTCCCAAAGTTTCCTTAGGCTCTCCTCCTGCCTTTTAATTTTTTTTCTAGAAGTTGCTCTACTTGAGTATTTTTTTCCATCTTGTCTTCTAGCTCACTGATGCGGTCCTCTGCTTCTTCTAGTCTACTCTTGATGCTTTCTATTGAGTTCTTTAGAGCAGCGATGTCATTTTTCATTTCTTCTTGGTTCTTCTTCATTTCCTCTTGGTCCTTGCTCATATTGTCAAATTTGTCTTCCATTCTTTTCAGCCACCTTATGACCATTTCTCTGAATTCTTTCTCTGGAAGGTTGCTTGCCTCCATTTCGTTTACTTCCTTTTTTGGTGATGCCTGCTTTTCTTTCATATGTGGGCTGTTTCTTTGTCTCCCCATGATTTCTCTTCTCTGGATGTCTGTTTATGTAGTTCTCTCTCTCCTTATCCCAGGCGAAATCTGACCTTTCCGTGGTGGAGTGTAGAGCTCCTCTGAATCCGTGTGTTTGCGCCAATTGGGGACCCGTGTTCTGGGCTCACGGCTGTTCCATGGTTGCCGCAGTTATGGATTCTCAGGCTTCTGATAAGCTCCACTTTCCCGTTCAAGATGGTGCAGACTCCGCGACCAAGCCCGCAGCTCCAGGAGGGGACCCAGCTGCAGTGGGGGCTGCCAGGTCAGGGGAACCCCGTCTAGCAGTCCCCCACCTTCTTCTGGAGTTTAGCTGTCCCTTAACTTGCCAACAAACACTCCTCGTGCGACCCTCAGCTGTTCTTTCTTTCTGCTCCGGGACAAGGCTCGGAACACATCTGTCTATTCCGCTGCCATTTTTCCTCCCCCCCAATCACATTCTTTTGAATGTAGACAAAAGATAGGTGGGAGCCTATGGCCTGCGACCCTAAAAAGGGAGAGACTCAAGAGGGACAATGGCTCTGCAAAATGAACTGAATTGTGATTAATTCCCGAGAGGTGGCAACGGGGACACATCTATAGGTGCCACTGTGTTTTTCATGACATGTTTGGTTTAGAAAAGGACATGTACAAAGATAGAAGGAAGGGCACAGCACCAAGGACAAATTGAGGAGAGTGACACATTTCTGTGAGAACAGTGCCCAACTTCAGCTGAGGCTTGCAGAAAAAATGCTAAAGTCGGCAGAAAACAACAACAAAACAAAGCAAAAAGGGTGATGGTATTACATTATTCTTAGTTATGATTAAAAAAAGGATGAGGCCCATTACTTAGGGATCCTTGTAGCATGTAAACAGGATAGAGAAAGTAAGACCACCCAACTCCCATTTTATTTATTGCTCCTCATAATAGCAAAACGGTCTTAACGAAGAAGTTGAAAGAAGCATCGCTAGAAAACACTGGACACAAGGTGGGGGGATCTGGCATGCCCAATGAGTGTTATATTTCCTTTATGTCCAAGTCTCCAGGCCCTGCAGTCTCCTATCCAGGCCCGTGGACAATCCTGCAGATGGGATAACAGAGCCTTTGTGCTTGATCCCTAAAACACTCCTGAAGATTGGTTCCAAAAGATTGTTGGATAGAGTTCCTGCTATGTGAACCAATAAGCCTGGTAAAATTTTAATTAAAGTGTAATTTTTAAAAAAGGAATTTAGAGAAGGTTTTTTAAGCCCTTTGAAAAGAATGACTATTGAGAACTAGCACAGGTTTGAGAAAAACAAGCCAGACCAAATAACTCTATTGTCTCGCCCCACTCCCCTCCCCACTAAGGGCTCACAGATCCTCACAGCTGGGCTTTGCCATTCTTGAGCCACTATCTCCAGCCTCTGTGCCTTTGCCACGCAGTGTTCCTTCATGTGGAATAACCTACCTTTGTCTGCTGTTTGTCCTTCAAAACTCAGCTCAAACGGCACCTCCTCTGGGAAACCTTTTCTTCTGCCCAGCATGGTTTAGAGGTTCCTGCTATAATTGATTGTGTTCTCCCAAATTCACACGTTGAAATCTTCAATATGATGGTGGTAGAAGGTAAGGCCTTTGGGAGGTGATTAGGTCATGAGGGTGGATGGGACTAGGGCTTTTAAAAAAGAGGCCCCAGAGAGTTGCCTGTCTCCCTCTGCTATATAAGGATATGGTATGAAGATACAAGGAGAAATCTATGACCAGAAAGAGGGCTCGCACCTGACCATGCTGGCCCTGAAATCTGACTTCCAGCCTCCAGAATTGTGAGCAGTACATTTCTGCAGTTTGTAAGCCTCCCAGGCTGAGGTATTTTGTTACAGCAGCCTGAAAGGACTAAGACAATCCCTAATGCGTGCTCACCAAGCACTCTGCTATCACAGTGCTCTTTTCGTGGTTACAACGGGCAGCTTTCTTATCTGCCCTCTCCAGAGCCTGTAGGTTCTGAAGGAGGTTGTAGTTTCAAAGCCCAGCACAGTGGTAGGCACACGGGGACCCTCAACGCATGATGATTGCTTGCATGAGTTCTGCTGAGAGTTTCAAAGTCAACCCAAAGGGAGTTGTCTCTAATTGTGTTCCATGGACTTCTCCATGTCTAGATTTTTATCAGTGACTTGGAGAAATAATATACTTTCAGAGACTTTAAGGCTCAGAGAAAAAGGTAATTAGATAAAAGGCTCAAGATCAAGATTTAACAATCTACAGGCTGGCTATAAAACCTGAAAGGATAGACAACTTTATTATATGGATTGATTTTGTATTTTTCTGTGGCATGCTAAAGCACAGGTTGTTTTGTTGGTTCTTGGGTGAAAATCAGAGACAGATCATCTGAGATAATGCCTAACAGATGAATATGTGGGCTTGATGACAATGCTGCATCGATGCACCAGAGTCACTGCAATTTCATATAGTGCTCTGAACTGTGCATTGCTAATGACAATACATTGAATAGATCATGTAGTGTCACTGACCATATTTACATTATACTGTAATACCGGTAAGCCTTTTATCATGCATGTTCTTCTGTGTTTCCAGACTTATAGTTACTCTGTAGGAGGACAACTGAAACCAACAATAAACTTTTAATAGAAATATTCATGAAGCTTTATGTTAGGTCTCAAAAAAGTCAATTGGATATTTACAATATGCAGAATATCTGGCTTTATTCATCCATCCATCCAACTGTATTGATCACAATACACCAATTACTGAAGTAGAATCTACAAATTTAGTGGAAAAGGAACACTGCCTTTCCTGAGCTTATATCCTGGGAGGAAAATGGGTAATAAGTAAGAAAACAAAATACTTTCAAATGTTGATGAGGGCCATGAATAAAATAAAACAATGTGTGGTAGGAGAGGAGACAACTTTGGATGGGATTATGTAGTGCCTCTGAAGCTTGCAGGAAGTTTATGTACAGAAGATCTGGGTGGGGCCTGCCTGGCCATTAGCTCAAAGTGAGTCTGGAACATGCTGTGACTGTTCCAATATAAACTGCAAACTGAACTGGGTCATATTAATAGAAGCAGAGCATTGATATAAGGGCAGTGATAATCCTATTAACTGTAGCATTCACACCACTTCTGGACCAACTTCTACAGTTGCAAATGCTACTCCTAACATATAACTAGAAACCACATCTTAAGAGGACCGGTTGAGAAAATTGGGAAAGTTTAGCTAGTAGAAGGAACCACTAGGCAGTCATCTTTAAAATATCCAAAGATTCAAGATGTTCAGAAGAGAATGAGTCCTGTTGTGTGACTCCAAGAGTGTACCTTGAATTATTGAGAAGATAGCACAGTATAGTTCAAAAGAGGGGAGGAAACATTTCTAGAAGAATTAGACCTACACAGAAATGGGATAGGCTTTTTGAAGAAGTGAGTACTTAACCCTCAGAAGTATTCCAGCAGAGGATGGGTAAACTCTGTTAAAGAGGAGGAATCCCTATATTGGGCAAAAGATCCCCTTCTAGGACACAGCTTTGGGACTGGGGTACAGTTTCGTTTCTTTGAGTGGAAGATCTTCTCATCTTGGAAAGCCAAATGAGCTTTAAAATATTTGAGCCTCAAGCAACGATCATGCCAAGTCCTTTGTATCCTTCCTTTTTCCTAAGAGCTTTTGTTTCCTTGGAAGAGTGGTTTCTTGGAGATCAGAGGCACTGATCTATCTTTAGTCATGGGTGTCTCTTGCCATTGGGACAGAATGATGTCCTCATGGGAGGCCTGGGTCTGTGCAGGAAGATGTGGACTCCTGGCCTTCTCTGTTCTCAGCAACAGTGAGGTGATGGGGATGGGACGCTCTGATGGCCTACCTACTTCTAGGAAGTAACCTACACTTGCTGGTACTTCAGAAACCCAAGCCCTGGGAACCAGGAATTATGTCAAGACTCCCAATAGCAGAATTTACTAAAAACGGCTGTATGATCCTTCTGCTCAAATCTCCTCTTTGTATGTGTGTGTTTGCATGTCAGTGCAAGGAAAGCTCTCTGAACTGGTCAGCTTCCAGTATGAAGTGACTGTACCTTGAGGCTCAGGTCAAAGGCTCAGTTCTGTGTACAGCACTGTAGAGGTCCTCTTCTCAGAAGGCCTCTCCCTCTCTCTGGAATGTGGATTTATCATGGTCAGGCAGGTGCTCCACTTTCTGTTTTAAATGCTCTTATACTGTGTCTTCACAGAAAGGTTTGATTGAACTTTAAACTCTATATAGCTGATTTAATTGCTCAGCACAATCATTTTATGATTACAATTTGATAGCATATCAATTCTATCTCTACTCATATTTGGTCTGCTGGAACAGACATTAAATAAAAACCCATTAAGATTAATACCTCAGGCAGAGATTAACTTGAATCTTAGACTAATATATTTTTTTTTCTATTTGCCTTCTGAATAAAACATGTGTTTTTGAAGGACAGAGGAAAATCTGGGATATAAGGGCAGTGACGAACCCATACCTGAGCCACAGACAACAAAAACAAACAGTGCCAACAGCCATGGTCCCACAGGATATTTCTCTTCTTGCGGCCTCTAAAAGAGAAGGGGAGAAAGTAAGATTAGGTTCATTAATTTGGGAAACATTTATTGAGTGCTACTAGTCACTGTGCTAGGGGCTGGCGCTACCACTGTGAATGAGACAGACTCAGTCTCAATGCCCAGTGGGCAAATACAGATGAATAAAATCAATTGTAAAGGATCAAGATAGGTTTAAAAACATTCATCAATAACCTTACTTACATCTCTGTAACCCAATGAACGTGGTGGTCTTAAATATTCTGGGGACAAGGTCTAAATACATAAAAATAATACAGTGATTTGAGAGCCAAAGATGATATTACTAATAATTGCTTCCATTTGTTGAAAGCACTCTCTATGACAGAAACCTACTACATCCACTGTTTCCAGCACTCACAACCCCATACAACTCCATTCTGTAGTTGAGAACTGAAGCTCAAATTTGTTAACTTGGGCAAGAGCTGGAATTCAAATTTAGTTCTGCCTCATTACAGAGCCTGGGTGTTTCCCACTGATAGCTTCATTTTTAACTCCCACATCTGTGAAATCTAAGTAGGGTCACAGAGCACAGCCATGTTCTCAAAACCTTCCATATGCCAAAAAATTTGGGAAGGCAGTACAGTGGAAATCCTTGGAATCTCAGAAGCACCACAGCAACTGTGAATGGATGTGAGGGAAGCAGCGTTTTGTAATAAAGTTCCTAAATCTTTGTGAAGCTTACACTTTGGAAATTTCTGCATTCTCTGGGAAGCAGAGGGGTACTCTTGTATCCACACCAATCTAGCCTTCGTACCTCCTGCTCTTCTCAAACCAAAAGCACAGACAGAATAAGAATGTCTCTCTGCAACCCCTCTAGGTCTATTGGCAGGTAGAGCTTGGTCCTTAAAAATAAAATAAAACATTCTGAGAGGCATCTGAAACATTGGCGAGTTTCTCAAATAAAAAGGGAGAAGGTCGAATGAAAAAAGTAGTGTCTTTGGTTCCCAGCTCACCTGCTAACGTTCTTAGAGTGCCTTCTCTCTTCTGTCTCAATTGGGTTCACTTGTCATGTATAAAGCCATATTCTTTTTCTTGGCATTCACCAGTTTGTATCTCTGCTTATTCTTGTGATGATGTGTTCAATGTCTGGCTCTTCACTAGACTGTAGGCCCCACAAAGGCAGGCACTTTCTCTTTCATATATCAATGTGTAGCAGTGCACAATACAGAACTTAAACACAGTAGATGTTCCACAAATGTTAATTGAAGAATGAATAAGCACCCAAGCTTCATTAAACATGATTTCTTAGGTCAGGTAGAGTAAAGACAGTGCCTAGGAAGGTTATTGTCTTTATTATTATACTTCCTAATTGGCCTGAGGGTTATCCCTTCATTTCTCTTACTAGAGAAGTATGGATTAAAGTGTCAGTGGCAGGTAGATTCTGACTAAGGACTGAAAGCATTCACTTCTCTGTCACTGACAAGCTTGTATCTACCACTCTTGTGTGAGGGCAAATCACACTGCAAGGAAAGACGTGGTTGCCCTTGACTAGACAAGGACAAAGCCAGTCTTAAATAATTGCATAAGATAACTTTAACCAGCATTTTTATCGGGTCATTCTTTGGCACTAAGACCAGGTCAAGGTCAGATCAAGTAAATAGTAGAGATATTAAATAAAGTTCCCCGAACAGAGTGTGGCTTTACCCCTCCCCACCTTCTTTTACCAACTTCCTAACAATTTGTCATAGTTGCCCAGAAACCAGTTCTGTTGTTGTCATCCTACTAATCCTATCTAATAAAGAGAGAATATGCTAATTGACCATCACTCCATCACAAAGATGGCTGCACCCACAGCTGAGGCCAAGTTCCCTTAAGGAGCCTTAATGAGCAATCAGCAGAGACCTGAGGCTATACCCTCCCCCTGCCCCCATGGGGCTTGACGGGGGACATCAAGGTGCACCCCCAGTGCTGGGTTGGGGGAACTCAGGCCACGCCCCCTGCCTAGCGGGGCTTGACGGGGGACCTGAGGCTGCGCCCCCCTCCTGGTGCCAGGCTGGGGGACCTGAGGCTGCACCCCCCCACCTGGTGGGGCTTGACGGGAGACCTCAGGCTGTGCTCCCCACCCAGCGGGGCTTGATGGGGGACCTCAAGGTGCACCCCCAGTGCTGGGTCGAAGGACCTCAGGCCATGCCCCCCACCCAGCGGGGCTTGACGGGGACCTCAGGCCTTGCCCCCTGCCCCGGCGCCAGGCCAGGGGACCTGAGGCCACAACCCCTACCTGGCAGGGCTTGACGGGAGACCTCAAGGTGTGCTTCCCATCCTGGTGCTGGGCTAGGGGACCTCAGGCTGCTCTCCCCACCCCAGCACTGGGCCAGGGGACCTGAGGCTGCACCCACCTTCCTGGCGGGGCTTGACAGGGGACCTCAGGCTGTGCTCCCCACCCAGTGGGGCTTGACAGGGGACCTCAAGGTGCACCCCCAGTGCTGGGTCGGGGGAACTCAGGCCACGACCCCTGCCTAGCAGGGCTTGACGGGGGACCTGAGGCTGTGCCCCCCTCCTGGTGCCAGGCTGGGGGAACCTGAGGCTGCGCCCCCCCGCCTGGCAGGGCTTGACGGGAGACCTCAGGCCATGCCCCTGACCCAGTGGGGCTTGACAGAGGATCTGAGACTGTGCCCCCCATCAGGCGGGGCTTGACGGGGGACATCAAGGCACGCCCCCCGCCCCATCTGGGGGACCTGAGGCCACGCCCCCCATCCTGGCGCCGGGCCAAGGGATCTGAGGCTACGCCCCCTGCCTGGCGGGGTTTGACAAGGGTGGGATTGGCCGGGTCTGGATCTAGACCAATGGGAAGGGGCAGCCGGGTCTGGGTCTCACGTGATTTTGAGGCACATGTGGGTGGGCGGGACTTGACTCTGGGTCCCCCCTTTTTTTTTAATATATATTTTTTATTGATTTAAGAGAGGAAGGGAGAGGGAAAGAGAGATAGAAACATCAATGATGAGAGGGAATCACTGATCGGCTGCCTCCTGCACATCCCCTACTGGGGGTCGAGCCCGCAACCCAGGCATGTGCCCTTGGCTGGAGTCGAACCTGGGACCATTCAGTCCATAGGCCGATGCTCTATCCACTGAGCCAAACCAGCTAGGACATGGGTCCCCCTTTTAATGTGCATGAATTTTGTGCACCAGGCCACTAGTGTTATATAAAAATTCATTTTTCTCCATCTCCAGCAAAACCAACAAGTGAATTCAGAAGCCTGTAAATGAATTATTGGTCGAGTCAGATACCAAATGAAATCCTTTATTTTTTTCTTTGCTGAAAAACATAAATCATTAACATGCAGAGCTTGGAGCAAAACCTTTTTGATGATATTTGCCAGTGAATCAATATTACTTGGGGACTTTCAGAGCTCAGGAATACCTGGGTGATCATAATACCAATATATTCTTTTTGAGAACTTCAGGTTACTTTTTTGTGTGTGTGAAAGTGGTGCCCAGCACAGTCCCAATGGGAAAATGTACCTAACCCCAAATCTACTGCTGGGAGAAGCAAGACAACCAGCGGAATCCTGCAAATGTCGTGGTTCATTTCAAACAGAAGTTGGCCACTTCCCAAGGCTCCCAAATGTCAGGGGATGGCTTTCCCTGTGATAAGATAACAGCAGGGTAACTCAGAACTCTGGAATTTAAATTCCCTCTTCATTCTGAAGAAGTTACTACTGTATAATCATGAAATGATTATCCCATTTCTCTGTTTCTTGGCTTTATCTGCTATCTGGGAGAATAATTTTGATTCACTCAATAGCTATTAACTAATAACAAAATACTGAGGCATCTGCATATAATCAAAGGGCTTTATTTCTGAGTGATTAATCTGAATTTTCAGTTAGAATCTGTTCATCTGTCCCCATTTATTAAATTTCATCTGAACAAGTTCTCCCTTGCAAGTTAATTCTTTCAAAGTATAATATTTGGCCTGTAATTAGGAAAATGAAATTTAGGATTTAAAGTATTGCTTTTTGTTGTTGTTAATCCTCACCTGAGGATATTTTTCCATTGATTTTTTTAGAGAGAGTGGAAGGGAGGGGGAAAGACAGAGAGAGAAACATCGATCGGTCCCCGCCCACATTCGCCCTGACTAGGGATCGAGCCTGCAACTGAGGTATATGCCCTTGACTGGAGTAGAACCTGGGACCCTTCAGTCTGCAGACCTACACTCTATTGGCTGAGCCAAACCAGCTAGGGCTAAAGTGTTGCTTTTTAAAAGATAATTTCATTTTTCTTTTTGGATGCTGATCCATTTATAATAAAGTTAACCAAAAGCCATTCCAACCAAAGGAAAATAAACATACATTGTGGCTTGGTTTGGAAACCATTCATTACAAATTTAGTGGGGCCATTTAAAAACCCTCAGAAGCGCCCAGCACTTTTGAAGGGCCTACTCCATGGTATATGTGAACTATTAAAATGCACTCATACCATAGGTTAAACATAATTTGAATGCAGCTCTGAAAGTTGAGTTGAACTGCAGGTGACTACATTTTCTAGATATCGAAACATCTCTTTCTCCAAAATTTTCCATTTTCTTTTCTTATTTTGGAGCCAATATTTTTTGTTTCAGCTCCCAAACGTTTTCTAGTGGTCTTGAAAAGCTAGAAGTGGCAGACACCGAGTTTACCAAGTCTAAAACAGCTCCACAAATTAGTTTGTTTTGTTGTTATTTTTATAGTCAGGTAAGTTGTCAACTTAGTTCAGTTAACAACTGAATCCTGGTTCATTAAACAGAAACGCACAACTAGAGATTTTCAGTACGTCAGCTAGTCTGTATGACATTCTAGAAAGAATTGATATCCTTGGGATATAAAATCCTGAATGCTTTAACATCAATTAAAAGTTGTTTGTCAATGTTAATTTGAACAGCAAGTTTTTTTTATGAGTAAAAATAAATAGGGAAAAGATAGCAATTAAAAGTTATCAATGTTAATTTGAACAGCAAGTTTTTTTTATGAGTAAAAATAAATAGGGAAAACATAGATCTTTGTGAAAAATGTTTCCAATTCAATGGCACATCAGCATTTTGCTGGTCAATCATAAGTAAATGATCTAATTCCCAAGTGAAAGAATTTCAAGCATGACTTCAGCCTGGAGCTGTGAATAAAGCCCTGAGTACAGCTCAGTTTAATCCTAAAGTTTCTCTGCCACAGTACTGCTTGGTTTGCAAGAATTCTGGGGTAATGACTGTAGATCCAGCTTTTTGCTCAGTTAATCAAAGCAGCATTATTTCTTTGGCTAAAAGGAATTGTCTCATCAAGTCTACAGGCTTTTCCAGCCAAACCCCAAGCTTCAGTTGGACTTCCACTTAAGTGCCTGGAATAATAGATTCCAGGTGCCTTTGCTCATAGACTTGGAGACTCACACTGCCCAGCAACTCATTCGAGGCATGCCTCTGAATGTCCAAAATCATAGGCCTGGCATTTTCTGTTGGAGATAATTTGCATTGCCAAAAGAAACCCCATTGCATAAGACACAGATTTTACTTAAAAGTCGTTATAAAGCTTTAATATACAGTTTTGGGGGCACAGAATGTCTGGTAATTAACTAGCCTCTAAAGTGCTGGATCAGAATAAACTTGAATTCACAGGGTGAACAAGAGGACAGTTGCATTTAAACTTTAGCCCAGTGTGAGAGGCCTCACTGGAGAAAAGGCAAAATAGAGGAGGATGGCGGGTAATATGGGTTTGAAACTCATTCCACTCTTCCAATTTAATAGGGAGACCATTACAAAGGGGCTGGAAAGAAAACCTTATCATGGTGTGTGTCTGTGGGGTATGGAGGGCAGGGGTGAAGCCTGGGAGGGGAGATGATACATGGCCTCATTTACTCATTCATTCATTCGTTCAAGCATCACCTATTTAACATAGTAGGTTCAGGACCCTGTGTCAAGCAGATTCCTTAACTGTTCTGTAACTGCTGCTTTCCGTCTTTCCCAGAGACACAGGACCCATTCTCTCCTGGGGAGGCTCCTCCTTGTTCCCGTGGTAGCCCCAGCAGCCCCTCCCGGAGGGGCCACGACCTACCAGGGCCCTCTCCGCCCACGAGAGCACCGGCGAGCCCAGCGGCGCCCTCAGCGAGTTCTCTGCGCCCACTCGGCGGCGGGGCCCGCAGGAGGGGCGGGCGGGGCGTGGAGGAGCTGGGAGGCCCGCCCTGCGCCCGCCGCCCCGCCCCGCCCCGCTCCCCGCCCTGCTCCCCGCCCTGCCCGCTCGCCCGCTCGGCGCCGCCTCCGCCTTACCAGGGTTTTGGCTACGTTCCCCCTCTGGGTGATGTTTTTGCTGTGCTTCTCGTTAGCCATCCGGATCCGCTGTTTGGCCACCATGGCTTGGGCTCTTGGAAGACCTCTGAACTCCCACCTGCAAGGATTCCCCCCCCACCCCCCGGGCGTGAGCCCCAGGCAGGGCCGAGCGCGCCCCTTGGGCCCTGGCGCTGCAGGTGGCAAGACGCGCCCCCCCCCAGCCTCGCGCAGCCCGTTCCCCACCCCCTACCGAGCCGGCTCCGGGGAGAGGCCAGAGCCCGGACGGAAGTAATCTTTCATCTCAGGAAACCCGCTCCTACTTCCTCGCCATCCTTCCGGTCCCCACAACTACCTGCCCAGCGCGACCCCAGGCTGCGCTGCCGCGGGACCTCCCGCACCAGAGCCGGGGCGCAGCGCGCGGAGCCACTGGGCCGTGGGTCTCTGCGGTGTCGGGGTCCCACAGCCGAATGAGGCGGGGCCGAGGGTTCCGCGGCCGCGGGCTTTGTGCGCGCATAAGGGATGGGGTCTCAGGCGTCTGGGCTCCTGGGTCAGGGACCCACCAAGGCCTTGGTTTCACCTGCACCGCTGTCCCTCTGACCAAGAGCTGGACCAAAGGCTGGACTTGGTGGGTGGGTGGGGGTCCTCAAAAGACAAGTAGAACCGGGGCAGGACTGAACCCGTGCTGTTGTGGGCAGTCCAAAGGAACCTCCCCTTTAGGGGTCTGGGGAAGGCCACTGCAGGATCTTCCTCAAACGATGCAAAAAAGGGCCAGATCTCCCCAGGAGTGGGGAGAAGGGGGAGTGAGAATGGAGTTGGAACAGGTTTTCTTGCCTTGGTAGTTATGGGGGAAAACAGGCCAGCAATACATCTGCAGCCCAGGTCAGATTGGGTGGTCACCCAGCTTTGGCTCTCCACCTGCCCCAAGTAACCAGGACCAACTCCAGCCACCCTTGTCCCAAGGGGACTGAACTGGGAATTCCCTACGGTAGAGTGATGTACCTCAAGGGTCTTACAGATTGCTGTGTGTGTGTGTGTGTGTGTGTGTGTGTGTGTGTGTGTGTGTGTGTGTTGGGGGCGGGGACAGGCAAGGCGAAAAGGGAGGGGTTCAGTCCTTTACTTTTCCACCTGCTGAATGGATTGGAGTAGAAGAGTTGAGAAGAGGTAAAACTTCAACCTGGAAGATGTGGGGCAGTAGGAAATGCTAGGGAAGAGGACCTGAGGCACTAGACCAGGTTTGGCTAATGCACCCCAGTCCTTCCCTTGCAGGCACCTGAGGCTGGTCTACAAAGTTTTGTGTGGGTAAAATTCCTCTATGTCAGTGGGAAGTTAGGGAGAACTCCTTTTCTCTTTGGGGGCCCTTTACTAAGCTCATCCCCAATCCTCTCCCCACTTCTTGTCATTAAAGCTTTAATACAGACTGTTCTGGGGCTGCCTTTGGTAACTTAGAGAAGACAGAATCCCCCACAGTGGTCGGCAAACTGAGGCTCGCGAGCTGCGGTTTGCCGCTCTGTTGACTAATGAGTTTGCCGACCATTGCCCTAAGATCATTAGTAAAGTCTGGTCATTCTTTTTTCTACTCTAGAATTAGTTAAATTTCCAAACTAGTTTCTAGCACCTTCTTAAATGTTACCATCAACATTACCATCATTATTACAGGACTACAAACCAAGTAGGCCCAACTCTAGCCCCATGCTTTTAATAACAATTGACTTGTTTTTGGGGTGGGGGTAGGGGGATTCAGGGGCCATCCCTACCTCAGTGACATTGAGCCTGGCTATGGTGTGAGGCCCAGCAAACACCTGGGCAGGAGGCAGAAGGCAGGTCCTCACTTGAGTGGAATACAGGCCTACCTGACTCTGAGGTGTTCCTGAGGTTAAGGAAAAGATACAAAGATGATTTTCCCTTTGGGCCTGCAAGCAGAAAATATTTCTAAAATGAGAAAAGCCTGCCTTCCCACAGGCTCAGATGAGCTGCCTTATTTGGGGAAAATAATTTATTTTGACCCTGCTTGTTAATGACCAATTTTACTCTTTTCCCTGCCATGTTTTACTTTTATAATATTTTAAGTTAGTTGAATTATAAATAGACTATATTCTCACAGTAAATATTCAAACAGGAAAAGGATATACAGTGAAAAGTAAATGTCTCCCTTTTCTTACCCTTTCCCTAACCCCCATTTCCAACAGTTTCCAGGCTACCCTTCCAGTATTTTTTACCGGACAAGCCTTCCTGTATATTCCCTTTTTAAAACAAAATCATACTATACACACTGTTCTGCCACTTGAGCTTCTCACTTAATTTATTGACAATATTATCACATCTAATGGCACCTCTTTTTTAATAGGTGCATAATGCCTCATAGTTAGATTATAGAGTAATATATTGAACTAGTTTAATATATTGGGTGGTTATTTCCAGTTTTTTGTTTCTGTGGTTGCCAGTAATGCTTTGGTATGCCAGTATATACGTGCAATAGATTTCTGGAAGTGAAATTGCTACACCTTTGCGTGTCCTTGGGTGTTTTGGATGAGGCAGTCTCCTGCTGTGACCTCCACTTTACCCACCTATATCGCGCTTTTGCCCCGGGCAGCCAGGCCCGCTCCTCTGCAGGTCTCGATCTTGTTTGTTGCCTTGAGGATTACCATTCTTTACCAAGAAAAGTTTCCCTTCCAGGCATGAGTCCTGCCCCTTCATCTGCACAGCCTGCCAACACCAGAAGCTGAGCTGCTCATCCCAGAATCCCTTCTCCCCAGGAGCTGGGCCACGGTCTGAAGCAGTAGTAGACACGGTCACTAGCCGACAGTATCTGAAAACTTCAAGTGACATGAAAGTCATTCCAGACCTGGAAAGAGAAATGACTAAACAGGACACTCTGGGTTTTTGTTTGTTTGTTTTCATGTGCATTAGTCAGGATTCTTGGATATAAACAACACCAACAAACTCTGCCCATCAGAAGAAGAATTTATTTCAGAAAAAGGAGACATATGTAAAACTTTCAACAATAAAGAATTTTAAAAAAAGAATTTATTTCAAGAATTCCAGGTTCTTGGACTTCCAGAGTCACCACTTGGTTGAGAATGAACAAGGCTGGAGTCATCTTGCTCTTTTGAGATGAGAGGACTTCTGGCTGAATAGGAGGGGAATGGAAACTTGATCAAGAGCTAAAAGTTCCCTTGGGTTAATCGGAGCTGGCAGCAGAATTTTATAACATACCGGTAGCCTGCAGTGCTCAACCACAACTTCTAAAATTGCCTCGGATAAAGTAGCAGGAAACTGCTAGCTGATTAAAATTTAATTTTGGTTGGTAATTCTTTCAACCTTTAGAGCAAGAATTCCTAGCAAGCCTGTGTACATTAATCACGAGTCTGCTCCACTTAGGGCATTGGGCTTGTGACTGTGGAGACTGAGTTTTACTCATCTCTATAAACTATGTATTAGCGAAGCGTATAGATGCTATGCTATTGAGCTGTGATGTAGGACACTTGACATTTTTTTTTTTAAATATATTTTATTGATATTTTACAGAGAGGAAGGGAGAGGGATAGAGAGCTAGAAACATCGATGAGAGAGAAACATCGATCAGCTGCCTCCTGCACACTCCCCACTGGGGATATGCCCGCAACCAAGGTACATGCCCCTGACCGGAATCGAACCCGAGACCCTTCAGTCCGCAGGCCGACGCTCTATCCACTGAGCCAAACCGGTTTCGGCTGGACACTTGACATTTTTCTGTGGCTAACAAGCATGCAAACTTCCTTTCTACTTGGGCCCCCACCGTGTGTGAGAGTTAGGACCTTCTTTCCCACTCTGGGAGCCGAATGGAGACAGATACTTGGCTGGGGGTGTGACTCAGGTTGGCCAAACAGATGCTCCTATTTGGGACTTTGAATTTTGAGCTGACAGTGCAAAGATAAAGGGACGAGTGAAACTTCACCCTGGTGGTGGGGTCCCTAAGAGGCAGGTCATACTTAGCAGTGGGGTTCGTGGAGCTGGTGGTAGAGGAGCCAGTTTTGGGATTCTACTTATTCTGTGGTACCTGGAATTCTTGAAGTAAATTCTTTTTTTTTTTTAATTCTTTATTGTTGAAAGTTTTACATATGTCTCCTTTTTCTGAAATAAATTCTTCTTCGGATGGGAAGAGTTTGTTGGTGTTGTTTACATCCAAGAATCCTGACTAATGCACATGAAAACAAACAACAAAACCCCAGAATGTCCTTTTTAGTAATTTCTCTTTCCAGATCTGGAATGACTTTCATGTCACTTGAAGTTTTCAGATACTGTTGGCTAGTGACCGTGTCTACTTACCTCACCAAGGGGAACTGAGTATAGAGGCCTTGATGACAGGTGCTATGGTGGCCAGTTCTCTACTATGGATGAGAGTGATTGACAGGCACAGCCTGCTAAAACCAGCAGCTCACTGACTCTTCACGTTAATGCTTTCAGTTTCTTCCTCATCCAAACCATTTTCAATACTGCCAGAGAAGAGGAAATGTGGCAGATATCAGTATCATCTCCTTTTGTGCATATTACTTATATTCCAGTGGATGTTCATGAAAGTGTCTCACAGTGGGCAGAGAAAAGAAGAGAGCTGACAGTGTGATCTGCTGCATGCGTTGGAATCCATTCAGTGTGTTAGATTATGATTTCATGGAACCATGCCATGTTGTAGCTGGAAGGAAACTTCAGTATTTATTGAGTGTCCACTATATGCCAGACACTCTTCTAGATGCTGAGAATTCAATGATTGATACAAGAGTTTCTGCCTTCAGGGAATTCTCAGTTGTGTGGGGGAGAAGCAAACAGTGGGAGGCTGTCCTAATTTACCAAATGAGCAAAGGCCTGGGAGTTGCAAAGAATTGTAGCAGAGGTGAAAGAATTGAAGCCCATTGGCTTTCTGTTTTCTCAAAAGAATCATCAGGTAAACTTGAGTGGGAGCTAGGGTGACAGGGAACATCCCAGGGCTGAGCTTTGGAGCAGCTTTTACATGAACACCATATAAATCACTCATATACACGCACACACATATGCATGCATGCTCACTCCTGCATGCACGCATGAATACTACAGAACAAAGATAAATTACATTCCAGACCTCTAAGGCTTAAAATACAGTCCATAAATGCTAGCCCAAGATAGTCTCTGACCGCTATGAAAACTAAGTCCTTGACCCTAGAGGTGATCAGATTAAGCTTTAAAATGCAAAATGTGATTGCCCATCTCCAGTCTGTAATTGCCTGGCCACATCTGTTATTAGTAGTGCCAAAACCATCACATCCTAAGGGGGAAAAGAGTACCCTGCTAGAGTGCTTTCCCTAATGACCTCCCATGACAATCCTCTTCATGGCTGAGGAGCTGTGAGGTGCTTCCACGTGTCCAAGCTCAAGTTATGGCTCTGGATTACTCATAACTATATCCCTGCTAATTTCAATGTGATTTCAGGACAAAGCCACCTTGTTTCTGTTCAATTGGGTGCATGTTTTAATGGCTGGAGAGTTTCCTGACAGAGAAGAAATATCAGTAGTAATAATATCTAACATTTCCTAAGCATTTCCAGAGGACCGGACATTGCTAAATACTTCACCTGCTCTTTCTCACTTTTTACACAACCCTGTAAGTACATGGATTCTGGAAACTGATAAATCCTGGCCTTCGGATAAACTAAAGCAATAATACTTATTAGATAGCATTGGTTTGAGTTGAGATAAAATAATACATGTTAAAAGCACTGAGCACAGCCCTGGCTGGAGCATCGTCCTGTATACTAAAGGTTGCAGGTTCGATCCCCAGATTGATGTTTCTCTCTCTCTGTCTCTCCCTTCCTCTCTCTCAATAAAAATATCCTTGAGTGATGATAAAAAAGAAAAAGCTCTGAGTGCAGAGTTTGGGCCCTGATCATCACTTAATAAATGTCAGTTACCAGTATTATTACTTCCACAAATCATTAAAGAAATAGGTTTAGTATGTTAAGTGACTTGTCTAAGGAGAATCATTTCTTTTTTAAAAATTATATTTAGCCCTAGCCGGTGTGGCTAAATGGGTAGAGCTCTCCCCCTTCCCTGCCCCCCCCCTCCCGCCCCCGCTGCAGCAAAGGGTCATGGTTACCTGGGTTGCAGGTTCAAGCCCTGACAGGGTGGAGGAGTGTGCTGGAGGCAACCAACTGATGTCTCTGTCACATCAACTGATGTCTCTGTCTCTCTCTCTCTCTCTCTCTCCCTTACTCCCTCTCTCCCTCTCTCCGTCTCTCCCTCTCTCCGTCTCTCCCTCTCTCCCTCTTTCCTTCTCTCCGTCTCTCCCTCTCTCCCTCTCTCCTTCTCTTCCTGCCTCCCTTTCTCCCTTTCCCTTTCACTTTCCCTTTCACTTTCACTTTCACTGCAAATCAATGGGAAAAATATCCTTGGGTGAGGATTAAAAACAACAAAAAAGTTATTTTTAAATATGGGGAAAATTTTAACCATTACTATACCAAAGGGATATAGAGAAAAGTCAGTCTTTTCATCCCTGACCTGAAGTTCAAAGCAACCATTCATTGTACATTCAAGCATGTATGCATTGTATGTTTTTAATACATGTACATATATGTATGCTTCTTTATGTATAATACTAGAGGCCTGGTGCACGAAATTTGTGCATGGGAGGGGGTCCCCTCAGCCCAGCATGCACCCTCTCCAATCCGGGACCCCTCGGGGGATGTATGACTGCCGGTTTAGGCCCGATCCCAGGGATCGGGCCTAAACCGGCAGTCAAACATCCCTCTCACAATCCTGGACCGCTGGCTCCTAATTGCTCACCTGCCTGCCTGACTGGTTGCCCCTAACTCCCCCGCCCCACTGGCCTGATCACTCCTCACTGCCTCTGCCTGCCGGCCTGATCGCCCCTAACTGCCCCCTCCCCCCCGCCAGCCTGATCACTACTAACTGCCCCCCCCTGCTGGCTTGGTCACCTCTTATGCCCGCCCCCCCCCCCACTGGCCTGGTCACCCCCAACTGCGCCCCTGCTGGCCTGGCCACCCCCAACTGCCCCCCCTGTCGGCCTGGTCGCCCCTCATGGCCCCCCCACTGGCTTGGTTACCCCATGCAGCCTGCTGTTTAGTCATTTGGTTGTCCCTCAATAACCCCCTCTGCTGGCCTGGTCATAGGCAGCCATCTTGTGAGGGTGTGACAGCCAATTTGCATATTACCTCTTTATTATATAGGATATTTAAATAAGTTCTTTACAAGTTCCTTCAAATCCCATTTAAAAACTCTCAAGTAATATCACATTCAATATGATCTCTACCTTATTTTTGTTTTTTTTTCACTTAATCATTATATCTAGATCTATTTCATTCTTTTAAAATAGCTGCATGATATTTCACTGTAGGGCCATCCCAAAATTGATTTAACAAATCTTTATTGATGGATATTTAGATAGTTTCCAGTTTTTTGCTACTATGAATCAATGAATAGCCTAGTATAGTGTTTTTGCAAATTTCCATGCATATATTTGTTGGAGAACTTCCTAAAAGTATAATTACTGGGCTAAAATTTATATGTATAAAGTGTCATGGGTATTGCCAAATTATCCTACAAGGAGGCTGTATTGATTTATACTCCCTCCATAACCTATATGAGTGTGTCCAGGCTATTATTTTTAGTTGTATGGCATTGGACAAGCTATCCTGGGTAAGTATCATGACTCGTCTCTGTTTCTTTATGATATTTATTAGTTGGATTGAGTCTATGATGATGAATTTGCTTACTAACTAGTCAATTATATTTGATGTCTCTTTAATTAAGGTGACTTCTTTCCATGCTCTGTGAGTCCCAATAGGGACCAAAGGAGAAAATGGACAGGTAGGCAGTATTTCTGACTGTTTCTGTATTTACTTAAAGATTCCGCCTTTCTAATAATATATTTTTAAATGATGATAATAATATTGCCTATGTTTTAAATCTTCATATTGTAGCAAGACATAGTTATATCTATTACAGAGCTCTGAACAATTTAGAGAAAAAGGGCTTATATTTATGAACAAGCCTTAGTGTACAGAAAATGCACTAATTATTTTTATCTTATTTTATTATTATTATTTTTAAGTCCTCACTTGAGGACATGCTTAGAGAGAGAAAGGGAGAGAAACATTGAAATATCTACATAAGAAACATTGATCTCTTGCCTTCTGTGCATGCCCCAACCGGGATCAAAACCTCTACCCAGGCATGCACCGTGACCGGGCATCGCACCGACAACTTTCCAGTGCCCAGGATGACACTCAACCAGCTGAGCCACTCCAGCTGGGCCAGAAATCGCTTTTAATAGATTGCCAGCTCCTTCAAGGCATAGACCGTGGGTGGTCACCATGGTATTTTCAGAGGCTGCCTGATGTCATATATAAGGTATTAAATGAATATTAAATGAACAGTAGTGGGAAACTGAAAGGATTTGGTGGAGTCACATAATAATTGCAACACATATCTATTCAGTGCTTTCTATAGTTTGTATTTCACTCATTCAGAGGACATGTCAAGTTGTGTTAGGTTTATACCCCAAGTTGTGACTCAGGCATCTAAACCAGATAACAATTTAAGCCCTCATTTAATTGCCTATGTTATATTCCTTTGATCTAAATTAAAAGTTAAATTACCATTTTAAATAACATAACATACATGTTTTACTGATCCAATTCACTTATTCTTCATTATAGTTTTTATCTCTATCATGTCAGATTTAAAGGAAAGTCCGGTCTTTTAATAACTTCATCTTAAATTGCTTGAAAGGAACTTTGTGGATGATCAGGAATGTGACTGGCCTTTCAGAATACCAGCACATTAAACCCAGGACCCACGCTTCTGGAAAGCTGTCACATCTAATATGCTTTAAAAGGATTTTGTAAAGAGCTTGCTGGCAACGACATGTATGGTTTGGTAAACCATCTGCAGAAAGCCCAGACGTTTTGCACGCAACAGTTTTCTAAGAAACCACAGCAGTTTTTCCATCACAGCATCCTGAGTGGTTTTGTGTGCAGAGAGCTCTGTGGCTCTCTGGCTTCCCAGCTTCAAAATGACACCTGAGCCTAAATTAGGAAGTAGGTAAGGGAATAGGAAGAGGAAACTTGAAGGTAACCCTCCCAGGTCACTGTAGAAGCCTTAGGACTCCCCTGTCACCTGAAATAGAAGCCTGGGGCCAGAGGCAGTGTCCAGTGGACATGGGCACACCCACAGGCACACCCACTTCACATAGGGGCAGAACTCAGAACAAAGGGAAGAAAGGTAGTGATTCAGAGCAGCTAGCCATCAGCAGCACTAAGCTTATTCCCAGGAATTCCTCTGAGTATGATATTGGGTATGTGATCCAAACTACCCTTTGACTCCAGAGCTAATTATCCAAGTGTGACAAAATACGAGCAGAGTGACAAGTGCTGGGGCAGGAATGGTGTGAATGCCTTCTGACAGTTAGGCGGAGAGTTCTATTGTCTGTTTTCCAAGACATTTTACTGGGCTTAATTAGTCAATCCCCATACCACTACTGGGGGAATAGGTCAATCTTTTTATTATCCCAGGTTTACAGCTGAGAAACTAGCACGCAGATGGCGACGCTACAGAATTTCCATATAGGAGGACCTTAAGGTCAACAATCTGGTCAGACGGGGCTGGAGTGGACAGTGGCAGGGCTGTCTTGAAGTCGTGTTTGCATAGCATATCACATAAAATTGAAAAAACCTCAAACATGCCTAGGTTCTACCCCAAGCCCTGTCTCCCTGGCACCATCATTGCCCACAATGGTTAACGTGACTTTGCTGGGGGTTGTTTCTCATGTCTATGCAGTGGTGGCATTGGGTGAGGGTTCAGATTGCCGGGCCCCCGGCTCTTTGTCAGAGCTCCTCGTTTGACAATTCATGATCCCATCTCCTTCCTAGATTCATGGGACTTCAGAGCTAAAAAGGACCTTGGGGATTATCCAGTCCAACACCCCACTTAAAGGTGATGCAGAGCAAACGCCAAGAGATAGAGAATTTAATCATGATGGTTGCTTGGTAACTGAGAGTGATAATTTTTTATGCAAAACTGTACTTAAAGAATTTGAGTGTGTGTGTGTGTGTGTGTGTGCGTGTGTGTGTGTCTAGCGGAGTGGGGCGGGGCTCATTTTCTGCTACTTTATCATTTTGACAATATGTAGGATATGTTATAACAAAGTTGTTTTATTATAACACAGCTCATTATCATTCCCTAGTAAAAGTCATAAACAGCTTGGCAGTTAAAGGAACAAAGTGTAGAAGGAAGAAAATACGACTGGTTTGACTGAGGGTTGTTTGTTCCTTTGCTGTGAAGAAACAAAAGTATGTTTCTTTAAGAGTAATTGTGCTTAATGTTAGTGTTACTGTTTTAATAATAAATGTGCACAATTTTACTGGCAAGCCTGGTTCTCCAGGAAGCTCCCGTGATTGATTCCATCTAAACGTTGTTTCCCTGGTCACTCAGTGCCTTGGTGCTTCTTTTGTGATTTAATCCTTTGTCATAACTGACATGCCATGAGTGTACTCACTCAGTTTGTGTCTGCATGATCTGTTTTCTTTTTTCAGATCACCTTCTCTACAGTGCTTTTTGCAGTGTTGTGCACAGTGGACATTTCAAAGGCACTGACATCAGGCACCGAGCCTTCGGATTGGCAAAGTCCTCTGTTAGGGATAATATTGCCTGAATGCACATCCAACAGTTTCACTCCATGCAATTGGAAAGAGTTGAATGCAATACTGCTGTCTCCCCCAGGGCCAGGCTCAAGTTACAAACAATGCACTAGCGTATCCTGCAGCTCTACTAATCTGACTAAGAAAACAAGGCCTTAATTCATCTACAATAATTTTTTTAAAAATCCTCATCCAAGGATACGTTTATTGATTTTAGAGAGAGAGGAAAGGAGAAAGAGAAAGAGAAACATCTGTGTGAGAAACATCAGTTGGTTGACTCCCATACATGTCCTGGCCGGGAATGGATCCGCAAACTTTTTGGTGTAGGGGATGATGCTCCAACCAACTGAACCACTTGGCTGGGGCAAACCCAATAATTTTTGAGGGCTCTAGTTGCCGTTGTCTTTGTTCATGGCTCTGCGAGGAGCTCATGGAAAGGTAAGGTCCATCTGGGTCCCTCTGTATCTCTCGATGGCTAAGTGTGCCAGAGGAAGTCTGTTCACCTGCCCAGGACCAGTGTCCCCTCCTGCTTCTTCATCCTGCTTCCTGAGAGGCTCATCTCTGACAGCGCATGGGAGCCTTGCGGTGGGTGGCCATGTGGCTTTGTGGTCTCTGTGCTTGGTTTAGTCCAATCTTGCTGCTCTGCTCCAGTGAGAATCAGAAGGTGTCATGTCATGACTGGAATTTTATCCTTTTTCCTTCCCTGCCCAAACCCACAGAATCTAAACCGTACCCAATGTGTTTTATTACAGACTTGGCTTTCTCAGTGACAACTTAATGAAAGGGACCTTAACTCCCTTTCTTGTTTCTCTTCATCCATTCCCTTGACTTTGACTCCACCCATGTGAGCTCACTTCAATAAATGGTATGGTTTGCTCTCTCCAACCCTGGCCTGTTGAGATCTGGAAACACTTGACTCCTCTGACACGTATTTCCACAGCTGAACATGTCTAAGATTGTAGTCTCCTGCTTCATTGGCTATTTGTTTTCTTACTCTGAAATGTGCTTCCCCCTCACAATCCCCCTCCATCCTGTGTATTTTGTTTATCCAATGTAGGCGGTTGCCAATATAAAAGAAAGGGAATGACAGGTTAGGGCTCTGAATAGGTTAGGAGGAAGGGGAGGAAGGGGACAGGAGGCCAGGGAGAGAGGGACTGGGCCACTTGGAAGACTTCTGGTTGAATAGGACCTTCTCGGCCAAAGATCGGGGCTGGACGTCTGATGAGCAGTCTGGCTAAAAGCTGCCGCATGTTGATAACAACCCTTTTTGTGAAATATCCCCCTATGCATGCCCCCACCCAGTGTGTACCAATTCTTTCTTAGCCTTTTCCCTTAGGGTTCACTCCACCCCCTCTTACCCCAAATGGATCTTTATTTCATTGTTATTTCAAGTGGCTGAAATTGTCTACCTTTAAAAAAATTTGAATTTTGTATTGTGGAAAAATATACAAAACACAAAATGTAATAGTTTTAAGGAGTATAATTCAGTGGCATTAACCTTCACTATTATTTCCAGAATTTTCTTGTCATCCCAAACAGAAACTTTATACCTGCTGAACAGTAACTCCCAATTCCTCCTTCCTGCCCCTTTCCAGCTCCTGGTAACCTCTATTCTATTTTTGTCTCTATGAATTTGCCTATTCTAGGTACTGAAAAATAGTTTTGAAATCTTAGTTTCCCTAAATGGATAATAATGGACTCAAAGCCTCAATGCAGTTGTATTAGATTGCTGAATGACCAGCTGGTGAACTGAGTTGTTCCTTAAATAATCCAGGAAATGACCAGGGTTCACCTGAATTACTCATACTGTGACTCTTAGCAAACAATTGGACTTTTCTTCATATTATGCTCGTTAAAAGCCTTATTTTCTCCCTTCCCTTCATTTATGTTATTTTTAAAATAGTTTACTAAAAACTGGTGTGTCATAAAAAGGTGGCAATTGCCCTGGTCCATGTCATTAGGAGATGATTCGAATAACCAGCTTTGAAACAAATTCCTTTTATTCCTTTTAAAAAATTGTGATAAAATATACAGCAAATACAATTGAGCATTTTAACCATTTTTAAAAAATATTTTTTATTGATTTCAGAGAGGAAGGGAAAGGAAGAGATAGAAATATCAATGATGAGAGAGAATCATTGAATGGATGCCTCCTGCAAGCCCCCCTACTGGGGATTGAGCCCACAACCCAGGCATGTGCCCTTGACCAGAATCGAACCCGGGACTCTTCAGTCTGCAGGCTGACGCTCTATCCACTGAGCAAAACTGGCTAAGGCAAGCATTTTTACCATTTTAAGTGTACAGTTTTGTGTCGTTAAGTACACCCACATTGTTGTGCAACCATCACTACTATCCATCTCTAGAACATTTCCATCTTCCCAAATTGAAACTCTGTGCTCCTTAAACAGTAACTTTCCAATTCCCCCTCCCCCAGCCTCTGGTAACCACCATTCTACGTTGTCTTTATGAAATTGCCTATTCTGGGTACCCCATATAATTCTCTTTGACTCAAGTCTATCAATATATCTACATTTTATCATTTTCTTGTTCTTCATTACTAATTTTTAAAATTGAATTTATTGGAGTGACATTGGTTCACAAAACCATACAGGTTTCAAGTATATGACTCAACAAAACATCATCTGCACACTGCATCCTGGGCCCATTACCCCCCACAAAGTCTCTTTCTGTCCCCATTCCCCACCACCTTTGCCCACCTCCACCTACCCTGCCCCCACATCTTGCCCTCTGGCTAACACAACTTTGTTGTGTTGTCTGTTGTCTGTGTCTATGTGTCTATGTGTTTTATACATATATTTATTGCTTAATCCCTTTCACCTTCTTTCATCCAGCCTCCAACCCCCCTCCTCTCTGACAGCTGTCAGTCTGTTCCATGCTTCCATGACCAGTTTCTAAAAGATAAAAGAAAAAAGAAAACCTTACCTTTTGTAACAGCATGGATGGACCTTATTATGCTAAGTGAAACAAGCCAGTCAGAGAAAGACAAATACCATATGATCTCACTTATATGTGGACTCTAATGAACGAAATAAACTGATGAACAAGTAGTATTCCATGGTGTAAATATACCACAGCTTTTTTATCCACTCATGTACTGTTGGATACTTGGGCTGCTTCCAGATCTTAGCTATTGTAAATAACGCTGCAGTGAACATAGGGGTGCATATATTCTTTTGAATTTTGTTTCAGGTTTCTTCGGATATATTTTTAAAAGTGGGATCGCTGGGTCTTAAGGCAGTTCCATTTTTAATTTTTTGAGGAAACTCCATACTGCTTTCCACAGTGGCTGCACCGGTCTGCATTCCCACCAGCAGTGTACTAGAGTTCTCTTTTCTCCACAGCCTCCCCAGCATTTGTTGTTTGTTGATTTATTGATGATAGCCATTCTGACAGGTGTGAGGTGATGTCTCATTGTGGTTTACATGTCTCTGATGACTAGTGACATTGAGCATTTTTTCCTATGTCTCTTGGCCAATTTGTATGTCCACTTTGGAGAAGTATCTATTGAGGTCCTTTGCCCATTTTTTAATTGGTTTGTCTTCCTGGTGTTGAGTAGTATAACTTTTTAATATATTTTAGAAATTAACATCTTATCAAATGTATCATTGGCAAATATGTTCTCCCAGTCAGTGGGTATCTTTTCATTTTGTTGATGATTTCTTTTGCTGTGTAAAAGCTTATGAGTTGGATGTAGTCCAATTTGTTTATCTTTTCCTTCGTTTCCCTTGCCTGTGGAGACATATCGGCAAAAATATTGTTATGAGGAGTGTATGAAATTTTACTGTCTGTGTTTTCTTCTAGGATTTTTATGGTTTCACAACTTACACTTAAGTCTTTAACCCATTTTGAGTTTATTCTTGTATATGGTATAAAAAGGTGGTTTAGTTTCATTTTTTTTGCATGTATCTGTCCAATTTTCCCAACACTATTTATTGAATAAATTATCTTTACTCCATTGTATATTCTTGCCTCCTTTGCCAAATATTAAATGACTTTAAATACATGGGTTTATTTCTGGGCTCTCTATTCTATTCCATTGATCTGTATGCTTATTCTTGTGCCAAACCATGCTGCTTTGTTTACAGTGGCCTTGTAATATAGTTTGATATGCAGTAGTATGATATCTCCCACTTTGTTTTTCTTTCTCAAGATTGCTGAGGTTATTTTGGTTCTTTTGTAGTTGCATTTTTGGAATATTGTCCTAGATCTGTGAGATATGCCATCGGTATTTTAATAGGAATTGTGTTGAATTTGTAGATTGCTTTGGGTAGTATGGACATTTTAATGATGTTAATTTTTCCTATTCATGAAAACAAATATATGCTCCCACTTATTTGCATCTTCCTCAGTTTCTGTCTTTAGTATTTTATAATCTTCCTAGTACAGATCTTTCACCTCCTTGGTTAAATTTATTACTAGGTACCTTATTTTTTTGTTTCAATAGTAAATGGGATTATTTTCCTAATTTCTCTTTCTGATAGTTTATTATTAGTGTATAAAAATCCCACTGCTTTTCTGAATATTAATTTTGTATCCTGCTACTTTGTCAGACATCTATTTTGACACAACTGGACTTGTAATTAGAACTCTGGGATCTATATAAGCTTTTTGAGATTCTATTACTGTGGCAAGGAAACCACTTTAACAAATATCCATATTGGGTTAGTTTCTTCTCAAGAAATAGGAATCACATAAACTATGTTTAACTATAGGCAAGGCTTGCTCATTTCTAAAAGGGCAAAGCAGCATGGAGATCATTTCCTTGAGGGACTGTTAACTTAGTTAACAGTTGGAGGGTGGACCCTTGGGCATACTTTGAGCACTTTTAACATTTTTGGAGATGAGAGTGTAAATAAAACTTATTCTTGTGGCATGGAAAGGACAGCTACTAGAGCTGCAATAGGCCACTCAAACAGATCATCTCAATGTTGTGTGTAGAGAAGTTGTCATTATTTTTCACTTTTTGGATAGTGAGAGGTAGGAGAGAGGGAAGGATTTAAATTTGTTTTCTCACTTCTTGGTCCAGAAGGATCAGAATGAAAAGGAAAGCAAGAGCACAAAAGGATTCTCTTAGTAGAATACTCAGCATCCATCTGCCCTCAGGAAGTGTTTTCTGATAATTCAACCTGTAACTTTTGCCTCCTCTGCAATCCTCCTACTCTTTTCTGAGTTACTCATCTGAAAGAGATAGTACATTGTCTTGAAAAGTTATTTATCTGTTTAAGGTTTGACTTTCTCCCCAACAAGATTATAAGTTCATCGAAGACAAGAATCAGGTATTCCAGCAGGTGTTTACCATTGCAGCTGCCCTCGAACAACCTTTTATTAAACACCAAGCCTAGCACTATGCACACAGAAATCAGCCAATCATAATTTGATGAGATTGCTACTAGAAGAGAAATTATCTAGTTTGGTATGTCTGAGCTTTATAAAGTGTTGTTTTTATGACTTTTCATTTTATACCTTCACATTCATGTCTTTTCTCCTCAACACCTTTGGAAATTCCCTTTATTCCCTCTGTGCTACCTACAGCAGGAGCTTATGGGGTTTCAGGGGAAGAAACTATGATAAAATGGAAAGAATACTGAATTTGGAACCAGAAAAGATAGGTTTGAGTTCTGGAATTCTGTGACCTTGGGTAGGTCTTTGTGTTCTCATCTGTAGAAATGAGCATAAAAATATATCCTTTTGTAATAGAAACAAAGGTTTGGCTACCTGCTTCTATAAAAGCTAAACTTATGAGACAGGTGCTGGTGAAAAAGGAAAGAGGTATATTCATGTGCTGGTTACCTAAGAAGATGGAAGACTCTTAAAAAACTTTTTTCTTAATGCTGACATTATTTCAGGAGTTCCCCTTCTCTCAGGGTACTGTTTTCACAAAGCCCATATTCCTACCTCAATGCAGGCAGAGGCTTTTATAAGGAGGGAGAAGGAAAGCTGAACAAAGAAATCAAGGGGAGGGGATTAAAAAGTTCTCTATGTGCAGGTCAGCACAGTCCATTCCTATAAGGATCTTGAAACTGGTCAAGTGATGGTCTGGTGCGAATCATCCTGATCTTTGTCGCCCTGGTTCCATGGCCGAAGGTCAGCAAATATCCTGGATGACTGAAGGTTGGAGTCTGTATCTACTGAAGTTAGTTCTTAGAATTCTTATACAAATATGCTGTTTATCTACAAACTACATATTAGTCAAGAGTCAGCATTGGCAAAAACAATGCCAAAAGAATGGTGGGGTGGTTTACAATTCCCCATTGTTACACTCTGTAAGGTTGCTATGGAAATTAAATGTGGAGTAGGATGTTTGAGGGCATTATAATCTGTAATACTATGCAGGGAGGCCTTAAGAGTGGTTAGGAATGTGGCCTTGGGAGCCAGATTTTCTGGGTTTAAACCTGGTTCAGCATTATTACCTTGGCCATGTCACTTAGATTCTTTGTGTCTCAAATTCCTGATATGTAAAATGGAGATGATAATAATACCCACCTCAGAGATTGTTCTGTGACTTCAATGGTTAATATGTACATGGACATGTAGTAAGAACCACGAGAAATGTTAATGATTATTATGTAATTTAAAGAGTTATTATTACTGAATGCAGATAAATTCCAGTCTTAGTCCCAGTTTCATATATATTTTTTTCCCTTCCAGTCTACAAGGTGTTTCCCCTGGATAGTTTACCATCACTTAAATCTTTATGTCTAAAATGGAATATATTATAATCCAGGTGTTCCCCAAATGCTCACTGATGTTCAACTCTACCACTGCTGGTGAAGGAAAGTGCTCAGTTCTTATTTACCCACATTTATGTTCTCACAGTCATCTTGGATTTTGTTTTTGCTGCCATCCTCTATGCCCAAGTCATTCACAAGATCAATTATTTCAAATGTACTTAGGTATAGCTGAAAGAGATGGAGACAATGTCCTAGAGTTGCTCTAGAAGAATACTATGGGACCAAGTCTGAAGAGGACATACTGGATTCAATTAAAAAATGCTGACCACCAGATACAGTTGGAAATTCTGATTATTGTTGCTGTTGTTTCCTCCGCTTTAGAAGCAACAACAAATATTGTGCTTCATGGGTTGGAAACTTCAACATTTCCTACTCTGAAATCTTTGAGACTTCGTCAGATCTCCCTAAACATGTACCATCTCTCCTTTATAGGAATAAATGTTATATAGGATGCTGGAGAGTAGCTGTACATTTATTTATTTGTGTAATTATTTGTTTAATGTTGATGTCTTCTCTGGGCTGTAAACTCTATGAAGGCAGATACCATATCTGTTATTACCATTTTATCCTTTTATCTCCAGGACCAAGATGAATACAGGAAAATGGTATCAGTTGACTGAATATATGAAAACCAAAATATGCTAATATGAGTAGAATTATGTCAGAGCTTTTCAATATCAATTGGAAAGTCTAGATCCCTAAATCTTTAAATCTCATTTTAAAGACAAAACTTCAGGTCATATTAAACTCTTAGAGTGTTAAGGGCATAGGCTTTGTTTTTTGTTTTTTTAAATATATTTTTATTGATTTCAGAGAGGAAGGGAGAGAGAGATAGAAAACATCAATAATGGGAGAGAATCACTGATCAGCTGCCTCCTGCATGCCCCACACTGGGGATTGAGCTCACAACCCAGGCATGGGCCTGACCAGGAATTGAACCATGACCTCTTGGTTCATAGTTTCACGCTTATCCATGAGCCATGCCAGCTGGGCCCTCATTTTTCTTGAAGAGCAACACCCAGGTTTAACTCTTTTAGCTGATTTTAAAAATATTTGTATATTTATATTTATTTCTTTAAAAAAATTTTTTTAAACCTCATTTTAGGCAGTATCTGTTGAAGATCTTAACTGATACGGAAATTAGCTCTTTCTTCAACTGACCTCACTACGTTGGACTTCCCATCCTCCACTGTATTTTCCAAATAATTTTAGTTATATCACTATTAAATGTTTTCATTATTATGAATAAAATTTTGGGCTGATCTATAGTACCTATAATTAATTTCCTTTTGCTGTATAACATGTTTTCCCTAGGATTAATATTTTAAGTTTGCCTAATTATTTATGTACCAATCACTACTTCAATACTAACCTGTCCATTAGTTATCTTAATCCCTTCATTGTAAATTTATTCTTATCAGATTTTTTTCAATTTCATTTTCTTAAAGTGCTAAGGAGCCTTCTGACTTGCCTGCAATATGGTCCCATGGCTCCATGCCTGGTGCACTGCTGTCATTCAAGTTCCCTCTTCGTCACAGATTCCCTGGGGAATCCTCTCTGTTCACTCTTCTATTATGTCTGCTTCCTTTATTCCCCATCTTTCTGTTCCTTGGTTCACTCCTTCATTTTATTTATTATTTTTCCTTTTTTAAAAAATATTTCCTCTTGAAAGTATTACATACTTCTCCTTTTTTCTCCCACTGACCCCTTCTAGCCCGCCCCCATGCCCCGCTCCAGGCCTCCACCACTCTATTGTCTGTGTCCATGGGTTATACATAAATGCATACAAGTTCTTCGGTTGATCTCTTCCCAACCACCCACCCACCCCACTTTCCCTCTGAGATGCGACAGTCTGTTTCGTGCTTCTATGTCTCTGGATCTATTTTGTTCAACAGTTTTTTTTGTTTTTTTCATTAGATTCCCCGTATGAGTGAGATCATGTGGTATTTGTCTTTCTCTGGCTAATTTCACTTAGCATAATACTTTTCAGGTACCTCCATGCTGTCTCAAAGAGTAAGAGATCCCTTTTTCTACTGCTGCATAGTATTCCATGGTGTAAATGTACCACAGTTTTTTTTTCCACTCACCTACTGATGGGCACTTGGGCTGTTTCTAGACTTAGCTATTGTAAATTGTGCTGTTATGAACATAGAGTTGCATGCATTCTCTCTGATTGGTATTTTGGGTTTCTTAGGCTATATTTCTAGAAGTGGGATCACTGGGTAAAAGGCAGTTGCATATTTACTTTTTTGAGGAAACTATTGCTTTCCATAGTGGCTGCATTCCAGTCTGCATTCCCACCAGCAGTGTACTAGAGTTCCCTTTTCTCCACATCTTCGCTAGCCATTCTGACAGGTGTGATGGTCAGTGACTTTGAGCATTTTTCATATGTCTCTTGGCCATCTGTATGTCCCCTTTGGGGAAGTGTCTATTTAGGTCCTCTGCCCATTTTTCAATTGGATTGTTTGTCTTTCTTTTGTTAAGTTGTATGAGTTCCTTATATATTTTGGATATTAACCCTTTATCAGATGTATCATTGCCAAATATGTTCTCCCATACAGTGCGCTCCCTTTTCATTTTGTTAGTGCATAGGCTTCGAGTTCAAATCCTGGATTTCCATTGATGAGCTGGGCTACCTAAGGTAAGTTATTTTATTTCTCTAAACTCAGCTCCATTGCTTATTATTAAGTTTAACAATACTTAATCTCCTTAAGGAGTGTATAACATGGCACATGGTAGGCATTCAATGAAAGGTGATAACTGTTTGGCTGGAATTTCCATAGAAGACAAATTAATCTTCTTGTGTCATTCCTGCACATGAAAGTAATGAATAAATGACCAGTAATGGGCCATAACAGCAAGCTTGTTGAAGATCAAAATCACTTTAAGAAACTCTGGGATCTCACTTTCCTGGTTTGAAAATAAAAACACAGATGCCTTCTTGATCATATATATATCCTAGTCCTATCTGGACTATATTTAAAAAAATCTAACACATTATAATCTGCACACATATATATGACTACATTTTGTAGAAGCAAATTCCATTTCAATGTGTCATTTCACAGGTTCTGTTACTAGTGAGTTAGAAAAGATAGAAAATAATTATCCATTAGATATGTTAGATAGATGATTACAGAATAATGTTGCAGGGAAATTCACTCATGGATGTAAGAAAGTATTCTGTAAGTTGAGCAGTAATTTCATCAGAATATGCCAGAACACCCAGGCAAATTGCCAGGCTGGGATATGACAACAGTGAATACATTGACTTTTGCTGTCATGACAAATTGTCAAATATTTTTAAAGAAATGATTGTATGAATTCATAAGATGGAAGGAAAGAAAAAAAAAAGAGTAATTCATCTGCTGTTGCTTATGAAATAGGTTGAAAGGGTGACCAGAAGAACAAGAACTCTAATAAATTATTTGGCATGAGACCTACTTGTAACAGACCACAAAATAAAACCTTTGTAATTGGTTTCTTCTGGGTTGCTCTTACAGTAGAGTGAAAAGGAAGTTATATTGAGGATTTGAACAACTGGATTCTACTTCTATTTTTACTATTTCTACTATGTGATCTTAACAAAGCACTTATTTCCAGGCCTCATATGTCTGATTTGTAAAATGAGAATAATATAATAATATTTATTCTTTTAATGCACAATGTTGTGATGACTACATTAAATAAAACAGTTGAAAATCTTTGAAAAATATAAAGCACAATATATGTTCCTCTTATATATGTTTCCCAAGATTTACACCTTATTTCTCCATTACATTTTTTTATTTTTCAAAGGTTGCACAAATTTCCCCTTATCTTTCAGAAATGCTTAACAAATACTTCTGTTGTGTATTAAGAAGAAGAGCTTGGGGGTTGTTTACAGCTGTTTCTATGCACTTAATACATAGAAACCTGTCTCTCTTCCCAGCAGTCCTGCAGGAGAACCATAAAGCATGTGGAAGGTATGATGATTAATTTTAGAGATATAGCTTATCTAGGGCCAGGAGGTAACCCATTTTTTTTTTTTTCTAAGGAGGCTGGGGTGACTAATTAGAATGAGGTAAATTTTTATTAGCAGTTTTCTTGGGGTTGGAAACATAGATTATATACTAGCCTAATAGTGTTTCTGATTTATATTGATTTACACATAGCTACTATTTAAAACAGGAGGATCAGGGGTTCTGGAGAACCAAGATGGTGATGTAGGTAAATGCCAGTACTTGCTGCCTCCCACAACCACATCAAAATTACAACTAAAATACAGAACAATCATCATTCAGAACTTCCTGAAATCTGGCTGAATGGAAGTCCTACAATAAGAGAAGTAAAGAAGAAAGCACATTGAGACTAGTAGGAGGGGTGGAGGCACAGAATGGGGTGGTCCAAAACTCACATGTGGTGTTTTTTAATCTTGGCTGTGGAGGCCTCCTGTGAGGAGCAATAGGTCCCCACCCCAGACTAGATTCCCAGCCCAGGGAATAGAAGTCCCCCATAACTTCAGCCTTTAAAAACTAGTGGGGATTGTGGCCGAGTGCCAGGGAGGCTGCTGGAGTCCCAGGCAGTTCCTCTTACTAATAAATGGCTGTGGCATGGACTTGCTCCCCCTGAACTCCAGCACTGGGGCAGTGGCTTGGGGGAATCCAGGGACATGTGGGGAGGAATTGGATTATCTGGCATTAGACAAGCACTCAGGGGTGGCTTTATCCCAGACAGGGGTGCTTGCAGGGGTCATTGTTCTTATGCTGAAACCTCCCCTATCACAGAGCTGACTGGCCACCATATCTGAGTTTCCATCAGCCTGGCTCACACTGTTTGCTCCATCCTGGTGATTTCCTGGGACCCCACCCCATCCAATTTGCAGCTCCACCCAAGCAGTTTGCAGCAGACTTTGCTAAAATCTCTCAAACAAGCAGCAGCTGGCATCAGTGTGACCCATACCTATCAATAAGAGACCCAAGACCTGTCACTAGCAGCAGACTGCTTTGCTTCACAGCTTGGCCTTGCCTGGGCACTTCTGAGTCCAACACAAATAACAGTCATCTGCAGATCCATCTAGAGTTCCTGCAAGGTGGCCTAGGTAGTGGCTGACTTTGCACCTTCTGGGAGGCTCTAGAGCCAGTGCACCCAGCAGACAGCGTCAGACCATACAAGATTACAACTCTATGCATCCATGAGTGACGCACTCAAGGGGAAGACTCAGTGAGCACCAAAGCCCCACTGAAGCAAGTCCTCCTCCATAGGGGTATCTCTTGCACAGCAGTTCTTTCACTGTAGTCGCAGCTGGTCTTCAGAGCCAATTGTCCTGGAGGTCAATTCCTTCTAGTGACATCAACAGCAATAAAGGCTCAACTACAATAAGACTATTCACACAGCTCAGGTGACTGGGGAGGCTGAGCATTGGGCCCTTCAGGACACCTATTACACAAGGCCACTCTACCAATTCCAGGAGACATAGTAGCTCTACCTAATACATAGAAACAAACACAGGGAAGCAGCCAAAATGCAGAGATAAAGAAACATGTCAAAAATGAAAGAACAGAAAAAATCTCCAGAAAAAGAACTAAATGAAATGGAAGCAAAAACAACAACAACAACAACAACAACAGCAGCAACAACAATAAAAAACCCCTACTAGATACAGAGTTCAAAACAATGGTTATAAGGATGCTCAAGAATCTTAATGAGAGCTTCAAGGGACTTAGTGATACTTTCAAGGATCTTAGTGAGAATTTCAAAGACATGAAAAAGGATCTGTCAGAAATTAAGCATACACTGGCTGAAATAAAGAATAATTTACAGGGATTCAACAGTAGCATAGAGGACTCTAAGAATCAAATCAATGATTTGGAAATTGAGGAAGCAAAAAACCCTCAAGCAGAAGAGCAAAAAAGAAAAAAATCCAAAAATATGAAGATAGTGTAAGGACCCTCTGGGACAACTTCAGGCATACCAACATTTGCACTATGGGGGTGCCAGAAGAAGAGAGAGAGCAAGATATTGAAAACCTATCTGAAGAAATAATGACAGGAAACTTCCCCTACCTGGTGAAAGAAATAGACTTACAAGTCCAGGAAGCACAGAGAGTCCCAAAAAAGAGGAATCCCAATAGGCCCATACCAAGACACATCATAATTAAAATGCCAAAGGTAAAAAACAAAGAGAAAATCTTAAAAGTAGCAAGAGAAAAGCAGTTAGTTACCTATAAGAAAGCACCCATATGATTGTCAGCTGATTTTTCAACAGGAACTTTGCAGGTCAGAAGGGAATTGCAAGAAATATTCAAAGTGATGAATAGCAAGGACGTACAACTAAGATTACTCTACCCAGCTAAGCTAAGCTATCATTTAGAATTGAAGGTCAGATAAAGAGTTTCATAGACAAGAAAAAGCTAAAGGAGTTCACCACCACCAAAGCACTATTATAGGAAATGCTGAAAGATATTCTTTAAGAAGAGAAAGGAATAAAAAGGAGAAGAAGAAAAATACGAACAATAAAATGGCAATAAATACATATCTAGCAATAATTGAATCTAAAAATCAAACAAGCAAGGAATCTAATGAACAAATAAACTGATAAATAAAATAGAACTAGAGGGATAGAAACATAGAACAGACTGATGAATCTCAGAGGAAATGGGGGAGGAAAGGAGGGAAGAGATTAATCAAAGAACATATGCATAGTCCAGGGGTGGGCAAACTTTTTGACTCGAGGGCCACAATGGGTTCTTAAACTGGACCGGAGGGCCGGAACAAAAGCATGGATGGAGTGTTTGTGTGAACTAATATAAATTCAAAGTAAAGGAGTGGAGGGGAGAGCAAGAGATCCGGATAGAACAGCCGGATCCGGCCCGCGGGCCGTAGTTTGCCCACGGCTGAAGACATTACCTATGAACACAACAATAGGGTAGTGAAGGCCTGGAGGAGGGCAATGGGGGGGAAAGGGGAACATCTGTAATACTCTCAACAATAAAGATTAAAAAAACAACAACCAGAAAGATTAGGAATTAATATACAGGGTGGCGTAAAAGTAGGTTTACTATAGGCAAAACACAGTTTATTCTTATATTATTATTAATTATTGTATTATTTTCCATAAGAACAACTGTAAACCTACTTTTGCCCCACCCTGTATTTAATAGAATCTAAGACACCATTGTTTATAAGACATATTTTTATGTGGTTTCCTGTGAGAAATAACAACAAAAAAATACCACCAGTTATAATTTTAAGATAGTGATAGTAAGCAGACCCTGATTTCAGAGATTTTGAAGTGGGAAAAACTGTATGACTTAGAATAAGGACATGCCTTATTCATTCATTCAGTTCCCACAACCAATCTATGAGGAAAGTTTCCTTTTTCACACTTTATAGACAAGGAGACTGAGACGCAGGTAAGTTACTCTGCAAAATGATTCAAAACTACTAAGTAATGGTCCTGGAACTTAGATCTGGGTCTGTCTGATTTCAAAGCCTATTAAGCCATATGTTGGGTTCTGTATATTGACCCATCAAGAAGTTCGACTCTTCTGACTGCATTGTAGGGGTAGAAAATGATTGGCTGGCAGAGTTGTGTGTCCTAGATAGACATTCTTCCTTTTAAAATCATGAGTCACATTTGACTTTCACAAGATAACTGACCCTAGAATTCGACTAGAGTGTTCTATAGAGTGAACATAACACAAAATCAAGTAAATCCCCTACTCTGTCTACCAAATAGGATGTTATAGGAAACCTTCTTGTACGTAGCTCCTTGTGAACTTAAGAGGCATTTCTTTCAGGTGTAGCTAGAATCGTATAGTTGGGTTGTAGGCTGTGTTCATTTTTAATATTACCAAACATTCTTAAACGTTTGAATTCATTTATACTTTCATGTTCTGTGAATGAGAATTTCCATTTGCCCCACATATTTGACAATATTTGGCAATGGTCAGACTTTTCAAATTTTGCAAATACAATGAGTGGGAAATAGTAACTGTTGTTTTAATTTACTGGTGATATTTTATTTCTGACATGAATTAAGGCTCATTGAAATGTGGTCTGTGCCCACAGCACCAGAGTGCTCTCCCAGGAGTTGCATCACACTCTATCCTCACCTGAGTGTCCGAAGCAGACTCGGAGGGGTGGGCAGGCCAGGGGCCAGGGTGTGGGAGACTTTGCATGCTCCCAGGATGATGACTGCCTCTGTGCCCACATCCTGTTAGTCAGCAAGACTGCAAAGCCATACAAATATTGACCCTAATTTTCTTAAGTGTAGGCTTCATTCTATTTATTGGTTGGGTACATTTAGGAGCCACTCTTCCTGATGAGCTTATGGAGTCCAAAACGCCTCCAGCCAAAGGCCCTTGGCAGAAAACATTCTGCTTCTGATGTCTTTTAAGAGTCTATGCCAATTAGACATAGTGACCAAGTAGACATAGTGACTAAGTAGACATGGTTACCAAGTAGACATGGTGGCAATAACTTGTTGATTGTCCCTTAACTCTTCAAATTCATTTAAGCATTAGACTTGGGGTAGACTAAGATGTGGAGTACACATTGGCTGATCTCAGCTCCACCTCTTAACAAGTAGATACTCTTGGGAAAGCTATCTCTAAGCCACAGCTTTCTCATCTGCAAAATGGTGATCATAATAATACCTGCCCTATAGGATTGCTGGGATTAGGTGGGGTAATGCAGGCACACAGTAAGAGCTCATTAAGTATTAGCTGTTTGTGGTAATAACTACCTGACTTATGTCTGCGGATTAAAAGTCACAGTAAATGACACAAGTGCCACAGGATATGCATTGGTCTCCAAGTTCAGGCCACTATATAATGTATTGTACCATTTGTTTGCACTTTTAACTTGTATAGAGATTTCAAGCTGGTAATGTATTTTACTTGACCTGCAAAATATTATTTATTTAAATTTGATTACATTTTTTAAAACTGGGAACTCTCAAATCAATCTTGATTTCTTGCTTCTCTTTAAAAATTGAAGCTTTGGTAACAAAGCTTCATGGTTCTTCCAAGATGATTAAGCTGTCATTCTCTAGCTGGGCCTTATGATCCCTATCTACAGCTGTCAGGGACAGAGGGGAAGAGGGACGAGAACTAATGTTTGCTGTGGGCCCAGCTTTGTGCCAGACATTCGTGCTCTGCACTTTACACACCCTGTATTACTTAATCTTCACAATAGCTGTGAGGTAACTACTATTATCCTCAAATACAAATTACAAAACGCATATTGTAAGTGGTGAAGCAAGCTTGGTAATTGAATAACTTGCAGCAGGTCACACTACTACAGAAAGGCAGAGCTGGGATGGGAGGCTGGCCCTTTAGAACTCCTAACCCATTTTCTACTCATTGGGTTTTGCCAAAGGATAGAAAATTAGCTTTTCAGACATTTTGGTGTCTATCACTGTTAAGGCTCCACCTAAATGTTCTGGCGCTATTATCGGTTTTAGGTCTGCTCCTGGAAAGAGAGGGCCAGGATCCTTGAGGAGGAGGTGCCCCTGTGTGAGCCCCAGGGCATTACTTACTATGCCTAGATTGATGCTACTCCCTCTTTCAGTGAAGCACCAAGGGACCCCTCTCCCCGGTTGAAGTGTGCATCTAGTCTTTAGGAATGGTTTAAGTTTGTGTCCCAACATGCTATGAGGTAGAGGTTTTGAGTTTAAAGAGTCAGCCTCCTCTTTGCCTGTCTGACGTCCCAGCCCAGTTCCGGAAAGCCAGAGAAAATGTCACTGAGTCTGAGCAAGCGGAAACAGGCTGTGTCCATACTGGAGGTAATTACACAGCCCGTGTAGGAAATGGTAATGAGGTGGGAGAAGTCACACAACAGAGATGCCTCTGACTGGCGGAGAAATGCTTCTCCTGCTTGGATAAATATTTTGCAGCAGTTACCTGGGTAAAAACTAACTTTTTGTAAAGGGTTGATTTAAAAAACACACAAACCCACACAGACTTTTGTGGGTTGAGTGCTCTGTACTATGTAATTATTTCCCAACTAGTGATGCCAACTCAGTTTTATGCAAAGGGAAGTCTCAAAAACAATTCTTGTTGGCCAAGGAATATTCCAAAGTGCTGGAATAACTATTGCTTCATTGCTTCAAAGATGAGGGCCACTTGATCCTTTGTTCTTCAAACACGATTTACAGTTAATTAAAAAAATGTGCCACCCAGCAGATGTGGCTCAGTGGTTGAGTGTTGACCCATGAACCAAGAAAGAGGTTGCTGGTTTGATTTCCGGTCAGGGCACATGCCCGGGTTTTGGGCTCAATCCCCAGTAGGGGTCTGCAGGAGGCAGCCGATAGATGATTCTCTCTCATTATTGATGTTTCTATCTCTCCCTCCCTCTTCCTTCCTCTCTCTTAAATAAATAAAAACATATTTTTAAAAAATCATATTTTTTAAAAGTATGCCATTTAATTTAACACTCATAATAATAGAAAGTTCTATGTGGCCTTAGGAACCAGAAGACTTTATTTAGACTGAGGTCCTTGATTAGAAAACTTAGCTTCTTTAAGCTTTTGTTTTCAAGTACTTAAATGAGATAATATGTCCATTTCTATTTTGTGCTGTGAACTTCAAGTGAGATGATGCTCATTTCAGGCAACCAACATTTATTGAGTGTTAATTGTGTGCCAAACACTATGCCAGATGCTGGGAACAAAAGATAAAACAGTTCTTGAACCTCAAGCACTCCCAGTTTATAGGGACAGACCCTTTAATGAGTGAACTGTTCCATTCTGAAGAATGGCTGTGGACACAGAAGTTCATTCTGTGCAATAGGAGTCCAGGGAAGTCCTTGGTCCCACTCTGGATGGCAATGGGTGGGTGGTGGCACATGCTGAGTCTTGAAGGTTTATGGAGGTCTACCAGAAACTGAAAGGGGATGACAGGGAGGGGAGCAGCATGTGGGTATGAAACAACATGAGGAACATCTGCAAGCCCTCTGGTGTTCCTAAGAGTGAAATGGGACACTGGGAAAAGTTAGGGGCAGGGAGATGAAGCTGGGGAGATGGGAGTGTAAGACTGGGCTGGGCTGGGTGAGTCCCACTGCAGAATTAGGTGCTTGGGCTTCCTGCTGCAGGTGAAGGGCCTCTGCTGGAGAAAAGATATTGGCAAATGCTAGCAGTGGGAGTAGACAACGGAGTGTTATAAATAGTGTTGTCATCATCAGGTAATATGCAGTCAATGGGAACATAGTTAATTATGTAAAGCAGATCTCCTCTGGATTTTGTCACTCCGAAGTCTGCTCTTTTATGCAATTGTGTTCCCTTTGTCCTTCCAGTGACATGCCCTTGCCTGGCCTGGACTTGCCCTCAGCCAGGCCTCAGCATCCTCACTGCCAGTGTGCCATGTGCATATTTTCCTCTGCCTGTTCTGGAGAGATTCCAGGCCACAGCTGAGGCCTGCCTCTTTGAGCATCCCAGGACCCAACTGGCTCTGCTCCTGAGATTCTGTTGCTTCCTCCAAGTTAGACATTCACCCTGATTTGCCTCTTCACCACAACCTTGGGAAGCTTTCAGTCTCATCAGGGGCTGGAGCCAAACTTCCCCAGCAACAAATTGCAGAGAGTCACTGGTCCCCCTCTCTTCCATTCCTTCAGGGGCAAGAAAGCATGGTGCCCACCACCTTTGCCTGCCTTGGTCATTGGGACTGTTTAGGCAGGCTGGCCCTGGCAGCACCAGCCCAGAGCAAAAGCCTCTCAAACCCATCAAAGAAGTTAATGTACTGGTAAATAAGTACATTATATCTGTCTACCATGCAAAATAGCAACACAAAAAACATATGTAGGGCTATAGTTTTTACTTGATGAATAACTGGAAAAATATTAAAGATGACAGACAAATCTTTAAGTATCACTGTACATGTTTGGGTGATCTTTTCATGACCTGGAAATGTTTGAAAAATTAACAAGTAGAGGCCTAAATAACAATAAATAAATTATTATGTAATTATTACATACATTTTTTCTTGACTTAATTCAGCTAAATTGCTAATTATGTTATAGTCAAGATTTTCACATCATTTATGTTCACTTAATAATAATATAAGGATTAAAATACATTGCAATTATTTAAAGGTAACAAAGTATAAATGATATATTTAAAAAGCAAATTAAATTAAATGTGAAATTTTATATGCACTTTTAAATAGTTATCTTTCTCCTAAAATAGTAAAAATTACCTTTAAAATTAAAAGGCAAATTATAGATTATAATAAATAAACTTTTAAATCAAAATAATTTAAGTAGAGCTGAGTTTTTAATTTTTTGAGTATTTGAATCCTATTAAATATTTTATAAAAATAAACCTATATGAATTTCTAGTATTAAATGTCTCTTTAGTTGCCAACATAAAGAATTGTTATCATGTTTTATGCATGTCATGTATATATTTATAAATATATAAATTTAAGAGTAATATGACTTGTTTAATATTGCAAAATGTTTTTCTGTCACTCTGTTGTGATTGCCCTACTAATTTTTGAGTACTTCCAAAAGCACACACTGGAGCACAAATTAGTCCTCTGGCACTACTGCAAACCAGTATTAAATTTCGCAAGAGTCTATGTCTTCCATACCATCTGACAGGAAGGTCTTGGCAAGCTAATTAATTTGTCTTTTACCTTCATGCTTCTGTCACTCAAAAATTTCTGGCACTTTGAGGCAGTGTTCACCTTTGACCTTGGCAGTGGTCCAGCCTACAAACCTTCACTACATTTGGATGTAATTGTCTTTCATTTCAAGGACAAATGAAAGAGGAGGAGACGGTGATTCCCTGGGGCCTGAATGGTGTTTGCTATGAGAATAGTTAGTTACGAGAGAGAATGTTTATTTGTTTGTGTTAAGTGTGTTTATATTAGGTAAGGTCCTCTAAAGCATGGGACAAATAAAATACAGAACATACAATTAAATTTAAATTGAAGATAAACAATGACTATTTTTTAGTATAAGTTTGTTCCCAAGATTGCATGATATATACTCAAACTAAAAATTTATTTATTGTTTCTCTGAAATTAAAAGTTAGCAGAATCCTGTATTTTTATTTGCTAAATCTGGCAATCCTAAGGGGCAAGATCCTACTCTCTTATGCCCAGGACTCAAGGTGGTACTGAGCCAAAGGGTGTTATATGAAAAACAAAAATGAGAAAAGCAGTAGAAAAGAAAGTTCATGAAATGTTGCTTATCATTAATCATTAGAGGAACGTAAATAAAAATACAATTAGATACCAATACATACCCACTAGAAAGTCTATAACCAAAAAGATGGATGACAATACCAAAGTTGAAGAGAATGTGGAGAAACTGGAACCCTCATACATTTCTGGTAATAATGTAAACTGTAATAATGTACAATCACTTTGGGAAAGAGTTTGGTATTAAAAAAAACTTAAATGTAAATATACCATACAACCCAGCAATTGTATTTCTAGGTATTTACTCAAGAGAAATGAACATATCTATCCACATTAAGATTTCTGTACATGAATGATCATATCAGCATTATTCATAATAACCCAAAAGTTCATCCATCAACTAGTGAACAGAAAAGCTAATGATATATTCATACCATGGAATATTACTCATCAATAAAAAGAAATGAACTACTAAAACATGCAACAACATGGACGAAACTAAAAAACATTATACTAAGTGAAAGAAGCCAGCCAGACACAAAAAAACTATATATTGTATCATTCTATTTATATGAAATTTCTAGAAAAGGCAATACTGCAATCTAAGGTTGAGAATGCAGCTGGGTATTCACTACAAATAGGTAAGGAAACTTTAAGGTGATGGAAGTATGCTAAATGTGAATTGAGGTAGTGGCAATATAATTGTATATGTTATATAAATTAATCATACTGTATACTTAAAATGGGTGACTTTATGGTATCTAAGTAATATGTCAATAAATCTTTTTAAAAATAAGTGTTGTCTTTAGCCAGTCATCTTACTCTGCTTGGTATGGCTTTTCCCCCAACACTTAACATGCCGGATTAGTAGTCAGCATTTTGGATTAGTAGTCCAGTAGAAATTTATCTGCAAGTGGGTTGGCCTGATTGCTGTGTGTCTTAGGGGTGTTCTGAACTACTGTCTTAGGGGTGTTCTGAACTACTGAAGAAAAGTACTTCAGAGTTCTATAGAAGATGGTTTCTTATGATGCCAAATTTGGATAAGAGGAGGAGAAATCACTCAAGGAAGCCATTAAACTCTTAAATTCTTATTTTTATAACTAAAAAGAATTCTGTTAGGTTCAAATTTGCCAAGGACTGAGTCATTGCCATTTGCATTTATAGGGGTCTATTGACATAAGCAGAGAACACTGCACCTGTGATTCAAGGTGTGAAGACCTATTTCTCACCAAATGTTACAGAAGAAGCTTATCTAACAGGAATGCAGTGTTCATGATTATAAAGAAACTATTAAGTTCCTGAACAACAACAATAACAACAATAAAACACAACAGCAGCTGCGGAGGGAGTACCTTTGTTAGTGTTCTTGTTCCCACCGTTCCTGCTCCAGAGGAGGACAGTGGCTTCCCTCAGCCATCTTCCTTTACAGCCTCCTTCTGTAGGTAAAATAATGATCCCAATGGGCAAACCTGATCCTGTCATTTCTCTGTTTAAACCTTCAAGACACCCGATTCAATAGCGCAGAGCAGTTTCTCAAACTTTAGTTAAAATATGATTTTTTATTATTATTATATATATTTTTTGCCTTATCCTAGCGCCAACACAGCCCTTGCTACTTAAAACGTGGTTCGTGGACCATCAGCAGAGACATCACATGAGACCTTTCTGGAAATACGGAACCTCAGGCTCCACCCCAGACCTCCTTAGTCAGAATCTGCATTGAAACAAGATTCCCAGGTGATTTGTATGCATAGTAAAAGTTTGCGGCACATGGGTCTACACTTTTCTAATATTTTTCTTTAAAATGTTAGTCTTCTAAAAATAAAAAGTTTATGTTTAAAGAAAACAATATCATTAATATAAATGTGAAACTAGTACCATTTCTTATAAATAGGATATTATCTATAAAATTAAATGCAATAAAAAATTTTAAATGTCAGAAAAAGTTGTGAAAGACTTTAAAATGGGCAAAAATGTTTCCTGGGTGTCTTGTGTATTGCCTTGTTTTATGCTTTTCATTCATTGTCTTTGAGCAAATTCCAACACTATAAGTTATAGAAAATGTATGTATAAGAAATTTATGTAGTACTGTATACACGATTCTTGTCAGTACAGAGGCAAATTAATTTTATCTGATGAGATGGATTGGATTATTGCCCTGTTGATATTGAGTAGTTTTATATCTACTTATATATCCATCTGGGTACTACTTATCTGTTTATGTAATGAGTTCTCCTTTGAACTAGTTATAACATCTACTGGTTCATTCATTAATTAGCTAAATAAAATGTTTGACACCTGTTATTTTATTTTTGTATGAAAGTCATAATTTTATATTTTAAACAATTACCCATCACATATACAATTTCCCATTCTAAGTTTATATTGATGCCTTCCAACATTTCTAATCCTGATGCCAATCCTCTGATAAAAATGGAGATGAACACATTTTAGGTAGGTATTCATTCAGCAAATATTGTTTGCACACCTGTTGTTCATCTTAAAAGCTGGGAATTCAGTAATGAACAAAATATCAAGCATCCCTGCCATTGATGAGCTGATATTTTAGTGAGGATGGACATATGCTAAACAAAATAAGTTTAAAAAGTATGTAGTATCAGAGAAGGGGTTATAATTTTACTAGAGGCCCAGTGCACGAAATTTGTGCATGGGGGTGTGTGTCCCTCAGCCCAGCCTGCACCCTCTCCAATCTGGGACCCCTCGAGGGATGACCGACTGCCCATTTAGGCCCAATTCTGGTAGGATTGGGCCTAAACAGGCAGTTGGACAGCCGTCTCACAATCCAGGACTGCTGGCTCCCAACTGCTCGCTTGCCTGCCTTCCTGATTGCCCCTTACCGCTTCTGCCTGCCAGCCTGATCACCCCCTAACCACTCCCCTGACAGCCTCATTGATGCCTAACTGCTCCCCTGCCATCCTGTTTGCTCCTAACTGCCCTCCCCTGCAGGCCTGGTCCTCCCCAACTGCTCTCCCCTGCAGGCCTGGGTCTCCCCCAACTGCCCTCCCCTGCTGGCCATCTTGTGGTGGCCATCTTGTATCCACATGGGGGCAACCATCTTTGACCACATGGGGGCAGCCATCTTGTGTGTTGGAGTGATGGTCAATTTGCATATTACTCTTTTATTAGATAGGATAGAGGCCTGGTGCACGAGTGGGGGTGGGGGCCAGCTGGTTTGCCCTGAAGGGTGTCCCGGATTAGGGTGGGGTTCCCTTGGGGTGTGGGGTGGCCTGGGCGAGGGGCCTGTGGTGGTTTGCAGGCTGACCACGCCCCCCCCCCCCCCCCCCCGGTGACCCAAGCAGAGGCCCTGGTATCTGGGACTTATTTATCTTCTACAATTGAAACACTGTAGCCTTGAGCAGAGCCAAGCGTCCTGCTTGCTCCATGGCTGCAGCCATTTTTGTTGAGATTTATTTATCTTCTATCATTGAAACTTTGTAGCCTTGAGTGGAGGCCTGGGCTGGCCAGGGTGTGCAGAAAGCTTGGCTTCCTCCATTGCTGGGGAAACCCAAGCCTCCTGCTCGCTCCATGGCCACAACCAGCTTGGTTGGGTTAATTTGCATACTTGCTCCTGATTGGCTGGTGGGTGTAGCGATGGTTAATTTGCATATTACTCTTTTATTAGATAGGATGTAGCTGGTGTCAGGGCAGGTATCACTGGTAAAATGAAATGTGCACAAACACTTGAAGGATGTGAGAGAGTGAGCCAAGAGTATTCGAGGCATGAGAATGGAGAATGGAAAGGTCCTGGGGTTCAAGGAACATCAAGGCGCCTGTTATGGTTTCAGGGGAGTGCCCGAGAGAAGAGTACTAAATGAGCTCAAGTTTCTGTAGGCCTTGTAACCCACGGGGCTATTACTTCAAGTGAGGTGAGGAGCCTCACACTGAGACTTCCTCCTTGATGCATTAGAAGTTCTAAAAAAAATTAAGAGAATAATATTTTTCACTACATGATTAGATATTATTTGTCTCTGTTGGAGAACCACCCAAAGAGCCTTGACACTCTTTGGGAAAGAGTAGTTCATTGAAATCAGTCCAAACTCCTTTCCCTGGCATGACCTTCAATGCTCTTGATCCTGAATCTCTTTAGACATTAAAGTTCCTCACATTGTATACATACACATGCACCAGGCAGACTGCTTACCATTCCCTGGGCCCTTTCATTTAGCTCAAGTGTCACCTCCACTGTGAATGTTTTTTTCATTTCAGTTCCCTCAAAGCACTTAGTAGATATCTGAATTAGTCAAAATAGGTGGATAACAAACACTTCCTAAATCTTACAGGTCTAAAACAGCAAAGATATATTCTTATTGATGCAAAGTTTATTGTAGATTTGGGAGGCTGACCTCATATGTTGGCTCAGTATTGCTCTTAATTTTAGCTTACACTTCCACAATCACCAAGATAAATGAAAACTCTGAAGAGTCTCACATGGGCAGTGAAATATTTTTTGCCTGTATCGTTTTCTCTAACATTTATTGACCAAAGCAGCTTGTCCCTGCCTGGAAGGGGAACTAGAAATATTGATAGATGCTATTCCTGTTATTATAATACCTCCTCAGGAGTGCTTGGCATGCTTATCATGTTGGTTTGTTTCTACCTGTGTCTCCACCACCCCACCACACTCTGAGTCTCTCTAGAGAAGGTATTACAGCTCATCATCTTCAACTATATTGGCCTAGTCCAGCATGTGACTGGCACTTAGTAGATGCTGAATAAATGTTTTTGGGTTTGTTTGTATTTTTGACAAGTAAATGTTCACCATGGAAAGCTCAAAAGTGTGGCCCAGAGAAACTGTGTGTTCTGTATTTTTGCATTTTACTTTCTTTCTAGTAAAAAACAGCCAACATTCTAAAGTTTCCATTCGCTATTCCATAAGTCTTAGGATGATTAGCTGCATTTCTCACAACTTGGCTGGGTCAAATCATGAGGTTTACGATTTTTTAAAAAATACACAAAAGACCGTTAGTTTCTTATGGTCTTGCAGATATTCCAACAGTATAATTTTTGCTTGTACCCACTCTCCACGGAGCACAGTCTAGTTATAGGTATTTCCTAATGCAGTAAGGTCTGGGGAGGGGAATGCAGGTATAATAATATCCATTGTCTGGGAGGAAAGCTCAGGAAGGATCAGTGGTTTGCACAGGTATACCTGTGAGCCTATAGGCCTTCATTTCTTGACTTTGGGTCATACATCTCTCCATTCCCTCTAATCTGGCTTAATTGTTCAAATCCAAAAAAACATATGAAAGTGGCCAATTTTAATGGGTTTCTTTCAAGGTGAATGTTTTTCCTTTCCAGTATCTTTCTTATGTTCTAAACAACTTGTGTTAAAAATAATTATAATAATTATTAAAGGTAATAATTGTTATCTATACTAATAATAGAGAAATATGCAAATTATCCATTACAGCATCATGTCACGACCCGATCAGCAGGCTGTGTCCCTGCCCTCTGCGCAGGCAGCTGCAAGGCCCAGGGTAAGATAGGATATGCTAGGAGGGGATAAGAAAGGAGAGGGAGAGGAAGGCAGGCCTGCATGCAGACAGGCCGAGAGGAGAAACAGAAATACAGAAAGGGAACAAGAAAAAGATGCAGGAATGGAAAAGGGAAGGAAACGCAGGACTGCATGAGGGAGGGGGTGGTGGCCCCCAGTGTGGGCTGTTGGCTGGGAGGCGCCCACAGGTCCAGGACGGAGTGGTGGACAGTCCGAGGCCTTCTGGTGGAGGCACTCCTGCTTCGCAGTGGCAGCAGCAGTGCCTGGGCTGCGCAGGCCTCAGCCACCCTCGCTGGGCTGGGCATCCGGGGCAGGGAATGGGAGCAAGATGGTGGCAGGGAGGCTGGGGAAGGGGGGGCAGCGAACACCTGGCCGGGGCTAAGCTCTGGGCTGGGGGTTAATGCTCCCCCACCCCGAACGGAAGCTTTAAGAAGGGAGGGAAGGAGGGAAGAACTTTATAAAGTAGTCAATAGAGAGCAAAATTAAAGAAGGAAAGAGGATGTATGAGTGAACTGCAGGAGCTATAATGAAAATCAAGTATAGTTGTGTACTGGGGACAGATTTTAAAAGTAGGAGTCAGAAAAGAAAAAAAGATAAATGATAGTGAAAAATTAGGCAGGTAGATAGATAGATATTAAAACAGTGGAAGTAAGTAGAGAAGAATGTATGAGAAAGGTAGGATGAGAGAGGAAGAGAGAGGGAAGAAAAGTTTTAAAGGGGAGTCGGTAGAGCTTAAAAGAAGAATGGGAAGAAGTAAGAAATGGGGGAGGGAACAAAGCAGGTCTGAGGGAGGAAGTGAAGAAAAAATTAAGCTGGGAAGGAAGGAATAGGGGGAGGGGAGCGGGGTAAAGATAAAGGGAAGAAGGAATGTGGGGAGGGAGGGAGGGTAGGAGAAAGATGGGAAGAAGGGTGATGGAATAGAAGTAGGAAATAAGGAGGAAAGAAAAGTTTATAAATGATGAGTCAGTAGGAAAAAATGTTTCATAAAGGAGAGAGAAAAATTGTGTGAGAGGAAGAAGCCAATAAGGAAGTCAAATACAACTGTGAAGAGGATAAGATTAGAAAAAAAAAGTTAATAGGGGTAACCAGGCCAGCAGGGGAGGGCAGTTAGGGGTGACCAGGCTGGCAGGGGAGGGCAGTTAGGGGGATCAGGCTGGCAGGCCAACTGGTTAGAGCAGACAGGTAGGTGAGCAGTTAGGAGCCAGAGGTCCCAGATTGCAGGGATGTCTGACCCCTGTGGGATTGGGCCTAAACTGGCAGTTAGACATGCCCTGAGGGCTCCCGGATTGGAGAGGGTGCAGGTCGGGCTGAGGGATCCCCCCATGCATGAATTTTGTGCACCGGGCCTCTAGTAATAAATATAATAATGAATCCACCAAAATAGCAAACAATATTGCTCTGAAGTCAAGGTCACCCTCCAAACCCGCAATGTTCAACCATTTTCATCTCAGGCACACATAAACTAATTATTAAAATTCTGAGGCACACCAAAAAATATATTCTGACAAAAAAAGTTATAATTTTGATTTATTTACACCAGATGGCTATTATAGGCTATTGTCACTTTTTATTTGACAATATAAGGGAAAAGAGGTCAGTACACCTGAATAAATAGTCAGGTATTGCATGTTTTAAAAATTCTTGGGGCACACTGGTTGAAAACCACTGTTCTAGACTCCAGAACATCTCCAAAAGAAACCTATCCTGATTTAGACAAATATATCCAACCTGCTTTCCAGCAGCTGTCTCAGGATGTTTTCCCAGCACACTGATGGCCTTGGGTGGTCAGTCAGCAACTTGGCTTCTATTCTTTTGGGGAAAAGTGGTTCAGAGGTTAAATTCCCATCATATAATGTTGTATGCCATCTGGCTTCCTCAAAGTCTTTTTCCATCCACTTTGTTGGTTCATTCATTTATTTCTTTGCCCATTCTTCAAACATTTACTGAGTACCTGCTCTGTGCTGGACACTGGACTTACTGCAGGGCATGGAAAAGCACCCAGCCTCTGTCCTCTGGGATCTCACCATCCAGTGGGTGTATGGGTAATTACAACCCAAAATGGTAAATGCAACAATATGCACAGAATATTTTAACAGTCCTGTTGAGAAGCACCTCATCTGGTTTTGGTGTGGCCAGGAAAGTGGTCAAAAGAGCTTCCTATAAGAAGTGATGGCTCAGTTGTCAGGTATGAACTGTGCATCCAAGAGACTGAGAGAGTGGATGGAGGGGAATGTGGCAGGATTTCTTGGCAGCACTGAGGGTCCTCTTGAGATTATGAGTCATGAATTTAAACTGAGACTGAGGAGCCTGGCAGAACGTTTTCCTCCAGCCAGGTCAGATGCTCAGGTACAGGTATGGAGTAGGTGGAGCACTGGATTTTTCCTGGTCTTGGTTTTTCCACATGAGCATGAAGGAGGGAAAGAGTAAAGATAATGAGGGTAAATGTAAGGAATAGGGCTTACATTTATGGCCAATGACATCTCACCTGGGAAGAGAGTGAATGTAACATAAAGTACAGCTGAAGGATTTTTGGAGTCTGGATTCAGGGCCTAAGGAAGTGAGGTGGGATGATAAGAGATGTAGAAATTGAAGAGTGTGATGCTTGAGAGTGAGATTATGGAAAGGTTACCTACAGTTAGCGGCAATGACAAGGTCATGAGCATGGGGCCTGAGGGAGGAGGGTGCAGAATATGATCTTTGGAGGAAAGAAACTAAAGGAACTGAAGGAATAGATAATATTGGGTGCACTGTCTACTCTATATAAACATCGAAACATCCAAGGCTTGTGACAAGGGTTATATGAATTTCCTATTGTTGCAGTAACAAATTACCAAAAGTTTAGTGGTTTAAATAACACAAATTGATAATTTTTCTTTTCTGTAGGATGGAAGACCAACTCAAATCTTATGGGCTAAAATCAAGGTGTCAGCAGGGCTGTGTTTTTGCCATAGGCTGTCAGAGAAAACTGGGTTCCTTGCCCTTTCCAGCTTCTAAGGTCCGTGTGTACTCCTTGGCTTATGGCTCCTTCCCCCACTACAACACCTGCAGCGGTGAGCTTCATTTTTCTCTCATCATATCACTCTGACATCTCTGCCTTCCTCTCCCACTTTTAGGGATCTTTATGACTACATGGAACCCACCAGCATAATTCAGGGTAACCTCTCTGTTTTAAGGTCAGTTCATTAGCAACCTTAATTTCATTTGCAACCTTTCCCTCTGCCATGTGTATTAGTCTTCTCAATCTACCATAACAAAATGCCACCGACTGGGTGGCTTAAACAACAGAAACTTATTTCTCTGTACTGGAGGCTAAAAGTTTAAGATTAAAGTGTCTGCAGCTTTGGTTTCTCCTGAGATCTCTCTCCTTGCCTTGCAGGGGGTCACCTTCTCGCTGTGTCCTCACATGGTCTTTCCTCTGTGTGTGCATGTCCCTGCTGTCTTTCTGTGTGTCCAAATTTCCACTTTTTATAAGGGCACCAGTTTGATTGGATTAACACCCACCCTAATGGCCTCATTTTTAACTTAATCACTTCTTTAAAGGCCCAATTTCCAAATACAGTCACAGTATGAAGTGCTGGGGATTAGGGCTTCAACATATGAATTTTTTTTTTGGGGGGGGGGGGCAGGGGACACAATCCAGTCCATATCGCCATGTAACATTCACAGGTTCCAAGGACTAGTATGTGGACATCTTTGGGAGGTAGGGTAGGAGGAGAACATTATTCTATCATAGAAGGTATGTTGAAGAAAGTGACAATCAGCCCAGTGCAGAACTCTTTAAGAACTGGGAATGGGTCCCGGATGTGTGTAGGTGACACCAACAAGGAGTTCTGGTCTGAGAGCTTTAGAATCTCAAGGTTTGGGAGTAGACACTGGAAGAGGCATGAGGAGCCTGACCTGGTAGGTAACTCAGGTGTGTGTATGTGAGGAAGAGCTACTGCTTGAGAGGGCTGTAGGGGAATCTGCTTCCGAGGGGTGGAACGAGGTGTGATTATAGCAAGAAGGTGAAAAGGACTCTCAGAGAAGAGGTTTAGAAGATTTCAGTGTTTCAGATTATGAGATTAGAGGGCAGAGGGCAGGGGATTTGTCGGGTTAGAAAGAGGGTGAGACTGAGTGGGCGTGGAGGTATACAGAACTATGCAGGGGGTGGGGCATGGTCTGGGAGACTTGAGTGTCTCATGGTGACTGATGTAAACAGAGATGTGAGACACCTTGATTCTAAGCAAGATCTCCCCCAACCCCACCACCTTCAGAATGCTTTTCTCACACTCGCACTATCTCATTCTTTCTTCACTGATGATATCATTTGGTTTTATACTTAGTTTTTCTTTGTCTATACAGTTAGATGATTATATGGTTTGTCTATACAATTTGATTATAACCTCTTCTAGGGCAGGGACCATATTTTATATCTCCAACAATGCTGGGGACAGTCTGGGCATGTAGTTCAGATGTTCAGAAAATAATGAACTTCCCTATGTATTTTTTTTAGAAGAGATAACAGGCAGGATACTTCCACCACCTTCTATGCCTTCATTTTCTTTCTTACATTACCAACTTTCCAATGACTTGAGAATTTTGCTTGAAGTGTAATGTGGTCTTGTTTCTATATAGACCCCCCAAAATGCTGACACTTACTGAGTACCTTCTTTGTGTGTCAAGCTCCAACCATCATGTCATTGAATTTAATCCTCCCAGCAAGTGGATGAGGGAGATACTTCTACTTTCCTAATTCTACAGATGAACAAACTAAGGTCTGGATAAGTTAAACAACTTCTTCTGAGGCCACACTGCTGGGAGATGGTGGAACCAGGTCTCAAACTCAGCTTCATGTGAACCTCAAATTCATTCCTTCTACATTTTGATGGGCAGCCTTCCACTTGTCAGTCTTCCTTTCTTCTTTTGTTGTGAAACAGAGAATGATAATGGTTATAAAAGTGTTACCTCTAGAAGATGACTGCTTTTAGACTTTGTTCTAAAGCCTTATTTTTGTTGTGCAAAATTTAAATTTCCAGCATCTAGGTTCTTGCTAAGACTTCTGTATGGGTTTGTAGTCAAAGGGTTTCTGAATGTGTAGAAATGAAGCCTAGAGTCTTCTCTGAACAGACTTGCCAGGAACTTAAGCATTCTTTCTTGTCTCCTCTACAGAACTCTGTTTTCTGTGATTTGTGAAGAAGTCAATGGCCACCAAGAGATGCTTCTACTGGGAAATGAGCCTTGTGGCAAGTATCTGCTTCATGAGTCTTTCAACTGAAGTGAGGATGACACCTGCTTTCTGCGTTCCTCATTTAAAACCACAGTTTAGTAAACATGTTTATTTTCTGTAAAGCAAACAATTATTGGTCTGCTCTTTATGTTGGGGGTTAGCAGGAAAGATTATCTTGGGAGCAGAAATTCTGTCAAGGTCCAGAGCATTTTCGGCCTTCATTGTCTTTCTTCACATTTCCTATTCCTTCTTGTGCATCTTGAGAGAAGTTGCATCTCCATTGTATATACCTGTTTGACTCAGTGCTACAGGATGGAGAAAACGTTCTAAGCCATTCCAGGAAGCAAACCAACTCTCTCTGAAGGTCACAGAATTTCAAGTCACATCTGTGCAGCCTGATCTGTGCTTTAAACTACTCCAGAGAGAGGACTCTCTGAACTCCTACAGTCTCCAGGGAAGAAAATGCCACACCAGCTTTTATTACAATGACCTTCAGTGTCTCACAACCCTGTGATTGCAGAATGAGTTTTATTTTCTTTTTTAAAATTTATCTTTATTATTGAAAGTATTACAGATGTCAGCTTTTTTTTTCTCCATTGACCCCCTCTTCCCCATACCTGCCCCTCGCTAGCCTTTGCCACACTATTGTCTGTGTCCATGGGCTATGCATATATGCATATAAGTTCCCTGGTTAATCTTTCTCCCATACACCCCACACCCCCACCTTCTTTCTGAAATTCATCAGTCTGTTCACAGTTTTATTTCTCTGGATCTATTTTGTTCATCAATTTATTTTTTTCATTAGATTCCACATATGAGTGAGATCATGTGACACTTACCTTTCTCTGACTGGCTTATTTCACTTAGCATAATGCTCTCCAGGTCCATCCATGCTGTTGCAAATGGTAAGAGTTCCTTCTTTTTTACTGCCATGTAATATTCTATTGTGTAAATGTACCACAGGTATTTTTTTTAATCCACTCATCTGCTGATGGGCCAGAGTGAGTTTTATTAATTGACTGAAATCCTAGCTTTAGAGAAGTTGAGACTCAGACCTTGTTTTGCCCTTGGTGTGGCTTGGCTTGCTCTCTCTGATGTTCATCTTCCCGTAGAATGAGTGTTCTGGAAGCCATGATGCAAACATTATCACCAGAGCCTGTCTGTACACAGCACACAGATACATGAGCTGATTCCAGCTCTCTAGGAGTCTGTTTGCATTTGAGTCTGTGGTTGTAATTAAGCATTGGAGAAATCTCCTTAGTACTACTGGTGAAAACTCAGACACTGGTCTGATTTGATTGGCATCAGCATGTGGACAACTGAGAACTCCAGGCTTTGGTTATTCTGTAGCAAGTGGATGCAGGGTCTGTTCATGGTTCTCCAACATTGGTGTATTAGAAAGGAATATAGATCCTTGGGCTCTTTTAAATAGGAAGTTCTTCAGGAGAGTCTAATGCATACTAAAGTTTGAGAACCACTGCTGGAAACACAACACTAATTATTATACATCTTTAAATTTAGTTACATGTTAGTGAGATGAATGAAAGTATGTATTCTTGAGGGTAACCTTTTACAAAATAGTTTCTTGTTACAGTTGGAAGGTACCAAAGTTACTATCCTTTTACAAGGCACTCAGGAGAAAACCTGAATCCTAAGCACCACTTGCCCAGCTAGGATAATAAAAGTACTTCAAGTGAGAACTCCTTGGCCAAGGAGAGAGAACTTGATGCTCCACTTAATTGTTAGTCACTTGATTTTGCTTCTATTATTGTTTAGCTGGTAAGTATACCTAAAGACATCATCGTTATCAAATGCTTAAAGAAAGTCAAAATGATATTTCCAATGAAAGCTAAATAATTTATGCAAGAAAGTAAAAACAGAAGACAATAAAATAGTTCTTGATAAAGGTAACTGAATAAACTAATGTGACTTATGTGTGAAGTTTTGCTAAAGGACTGTTTTCTTAAAGGAATGGACAACCATATAGCCTGTTAAGATAACTGAATTTTGCACAGGGAGCTCTTCAGTCAGTAGAATGCTCCAACATATACTCCTTTTCCCTGCTGTGGGGCTAAGTCAGGGGTGGGCAAACTTTTTGACTCGAGGGCCACAATGGGTTCTTAAACTGGACCGGAGGGCCAGAACAAAAGCATGGATGGAGTGTTTGTGTGAACTAATATAAATTCAAAGTAAACATCATTACATAAAAGGGTACGGTCTTTTTTTTTATTTCAATAGTTTTATTCATTTCAAACATTTTAACAAGAAGAATGTAAACACTAATTATTATAATTTGAAACTTCAAAAAATGGAGGAATCATAGCACAATAACATACCTTATATTGAAGATGGCAAAGGCAAAATAAAACTGCCTAACAAAGGAAAGGTACAAAAGCCTTTCAAATTAAACTTAAATATAATAAAATAATTTAAAACTAAAATGAATAGAAAAGAACAAAATGTGTAAACAGTAAATTAAACATTTTCTTTAGTGCAACTTCCAAATTATGCCTGGGACGTAGATGTAGATAGCAATGTAGACTGGGTTGAAAGGTTTTTGGTCTTTAAAACATCAACTTCAGTGGGAACAGTGTTGTTGGTCTCCATTTTAGCTAATGCTCTGATACTGTGCTCTCCAGGGGAGTGTCTCCCTACATCACCAGGATAACGCGTCTACGCATTCCCAGGGTGATGTCGGGGGACGCGTCCGCGGGCATTACAAGGAGCCTCTGGAAGATTGAGAGGTTGTTCCTTCTACTGAATGGGCGGATATAAATCCGCCCACTCAGAAGAAGGAGCTGCGGCCTTGTTTCCCGACGTTGCCATGTTAACACTGCTGCTGGTGAAGGAGCGGAGGGGAGAGCAAGAGAACCCTCTGCTCTTTGGGCTTCGCGGGCCGGATAGAACAGCCGAACGGGCTGGATCCGGCCCGCGGGCCGTAGTTTGCCCATGGCTGGGCTAAGTGGTATTCAGACCTGCTGGGATTTGAACATTTGGATCTTGATTTCTGAGAGTGTAGAGGGATTTCCATGCTGCTACTTGGCTCAAGTACACCTTCACTGCCTCTCGTATTCCCATGATAGGACCCAACAGGCTGGGTATGGGGATCTAAAGAAAAACATCAAAACAAAAGGAAAACTGCTACTGAATGTTCGAAGAGACTTACTCCTACGTTGGAAAATTTTTGAGTGGCCCAGTAAGTGCTGACATTCCCAGAGACAGCCTGTGTGCATTTTTTTTGGAAAGGTTTAGGCTTACAGCTCTGAGAAGAAATAAACCTTCAAAAGTAAGTAGTTAATGCTGGCTTTCTATTAGTCCTCAAGGACAGTCTGCAACTCTGCAAAGGTCTTTTCAGGCCCAACTATTAAAGCGAGGACTGATGGGGCCGCTAAACACAGTGGACCTATGCTTACCCAGCCACATTTTCTAAATTCAAATTTGCAACCTGGGCAAATATTTGTTTGTGGGGGCAACTACACAGAATATTTGAAGTCAAGACTGCTGTTAGAAACTGCAGACATACAAACATTTCACCTAATTTCAGTGTTGGGGTTCAACCACCATCTTCTCAAACATGAGGCAAGTATAAGATTGTCTTGGACAGTTTTCTCTACAAACATGTGCCACGTGGAAAGGACTTGGAGGGGCTTACTTAAGGTTATTTGTAATGTTCAGGCTACAATCCTATAAAAAAAACTGAAAAGGAATATCTTTTATCTAAGCAGCTCATATGTCTTTCCATTAGAACGAGAACACTTTTTTTGCCCCCTGGGTTAAAAAATAAATAAATAAAGCTAAAAGAGTACGTCATCAACAAACCAGTATTACAAAAAATGTTAAAGTGTCTTCTTTAAGAGAGAAAGAGAGAGAGAGAGAGAGAGAGAGAGAGAGAGAGAGAGAGAGAGGAAGAGAGGAAGAGAGAGAGGGAGAGAGAGAGAGAGAAACATAAAAAATAAAATTGGCAATAACTAATTATGTATCAATAATCACTTTAAATGTAAATGGATGAGTTCCTCCAATTAAAGACATAGGGTAGCTGAATGGATAAGAAAACAATACCCATATATATGCTCTCTGCAAGAGACCCACCTCAGAATGAAAGACACACACAGACTGAAAGTAAAGGAATGGAAAAAGATATTTAATGCAAATGGAAACAAAATAAAAGCTTGGGTAGCAAGACTTACATAAGACATAAAGAATATAAAACAAAGTCTATAACAAAAGACAAAGAAGGGCATGACAGATGATAAAGAGATCAATTCAACAAGGGAAAATAACCCTTGTAAACATTTATGCATCCAACATAGGAATATCTAAATGTATAAAGCAAATATTGATAGATATAAAGGGAGATACTTAACACCCTATTGACATCAATGGATAGATCATAGTAGGAGAATTTAACACCCCATTGACATCAATGGATAGATCATCCAGACAGAAAATCAACAAGGAAACAGTGGCCTTAAATGACACATTAGACCAAATGGATGTATATATTTTCAGAGCATTTTATCTCCAAATGCAGAACATACATTCTTTTCAAGTATACATGGGACATTTTCCAGAATAGACCACATATTAGGCCACAAAATACTTTTCAATACATTTAAGAAGTTTGAAATCATCTCAAGCATCTTTTCCAACCACAGTGGTAGGAAACTAGAAATCAATTACAAGAAAAAAAACTGAAAAACACAAAAACACATGTAGGCTAAATAACTTGTTACTAAACAATGAATCGGTTGACAATGAGATCAAGGAAGAAATCAAAAGATACCTTGAGATAAATTAAAATGAAAACACAACAACCCAGAACTGAAGGGACACAGCAAGAGCAGTTCTAAGAGGGAAATTCAGAGCATTACAGACTTACTTCAGGAACCAAGAAAAATCTCAAATAAACAATCTAATCTTATACCCAAAGGAACTAGGAAAAGAACAACACACAAAGCCCAAAGTAAATAGGAAGACAAAAACAAAAACAAAAACCAGAGCAAATAAAATAAGAGTTTTAAAAAACAATACAAAAGATCAATGAAACCAAGAGCTGGTTCTTTGAAAAGATAAACAGGATTGATAATTATTCCATCTGACTCACCAAGAAAAAAAGGAGGACCCAAATAAATAAAATCAGAAGTAAAAGAAGAGAAATAACAACTGATACTACAGAAATACAAAGGATTATAGAAACATATTATGAACAACTATATACCAACAAATTGGACAATCTGCAAGAAATGAATAAATTACTAGAAATGCATAATTTCCTAAGACTGAATAAAAAACAGAAAATCTGAACAGACCAATTACAAACAATAAAACTGAAGCAGTAATTAAAAACATCCCAACAAACAAAGGGGAAATAGAAAAAAATATATCTCAACATAATAAAGTACATTTCTGACAAACCCACAGCTAACATCATACTCAATGGTAAGACTAAAAACATTTCCCTTAAGATCAGGAACAAGACAAGTATATTAACTTTCACCACTCTTATTCAACACAGTACTGAAATCCAAGCCATAGCAATGAGACAAGAAGAAATAAAAGATATCTAAATTGGAAAGGGAGAGGTTAAACTCATTATTTGCAGATGATATAATATTTTGTATAGAGAACCCTAAAGAATCCACCAAAAAACTACTAGAACTAATTCAGTAAAGTAGCAGAATACAAATTAAATATTCAGAAATAGGTCGCATTTTATATGCTAATAATAAATTATTAGAGAAATTTTAAAAAAGCAATCCCAATTGCATAAAAAATACCTAGGAATAAATTTAACCAAGGATGTAAAAGACCCGTACTCAAAAAATTATGACATTGAAGGAAGAAATTGAAGAAGATACAAATAAATGGAAGCATGTCCTGTGTGGATAGGAAGAATTACGATAATTAAAAGCAATACTATAGATTACTATCCAAAGAAATCTATAGATTTAATGTAATCCCTATCAACATACTAATGGTGTTTCTCACAGAACTAGAACAAATAATTCAAAACTTTGTATAAAAATTCCAAAGACCCTAAATAGCCACAGCAATCTTGAGAAAGAACAAAATTGGAGGAATCATGCTACCTGATATCAAAATATACTACAAGGCCATATTAATCAAAACAGCATTTTACTAGCATAAAAGCAGACATATAGATCAGTGGAACAGAATAGAGAGCCCAGAAATAAACCCACGTCTATATGGTCAATTAATATTTGACAAAGGAGGCAAGAACATAACATGGGATAAAGATAGTTTACGTAATAAATGGTGTTAGGAAAATTGGACAAATACATGCAAAAAAAAAAAAAGAGGAAAGAAACTAGACATTGTAGAATAATACCATGTAAGGATATTCTTTGCTCTAGGCCATGGCAATTCCATTTCAAATTGGCTGTCAATTTCTTTTTGTATAGACAAGGTCTTAGTTACATTTTCTGCACCTCTCCCAGGAGCAAATAGTGATAGTCCCTTCCTTTGGTGTCCAAGCAAGCCAGAAACCTCTCTTTAATCTTACACACAAAGGAGCAGTGGTTTGATTTTGTGTCATACAAAAGGGAAGTTGGGTGGTGACCCCTGTGTAATTATACTTCCTTGCCCCACCCATGGTCCTCCTGGATGGGTGTTTGGTATTATTGGTGACTACATTAGGTGGGGGATCAGCCCATGTAAGGGCTCTTACCCATGAAGGGTCAGGAACATAAGTCCAAAATACTTCCCCATTTGCCCCAGGTAATATTACTGTACAGCTGATGACTGCTAGCATGGCAAGAAAGACATTCTCAGGCATTCTTGGGGTTCTGGTTACCTCACAATTTCTTTTTTATTTTTTTAAATTATTATTATTATTATTTATTATTATTATTTTTTTACATATGTGTCCTTATTCCCCCACTCCCCCCCTCCCCTCACTCATGTCCTCACCCCCCTATTGTCTGTGTCCATTGATTAGGCTCATATGCATGCACACAAGTCCCTTGGTTGATCTCTCCCCCTTACTCCCTCCGACCCCCTCCTTCCCTGAGGTTTGAGGTTCTGATCGACGTTTCTTAGTCTCTGGATCTGTTCTTGTTCATCAGTCTATGCCGTTCATTATATTCCACAAACGAGTGAGATCATGTGATATTTATCTTTCTCTGCCTGGCTTATTTCATTTAGCATAATGCCTAGAGCAAAGAATATCCTTACATGGTATTATTCTACAATGTTATTATAATTTTTCCCAGATTTGTGTTACCCCCATTACCTATAATAGTACCTCGCACCCTTGGGAATCAATAAAAAATCATCTTTATGGTGCTTGGAGACAAAGGTAACACATCTCTTGATATTTTAGAATTACAACAGTGTAATGTACAATTATCCCAAACAAACTTACAAACTAATTCTTTGAATGTCTGGCAGCAATTTAGAAAGGATTTGATCCCTTCCACTGTGTAGAGAGCCCCCTGGGAAGGCACCTGAGCATTCTATATTGGCCCCTCTTGCCCTTTTGGCCAAGAGGGACCCTCTTCTCACAATCCAATTGCCCACAGCTGTTGCCTGAGCGTTCTGTTCATGCCAAGGTTGAAGCCTCATGGTGGCTGGTACCCTGGATCTGTCTCTTGCCCAGTGGGGTGAGCTGGGCCCTCCCTGGGGAAGAAACCTGGGTTCCCCAAGATATGTGATCAGTGCCGGGGCCCCACCAGCAGGCTAGGGGATCCCAAGGCAGGTGCTGGGCCTAGAGGCCACGGGGGAATAGGCTACCAAGGAGACAGAAATGAACCCTCACATCACCCTGCTTGGCCCCGGAAGATGACTGGTTAGCCAGAGACGGGTAAGATTCCTCCGGGAAGGAACAACCTAAGACAGGCACAGTCGCAGAGGGGCCATCAGGAGAGAACTTGGGGGTCAACAGAGGTGGGGCACAGACCCTCACCCCCCCAACTTTGCAGGGGCCTGAACCCTCACCCCTTCTGAGGGAGGTCTCCTGCCCCCATGGCTGCTTTGCTTCCCATGCCCAGCTCAAATCAGGACCCAGGTAACAGACAGAGACTTGGCCGACAGCAGCTGTCCTCTCACTGCAACAAGACTTGTCTGCGTTGTCTTGTACCCATGGTGTGGGGAAGTGGGTTTTTGATATCTAAATCCAGCCTAGCACCAGGAATGCTCAGGGCCTACTCAAGAAGGCAAATAATCCTTTCCACTAATATTCACATGGTAAAATAAGATTGTTGTTAGAGTACTAAATTTGACAGTAAAGTAGTAGTCAAGCTCTCAGACTAATTTAAATTGGCTAATTGAAATAAGCGAATATTCTAGAAAAATTAATGGTACTGGACAAAAAGCTGTTCCTAAATTGTTAACTAAAATTTTTATTGGTAGTTCATCTCATGGTAAAATTGCGTAGCATGTAATGAACCTAAAGCAGTCATATTTTAGTGCAAAAAATTAAAATTTAAAAGCTATCAAGACTGCATTATAAAATTTCCAAAAGCCTCCTAATATTTAAATAAAAAAGGGGGGATAGTAGAAGAATATCATGTAAGGAAAAATATCCTATAAGTAAATTACATCTAGAAAATTTTTACTTTAGAAAATTAACTTTCATTTGTAATGCTAACAGCAAGGCACCCATGAAAAACACACATGGTGTCAAAACAAGCTAAAGGAAAATTGTTTGGGCAAAAAATGAAAAAGGATCCCAAGTCAAATTTATAGAAAAGATTCCTTTATTAACTTTTGGTCGAGAATGTTTGTATATTTTCAGAAAACAACTCCAAGACCATGTGGATTCCTGCAACAGAGAGGAATTGACAGGACTGCTCCAGCCATGAAGACAGAAGAGAAACAGTCCAGAGATGGAAGACGCTGACTACGCCTTGTCATACTAGCAGTCAGCAGCTGTGAGTCGCTGCAGGTTGCCCAGGACCAAACCAGAGAGGGTCGAACCTGCATTACCACCGTTTGTCCACCATCCAGAACTGAAATATCATTGCTGACATGTACACATAAAAAACTGTTTGACATTGAAATTGGGACTCAAAAGAACTGTTGGCCCAGAAAGAAACTCACTACAGACTGATTCATTTGCCTCTCAGCATAACCATTATTGCTTGTCTCATTTTCGGTTCTTATAAGTGTATTTCTAGTATCACATGATCTCACTCATCTGGGAGAAATAATGAACAACATAAACTGATGAACAAAAACAGACCTGGAGACAAGGAAGCATCGATCAGACTGTCAAACCTCAGAGGGAAGGTAGGGGAGGGTGGGGTTAAGGGGGAGAGACCAACCAAAGGACTTGTATGCATGCATATAAGCCTAACCAATGGTCACGGACAACAGGGGGGTGGGGGCATGCATGGGGAGGGGTTTGGGATGGGAATGGGGAGATGAGGACAAATATGTGATACCTTAATCAATAAAGAAATTAAAAATAAATTAATTTTAAAAAAAGAAAAAAGAAAGAAACTAGACAACTTTCTTATACCATATACAAGAATAAACTCAAAATGGGGTAAAGACTTAAATATAAGACTTGAAACCATAAAACTCCTAGAAGAAAACATAGATAGTAAAATCTCTGACATTTCTCTTAGCAATATTTTTTTTGACATATCTTCTTGGGCAAGGGAAACAAAACTAAAACAAATGGGACTATATCAAATTAAAAAGTTTTTGTACAGCAAAGGAAGCCATCAATAAAATGAAAAGACAGCCCACTGAATGGGAGAACATATTTGCTGATACATCTGATAAGAGGTAAATATTCAAAGTTTATAAGGGATTTATAAAACTCAAAAAACAAATAATCCAATTTAAAAATGGGCAAAGGACCTCAATAGATACTTCTCCAAAGAGGACATAGAGATGGCCAATAGACATATAAAAAGATGCTCAACATCACTAATTGTCAGAGAAATGCATATTAAAATCACAATGAGGCATCACCTCACACCTGTCAGGAAGGCTATTACCAATGAAACAACAAATAACAAGTGCTGAAGTGGATGTGGAGAAAAGGGAACCCTAGTGCAGTCTTGGTGGGAATGCAGATTAGTGTAGCCACTGTGGAATAGAGTGTGGAGGTTCCTCAAAGATTAAAAATGGAACTGCCTTGTGACCCAGTGATTTCACTTCTGGTATATATCAAAAAACCACCAAAATAGTAATTCAAAAAAAATATACAATCCTATGGTTATTGCAGCATTATTTACAATAGCTAAGATATAAAAGCAATCCAAGTACCCATCAATAGACAAGTAGATAAAACAGTTGTGGAATATTCATAGAAAGAATATTATTTGACCATAAAAAGAATAAAATCTTACCATTTTGACAGCATGGATGGACTTAGAGAGTATTGTGCTAAGTGAAATAAGTCAGATAGAGAAAGACAAATACCATATGATTTCACTTACATGTGGAATCTAAAGAACAAAATAAATGAGCAAACAATATTAAAATAGACTTATAAATACAGAGAATAGTCCTATGGATGCCAGATGGGAGGGAGGGTTGAAGAGCTAGGTGAAAAATGTGAAGGGATTAGAAGTACTAATTGGTAGTTACAAAATAGTCATGTAAAGTTAAGTAAAGCACAGGGAATATAATCAACAATATTGTGATAACTATGTGTGGGACCAAGTGGGTAACTGAAATATTGGTGGGGGGATACTTTGTAAAATATATGATTGTCTAATTGCTGTGCTGTACATCTGAAACTAATACAAAATAATAGTGAATGCAAAATGTAATTAAAAATAAAAATTAAAAATAGTAAATAAATAAATGACTACATGATAAATACATAAACAAATGTTTTGTGTGCTCTAAATAGTCATTTGTCCTTCCTTGCTTCTGTTTTTTGCTTTCACATGATCAGTTTCTCATGGTCAACTCTACAGAGCTACGTAAGTTGCTCTGGAGTCCCCTCATAGGGGCTGCTGGAGTGGGCAGAGTTGGCTGGGAGCGGGATGTTCCTGGCTCAGCACACCTGTGTGCCATTTGGACCCAAATCTAAGATTCAGTCCTCCACTGCAGTAGGAACACCTATGTGGGCTCAGCCTCCCTCCCTCCATCCAGCAGACATTGGGCCACTGTGGAGAATGGCGCTCACTGCGCCCCACGCTGGAGATGTGATGGGCCAATGACACTAGGAAACCTGGCATGGAAGGAGAGAGGAAAGAGCATTTATTGAGTTCCTGCTCTGGGCCAACTGTTATATATTTTTATTTCCTTAAAGTTCCCCCAAACCACTTTGTAAGATACAAAATGTTACCACCTTTGATAAATGAGAAAATTGACAAGTGCTTCATTTTGCTCAGGACAGTGGACTCCTGGGATGTGAGGCCTGTGATTTTACAACTGAGATAGTCCCTGCCAAAGAGGGGCAAGTTGGTTACCCAAATGTAGGTGCTCACTACCTGGTAGTTATAAGGCCATGGACCACAGGACTAGACATGGGAGAAGGGCACTGCTCACAGCCAGCAGCTGGGGGTGAGGGTAGAGAGATGCAGAACAGGGCTGCCTGGCTCCATGGCCACTGGTCAGGAAGCCTCTGGCCGGTGCACCAGCTTTGCTAGTCTGCTTCTGATCCACAGGGGAATGAAGGCAAACACCCTGCAGGCAACAGCAGGGCGGGGCCACTGCACCAGGGGCCACGGAGGCAGAAGCCTCAGGGCACCAGGGCCTTTCTCCTAGGGTCTCAGCCTCCTGGCCAGGATGGGAGATGGATGGGCAGGTAAAGTCAGTTGAGAGGAAGTCTGCAAAGGAAATACCAACAATCGCTGAATGATTAGAAACTTTAAAATAATAGGCAAAAAGAAGAGTTAGACCCTCTGTATTGAAAGTTGAGAGACTCCCAAATCTTACCCTCTCCTTGTCATCCATGTGTACTTTGTCCTGAAAAAAGTCTCTTCCACTTCCTGGGCCCCCGGCCCCATCTATAAACTGAAGAAGTCGGTCATTCTAAAGTACCCTTGAGCCCCAAAATTCTCTTGTTCTATGAGGGCCCAACTCACAGAGAGGGTGAAGGGCATGTCTGTTTTTTTCACGTCACCGTCACGGAATATTTGAACTTTGGATTTTAAAATAAACTCTCAGCTGAAGAGGAAAAGTACTTGCAGCACAGATTTCAGCCCCTTTTATTAACCACCTCCACACAGTAACTCCTGGTTTCCGTATTCCTATCAAAGTGCCTATCATCTTGACACGTACTTCCTTCAGGATGCTAACCGGCTTGTTTCCAACTCTCTTGCTAGAAGGCACCCCACTTAACACCATCACATTCACCTGCTTTTGTCATCACCAGTAACAACACGACAAATAAAACCTCCCATGGCGCTCCTTTATCCAAGGACCAAGTCACCATCCAGCCATCCCTCTTCAGACATGGCTGCCCTTTTCCAACATCTCTCCTTCCTCAGGCCACAGGGCTTTCCGATGGAGTCTGCTGTGCCCAGGATGCTCTCAGCATCCCCATCGCTGAGCCTTTGCTCAAAGTGTCCACTTTTTCCACAAACAGCAGGTCCTCAAATTATGCCTTTTTATTCAATGGTGTTTTGTTAAAACATTGATGAGATACTATAGGAAATTAACCCTTGTTCATATCAATTAGACTGTGGTAAAATTGCTTCCATTATACATTGTTTGGCTCAGTTCCAAGAACCTATCCATGACATAAGTGAAGATTTACTGTATATCCCTACAATTCTGCTCCCAGTTCCAATGTGTGGGTTTTCCCCCACGCATTGCAGCAATTCTCTGACACCAGCTGGGTGTCCTACAATTTAAGCAGATTCTGACACTGTCTACCCAGAGATAGCATCTGAACCCACAGGTTAAGAGCTCAGTCAACACAACTGTCCCCCTCCCCAATTCTGAAGCCAATCACAAGTTCAGCTTATCACCTGGGCTTCTGACCTACTGGTCAGGGGGACCAATGATCCCTTATGTGGGTTTGATTTATTTGCTAGAGTGGCTCACAGAACTCAGTGAAACATTTTACTTACTATATTGCCAAGTTATTATAAAAGGGCACAACACAGGAATAGCCAGGTGGAAGGGATGCATAGGGTAGGTATGGGGAAAAGGTGCAGAGCTTCCACGCCCTCTCTGAGCAGTCCCCTCTCCCCAAGCTCCCATGTGTTTACCATCCTGGAAGCTCTCTGAACCCTGTCCTTTTCGGTTTTTATAGCTTACTAGAGAGCCGGTGCACGAAATTCGTGCACAGGGGGTGTGTGTCCCTCAGCCCAACCTGCACCCTCTCCAATCTGGGACCCCTTGGGGGACATCCCTTTCACAATCCGGGACTGCTGGCTCCCAACTGCTCGCCTGCCTGCCTGATTGCCCCTAACCGCTTCTGCCTGCCAGCCTGATCACCCCCTAACCACTCCCCTGTCAGCCTGATTGACGTCTAACTGCTCCCCTGCTGGCCTGATAGTCCCCAACTGCCCTCCCCTGACAGCCTGGTCACCCCCAAATGCCCTCCCCTGCATATTCCCTCTTTATTAGATAGGGTTTTTTCTTTAACATACTGGACAGCCCTAACTGGTTGGGCTCAGTGGATGGAGCATCAGCCTGCAGACTCAAGTATCCCAGGTTCGATTCCAGTCAAGGCCATGTACCTTGGTTGGGGGCACATACCCAGGGGGGAGTGTGCAGGAGGCAGCTGATCGATGTTTCTCTCTCATAGATGTTTCTAGCTCTCTATTCCTTTCCCTTCCTCTCTGTAAAAAATCAATAAAATATATTTTTAAAAAAGAACATTTAAGATTCCTCCATATCTGCCTGGCTGGTGTGACTCAGTGGTTGAGACCCCAGGCTGGGGCTGGGAGGGGATCGCTCTGTGGGGCCACGGGCCCCTCCCAGGCTGAGACCCCAGGCTGGGGCTGGGAGGGGATCACTCCCTGGGGCCGTGCGCCCCTCCCAGGCTGAGACCCCAGGCTGGGGCTGGGAGAGGATAGCTCCGTGGAGAGTGAATTTGTTTTTTGTTTTATATAAAGGGTCAGGAGGGCCTCTGGGCAGCATTCTGCCAGGCCACTTACGCTGCCGGCTCTCAGCGGCAGCCCTCCCTGGGACTGGGGGACTCTGGAGGGGCTTAGAGGACTGGGCACCGCCATCTTGTGGCTATGGGCACCACCATTTTTGTCGAGGAGTGATGGTTAATTTGCATATTACTCTTTTATTAGATAGGATTCACTGCATAGGTAGGTGTGGCTGATTAAATCAGTGACTATTGGCAATGGATTCAACCTCTAGCTCCTCAGGGGTCAAAGAATAGAACTTAAAATTCCAACTCTAATCACAGGGTTGATTCCCCTGCCAACCAGTCACCATCCTTACGTCACTGAGCGGCTTTCTAAAGTCACCGCATTAACAGAAGACACATTTGTGCCTCTTATCACTTGGGAAATTCCAAGGTTTCAAGAGCTCTGTGTCAGGAAAGGGAGGAAGATCAATATATATACTGCTTATTATACATCACAACACAGTTCCCATATCCTGTCTGGGGGTTTAACATCTTACCCATATTTCAATGTCCACCCAACAGCCTACCCTGGTCACAACGCCAGCTCACAACACATTCTTCCTCCTCTCAACAGCTAGCTCATCACTCTTCATAGTGTGGCTGAGACTGCCAGCACTGTGTCTCCTGGACACTGGTTAGAGATACAGAATCTCGGGTTCCACTTCGACCTGCTGAATCAGAGCCTGCATTTTAACAAGATCTCCAAGGATTCCTATGCACATTAATGTTTGAGAAGCACTGCCCTAGACCCCTAGAGGCTTGAACTTTTCTCTACTGGCTTATTTCATGTCTCCTCAAAGGCCAGGCCCATATATAGTAACTTTTTGTTTCCTCAGAGTACTCAGCACAAGTCTTATGGATGGTAATTAATAATTCCTCTTAATTGGCGGTTATTATACTTTTACTAACTGATGTGGGATAGATCTTCAAATGAGAGAAATATTCAGGAAAATGGAATCCTTTATCCTCCCTGCCTGTATTCTCTCTCTCTCTCATACACCCTCCCCCCCCCCCCCTGCCACACACACACACACTCACTGCCTGGTTGCTGGATATTGATCTCTGTGGGAATTCTACTGACTACAGGCAGAGTCAGTTAACAGTAGACATCACTGCAGGGGCTGCGGAACATCCCCTGGGCATTTAACAAGTAGCTCGGCATTTGTTTACTGATACCCACCAGGGCACTATCTGGACACATCCTTACATCCTGACTTGCGCCCCTCCCCCTCTCCCTCCCCTCTGCTAAGAGCCTCACCATACCCATGCCTTGTTTATAGTCTAAAAGCAACTATCCCACTTTAACAACCATGGTAACTCTCTCTTTTTTTTTCTTTTCTTTTTTTCATCTAAGGGCACAAAAACTTTGCAGATGTGATGTTAATCCTCATGTCTTTCTGGGAAGCATGGAGGAAGAGGACTCTTTCAACAACTTTTAGATACAGATCCAAAAATAAAGACACAGGGAGAAGGGACTTTATAACTACCATGTACTTAGCCCCTACATTTATCATAAACTAGAGGCCCGGTACATGAAATTTGTGCACTGTGGGAGGGGTGTCCCTCAGCCCAGCCTTCACCCTCTCCAATCTGGGACCCCTTGGGGGATGTCCAACTGCCGGTTTAGGCCCGATCCTCCATAGAAACCGGCAGACGGACATCCCTCTCACAGTCCGGGACTGCTGGCTCTTAACCGCTCGCCTGCCTGCCTGCCTGATTGCCCCTAACCACTTCTGCCTGCCAGCCTGATCACCCCCAACTGCCCTCCCCTGCTGGCCTGATCTCACCCCCAATTGCCCTCTCCTGCTGGCCTGATGGCCTCCAACTGCCCTCCCTTGCCGGCCTGGTCACCCCCAACTGCCTTCCCCTGCCAGCCTGATCTCACCCCCAACTGCTCTCCCCTGCAGGCCTGATCTCGCCCCCAACTGCCCTCCTCTGCCAGTCAATTTGGTTCTGATTGGTCAGTTTCTATGCCAGTCAGCGTCAAAAGCTCCGCCTCCTAGGCAGCCATTGGCTCCTTGCAATTCACCCAGATTTGGTTTTTTGCTTTCACATGATCACCTTTGGAACTCCCTTCCCCAATTGTGATGGTAAATAAAAAAGTGCTGCAACCCTGGCCTGAGAAGGTCATGGTGGGCTCAGGATTAATATTTCCCAGGGAGGAGAGTCCGGAGCCAGCAGATGTGGTGGCTGTGGATCAGAGGAATCAAGTAGGGAGAGCAGAAAAGAGAAATGCTGAGTACTGGCTTTGTTCCCGATACCAGACACTGTGTTGAGAGCTATAATTCATCACACTTCTGAGTTTCTGCAGGAAAAGGTGTTCTCTGGAGTCCTAAAGGGTTGTTCCCCAAATGGATAAGAAGTGAATCTGAACAGGGCAATAGGTGGATTATTCTGGGTGCAATAATGGGCTACTCAGATCCCTCTTCAAGTAATGACTTATGGCCCCAGTTGTCAGCATACATCTTCAACCTGTCAGCTCCTTCAGGGTTTACTCAATTAGATAAAATTGCCTCACATGAGGATAGCTTACTTCCAGTGACTGAGGTGGGGATAAAGGCCTAGCCATTTCAGCTCCCTGTGGCGCAACCCTTATGGGTCATATATACTCCTGAGTTCCTGTGGGGATTGGCAAAGGTTTTGTTGTGCTTGTATCGGTTTGACTTTTCTATCTGGCCAATCCTACTCCCCCTCTTCCACAGATGTTGATCTCTAATAAATATTTTGTATGCAAAAACTCCATCTCAGAGTTTGCTTCTAAAAAATTCAGAATCACTAACAACCTGCAAGAGTTGGTGCTGGGAGTGGCCCAGGAAAACAGGCAATAGGATGAGGTTTTGAAGCTGCATCACTTGCCATCCCCTGATTAAAAGGACCCAATCAGTAGTGAGAGGTGGAGCACAGAGAGCTCCTGAAACAATGTGGTCCTGTTGCTTAAACTCTCCTCAGTGGTGAATTGGAAGAGTGTATGGATTGAAGAGAATGCATCAGCTACAGCAATTTGTCAGACATTTGAGAAGAATAAAGGAAACAGTCATTATAAGGACTGATTTTGCTCAGGGACTTTGAGGAAACCCCTCAGCAAAATAGTTCAGAGATATTTATCTGAAGTTGTTGCAAACCTTATTGTGAAGTTCAAATAAATTCTTGGAAGCTATAAGAATTTTCATTAGCCAGGAAAATGTCACAATGTCACTGTCATTGAAATAATGCAACAGAAAGTCAAGAACTTCAGTACCTAGGCAGTCTCTGGACACCCAAGAAATACGAATTTTCTCACCTTGAATAAAGAATTGCAAAACTGGTGCTAAGCGATCAAATTTTAAACTTCTGTAACTACTAGTTATACATGGGTTATCCAAATTTTATTTTCATTGGTTGAAGTGATCCACCCTCCTTTTGGAAAATACTAATGCTTGGGTATTAGTGAGCAGCTTCATGCAGAAATCCTGATCCCCAATCACTGTTTTCATGCTCCAAGATGGACAGACACCTGCCTTGTGAGTCATGCATGCACCCACCTCCCTAGTTGAGTGTTTGTTGAGAGGCATACCATTTGGACCTCTTGATGCTAAAGAACATGCTATAGAAAAACTTGCCCAGTCAAAAGACTTTCCAGCTTAGATATCAAGACGCATTCTGTCATTAGTTGCTTGTGCACAGTTCTGAGGAGCTTCAGCTTCATGAATTGGCAGCTGCATTTACCATGAGCTGAGTTTTGTTGCAAATAGCTGTGAGGATCCCTGAGTAAACTTGCGAGCATTTACCTATTTGCAGAAATAATAATGCATTCAGGCAGGTAGAGTTCTGCTGCATGTCTAGATTCCCCAAGGAACACATCTAAATTGTGAGTCATTGCTCTTTACCTATGAAAACAGTTCTGCCAAGAGCCTGGAGTATGTAGGTTGATGTAGATACTGGGCAGCTGTTTTTTTTTTCTGTTTGTTTTATAATAAAAGCTGTTTTATCTCCTTGATTTTACGTAGCATTTTATACTTTCCAGGCCCCTTTAAACTGTGATCTTATTTTACCCTCTTAATAGCCCTGCAAAATAAACAATTATTCTCTCTATTTGATACATGAAGAAATAAACTTCAAGTTCATCTATTGTGATGTTTAGAAAGCTTGAGTAATACGTTTTAAAAAGTTCTTATAGACTTCAAGTGTTGACTTACATTATTTTTATATATGGAGTTACATAAAAATGTGCAAATATTCTATGTGTTTATATTTATTATACAACCATTAAAACATCTACTAATCAAATATAAACAAGAAAACTATCAATAGTATTCAAGTTAAGAAGATTAGTTTCATATGTTAGGTGATATTTTGTTGAAAGTACACTGCCACTATTGGGTTTTATAATAGACCCATGTATCGACATTTTTTATACCTCACTTGTTATTAGCTTGAGTCACTGTGCTTACCATAGTCATTATTCTCCCATTTTAATGTGACCTCATTTTAAACCATGAGTCCATGATTATGCAGGACCAATCAATTGAGAGGCATAAACCAAAATTTCATACTGGCAGTAAGAAAACACACAACACAACTATATATGACATAATAGTTAAGATCAAAGCCTTGGAATAAATGATATATAAAGCCAAAAAAAATAGTATTTAATGAAAAAGTTCCCATCTTGTGCTTACTACAATACCATTGATGAACTGTTGGAGATGGGTACAAACAGAAACAAAATCCAATGAAAACATTCACTCACAAAGTGGCATGACTGAGCTATGGCTCTGGGACGCTGCCTCCATTCTCCCACCACATTTCTCCAGTCAGCAAAGCCTTCTAATGCTTATTAAAAGCTGTGCATTCCACAGGGCCCAATTCAAACGTTCCCTCTTCCGGTCAGAATTGCTGCTCCTGTCCCCACATTCTCACAGCTTGTCCCTCTGCTTCACTCTGCCTTGGGCTGCAGTTAGCAGTTAAATGTCAGATTCCCTCACTGGGTGGAAATCATTGTGGTCCTCAATATGAATGAAATGTTCCAGTTTTAGAGGAAACCAAAGTGAGGGAACTTCATAGGATATTCTACTATATTTGAACTCCACAAGAAGCCGGACTCTCTAAATAGCTTGTTTTCTCACATAATGGCAGTCTCTCAGCATAGATTGGTTGACACAAAGCTTTAAACATTCAAAGCTTGAGCAGATTGAGGACTCATATAATACAATTAATCTAATCCAAATCTCTTGCTTTATAGAAGGAGAAACCAAGTCTCAGAGAAATTAAGCGACTTGCCTAAGGAGAGGTCACACAACTAAGTATTTGCAGCATCAGTAATTAACTCTGAGCTCAGCATGCTCTGCTATATCAGACAGCTTCCCTGCCTTCAACTCTTCATTGATCCCTGAGAAGCCATTCAAAGCACAACGCTCAGATCTTAAAGAAGAGGTTTGATCCAATTGCTCATCAGAAGTTCTTGAAATTGATTTATACTGCCTACTACTGTCCAACTTTTTATTTTCCTAACCAATTCTACCACGTCATCAAAAAATGCAATCTTGGGTCATATTTAACAGATAGAGGCAGGGCCAATTAAGGACAGACGGTGTGCGTCCAGAATACAGCAGGCTCCAAAATATGTTTCAATATATGAATAAATCATCACCCATATCCTAAATCTCATAATATTATAAATAAACTCACTGATGAAATGGATCAGTGAGCTTGCAAACATAAATTGCAGATGGCAAGAGTATAGAGCTGATAATTATGGCAAGAGTACAGAGCTAGTAAGGGCTTCCATTTAACCATTCACACACTGGATCAGGGGTTGTCAAACTCTGACCCTTGGGTGAAATCCAAGACTTCTTTTTGTTAAAAAAAAGTTTTATTGGGACATGGTCATGCCCATTTGTTTACAAATTGTCTAGGGCTGTGTTTGTGCAGGTTGAGTTGAATCATTGTGACAAAGACTATATGGCCCACAAAGCCTAAAATATTTACTATCTGGCTTTTGACAAAAAAATTTCTAGACCCTTGAACTTGATGTATTTCTTAACCTGGAGTTTATAACTTTTATAGGATCTCTAAACATACTTTTGGAATTTTACCAGAACTTTGTGTGTTTATGTCTACGATTATCTGGAGTTAAAAATGAACCTAAGCATGCTCTGTATTCTCTGAATGGCTAGTCTAGAACCCAGTCATGGTGCCTTGTGTTTTAGCGTGTGCATTTATATTTGGGTAGTGGCTGTTAGAAACATGAGAAGGTGTAAAAACCTCACAGCAGGCTAGACAAAGTCCCTTTAGTAGCATCCAGGGCTGTGTTACCACTTTGCCTATGACTTAGAGGTGTCTGCCATGAGTTAGGTAAACTCAGAACCAGAGAAAAATACCCAGGCTTTCTCCAACCTCAAGAGACTCCTCCTGACAGTTGGGAACTGTGCTCAGAGTCCCTGGACAGTGGCCAGCTGAGGGGGTGACGGAGCTGGAGCCTGAGCTGCTGCTTGCAGCAGGCCCTGAGAATGTGGAGGCAGTGCAGAGCTACTGGTGGGAGCTGGGCTAGAGGCTGCAGGGACTGCCGAAGGCACAGAGGCAGATCAAAGAGAGTGTGTCACAGACAAGAGATGTCCTCAAACAACATTTTAATGGTTTAAAGGGAATCCTTGGGAAGCTCCTCGATGAGAGACTGGTGACCCTTTTGCAAGAGTTGGATACATTGAACAAGAGATCTTATTCCCTTGCCTTTTTATATATGTTATTAGGGGCCCAGTGCATGAATTCGTACACCTTAAGAGGAATTGTGGGCTGTGAGGCTGCAGTGGGCACAGGGGCGGGTCTTGGCCCATCCTCTGTGCCCCCGCCTGGCCCCTCCCACCACAGCCTAGTCCCCTCTCTGCTGGCAGCCCCAATCCTGCTGCCTCTGCTCCCATGCGCTAATGGTGCAGGACCTGCTTGCACCTGCTGATGGCGCTGAGCAATTGGGACTGGCACCAATGCCAGCAGTGGGTGTGAACAGTGGCTCCGGCATCAGCTGTGCGTGTAAGCAGGGCCGGTGCCAGCAGCAGGTGCGAACGCCAGGCAGGACTGCTGCTTGTGGGAGCAAAGAATTTTCAGTAACCACCAGAGGCTCACCCCGATGACAGCGACCGGTGCCCCGCCTTGGTCTGACACCCCTGCTCACCTGCTCCACCATCCCACTGCGGCTAATGCCCACCATGTTCCGAGCTCTGTCACCTGCTGCTGATGCCTGCCATGTTCCACGTGCCCCCCTGGTGGTCAGCGCACATCATAGCTACCGGTTGTTCAGTTGTTCCACCGTTGGGTCTATTTGCATATTAGGGTTTCATATATATATATATATATATATATATGTGTGTGTGTATATATATATTTCATTAAAGATGTGCTGGAATGTAGACGCCTCATCCAGTTCTCTGAAACAAAATAAAAAACTAAAAGTTAAAAGAAAAAAAAGACTCCTCTTGCCATGGCCAAACTCACTTTCCTTGCTCTAGGGGAAAAGTAGAGTAGTTATTTTCACTACAGGAGGAGTAAGGAGGGGTCCACATTAAACTTTGCATGGGGTGCATTTTTCTAAGTTACTTCACCTATTAATGTCCCAGGTTTTCATGAAGTGGTCAGTGGGTTTCCAAGGACCTGGGCTTTTGCCAGGGGAGATCAATGTACTCCATCTGGATAGAGTGATTGTACCATTTCTCTTCCAGACTAGAAATGTGCCTCTCATGGGAAGTATGAAGTTAGGCTTGGTCATCCATTTAAATGATGTCCTTGAGCCATTTATACATCCTTGGAGGTCTATATCAATCCAATCAGACTCATGAAGAGAGAGGGGAAGATAAAAGCAGACTGGCTTTTAAAAGTTCATGGCCTGTGAAAAATAAGACTGATTGGTTCAAGGGGGAACTTTCAAAGCAAGAAAGCAGAACTTATAAAGCTTGAAACCCATGGCAAGGCAATCAAAATACTGATTTCCCCAAAGTACAAAGACTTTCATGGTATTTCAAACCAATAACTGCTTAGAGGAACTCAATTTCAGTCTTGACTAGTTAAAATGAAGTTTACAATTGCAAGCTGGAACAATCCTCTAGGAAAGCATTATATAGCAGGAGGCATAAAGAAAATACATGGCCTTAGACACAGTAATTCTACTCCTAGGAATTTTTCTTTAGGAAATAATTCACAGAAACCAAAGAATATGTAAACAAAATGTTCACTGCTGAATTATTTTTAAGACAAAAAGTAAGGAAGTATTTATTTTAAAATATCAATGCTAGGAGAATGTTTAGTGAATTATGCTATGTCAATATCATAAAAATATTAACGTGAATAGTGATAAAGAACATTTAGAAATATGGAGAAACATGATATAGTTTAAGTAAATGAAGTAGGATTTTCACTAAGGTCTTGGGTATGTAAATATTACATGCAAGAGGTAATATTAAAGAATGAAAAAGAGTTTAATTAGATAGTGCAATACTATGGGTGACATAAATATTTTCTTTAATGATGTTGTGTTTTTTCAAAAAAGAATGAGTGCAGTCATTAAGTAAAATCCAAAAGCTCAGATAGAGATAAACATTAAAGAAACACCATATTGGACACAAAAAATGGCAGCAGAATAGACAGACATGTCCCAAGCCTTGTCCCTGACACAATAGAAAGAGCAGCTGAGAGTCGCACGGGGAGTGTTTGTTGGTGAGTTCAGGGACAGCTATACTCCAGGAGACTGTGGGGGACTGCTGGATGGGGCTCCCCTGACTGGGCAGCCCCCACTGCTGCTGGGTTCCCTTCTGGAGACTGCGCCATCTTGAAGGGGAAAGTGGATGTTATTGGAAGCCTGAAAATCTACAACTACGGCACCCACCGAACAGCTGCGAACCCCAGAACACCGGTCCCAATTGGCGCAAACACGTGGATTCAGAGGAGCTCTACACTCCACCATGGAAAGGTCATATTTCGCCTGGGATAAGGTGAGGTCTCTGGTCCCGGAAGGAAAGAGTAACGCGCGCACTGCGGGAGCTGGAGGACCGGGGGAAGTCTGTGCCTAGAAAAATCCATGGCTGATGGGGCTGGCATGATCCTTGAATGTGGAATGGGGTCCTTAGCTGCTAACAGAAGGGATCTCTGAGAAGCAACCCATTTTGATCTGATGCAAAAGGACAGCCTAAAAATTTTAAAAGTGTGCCGGCTGCTTAGACCCAAGGGGGAAAAAAAAGACTGCACAGACTTGCGCACAGCTCTGGAGTTCACACACTTACGCTGGCTCTTTATTTTCCCCCTCTTTAAATCCTTGCTTCTGATTACTAAGCCCAATACATAGGATCACCCAGTTGGGGGCATCCTAAGAGACTGCAGGGGAAAGTTGTTTTTCTGGAACCTGGGGATCAGAGCGGTGAATAACCATCAGAGAACCAGCTCTGGGGTAACCCACTCCCACGAACCGATATTGATTGCCACAGGGAAAGCAGTATCTAAGCACTGGCTAGAGAGGACCTATAGACCTGGAGGTCAATCCAGAAACACTGCCACCCAGGAGTTGAATCACAAATTGACTCTTGTGTAATCACAAATAAAGGAATACAAAAAATTTAGACACACTGCCTGCTTAAAAATCAGGACTGGCTTACAACACTGAGGAGCAGTAGAACACAGGGAACTGCAATACTGTGCTGACTAGGAAACAGGCGTGATAAACAGAACAGTAGAGGAAGTGACTGACCTTCACATTTTTATTTTTATATATTTTTACTATTTTTTTCATCTTTTACTTAAGAAACTATTTTTTTTTCTTTTTTCCTTACTTGATTTTACCTTTTTAATTATTACATTTTATTTTCAATCAGTATTATTACTACTATTATTTTACCATTTTTTTTAAAAAGTGTTATTTTATTTTCTCCTTATTTTACTTTGGGATTAGTGTTCTACATTCTATTTTCATCTTTCCTTTAGCATCATTTTACTCTATCTCAACTTTACCTTTAAGCCATCAGTCTTTCTAACTTTTCCCCTTTTGTTGTCCTGTTTCTCTTACCCTTTTCCTGCTTTACATTTTCCCTATTCTTTCTTTTTACCCCCTGTTAAAATTTAACCCTACTTATATATCTAATTTCCAATCCCCTGATCCAAGTCCATACACACCTCTCTCTTCTCTGTCTTCACTATCCAAAAAATTGTTTTTCTCTCTGTCCTTTTGTTGTTGTTTGCTTGAATGTTGATTATATCGATTTTTTATGATTGTTTGTGAGATTGTTTTGCTTATTCTTTTTGTTTGTTTGTTTTTTGCTTCTGTTTTTCCTCATCTCGCTTGATATTAGTTGTTGTTTGTAGTTTGCATTCATCTCCAGGTACTTGTTGCTGGCATTTGTTGGGATTAGTGGCTGTTCTATTGGAGTTTTCTCCCCATATATAGTTTGTTCCCCTCTTCTTATTCTCTTTCTTTTCTCTCTTACTTTTTTTTTTCCTTTTCCCAATTTCATTTTTGCACTCCTTTCTTTTTTTTCCTCTCTCTCTTCTTCTTTCTCTCCTATCCTCTAATTTGCCTTTCTTTGGTGGTCACCATTATTTGGGGTTATTAATATCGTGAATACATTTCTGTTCAGTGCCTTGTGTGTTGTACCTGGTTGTGTTGTATTTTGTGCCTTTAAATCAACGCAGGAAAGAGAGAACTACATAACCAGACACCCGGAGAAGAGAGACCATGGGGAGACAAAGAAACAGCCCACATATGAAAGATAAGCAGGCATCACCAGAAAAGGAAGTAAACGAAATGGAGGCAAGCAACCTGTCAGAGAAAGAATTCAGAGAAATAGTCATAAGGTGGATGAAAAGAATGGAAGACAAATTCGACAATATGTGTAAGAACCAAAAGGAAATGAAGAAGAACCAAGAAGAAATGAAAAGTGACATCGCTGCTGTAAAGAACTCAATAGAAAGCATCAAGAGTAGACAAGAAGAAGCAGAGGACCACATCAGTGAGCTAGAAGACAAGGTAGGAAAAAATACCCAAGTAGAGCAGCTTCTAAAAAAAAAAAAAATAAAAAGCAGGAGGAGAGCCTAAGGCAGGGGTGGGCAAACTTTTTGACTCAAGGGCGACAATGGGTTCTTAAACTGGACCAGAGGGCTGGCAAACTTTTTGACTCGAGGGCCACAATGGGTTCTTAAACTGGACCAGAGGGCCGGAACAAAAGCATGGATGGAGTGTTTGTGTGAACTAATATAAATTCAAAGTAAAGGAGAGGAGGGGAGAGCAAGAGAACCAGATAGAACAGCCGGATCCAGCCCGCGGGCCGTAGTTTGCCCACGGCTGGCCTAAGGGAACTATGGGAAACCACGAAACAAAACAACATCCACATAATAGGGGTTCCAGAAGGAGAAGAAACTGAGAAAGGAATAGAAAACCTGTTTGAAGAAATAATGACAGAAAACTTCCCTGATATAGGGAAGAAAAAACGCACACTAACCCAAGAAGCTCACAGAGTCCCAAGCAAAATGAACCCCCAAAGACCGATGCCAAGGCACATTATAATTAAACTGGCAAACACCAACGACAAAGTAAGAATCTTAAAAGTGGCCAGAGAGAGACAAAAAGTTACCTACAAAGGAACCCCCATCAGACTAGTGACTGATTTCTCAACAGAAACGCATCAGACCAGAAGGGAATGGAATGAAATATACAAAGTCATGCAAAGGAAGGGTCTGAATCCAAGAATACTGTACCCAGCAAGGCTATCAATCAAAATTGAAGGTGAAATCAGGAGCTTCACAGACAAAAAAGGACTAAGGGAATTTATTACCACCAAACCAGCAATGCAAGAAATGCTAAAGGTTCTGCTGTAAAAAAAAAAAAAAAAAAAAAAAAGGAAGCGAAAAAGGAACAGAGGGGTAAAGAATAAAAATGATGACAAACAAGTACTTATCAATAATAACTTTAAATGAAAATGGATTAAATGCCCCAATCAAAAGACATAGGGTAACGGGTTGGATAAGAAAACACAACCCATATATCTGCTGTCTGCAAGAAACCCACCTCAGAAAAAAAGACGCACACAGACTGAGGGTGAAGGGATGGAAAAAGGTTTTTCAGGCGAATGGAAATGAAAACAAAGCTGGGGTAACAATCCTTATATCTGACAAATTAGATCTCAAAGTGAAGGACATAACAAGAGATAAGGAAGGCCACTTCATAATACTAAAGGGAGCAATCCAACAAGAAGAAATAACTCTAGTAAACATATATGCATCCAAGACAGGAGCACCCAAATACATAAAAAAACTTCTTCGGAGGATATCAAGGGAGAGATTGACAACAATACAATCATAGTAGGAGACTTTAATACCCCACTGTCACCACTGGACAAATCCTCTAAACAAAAAATCAGCAAAGAAACATCAATCCTAAATGACTCACTAGACCAGATGGAATTAATTGACATCTTCAGAACATTTCACCCCAAAGCCACAGAATATACATTCTTCTCAAGTGCACATGGGTCATTTTCAAAGATAGACCATATGTTGGGTCATAGGCAAAGTCTCTTCAAATTCAAGAAGATAGGAATCATACCAAGCATCTTCTCAGATCACAGTGGCATAAAACTGGAAATCAACTACAATAAAAACAATAAAAAAAAAATCAAACACATGGAGACTAAACAGCATGCTATTAAACAATGACTGGGTTACCAGGGACATCAAAGAAGAAATAAAAAACATCATGGTAACAAATGACAATGAAAACACTACAATCCAAAATGTATGGGACACAGCGAAAGCAGTCTTGAGAGGGAATTTCATAGCTCTACAAGCCTACTGCAAAAAACAAGAAACAATGGTAATAAATTACCTAACCCTACAACTCAAAGAGTTAGAAAGAGAGCAACAAGAAAAACCCAGTGTAAGCAGAAGGAAGGAAATAATAAAGATCAGAGTGGAGATAAACAACACTGAGAAAAAAAAAAAACAATACAAAAGCTCAACAAAATCAAGAGCTGGTTCTTTGAAAGGATAAACAAGATTGATGAGCCTCTAACCAGACTCACCAAGAAGCAAAGAGAGAGGACCCAAATAAACAAAATCAGAAATGAAAGAGGTGAAATAACAACAGACCTCACTGAAATACAAAGGATTGTTAAAAAATACTACGAACAACTCTATTCCAACAAACTGGACAACCTGGAGGAAATGGACATATTCCTAGAAAAAAATAACCTTCCAAAACTCAATCAGGAAGAATCTAACATCTCAATAGGCCAATCACTATGGAAGAAATTGAAGCAGTCATCAAAAAGCTTCCAGCAAACAAAAGCCCGGGGCCAGACGGCTTCACAGGAGAGTTTTACCAAACATTCAAGGAAGAACTAAAAGCTATCCTCCTCACACTATTCAAAAAAATTCAAGAGGAAGGAACACTTCCAAGCTCCTTCTATGAAGCCAGAATCACCCAAATACCAAAAACAGATAAAGACAGCACAATGAAAGAGAATTACAGGCCAATATCCCTCATGAATATAGATGCCAACATCCTCAACAAAATTCTGGAAAATCGGATCCAGCAGTACATCAGAAAGATCATACACCATGACCAAGTAGGATTTATCCCAGGAATGTAAGGATGGTACAATATCCGCAAGTCAATAAAGGTGATACATCCCATAAACAAATTGAGAGATAAAGACCACATAGTCATATCAATTGATGCAGAAAAAGCATTTGACAAATCCAACACCCATTTTTGATAAAAACGCTCAGCAAGGTGGGAATAGAAGGATCATACCCCAACATAATAAAAGCCATATATGACAAACCCACAGCCAACATCATACTCAATGGGCAAAAACTAAAACCATTTCCCCTAAAAAGAGAAACAAGATAGGGATGCCCACACTCACCACTCTTGTTTGACATAGTATTGGAAGTATTAGGCATTGCAATTAGACAAGAAGAAGAAATAAAAGGCATCCAAATTGGAAAAGAAGAAGTAAAGCTGTTCTTATTTGCAGATGACATGATATTGTACATAAAAAACCTGAAAGACTCCATCAAAAAACCATTAGACTTAATAAATGAATTTGGCAATGTAGCAGGATACAAAATTAACACCAAGAAATTTATGATATTTCTATACACCAATAGTGAACTTACAGAAAGAGACACTAAAAAAGCAATCCCATTTACCATCGCACCAAAAAAATTAAGATACCTAGCAATAAACTTAACTAAGGAGGTAAAAGACCTATATGTGGAAAACTACAGGACACTGAGAAAAGAGATAGAGTAAGACGTAAACAGATGGAAAAACATACCATATTCATGGATTGGTAGAATCAACATCATTAAAATGTCCATACTACCCAAAGCTATCTATAGAATCAATGCACTCCCCATTAAAATACCAACGGCATATTTCACAGAGCTAGAAAGAACTCTCCAAAAATTCATCTGGAATAAAAAAAAGACCCCGAAAAGCCACAGCAATCCTGAGAAAGAAGAATAAAGTAGGTAAGATCTCAATACCAGATTTCAAGCTGTATTACAAAGCCACTGTTCTCAAAACAGCCTGGTACTGGCACAAGAACAGACATATAGACCAATAGAATAGAATAGAGAATTCAGATATTGACCCAAACCACTATGCTCAATTAATATTTGACAAAGGAGGCATGAACATACAATGGAGTTAAGACAGTCTCTTCAATAAATGGTGTTGAGATAATTGGACAGATACATGCAAAAAAATGAAACTAGACCAACCAACTTACACCATACACAAAATAAACTCAAAATGCATAAAGGACTTCAACATAAGACAGGAAACCATAAAAATACTAGAGGAATCCACAGGCAGAGAAATCTCAGACATATGCCGAAGCAATTTCTTCACCGATTCTGCTCCTAGGGCAATGGAAGCTAAAGAGAAAATAAACAAATGGGACTACATCAAAATAAAAACCCTTTTCACAGCAAAAGAAACCATCAACAAAACAACAAGAAAGCCCACTGTATGGGAGAGCATATTTGCAAATGTTATCACTGATAAAGGTTTAATCTCCAACATCTACAGGGAACTTATACAACTTAATAAAAGGAAGAGAAATGATCCAATCAAAAAATGGGCAACGGACCTAAATAGAATCTTCTTGAAAGTAGACAGAAGGAAGGCCAAGAGACACATGAAAACATGCTCAAAGTCACTAAGTATGCGAGAGATGCAAATCAAAATGACAATGCGGTACCATCTCACACCTGTCAGAATGGCAACCATCAAAAATCAACAAAGGACAAGTGCTGGTGAGGATGCGGAGAAAAAGGAACCCTCGTGCACTGCTGGTGGGAATGCAGACTGGTGCAGCCACTGTGGAGAACAGTATGGAGTTTCCTCAAAACACTAAAAATGGAGCTCCCATTTGACCCAGTAATCCCACTTCTAGGATTATATCCCAAGAAACTAGAAACACCCATCAGAAAGGATATATGCACCCCTATGTTCATAGCAGCACAATTCACCATAGCTAAGATTTGGAAACAGCCTATGTGTCCATCAGCAGATGAGTGGATTAGAAAACTATGGTACATCTATACAATGGAATACTATACTGCTCTAAAAAACAAGGAATTCTTACCATTTGCAGCAGCATGGATGGACCTGGAGAGCATTATGTTAAGTGAAGTAAGCCATGCAATGAAAGAAAAATACCACCTGATCTCACTCGTTTATGGAAAATAAAGAACATTATAACCTGATGAACAAAAAGATAGATACAGAGGCAGTAAAGCACCGAACAGACTGTCAAATTTCAGCAGGAAGGCTGGGGAGTGTTCGGGAGGGAGGGAAATAGATCAACCAAAGGACTTATATGCATCCCTATAAGCACACCAATGGACACAAGACACTGGGGGGGGTGGGATGAGGTCATGCGACAGGGATAAGGAAGGCTGGGGGAAGGTCAATGGGGAAAAAAAAGGAGATATATGTACTAATATATGTAATATTTTTAAAAAATTTTACTACTGTTAATGAATCATAATGTAAATATCTGTGTTTACAGGTTGAGAACCGCTAGTAGGGTCGCCTAAGACCATCGGAAAACACAGATATTTACATTACAATTCATAACAGTTGTAAAATTACAGTTTTGAAGTAGCAACGAAAATAATTTTATGGTTGGGGGTCACCACAACATGAGGAACTGTATTAAAGGGTCATGGCATTAGAAAGGTTGAGAACCAGTAGTGTAGACAATGCGTAGCCTCCAGCATCTCCCCCTTTTTTTGTTTTCTTAATAAATTTTGAAAGGTGTATGCTGCCTGAAGGGCTTGAGTCCTTTTAAGACTTTTAGATTCAATGAAAAGGATTAAGTTCTTTCATGTCCTTTAAAAATTGTTGTCAGGCATCTATGGAACTAGTTTGCAGTAGGCTCCTTTCTGGGTCACCAGTTCTTTGAGTCCCCTTCCCAATCACTGTCCTCTTGTGACTTGACAGCAATGATATACGAGTTCTGGATGGTGGACAAATGGTGAGCAATGCAATGCAGGTCCAACCTGCACTGGCGTGGTCTGTGCAACTTGCACAGGCACACAGCTAATGACTGCTATCGTGGCAAGGAGTCTTTATTATCCCCCATCTCTGGACTATTTCTCCTCTGTCTCATCAGCGTGTTGCTTGGGGCCACTACTACTGGTCAGTTCCTTTCTCAGATCCATTGTTGAAGTTTCCACATGGGCTTGGAGAAGTTTTCTGGAAATACACAAGCATATCCTTGACCAAAGGTTAATAAAGGGACTCTTCCATAAACCAGACTCAGGATTTTTCTATTTAACCAAACCATTTTCCTTTGGCTTATTTTCTGACACCAGTGTAATTCCATGGGTGTCTTGCCATCAGCATTACAAGTGAAAAAAATTTAAAGTAATTAAGGCTTGATGTAGTTTACTTACAGAATATTTCTCCACTATTCCTCCATTTTTGTTTTAACATGCAAGGGGGACATTTATTTATTTATTTATTTGCTTGCTGTACAATAATTTGGCTTTTGAAAATCCTGCAATGCAGCCTTGATAGCTTTTAATTCAGTTCTTAGCACAGAATTATGACTGGTTTGGATGACTTGGTCTAAATTCATTGCATGATAAACAGCTTTACTATGAGATGAACCGTCAGTAAAAAAGAGTTAATGCTCCAGGAATAGGTTCCTGCCTAGTACTACTAAGTTCCCCTGAATATTTACTTAATTTCAACTTGCCAATTTAAATCAGTATGAAGTAAGGCTTATTTTCTAACTTTATTTGTCCTTGGGTGTGGACAGTAAATGACACTAATTGGATTTCTGCTATCAGTCTTTGAGTATATTGATATAAGCTTTGTTATGGAGGCAAAATGCAAATTATTTACATTTCTTTTTGAGGGCTAATACATTGAATTTTTTTTTTTTTAATTTTATTGATATTTTACAGAGAGGAAGGGAGAGGGACAGAGAGCTAGAAACATCGATGAGAGAGAGACATCGATCAGCTGCCTCCTGCACACTCCCCACTGGGGATGTGCCCGCAACCAAGGTACATGCCCTTGACCGGAATCGAACCCGGGACCCTTCAGTCCGCAGGCCGACACTCTATCCACTGAGCCAAACCGGTCTCAGCAAATAATACATTGAATTTTAATTACTGTTTTCTAGATATTGGAAGGAAATAGCCTTCTGTTTTTTTTTGTTGATTTTTTTTTTCCCCAGAGTAATTTCTAGAGAGTTTCTTTTAAAAACCTTTTTTTTTTTCTTTTAAACAGAGCAACAAACTTGATTGCTTTTTAAGTGCTGGTCAATACTGTAATGCATACATATCAAGTAAAAGTAACTCTTTTTACTTATGGTGTCTTATTAATGGTGAGATTTAATGCTTGAATAATAACTTTTAGTTTACTTTGTAAATAGTAGTGGAAAAGTTTTTAAAATTTCTCCTTTTTATTAAGCTTAAAGTTTACTTTTAAACAGCATTCTTTTTGGCTAGTGCTCATTTACATATGTATGCAAATTTTTACTTCGGACTTTGCTAAAACCAATTGCTTAACATTTTGGCTTCTCATATAACTGAGTTTATATGAGACCGTGATTATATTGAAAAAAGCTAATTTATTAAGTAGCTAAAGTAGCATCTTTATTGAAAAAGTAAAGTAAGCAAACTTATATATTTAACCTATGAAGTACAGATGCTGCCCCATCCCACAGCCTATTTAAAGAACAGGCTGTCTAAGGCTTTGGGTCTTAAAATTCCGTTGCTGAATAATCTGGTTTTGCTTAGGAAGTATTCAGCAACTTTGTCTTGCCCTCCCTTAGATGTTGAAACCTTTATAACATTTAGATTATATGTATATAAATAAAGTATAGTTATTAATTTTTATTTGATAAAGCTTTCCACATGATTTCAAGTATATTAGAGCAGCCTAATTTAGTTCAAAAATATTTCTTTTAAGAGAGAATAAATTCTTGAATCATTCTAAGGCCCTTGAAATGTCCCAAGGCTATCTCTCGGTTAAAGTCATGAAATTTAACTTGGAAAGACGATCTAATATACACAATCCAAAGATTATATTGTATACCTTTGTAATTATTCTAAAAGATATTAATTAAATTTAAACTGGTTTTTATGTTAAAAATTTAGTTCAGACAATAGAATTAATTCTTTTTTAATTAGGCCAATTAAATATTATATTCTGGGTTGAAATTTTACTACATGTAGTACACATAAGGACTACAACATATTTTGAACTACTAATTTCTCTAGAGAAAATGCAATAATTATTTTTCTCAAAAACGAATTTCTGTACTTTATGCATTTTGTTATCACAACCATATAATTTCTCCCAACTTAATTTGAACTTTAAACTTTTAGAAGCCTTAAATTTTTAGGCAAGTTAAATACTTAGCATTTCTTAGATTAGTAATACCTTCACATTTTAAAGGATATATTTCAAATAAAATATAAGATATATTTAATTAATAGATTCAAATCTATCTTTTAGATTTTTCATACGAGGCAAACTCAGATTAATATTTCAGTATTTTGTCATTTTAAAATACCTAGATATTTAATAATTTTTATTATTTAATTCAGTAATGCTCCAAAGTTTTAAGTTACCAAAGACTTTGGAAGTAGGCCTGTAGCCATTTGAATTTTAAAACCGCCACATTCTTCCTTAGAGATAACATCTAAGGTTACTGCTGCAGGAAATGTGGCTGGCCCCCTCCTTCAATAGAGAGTGAGCAACTGGATCTCCACCGTTAATATACCTATAATTATTACTGAAAAGCTCTACCACAAATTCTTCATTTTTGTTACATTTATTTATTTATGTTTTAACAAATTTGAGATTCTAAAGCCAATTATTACCATCTAAGGCATTTACTTTGGCAAATTCTGTAACAGAGATAACTTACTGACTTTCAGTGGCTTTAATGTTAACCTTGGAATGTGGTCTATTATTATTCAAGAACTACCCATTATTATGGAAATACTAATCTTGTGCCTAAACCCAGCCTGTATATTTTTCTTGTGTCATTTTTGCCATCTTTTAAAGAAAAAACAGTCTTGGGTTTATTCTATAGCATCTGTAAAGAGAGGGGGCTCAGTTTTAAGAGGTCACCCAAAATTGGGCGGGGTGCGCCTTTTTCTTAAGCTAGACTTTTTCTCTATTCATGCACAGGGGCGGGGGGAGGCTGTTCCTCAGCCCGGCCTGTACCCTCTCCAATCTGGGACACCTCAAAGATGTCCTACTGCCGATTTACAGGGATTGGGCCTAAACCGACAGTCAGACATCCCTCTCACAATCCGGGACTGCAGGCTCCAGCCACTCACCTGCCTGCCTGCCTACCTGATTGCCCCTAACCACTCTGCCTGCTGGCCTGCTCGCCCCCAACTGCCCCACCTGGCAGCCTGATCACCCCCAACGGCCCCCTGTGCCAGCCTGCTCACCCCCAACTGCCCCCCTGTTGGCCTGCTCTCTCCAAACTGCCCCCCCCCGCTGTCCTGATCACCTCCAACTGACCCCCACTGATGGCCTGCTCACCCCCAACTGGCCCCCCTGCTGGTCTGCTTACCCCCAACAGCCCCTGCTGTACCATCCTGGCCTGATCACCCTGTGGCGACCCAAGGTCCCAGACCCTCCTTTTTTTCTTTCTTTTTTTTTTTTTTCTTTTTTTATCAGTGCCTTCTTGAGCAGAGGCCAGGGCGGCTGGAAGCAAGTATCTAGGATTTATTTATCTTCTATAATTGAAACTTTGTAGCCTTGAGTGGAGGCCAGGGCGGGCAGGAAGCTTGGCTTCCTCCATTGCCGGGGGCAACCTAAGCCTTCTGCTTGCTCCAGCTCCATGGCCGGCCACCATCTTGGTTAGTTTAATTTGCATACTTGCTCCTGATTGGCTGGTGGGCATGGCTTATGGGTGTTAGCAGAGTGATGGTTAATTTACATGTTTCTCTTTTATTAGTGTAGATACTAATCTTGTTGCCTAAACCCAGCCTGTATAATTTTCTTGTGTCATTTTTGCCATCTTTTTTAAAAAGAAATATATTTTATTTATTTTTTTACAGAGAGGAAGGGAGAGGGATAGAGAGTTAGAAACATCGATGAGAGAGAAACATTGATCAGCTGCCTCCTGCACACCTCCTACTGGGGATGTGCCCGCAACCAAGGTACATGCCCTTGACTGGAATCGAACCTGGGACCCTTCAGTCTGCAGGCCAACGCTCTATCCATCAAGCCAAACTGGCTAGGGCAATTTTTGACATCTTTTAAAGATAAAACAGTCTTGGGTTTATTCTATAGCATCTGTAAAGAGAAGGGGCTTAGTTTTAAGAGGTCACCCAAAATTGGGCGGGGTGGGCCTTTTTCTTAAGCTAGACTTTTTCTCTTTATGGGTACAGAAATCCCAGATGTATCCCTAAATTCTGAGAAATGACTCATCTATCTAAATTTCAAATGATGGACTGGGAAATTAAAAAAAAAAAAATGACGAAAATGAGACTTTTAATAGCACTCTTGAGAGTAGGCGTCCATTTTACAGGATCATCAAAAGACTAGTAATTAAGGGGTTGGGGCCTTTTTTAGTTACTTCCCTTTGACTATGGAATTTTCCTAGGACATGTGTTATTGGCCACGTGTCTTCCCACCCCCCACATCCTGTTTTCTCTGGGGAAATTCATTAAATGGCCTGACCACCTAGGTTTCTTTTTTTTATTAAATTAAATTAAAGGCATGCTTAAAAAACTAACAATAAACAAATTAAACAAAACAACAAAGACAGATAAAACCACAATCAACAGATAAGCACCCATAACATATAGACAAGACTTAATAAATAAGAGTTCTTTTTCTGGATTCTTCTTTCTATAGCATTGACTGGCCTCTAAAGTTATTTTAGCTAAAATCTGCCTGTCCCAAGGAGTCATATGGTAATTTTCAGACAAAGCATTAAAGAGTCCTTTTGTGAGAGGACTGATAGCCCCATTTTTTCCAGTCGTTGAGCCTTTCCACATTAGAGGCAGAGGATCCGGGGCCTTAAGTATAACAGACTTTTGATCCCCAATACAAATTAGACATAATGCAATTTGAACAAGAGCCCACATAGTTAAAGATGATAAGGGCACTCATTTTCCTTGAGCCTGATTTAAGAGAGTATGTTTTGACATGTTAATTTCTTTATCCTTTAGCATACAAGCTAAAAATTTACAATAATATTTTTGCCTTTTATTTGAATCCTTCCCCATTATAGCCTGGCTGAAAAGACGTTCTCACCCACTTATGGTTCGTGACTTCCATAGCTTGGCACAAGCTTTGCATGCAGTGAATCTCCCCACCTTTTTCGGTGACCCCACCTTTCCAGTGAACTTTCTTCATTTTTTGCTCAGGCAAATCTTCTCCATGTCCCTGTTCACACACCAGATGTGTCTGCCACATCCATTGGCAGCTAGGGTTCAAGGTTTGGAGAGGGGGCTGCATAGAAATGGATATACCAGACAAGAAATATAAATTTAGAAGGCATGGGGGGGAGCCAGGTGGAGGTTTCACTCTAGTGGAGAAGCTCCCTGACTTCTCAGTTCCCTTTGCTTTAATTTACCCTGTTTCCCTGAAAATAAGACAGTGTCTTATATTAATTTTTGCCCCCAAAGACACGTTAGGTCTTATTTTCAGGGGATGTCTTATTTTTCCATGAAGAAGAATACGGTACACATTTATTGTTAAATGAAAATAAAGGAAATTTATTACCTGTATACGGTACGGTAGTACGGTAGTTGTCAACACAAACCAGACAAACTGTGAATTCTACAGTATCAAGAATTTACTCATTTATTCAATGACAATCATGTCATCATCTTCTGGAACATCATCATAACAATCCAATTCCTGAATTTCCTGGTGAATTTCTTGTGACTCCATTTCTTTCAGAATCAGTGGACCAAATCTCTGATGTTTAGCAATAGCACTGTCTTCAAATGAGTACTTCTTGTCAAGGTAGCCTGCTCGCAGTGCATTTGCAATGCAACTGTCAGTGATTTTCTCCCATGAATTCTTCACCCAAGTCACAATTTCTTGCAGTTTAGGTTTCACAAAGTTTCCACGCTGATTTCTCTCCATTCTATTTTCAATGTAGTCATTAATTTCCATGCGCAAATTATCTTTGAATGGCTTGTTTATTGCAATATCAAGAGTCTGGAGATAGGCCGTCATTCCTGCGGGAATCATTATCTGATCTATTTTTCTTTTGTGAAGAAATGTCTTCATGTCTTTAGCGCGGTGAGTGCTGGCTGCATCCCAGACTAGCAGACCTCTTTGGCTCCCTCGCATAACAAGCGGCAGCATTAAATCGACCCACTTCCTTATAACTGCTTGTGTGGCCCAGGCTTTTTCAGTTTCAAGAATAAAAACGCCCAAAACACGTTCAATCTTTTCCTTCTTGCCCTTAGAAATGATTAAAGGTGGGATTTTAGTGCCATCCAGACGAATTGCCAAAATACAGGAAACACGTGCACTTTTGTAAGCAGTGGAGGGAATGTATGCTAAGGAGGCACCCCGCTGTTCAATTGTTGTTTGAGATGATTGGCCCATAAACACTGCAGTTTCATCCATAGCAATCATGTTGGAAAGATTGTATTTAGAGAAGTCAGCATCATCAATAAAGGACTTGAATGCAAGTGCTTGCTTAATAACTTGAGTATCTTCCAACCTAAACAATGTTGTAGATCTTCTTAAAGACAGTTCACTTCGCTGAAGGAAATTATCCAGCCAGTGTTGTGATGCTTTGAAGTCTTCGGGGGCTGTGTCAAACTGTGGTGCCATTGCAAGGGCAAATTCTTGAATCTGAGCCCTATTCACAACCAAAGCCTTTGCTCTCCTGTCAACAACCCATTCACAGATCAGGTCTTCCAGCTCGGAAAATAACGGTTGCCGACCTGATCCACACTTGCGCTTTTTAGCATTTCCCTTGTCCACTTGTTCAATGAGGTTACCATACTCTGCTCGCCATTTTCGGACCAGTCGGATACTCAACATCTTCTCTTTGCAGAAAGCAGTAAGATTTTGGCCCCAAGAGTCTTCCACGATTCCTTTCTTGTACTCCACGGAGTAGCGTTTTCTTTTTGCGCTCATTTCTAGGGGTAAAAAAAAGGAATTGGGGTATCAAGGTGGGGGGAGGGGGATCACTCAAAATGACACAGCGGGGATCAGAAGGGGGAATCAAAATGGCACAGGAGAATCAGAGGGGGGATTACCATTTTAGTAACCCCTTTTGATCCTCCTGTGTCATTTTGATTGTCCCCTCTGATCCTCCTGTGTCATTTTAAGTGATCCCCCTCCCCCCACCCCTGTGCCACTGAACACCTTCACCAGACATCCCCCCTACCCCTTTATCAGACATTTACCCCCTGGGGCCTGCCTGGGGACTGTCACTGGACTTGCTGGGGCCTGGATCTGGGCTGGAGCAGGGTCTGCCACTGACTGAGAACCTTCAGTCATCATGAAGGTGGCCGCGAGCATCAGGTAGTGTCACCAGAGACAGACCAGCATTCACCACCTTCACTGCGTCCCATCCGCTCTAATCCTCCTGTTCTTCTACATGCATCTATGAAAGTCTCCTCCTCTCTCCCGCCCCGTGCTCACCGCTCACTCCGACCTCCGCTCCGCCTCCACACAGCAGTGATGTCAGGACTCCGCGTAACGTTACTGGTTGCTAAATGCCAGTTGGGGCGGCCCTAGTGACCAGTTTACGGTAAATTAGTTTTCATTCTGAGACAGAGCCTGGGGGCCTTATTTTCGGGGGATGACTTATATTTCACTCAGAAGGAATCCTGTAAGTAGGTCTTATTTTCGGAGGATGTTTTATTTTTGGGGAAACACGGTACTAGTGTACACATTTGCCCTTTAGCAAAGCAAATAGGCATATCAAAGGTAAAGTTTGGTAAACAGTAAAAGGATTATCAGGTTAGGGGATTGCCTTGAGCCACCATTGTCTCAACAGAACAATTGGTGCATAGCATTTAGCCCTTGCTAAAGCCCAAGGTCCATCAGCCTTCTGTGTTCCTTGCTGAACTTTCATGATAGTGTAGACAATGGGTAGCTTCCAGCACACTAGTTTGGAGATGTGGCCACTAGAGAGTCAACCACAATTGTTCACTGTATTCTTCTCTTGGCTACCTAATGTGTTTGCATTTTGATGTCTCCATCTATAAGAAGGAGGATCTAAGGATTCCATGGGATGAGGGTTGGATGTGCCTCGTCAATGGGGTACATTCAGTATTAGTGGAGTTTGTTAGTTGGGGAAGGAAAGGTTGTATAAGTCTGAGCTCTTTGAGATGCAATCTTAGTGTGCTTAATTCTTTTTCTTTACCACCCTACACTACAGCAGTGGTGGAATGATAGTTTGGTAAAGATTGAGAAGCTAATACTCATAAAATATTTTATATATTTTTCTTCCATCATTTTTAGCAGCTTTATTAAGATATTATTGACATATAAAATTGTTTATTTAAGGAGTTCAATTTGATGTTTTGATATACATATTTATTGTAAAACTATCATCATGAACCAGCTAATTAACCTATAACCTCTACCGTAAAACCATAAAACACATTAAAATCTATAAAATACCAATGGGCTTAAAGGCAATAGAGGCCTATCCATAAGAATGTAGCTGTAGAGTAATTGTTTGTGTGAATTTCATTTATTATAATGCAATAATATAATGCTTAACAAATGATTTAAAAGAAAAGTATTACTTAGAATTCTTTTATTTCCATTATCACTTAATTTTATTTATTTATTTTTAAAAATTTTTTATTTTTTATTTTACATTTAATATTATTTTGTATTAGTTTCAAGTGTACAGTATGGTGGTTAAATAATCATATACTTTAGAAAGTGTTCCCCTGATATTTCCAGTATCTACCTGGCACCATACATCATCCTATCTAATAAAAGAGAAACATGCAAATTGACCATACCTCCACTACACCCACAACCCACGCCCACCAACCAATCAGGAGTGAGTATGCAAATTAACCCAACCAAGATGGTGGCAGCCATGGAGCTGAAGTGAGCAGGAGGCTTGGGTTGCCCTCAGCTATGGAGTAAGGCAAGCTTCCCGCCTGCCCTGGCAGGCCCTGGCCTCCGCTCAAGGCTACAAAGTTTCTTTTCTTTTTTTTAAAAAATAAATCTTTATTGTTCAGATTATTACAATTGTTCCTCTTTTTTCCCCTCATAGCTCCCCTCCACCCGGTTCCCACCCCACCCTCTGCCCTTACCCCCCTATTGTCCTCATCCATAGGTGTACGATTTTTGTCTAATCTCTTCCCACACCCCCCACACCCCTCTCCCCCTGAGAATTGTCAGTCTACTCCCTTTCTATGCCACTGATTCTACTATATTCACCAGATTATTCTGTTCATCAGATTTTTTATTCACTTGATTTTTAGATTCACTTGTTGATAGATATATATTTGTTGTTCATAATTTTTATCTTTACCTTTTTCTTCTTCTTCCTCTTCTTAAAGAATACCTTTCAGCATTTCATATAATACTGGTTTGGTGGTGATGAACTCTTTTTAGCTTTTTCTTATCTGTGAAGCTCTTTATCTGCCCTTCAATTCTGAATGATAGCTTTGCTGGGTAGAGTAATCTTGGTTGTAGGTTCTTGCTATTCATCACTTTGAATATTTCTTGCCACTCCCATCTGGCCTGCATAGTTTCTGTTGAGAAATCAGCTGACAATCATATGGGTGCTCCCTTGTAGGTAACTAACTATTTTTCTCTTGCTGCTTTTAATATTCTCTTTTTGTCTTTTGCTCTTGGCATTTTAATTATGATGTGTCTTGGTGTGGTCCTCTTTGGATTCCTTTTGTTTGGGGTTCTCTGCACTTCCTGGACTTGTAAGTCTATTTCTTTCACCAGGTGGGGGAAGTTTTCTGTCATTATTTCTTCAAATAGGTTTTCAGTATCTTGCTCTCTCTCTTCTTCTGGCACCCCCATATTTGGATGTTGGTATGCTTGAAGTTGTCCCAGAGGCTCCTTACACTATCTTCATATTATTGGATTCTTTTTTCTTTTTGCTTTTCCAGTTGGGTGTTTTTTGCTTCTTCAAATTTCAAATCTTTGACTTGATTCTTGCAATTCTCTAGTCTGCTGTTGGATCTCTGTATATTATTTTTTATTTCAGTCAGTGTATGCTTAATTTCTAGTTGGTCCTTTTTCATATCCTCCAGGGTCTCACCAAATTTATTGTCCTTTTCTAGAAAATTCTTGAAAAACCTTATAACTGTGGTTTTGAACTCTATATCCAGTTGTTTGCTTTCCTCCATTTGTTTCATTTGTGACCTGTTTCTTTGTCTCCACATTTTGGCTGCTTCCCTGAGTTGATAGAGTGGCTTTGTGTGCTAGGTGTCCTATAGGGCCCAGTGGCTCAGCCTCCCCAGTTACCTGAGGTGGACACTCTTGGTGCACCTCTTTGTGGGCTGTGTGCACAGTCTTGTTGTAGTTAAGCCTTGATTGTTGTTGGTATCACTGGGAGGAATTGTCCTCCAGGCCCATTGGCTGTGAGGATCAGCTGTGTCTATGCTGGGAAAATTTCTGTGCTGGAGAACCTTATGAGACAAGACTTGCTTCAGTGGGGCTTTGGTGCTCACTGAGTCTGCCCCCTGAGTGTGTCCCTTATGGATCTGAGGAGTTGTAATCTGGATGGTCCCACTCTGACCCCTGGGTACACTGGCTCTTGGATCTCCAAGGAGGTGCTAATTTAGCCTCTGCCTGAGGCCACCCAGCAGGAGCTACAGAAAGATCTGCAGATTCCTCCTCTTTGTTTGGGTTTTGGAGGTGCCCAGATGAGGCTCAGCTGTGAAGCAATGCAAGCTGCTGTGGGGCCTTGGGCCTTCTTTTGGATGTTCTGGGTCTCACTGACTCAACTGCAGTTTGTTGGGTAAGTTTAGAATTCAAAGGACCAGGCCATTCATATGCAAAAGCCTCTGCACTCAGCTTGGATGGGGTGGAGTCTCAGGGAGGAGCAAATAGCAATGGCTTTGTGGGGCAGGATCTCAGGGCGGAGCAAACAGCAATGTCTTCCCATCAGCCCCTGGGTCTCAATGTCCCGCGGTATTCGCTGCAAGCACCTCTGAGAGAAAGCCACCCCCGAGTTTCGCCTGCAGCCAGACAGTCCAGTTTCTCCCTGTATGAGTTTTGGTCCCCAGAGTCTCACCCGGAACTGGAGTTCAGAGCAGTTGGGAGCTTTTGTCTCCCTCTTGATTGAAAAAGCCAGCTGCATACTCAGTTGCCAGCCCTCTCGGTGTGGGTGCCTCCATACCTCTGCCTTCCGCAGCTCCTGTGAGTCTCAGTGTGCTTTTCTCTTTCCTTCTAGTTGTAGAATTTCCACTCAGCCAGCCTTCCTGTGGTTCTGGATGATGTCTGTTTTGTCTTTTAGTTGTAGTTTTGAAATTGTTGTGCGAGGCAGCACTTCAGGTGTTTACCTATGCTGCCATCTTGGTTTCTCCCAAAGTTTCAATTATAGAAGATAAGTAAATCCCAGATACCTGCTTCCAGCCAGCCCTAGCCTCTGCGCAAGGAGCTGCTGAAAAAAAAGCAAAAAAGGAAGGGCTGGGAGCTTGGGTCGCTAGGGGACACGGCCAGACTGAAAATGGCCATCAGCCCCCCACCCAGGCTGGCTAGGCAATCCAGTGGGAACCCTCCACCCTGAAGGGGCTGTGACCAGCCTGCAAACAACCATCAGCCCCTCACCCAGGCTGGCCATACCCCCATGGTGTGAGGGTCCCCGCTGGGGGGCTTGTACAGCCTCTAAACAGCCATCATCCCCTCACCCAGGCTGGCCAGGCACCCCAGTGGGGACCCCCACCCTGAAGGGGCTGTGGCCAGCCTGCAAACAGCCATCAGCCCCTCACCCAGGCTGGCCAGTCACCCCAGTGGGGAACCTAACCCTGAAGGGGGTGTGGCCAGACTGAAAACGGCCCTCAGCCCCTCACCTAGGCTCTCCAGGAACCCCAGCAGTACCGCCACCCTGATCTGGGACACCCTTCAGGGCAAACGAGCTGGCCCCCACCCGTGCACCAGGCCTCTATCTATACTAATAAAAGGGTAATATGCTAATTAGACTGGGAGACCTTCCAGGAGACCTTCTGGACGTTCTTCTAGAGAAAGCCATGGTGGCGGGGCCGAGGTAGAGGTGGTTAGTGGCCAAGAGGGGAGGGCGGTTGTGGGTGATCAGGCCAGGATGGGACGGCAGTTGTGGGTGATCAGGGTGGTGGGCGGCGGGGCCATTGGGGGTGAGCAGACCAGCAGGGGGGCCAGTTGGGGGTGAGCAGGCCAGTGGGGAGGGAAGGTGGGAGTGAGCAGTCCAGCAGGGGGGGGGGGCATTTGGGGGCAAGCACACTGGCACAGGGGGCCATTGGGGGTGATCAGGCTGGCGGGGGGGAGCATTTGGAGGTGAGCAGGCTGGCAGCGGGGGGCAGTTGGGGGCGAGCAGGTCACAGGCAGAGTGGTTAAGGGCAATCAGGCAGGCAGGCAGGCATGTGAGCGGTTAGAAGCCATCAGTCCCGGTTTGCGAGAGGGATGTCCGACTGCCGTTTAGGCCCGATCCCTGTAAACTGGCAGTAGGACATCCTTTGAGGGGTCCCAGATTGGAGAGGGTGCAGGCCGGGCTGAGGAACACCCTCCCCCCCTCCCCCCCACCCATGTATGAATTTCGTGCACCGGGCCACTAGTTATTACAATAATTAATTAGAATTCTTTCATCCAAACACAATCAGGCAGAGGGGTTAGAGGTGATCAGGCAGGCAGTCATTATAAATAGTAGTAGACTGTTGACATTCTTGATTCGACATTCTCAATTTCAATTATTTTCCTGAGACTTCAAAGATCATAATAACTTGTAATTTTGCAGGTATTTGGACTTGAAAATGGCTGGGTTTTAAAGCTAGTATGCAAGAAGGTAAGAATCAAGACAGTTAGTAAGAGAGAACCAAGGTGGCGCCTCCCACAACCACATGAAAATTATAACTAAAATACAGAACAACCATCATTTACAACCACCTGAAATCTGGCTGAATGGAAGTCCTACAACTAAAGAAGTAAAGAATAAAGTACATGGAGACTGGTAGGAGGGGTGGAGGTGTGAAATGGGCTGGTCCAACACCCACGTGTGGGGAAGGATATCTCTGTTGGGGAAGCTTTCCATGAGAAGCAATGGGTCCCAGCCCCACACCAAACCCCCAGTCCAGGGTTCCAGAGCTGGGGAGAGAAGTCCCTGTAACTTCAGGCTGTAAGAACCAGCAGGAACAGTGACTGAGTGATAAGGTGGCTGCTGGAGACCCAGGCAGTTCCTTTTAAAGGGCCAGCACATGAATTTACATGGTCCTATTCCTTCTGAGCTCCAGCGTTGGGCAGCAGAATTGGGGAAACAAGGAATATATGGGGAGGAACTGGATTGTCTGGCATCGGGGATGGCTTCTCCCAGACAGTGAGTGATGCTCGCAGTTCCTGTGCTGGGACCTCCCCATTGCAGAGCCAACTGGCAACCATATCTGAGTTTCCATCAGCCTGGTTCACACTATTCACTCCACCCTGGTGATTCCCTGAGACCCTGCCCCATCCAACTTAGAGTTCTACCCAAACAGTTTGCAGTGGCTTTTCCATATGAATGGCCTGTCTTGGCTTAGGCTTCAGACTTTCTTAAAAATGTCTCAAACAAGCAGCAGCTGGCATCAGGGTACCCCATGAGTATCAGTAAAAGGCCCAAGACCCAGCACTAGCAGCAGCCTGCAGCAGTGGGCAAACTACGGCCCACGGGCCGGATCCGGCTGTTCTATCCGGTTCTCTTGCTCTCCCCTCCGCTCCTTTACTTTGAATTTATATTAGTTCACACAAACACTCCATCCATGCTTTTGTTCCGGCCCTCTGGTCCAGTTTAAGAACCCATTGTGGCCCTCGAGTCAAAAAGTTTGCCCACCCCTGGCTTAGACTCACCTGGGCACTTCAAAGCTCAATACAAGTAGCAGACATCTGCAGATCACTCTGTAGCTCCTACCAGGTGATCTCAGGCAGTGGCTGACTTTGCACCTCCAGGGAGGCCCCAGAGCCAGTGCACCCAGTGGACAGCTTCAGACAATACCATATTACAACTCTTCATATCCACCAGTGACACACTCAAGGGGCATTCTGGGTGAGCACCAAAGCCCCAATGAAGCAAGTCTTGCCCCATACAGTGTCTCCTGCACAGCTGCTCTTCCACTGTATTCCCAGCTGATCTTCACAGCCAATTGGCCTGTAGGTCAACTCCTCCCAGTTATGGCAATAGCAATCAAGGCTCAAACAAGACTGTGCATAGAACCGACACAGGGACACACCTAGAGTGCCCAGCTCAGGTGACTGGGGAGGCTGAGCCACTGGGCCCTACAGGACACCTACTACACAAGGTCACTCTACCAATTCCAGTACACACAGCAGCTCTACCTAATACATAGAAACAAACACAAGGAAGCAGCCAAAATGCGGAGACAAAGAAACATGTCACAAAAGAAAGAACAGGAAAAATCTCCAGAAAAAGAACTAAATGAAATGGAAGGAAGCAAACTACTAGATACAGGGTTCAAAACAATTGCTAGAAGAAGAAGGAGGAGGAGGAGGAGGAGGAGGAGGAGGAGGAGGAATATATGAACCATAAAATGGCATAAATACATACCTATCAATAATTGAATCTAAAAATCAAAATAAATGAACAAGGTATCTAATGAATAAAATAAACTGATGAATAACATAGAATCAGAGGCATAGAAACATGGAACAGACTGACGAATCTCAGAGTGAAGGGGGAGAAGGGGGATGGGAAGAAATTAATCAAAGATCTTATATGCATATATGCATTACCTATGGACACAGACAATAGGCTGGTGAAGGCCTGGGGCAGGATGGCAACTGCGTGGGGGGCCAATGGGGGATGGCACAGAGGAAGACAATAATAATTAAAAAAAAAAAGACAGTCAGTAAATAAGCCCAGCCCACCCTTGCTGGGAGCAACATTTCAATACAGCTTTTGTTTTTGCACATGGAGCTTGCTGGGGACTCTATGATGTGACAAGGATGGTGTTACTTTGCAGATTTAGGTAAATTTAGGTAAGTACACTAATGATGTGATGTAATGCAATCCAGAATTTATTTTATTGGCAGAATTTATTTTATAGTTTATAAGCAAATCTTGAGCTCATAGATTCATTAGAGTCTTAAGGGATTACTTAACATTTTTAGTTACTGCATTTTATAGGAGAAATTGTATGATGCAATGTGTTTCACTTCACCGGGGAATTTGCAAAGCTTTTAGGCCACATTCCTCATAATTGTCAATATTTATTCTAGCGTACCTTTTCACGTGACAGTTTACATATAAATATTTTCCCATGGTATTACATAATGCTCATAAAGATCATGGTAAATGATTCCACAATATTCCAATGAGTTGCATGATCGTTTACCAAACCATTGTCCTATCATTCTACATGTAGGTTGTTTTTTTTTCTTTTCAGTTTTGCACTATTAAAGATAATGTTGCAGAGATAAATTTTGTATACTTCTGAAATATTTTCTGGGGGTAAATTCCTTAAGGTGGTAAAAGAAGATGGATATTTTTCTAACTCTTGATATATATATTATTATATTGTTTTCCAAAAATTTTATGTAAATTTAAAAAATGGACATCAATATATTAATGCCAGCTGAGGGATGCAGAATAGATATTTTCTGTTAGTTAAATGGGTATAAAATAGTTAAATATTATTTTATTTTCTAATGCTTTGATTTGTGCCCAAGTTAAACAGTATAAATCTATTTAAAATTCAAAATTTCCTTTTAAGTTCCTTTTAGGGAGTCATTCTGGGCTTTGGAGTTGAGAGAGGTGGAGATAAGAGTTTGAATCCCAGCTCTGCCACTTACTAGCTTTGGGCAAGTTACTAAACCTTGCTGGTCTCTTTCCTCATCTGGAAAGTGGGCATAACAGCATGTTTCTCACAGAGTTATTAAAAGGATTAACTAGGTTAGCATATGTGAAAAAGTGCTGAGCAAACACATTAAAAATGTTTCATGAGGCCCTAGCTCAGGGGTGGGCAAACTTTTTGACTCGAGGGCCACAAAGGGTTCTTAAACTGGACCGGAGGGCCGGAACAAAAGCATGGATGGAGTGTTTGTGTGAACTAATATAAATTCAAAGTAAAGGAGTGGAGGGGAGAGCAAGAGAACCGGATAGAACAGCCGGATCCGGCCCGTGGGCCGTAATTTGCCCACGGCTGCTAGCTGGTTTGGCTCAGTGGATAGAGCGTCGGCCTGTGGACTGACGGGTCCCAGGTTCGATTCTGGTCAAGGGTACATGCCCAGGTTGTGGGCTCGATCCCCAGTAGGGGATGTGCAGAAGGCAGCCGATCAATGATTCTCTCTCATCATTGATGTTTCTATCTCTCTCTCCCTCTCCTTACTCTCTGAAATCAATAAAGATATATTTTTAAAAATGTTTCATGAGTTTTTAGTGACATGATATGGTTTTGGTTTGTTGGCTGGTTTTTATCCCAGCCTGAACTTCAGTGACTTCTTGTTGCTCTCAAGATAAGCCCTTCTCGATCTTTCAGTGTACTGAGCGCCTCTCATCTGTGCATTAATTCTACCAATCCCTTTTCACAGGGAAAATCTTGACTGTGTCTTGCTGTTTCAGCATTCTAACTATGCCTTATAAGTAATTCCTCCCCTCCTGCTCCTGCCAACTTCATTTAGCAAACTCAACCACCCTTCAAAACAGCATCGGGAAGTTACCCTGACCCTCCAGCCTAACTTATTCCTCTTCCTCCCATAGACAACTATCCATTTTTCATATCACAGCATTTATTGTATTGTTCTATACTAGAGGCCCGGTGCACAAAATTCACACATAGATAGGGTCCCTAGGCCTGGCGGGTGATCAGGGCCAGTCTGTGGGGTGATTGAATAAATTTGTTGATTGAATAAATCAATACCTACATTACTAATCAGGTGTGCATCCAAATGTCTCAAAAAGGAAATAAAATCACTTTCATGGGACAAGTATTTGCCATGACAGGGACTGGTTGGATGCAGAGCAGCGTTGCGGGAGAAAGGGTTTTCTCTTCAAGGGACTGCTCTAGATGTGTAAATTGTGTAGTTACTAAATATCTATGTACTCTCACTAACCTGCAATCACCAGTCACGGTTCTGAACGATTCCCTAAAACCTCAGAGGACCGATAATTGCTGTAGGCTATTGAGCTCAACAATGTATGACACGTTTCTGAAGACAAGCCCTAAAGAGGAACCCCCAAATTATGATGAGCAGTGACTGCGCTGGAGGAAGTGATTAATCTCCAACAGGAGGACTTGGAAAGTGACATCTATTTGGATGATTAAGTTCTGATCTAATTGTCTAAAAAATAAAAGCAGGCACCCGGTTTGGCACAGCTCTTAAGTGCTAAAAATACACATATAAGCGGTTTAGGAAGAGTCTAGTTGGGAAACCTTGGAGAAAGTAAAACTTGAGTTAGATCTTGAAAGAAATGGATAAGTGAAGAGTAGTAAGTTTTCTTAGCAAGAACGGAAGTGAGACATGAGGTGTGGAAATAGTGAGAGGGCATTCTGGATGGAGCAGAGGAAGTTAGAAAGGGGATGGAGCAGGTGGTGGCTCATGGGGAGCTGGAAGGCTTCCCAGAGCATTCCCTGTGAGTGCACCTGTGCTGCCCTACACCACCCCTCCTGTGGCACAAAGGCTCCACCGGGGACTCTGAAGCACAAAAGCAAGGAGCAATTCCCCGGGCATCTTACTGTTCTGTTCTGCTGGGGAGAAGTAGCCAGGCCTTCCTACAGGGACTTCTCGGAAGGCAGGCGTGGAGTTGCAGCACGGGGCTTGGTCACAGCTGCCTGCACGCTGCAGCTTGTTGGATGTTTGGACTGAGGGTGGAGAGCAGTGGGGATTGAAAAGAAGCCTTTATTCTGGCAGAAAGACAGCATTTTCTGTACATGTTCCTTTGGAAGAACGTCCAGGATGGTATGTGTTTCATAATACTGTGCAACTGGATACATCCTGGGCAGGTTGGAGTCATGACTTTCCGTGTGTATTTTAATCAAGCCCAATCTCTTTAAAAATTTTATTGGCAGAGATGGGGAACAGGTATTTCGTACAGCCTCTGTCGCTAAGTGTTAGAGTGCTGAACTTTTCGTAACCCGCACCATCCAAAGACAAACATGCACCTATGCACTTAAAGGAAATTAAATGATCCAGTCAAAAACAAACCATGAATAGTGACTTGTTTTCTAGATTTGGGACCTGCATGCAGTCAGGTTTTTTCCTGGAGCCAAACAGCTCACTGGCCAGAGAGATCATTAACCACAGTGACCAGGGTGTCCATTAGAGACAGGTACTGTTTGTGGTGATGGAAATCATTAACTCTGAAAATGCGGGCCAGGTTACATGTAAGGCTCTTTCTAAATTAGGGCCCCAGGCTCTCCCGGACATCAGTCCGCGCGCTCCCGTGCCCCCATTCCAGCTATTGCAGGATTAACCACCCAGTGGCCAGAGGGCCCCCGACACCAGCCTGAGTGCTGAAAGCCGACAGCAGTCTTTCTTCTTTCTTTTGCATCCTAGGGGGTGACAACTGCTTGTCCTTCTCAGGTGCCACCACCCCCTTTCTATCTTCAGTCTGGTTAAACAAACAAACCAACAAAATTAAAAATGTCTCAGTTTATTGAGCATTTAAGTGTTGGCTCTATCTGTATTTCCTGATTGTCGCTTGTTAATTTTGTCTGCCTTGGCTCACTTGGATTCCCCTGGACACAGGATCCTTATGAATAGAACATTCCAGGCCAAATGTCTCAGTGACAGCTTGCTGTGAATGCTAATGGGGAGCAGCACAAAGTACAGGCCAGGCCCTGGAGAACAGCTGTGGTGAAGTGGAAGGAATCCTCCACCTGGAGTCCAAAGAAGTCTTCAAGTACTGAGTCCGCCACTAACAAGATATTTGATCAGGCAATCGCTTCACCTCAGTTTCTCTGTAACATGATGTGATAGAGTTCATCCTTTTTCTGTCTCTCTCTGGTGGAGGAGTATGCATCCTTGTCCCACGGTGCCAGGCATGGCCAGGTGATTTTGGGCACCCCTCTCTCCTGTGGAAGGACTATCCATCCCTGCCCTATTGACATCAGGCGTGGCTGTGAGATTTGCTTTGGCTGGCAGAAGTGAGTACGAGTGATTGTGTCACTATCGTATAGATGTCTGAAGAGCCATTGTGTGTTCTGCCATTTCTTTCTGTCAGTGGGTCCTGGAATGAAGACGATGCAGGGCAGGGCTGTAGCTGACCTGTAGTATGTGACATCAGTGAGAAATAAATGTTTGTTGCATTAAACACTGAGATTTTTGGGTTGTATGTTATTGCAGCATAACTTAGCTTAAGCTGATTAATACAATTGAGAATAATATAATCTATCAGATAGGCTTCTTATGAGAATCAAATAAAAGAATTAACTGAAAAATGTGTTGTGCACTTACAAGGTGCCAGTTACTATGTTCTAGATAGAAGAGCTACAAAGTTGCATAAAGTGTGAAGCCAATCCTTCAAAGAGCTAATGGTAGTAGAAGAGATATAGATTTCTAAAAAATATGATTATAGCAATGTATAGCATACTTATGGCCTTTGTAAGGGACTCAGGCTGGCTGTTGCAAATTCCCAAATTTAGGTAAACCTCTTAAAGTATGATTTTTATTTTCCCTCAGGAAATGCATGAAGAATGGTGAGGTGAGAAGAGCAAAACTGTAACGTGACATGTAGCTCACTGAATATCTCACTTTTTGCACCTAACCCTTGATAAGTCAAAGCACATTATCCATACCCAAATCTTATCTCAGCTTTGTGTGGTTTATTGTCTGTAGTTATCCAAGAGCTAAGGGCACATAACATATAGGTGGTAGTACTTGACACCCAGTATGGTGGTTTATTTGTGCTAAATGGCTGGTCTAAAGTTAGAGAAAGTCACTACCTAGTAAAGTCCACAATGTGTTTATTTGTTCTAATCGGGATGGTTCAGTTTCAGGAAGAGAAACTCACTTAAACCAGTTTAGTTAAGGAGGGATGCGGGGGAAAGGATGGGGAGGAATCGCACGGGATCTGGAAGGTCTCCAGGCAGTAGCCTTCCATCCCTCCCCTCAACGCCTCCCTGAGAACGTCCACTTTCCTCTCTTCAAGCCGCTTTCCTTGAATCCCTGGGCTTCCTCACTGGGGCTTACCTGGGTTCTGGTTTGCCACTGCCGTCCTGGCCTCTCCAGGTGATTTTTTTTTTTTTTTTTTGTTTCTTTTTTTATTTTTATTTTTATTTTTATTTTTTTTTCAAATTTTTATTAAGGTATTATATGTGTACATATCTTATCATTGCCCCCCACCCCCACCCCACTCCCATATATGCCCTCGCCCCCCAATGTTTTGCATCCGTTGGTTACTCTTATATACATGCATATAAGTCCTTCAGTTGATCTCTTATTTCCCCCACCTCTCCCTAACCTTACCACTGTAATTTGACAGTCTGTTTGATGCTTTACTGCCTCTGTAACTATCTTTTTGTTCATCAGTTTATAATGTTTTTCATTATCCCCAAATGAGTGGGATCATGTGGTATTTTTCTTTCATTGACTGGCTTATTTCACTTAGCATAATGTTCTCTAATTCCATCCAGGTGCCTACAAATGGTAGTAATTCCTTCTTTTTTACGGCAGCATAGTATTCCATTGTGTAGATGTACCATAGTTTTCTGATCCAGTCATCTGCTGATGGGCATTTAGGCTGTTTCCAAATCTTAGCTATTGTAAATTGTGCTGCTATGAACATAGGGGTGCATATATCCTTTCTGATTGGTGTTTCTGGTTTCTTAGGATATATTCCTAGGAGTGGGATTACTGGGTCAAATGGGAGTTCCATTTTCAGTTTTTTGAGGAAACTCCATACTGTTCTCCACAGTGGCTGCACCAGTCTGCATTCCCACCAGCAGTGCATGAGGGTTCCTTTTTCTCCGCATCCTCGCCAACACTTGTCGTTTGTTGATTTGTTGATGATAGCCATTCTGACAGGTGTGAGATGGTATCGCATTGTTGTTTTGATTTGCATCTCTCGGATAATTAGTGACTTTGAGCATGTTTTCATGTGTCTCTTGGCCTTCCTTCTGTCTTCTTTCGAAAAGCTTCTATTTAGGTCCGTTGCCCATTTTTTTATTGGATCATTTATCTTCCTTTTATTAAGTTGTATAAGCTGCCTGTAGATGTTGGAAATTAAACCTTTATCAGTGATACCATTTGCAAATATGTTCTCCCATACAGTGGGGTTTCTTGTTGTTTTGTTGATGGTTTCTTTTGCTGTGCAAAAGCTTTTTATTTTGATGTAGTCCCATTTGTTTATTTTCTGTTTGGCTTCCATTACCCTAGGGGCAGTATCACTGAAAAAGTTCTTTTGGCATATGTCTGAGATTTTGCTGCCTGTGGATTCCTCTAGTATTTTTATGGTTTCCCGTCTTATATTTAAGTCCTGTACCCATTTTGAGTTTATTTTTGTGTATGGTGTAAGTTGGTGATCTAGTTTCATTTTTTTGCATGTATCTGTCCAATTTTCCCAACACCATTTATTAAAGAGACTGTCTTGACTCCATTGTATGCTCATGCCTCCTTTGTCAAATATTAAATGCGCATATTGGTTTGGGTCGATATCTGGATTCTCTATTCTGTTCCATTGATCTATATGTCTGTTCTTGTGCCAGTACCAGGCTGTTTTGATGACAGTGGCTTTGTAATACAGCTTGAAATCTGGTATTGAGATCCCTCCTACTTTATTCTTCTTTCTCAGGATTGCTGTGGCTATTCGGGGTCTTTTTTTATTCCAGATGAATTTTTGGAGAGTTCTTTCTAGGTCTGTGAAATACGCCGTTGGTATTTTAATGGGGAGTGCATTGAATCTATAGATTGCTTTGGGTAGTATGGACATTTTAATGATGTTGATTCTACCAATCCATGAACATGGTATGTTCTTCCATCTGTTTACATCTTCCTCTATCTCTTTTTTCAGTGTCCTGTAGTTTTCCGCATATAGGTCTTTTACCTCCTTGGTTAGGTTTATTCCTAAGTATCTTAATTTTTTTGGTGCGATGGAAAATGGGATTGCTTTTTTAGTCTCTCTTTCTGTAAGTTCATTGTTGGTGTATAGAAATGCCATAGATTTCTTGGTGTTAATTTTGTATCCTGCTACATTGCCGAATTCATTTATTAAGTCTGTTAGTTTTTTGATGGAGTCTTTCGGGTTTTTTATGTACAATATCATGTCATCTGCAAATAAGGACAGCTTTACTTCTTCTTTTCCAATTTGGATGCCTTTTATTTCTTCTTCTTGTCTAATTGCAGTGGCTAATACTTCCAGTACTATGTCAAACAGGAGTGGTGAGAGTGGGCATCCCTGTCTTGTTCCTGTTCTTAGGGGAAATGGTTTTAGTTTTTGCCCATTGAGTATGATGTTAGCTGTGGGTTTATCATATATAGCTTTTATGATGTTGAGGTATGATCCTTCTATTCCCACCTTGTTGAGAGTTTTTATCAAGAAAGGGTGTTGGATTTTGTCAAATGCTTTTTCTGCATCAATTGATATGACTATGTGATTTTTATCTCTCAATTTGTTTATGTGATGTATCACATTTATTGATTTGCGGATATTGAACCATCCTTGCATTCCTGGGATAAATCCTACTTGGTCATGGTGTATGATCTTTCTGATGTACTGCTGGATCCTATTTGCTAGAATTTTATTGAGTATTTTGGCATCTACATTCATGAGGGATATTGGCCTGTAATTCTCCTTCATTGTGTTGTCTTTATCTGGTTTTTGTATTAGGGTGATGCTGGCTTCATAGAAGGAGCTGGCAAGTGTTCCTTCCTCTTGAATTTTTTGGAATAGTCTGAGGAGGATAGGTTTTAGTTCTTCCTTGAATGTTTGGTAGAACTCTCCTGTGAAGCCGTCTGGCCCCGGGCTTTTGTTTGCCGGAAGCTCTTTGATGACTGCTTCAATTTCTTCCATAGTTACTGGCATGTTGAGCTGTTTAGATTCTTCCTGATTGAGTTTTGGAAGGTTATATTTTTCTAGGAATATGTCCATTTCCTCCAGGTTGTCCAGTTTGTTGGAATAGAGTTGTTCGTAGTATTTTTTAACAATCCTTTGTATTTCGGCGGGATCTGTTGTTATTTCACCTCTTTCATTTCTGATCTTGTTTATTTGGGTCCTCTCCCTTTGCTTCTTGGTGAGCCTGGCTAGAGGTTCATCAATCTTGTTTATCCTTTCAAAGAACCAGCTCTTGGTTTTGTTGATCTTTTGTATTGTTTCTTTGGTCTCTATGTCGTTTATCTGTGCTCTGATCTTTATTATTTCCTTCCTTCTGCTTACACTGGGTTTTTCTTGTTGCTCTTTTTCTAACTCTTTGAGTTGTTGGGTTAGGTAATTTATTACCCCTGTTTCTTGTTTTTTGCAGTAGGCTTGTAGAGCTATGAACTTCCCTCTCAAGACTGCTTTCGCTGTGTCCCATAGATTTTGGATTGTAGTGTTTTCATTGTCATTTGTTGTCATGATGTTTTTTATTTCTTCTTTGATCTCTCTGGTAACCCAGTCATGGTTTAATAGCATGCTGTTTAGTCTCCATGTGTTTGATTTCTTTGGGATTGTTTTTATTGTAGTTGATTTCCAGTTTTATGCCACTGTGGTCTGAGAAGATGCTTGATATGATTTCTATCTTCTTGAATTTGAAGAGACTTTGCCTATGTCCCAACATATGGTCTATCTTTGAAAATGACCCATGTGCGCTTGAGAAGAATGTATATTCTGTGGCTTTGGGGTGAAATGTTCTGAAGATGTCAATTAATTCCATCTGGTCTAGTGAGTCATTTAGGATTGATGTTTCTTTGCTGATGTTTTGTTTAGAGGATTTGTCCAATGGTGATAGTGGGGTATTAAAGTCTCCTACTATGATTGTATTGCTGTCAATGTCTCCCTTAATATCCTCCAGGAGTTTTTTTATGTATTTGGGTGCTCCTGTATTGGGTGCATATATGTTTACCAGAGTTATTTCTTCTTGTTGGATTGCTGCCTTTAGTATTATGAAATGGCCTTCCTTATCTCTTGTTATGTCCTTCAGTTTGAGATCTAATTTGTCAGAAATAAGTATTGCTACCCCAGCTTTTTTTTCAGTTCCATTTGCCTGGAAAACCTTTTTCCATCCCTTCACCCTCAGTCTGTGTGCGTCTTTTTTTCTGAGGTGGGTTTCTTGTAGACAGCAGATATATGGGTCGTGTTTTCTTATCCAATCTGTTACCCTATGTCTTTTGATTGGGGCATTTAATCCATTTACATTTAAAGTTATTATTGATAGGTACTTATTTGTTGCCATTCCTATTCTTTACCCCTGTGTTACTTCTTCGCTTCCTGTTTCTTTCTTTCTTTCTTTTTTTTTTTTTACAGTAGACCCTTTAGCATTTCTTGCATTGCTGGTTTGGTGGTAATAAATTCCCTTAGTCCTTTTTTGTCTGTGAAGCTCCTGATTTCACCTTCAATTTTGATTGACAGCCTTGCTGGGTACAGTATTCTTGGATTCAGCCCCTTCCTTTGCATGACTTTGTATATTTCATTCCATTCCCTTCTGGCCTGATGAGTTTCTGTTGATTAATCAGTTGCTAGTCTGATGGGGGTTCCTTTGTATGTAACTTTCTGTCTCTCTCTTGCTGCTTTTAAGATTCTTACTTTGTCGTTGGTGTTTGCCAATTTAATTATAATGTGCCTTGGCGTCGCTCTTTTGGGGTTCATTTTGCTTGGGACTCTGTGAGCTTCTTGGATTTGTGTGGGTTTTTTCTTCCCTATATCTGGGAAATTTTCTGTCATTATTTCTTCAAAGAGGTTTTCTATTCCTTGCTCAGCTTCCTTTCCTTCTGGAACCCCTATTATGCGGATGTTGTTTTGTTTCGTGTTGTCCCAAAGTTCCCTTAGACTCTCCTCCTGCCTTTTAATTTTTTTTTCTAGAAGTTGCTTTTCTTGGGTATTTTTTTCCATCTTGTCTTCTAGCTCACTGATGCGGTCCTCTGCTTCTTCTAGTCTACTCTTGATGCTTTCTATTGAGTTCTTTACAGCAGCGATGTCATTTTTCATTTCTTCTTGGTTCTTCTTCATTTCCTCTTGGTTCTTGCTCATATTGTCGAATTTGTCTTCCATTCTTTTCAGCCACCTTATGACCATTTCTCTGAATTCTTTTTCTGGAAGGTTGCTTGCCTCCATTTCGTTTACTTCCTTTTCTGGTGATGCCTGCTTTTCTTTCATATGCGGGCTGCTTCTTTGTCTCCCCATGGTCTCTCTTCTCTGGGTGTCTGGTTATGTAGTTCTCTCTCTCCTGGGTTGATTTAAAGGCACAAAATACAGCACTACCAGGTACAACTCACAAGGCACTGAACAGGAATGTATTCACGATATTAATAACCTCCAATAAAGGTGACCACCAGAGAAAGGCAAATTAGGTGATAGGAGAGAAAGAAGAAGAGGAAAAAAGAAAGAAAGAAAGAAAGAAAGAAAAAAGGAGTGTGAAAATGAAATTGGGAAAAGGGAAAGTAAAGAGAAAAAAAAAGTAAGAGAGACAAGAAAGTGACTAAGAGAGAAAGGGGAACAGACTATATATATTGGGGATAAAACTCCAATAGAACAATCACTAATCCCAGCAAATGCCAGCAACAAGTGCCTGGGGATTAATACAAACTACAACACCAACTAATATGGATTGAGGCAAGGGAAAGCTGAAGCACAAAACAAACAAAAAAATAAACAAAAGAAGAATAAGCAAAACAATCTCACAAAAACAGCATAAAAATTGGATATAATCTACATTCAAGCAAACAACAACAAAAGGACAGAGAGAAGGACAAGTTTATGGATAGCTCAGACAGCGAAGGGAGAGGTGTATGTGGACTTGGAGCAGGGGATTAGAGATTAGATATGTAAGTAGGGTGAAATTTTAACAAGGGGTAAACAGAAAGAATAGGGAAAATCTAAAGCAGTAAAAGGGTAAGACAAACAGGACACTGAAAAGGGGGAGGTTAGGAAGAGAGTGATGGCCTAAAGGTAGAGTTGAGATAGAGTAAAACGATGCTAAAGGAAAGATAAAAAATAGAATGTAGAACCCTAATCCCAAAATAAAATGAAGAGAAAATAAAATGACACTTTAAAAAAAAAAAGATAAAATAGCAGTAGTAATAATACGGATTGAAAATAAAAATGTAATCATTAAAAAGGTAAAATCAAGTGATGAAAAAAGAAAAAAAAGTTTCTTGATTAAAAGATGCAAAAAATGAAAATAAAAAAAAATAAAAAAATAAAAGGTAAAAATAAAATGTGAAGTAGTGAAGGTCATTCACTTCCTCTGTTTTTCTGTTTGGCACGCCTGTTTCTCAGTTCAGACAGTATTGCAGTTCCCTGCGATCCACTGCTCTTCGGTGTTGTAAGCCAGTCCTGATTTTAAGCAGGCGGTGTGTCTTAATTTCTCGTATTCCTTTATTTTTGATTACGCAAGAGTCAATTTGTGATTCAGCCCCTGGGTGGCAGTGTTTCTGGATTGACTTCCGGGTCTATCTATGGCCTCTCTAGGCAGTGTTAGAGCCTTCTCTCCCTGTGGCACTCGCCACCGGCCTGTGGGCGTGGTCTGCCTCAGAGCTGACTCTCTGATGGTCACTCCCCGCTCCGATCCCCAGGTTCCAGAAAAACAACTTTCCCCTGCAGTCTCCCAGGGTGTCCCCAACTGGGTGATCCTATGTATTGGGCTTAGTAATCAGAAGCAAGGATTTGAAGAGGAAAAAGCCCAGTTGTGTGTACTCCGGGACTGCGAGTAAACCCAGGCACAAAGGGAGCGCACGGGCTGCGCGTAAGTCTGGACAGCCTGAAATTCTTAGGGTGTCCCTGCACTTCAGATCAAAATGGGTTGCTTTTTAGAGTGCCCTTCTCTTAGCAGCTCTGAGGACCCCTTTCCACAATCACAGATCACGCCAGCCCCTACAGCCACGGATTTTTCTAGGCACAGACTTCCCTGGTCCTCCAGCTCCCGCAAAACGCGCGTTCCTCTCTCCCGCCGGGACCAGAGACCTCACCTTATCCCAGGCGAAATCTGACCTTTCCGTGGTGGAGTGTAGAGCTCCTCTGAACCCGTGTGCTTGCGCCAGTTGGGGAGCGTTGTTCTGGGGCTCGCAGCTGTTCCTGGGGTGCCGCAGTTGTGGATTCTCAGGCTTCAGATAAGCTCGACTTTCCGGATCAAGATGGCGCAGACTCCGCGTCCAAGCCTGCAGCTCCGGGAGGGGACCCAGCCGCAGTTGGTGCTGCCAGGTCAGGGGAACCCCGTTCAGCAGTCCCCCACCTCCTTCTGGAATTCAGCTGTCTCCCAACCAGCCAACAAACACTCCTTGTGCGTCCCTCAGCTGTTCTTTCTTTCTGCTCCGGGACAAGGCTCGGAACACGTCTGTCTATTCTGCCGCCATTATTCCCTCCTTCTCCAGGTGATTTTGATGGTTAATTTTATGTGTCAACTTGGCTGGGCCTCAGGGTCCCCACATATTTGGCTGAATATGATGCTGGTGTTTCTGTGAAGGTGTTTTTAGATGCGATGAACATTTAAATTGGTGGACCAAGGGAAGCGGATCACCTTCCTCAATGTGGTGTGCCTCATCCATCAGCCTCAGGACCGGGACATTGGCTCTTCCTGTCTCTCAGTCCTGCCAGACTCTGGCCCGGAGCTACCCCATCAGCTCTCCTGGGTCTCCAGCCTGCTGGCTCTCTGCACATTTTGGGACTTGCTGGCCTCCATAACTGCATGAGCCAATTCCTTCTCACGCATCCCTTTCTGTATTTACATATATCCTTTGGTTTTTTCTGCTCTCTGGAGAACCCTGACTAACACAGCGACTGTACATCCACAGGCTCACAGATGCTTTCACTGTCCTTTCTAGGTCTCAATGTCCTTTCTAGGTCTCAATTCCAGAGCTGTGGGAGAGCAGCTGCGACCTCTTCTCAGCTGGTGACTCTCCCTGGTCCAATAGCCCGAGATGGGGATGGTGGGGACAATAGGACCAGCCCATTCAGAGTAGGGACGAGGCAGGTTCTTGGAGTTGTAGTGGGTGAGAAACAAATGAATAACATTTCTCTTACAGTTTCCCTCTTCAGTGAATGCAACTAACTTAACCTCTGTAGACCCAAGAAGAGGTTTTTACACTATTGTGAGGTTTGTATTTCTCTGAGGCCCAATTCCCAGAAGCCTGGCACACCAAGTGTCTACCATCTTACTCTCACTTGCTTTCTAATACCAGAGAAAAATCACATATGGCAACACTTTGAGCTTATGATTGCAAATGTAATTTCTGTCCCTTTTGGACTGTGGTATTGTCCACAATGTCATTCTAGAGCACTGGACTAGAAGCCATTAGGCTCTGCTATCTTCCAGCTATGTGACATTACGGCAAGCAAATTCCCATATGGGGCCTCAGTTTATGCCTCTGTGAAATGGGGTTAACACTCAATCTCTGGAGATATACTAGGAATGAGGTGGTGCTGCGCAAAAACTCCTTGACAATTCCATCATGATGTAAAATATTTTGTCAAAGCTGTTTAAGAATTCCAGGATATCATAACCGGAAGATATTATAAAGAACACCTAGTCCAACCCCTTAATTGCAAAGGCTCAAAGAGCTATTATTATGTCTATGCACGTAAATAATGACCCTCCCATAAATCCTATGGTTGTTCTGGTCTGACTATGCACTCTCCACCAAGGGTTTGTTTTCTTGGCTGGGAGGGTCAGGATCCCCAGGCTGCCTCCCCCTTCTCCTTGTAAGGACTCGGTTTCCTCTGGGGCCACTTGTTGGAACCCCTCTGAGGTGAGGTGAGTGATCTTCCCTAATCAGGGAGCTAGGGCAGGCCAGTGGCTTTTCTGGGGGCAGACTTGCCAAAGGCAAACATCCAGTCTCCTATGGCAAGAAGAGTCAAAAGCCGCAGATCTGAGTGAGGATTAAGTCATGTGGCAGAAAACACCCAGCAAACAGGCGCGCGGGACCCGTGCCCAGGTTTTCTGGGACGTACAGTTTGGCCTGCGTGCCCAGCAAACAGCTTTTGATCTGACGCTATAGTGGTTTTTGAACTCGGAGTACAGTGCCTTTAATCGCTCTTGGCTGGGGTTTCCCAGGTTAATTTCCTGACATCTAAGGAGCTTTGTTTAGTGTATGTAACTTCCTGCCTTTTATGTCAGAGCCTGTGAACTGAAGGAATCAGGGAATGAGCCAAGATAACCCAGGGGTGAGGGCAAGTATTAAGACTCCTTTCTTACTTTTATTTTCCTTAGTCACATACTGGCCCTTAGTTACTTCTCTCCTGACAGTAACACAATAGGGGGCTCTTATATAAGATGTTAAAGCTGGATAGGGAGAGGCTGGAGACCTTCCTAGCAGGGTGATGCTGGAGAGGTTTTACCCTTGCTTTGTGACTTTGCAATGATGTCCTGGAACCTTTTGGGAGCAGTGACCAAAAGCCCTTGTCCTGGGTCCCCTTCACAGTTCCCTCCATCCTCCTGCTCCACCATTTAAAAGCCCCTGGCAACCCAGTACCAACAGGACAGAGCCAGTGACCCCTGCACCCCATTGTCTGGCCTGTGCAAACTCCCCTAGGCCCCTTCACCCCTACCTTCCCAAAAGGACCCTCTTCCCCAGACTGCATTTGCATCCCCTTTGTTGGTCTGACAGCACCATTTTATCGGAGTTTGCTCAGTGGTTTGTTTGTCCTTTATGTGGGTGAGGTCCAGGGCTTCTAGAAGCTTCTGGACAGCTGGGCTGTGCCTCTTTGACTTTGTGCATATGGTGCCCCAGCAGACAGGAGCCTCATAAGTATTTTTGATTGTGGCAGATGTTGCAGCATTTACCTCTCTCCAGGGGCTGTGATAAGGCTCAATTAACATTTCAGACACCCACATTGCAAGTGTGAAGTAGTTAAGTTTGGGAACTCAAATGTAAACAAAGAAACAAAACGTGATTCTTTTTACTTAGTAGGGGCTGAATGCATTGCTCAGGAGATACAGAGAGGCCCTCTTGTCTGTAAGACATTATTGAGAGCACATTGCATGGGAGCGGCCCTCAGAGGCCACGTCCTGTGAGCCCACTGATGCCTGGGACCCTGTGGCTGTTTTGCTCTTTGCTTCTATACGCCCAGGCAGTCCTCAGCATCCAGTAGAGGCTCAGTAAATGAGTGCTGAATGAATAACTGCAGCTGCCATGGAACTAGGGAGTCTCCTCTTTCCCAAGCCAGTGCTGCTTCCACTTAGTCCACTCATTTGTTTTGTGTGTCTGGTGTGGACCACTGACTGCTTCAAAGGACACGTGAGCTGGGTGTGAGGACCCTTGGAAGTCAGGAAACGCCCCAGAACCTCACTCCTTGGTGAGCAGGAGACCCCAGGCCTGCACCAGCAGGAGATCAGCCACTGTTTTTGTGGCATCAGGAAGTCCTACTGGGGAGCTGGGAAGTCTTCTTTAGACTTGACCTTCCTGACAATCTGAATATCTAGCGATGTCGGGCCAGTGACACTGCTCCCAAAGGCAGTGCTCCCTGGCCTTGCTCCCCCTCAGCGCTACCTCCGGAGGAGGAGGCTGTGAAGGGGTCACCACAGCCTGGGGTTCAGGCTTAGGTGGAGCCCAGGGCTACCCATCAGGGAGATTTACCTTAAACATCGGCCCTCTACCAATTATAAACGAACAAACAGTAAAATTATTAGAAACAAAACAACTCAAACGAAAACAATTTCTTTGTTCAGGAATTCCCACAGCCTCTATGACGCTTTGCCTTTCTCTTTTCTCTGTCTCTGATTTTCTGTTTCTGTCTTTCTCTGTTTCTGACACAAATGTACACAAGTACAGACACACAGTTGAGTTCATTCTTTCAGCCACTTTGTATTATCAGCTATCTTGTACGCTCTACTCTGTAGCACAGATAAATCCTGGGTGAGTGGAGAAGACACCGGCATTAAAGTTAGGAACTGTCAGAGCCTCCTGGGCAAGTGCTGAGGCCAGGCTGAGCAGCCATTGGACCCCAGTGGGATGAGGCCGCCGTGCAGGGGGCAGATGTCATTGGCACGGAGCCCAGGAACGGTCATGACAGAGACGGCGGGTCACAGGAAGGGCTCCTGCCACAGGTGGCTGCTGCTCCTGCGCAGGGCCGCCCCCTTTCCTGGCCTTTTGATGAACTCCCTATGCTCTGGGGCCAGGTGGGCTTGGACTACAAGCTCCAGCTGCGGCCCAGGTTAGGCACTGGGGCCAAAATAGCAAGGGAACCAGGAGAGTGGGACGTCTCCATGGCCATGCCCATAGAGAAATGCCAGGGCTAGGAGTCCAGTTCTAGAACCTTCTTAAGCAAGATACTCTAAAGTCCCAAAGTCAAGGTTTCCTATGCTGGGAGAAAAAAAGACTGTTTATAGCACTGAGGCTAGGTACTGCCTTGATTTCTAATTTAACACTTTTTTTTTCATTCTCTTCTATTTCCTTTACCAACTAGCTACCTCCCCAGGGCGTTCATAGGAATAATGAGAACATGTGTAATTGCTGTGAGCTCCTTAAAAGGAAAGTGCTATATAAACACAGGATATTTTATGTGTGCATATAAAATATATCTTCGCTGGCTAAAAGTTTCTTATTCATGGAGCTAAATGAAACAAGTTCATTTGGAATAGCAGCGATCCCAAAGGACCTGCACAGTGCAAAAAGCTTGTGTTTTGGGGACATATCAGTCAATATCAGAACTGTTTCTAGCAGTAATTTCTTCTCTCCCTCAGTGGAGTCTTTGTTCCTACCTATTTTCTCTGTTTTACCTAATGAGACTGCCAAAGCATGCTCTCCAATGGGCTTCACTGCAGAGGCCATAAGGTGGTTTTGGGTAGTGTGTGCTGGTAACTCTTTTAACAACTAGATCTTGGGAGGGGGTAGTCTTACTTTATAGTTGTTGCCAATTCATGATGTAAATACTCTCCATGGCCAACTTCAAACTATTGGCAAGGCTGGCGTGGAGTTGGGGAGAGCTGCACATAGGACACCATCCTATAGTTTTTCAACCACTCAGATAAAATAGATGTAAATGACCTCAAGAGCACAGATAATAATAAAGTGTAGTAATGGTATTAGGAGATGATGAGTTTTGAGAATTACATTTGTTTTCAATATTACTTAATTATAAGGGTTTGCCATTCTATTTTTAATAATGGCTGCATTAACAACTGACTTGCAAAATTTCAGAAAATATAGGGGTTGGCTCTCCCCAGCTGGGATGAGCTGGCTCCCTGGTGCTGGTGCAGAGGAGTGGAGCCTGGTATGGTCTGTATTCTGAAACCCCCGAAGCCTCCGGCTTTCTTTGCCAAGCATTTGTTGGGTGTTTCCACCTGATGTCACACTATACGGGTAAAGGGCTGTGGAAACAAATTGGCCCCCACTAGCATCCCTTTCTGATTTTATCCAAGTTAAAAATCCCAAAGTCATCGTCTTCCCTCTTTCTCTCTCAGTCTTTACATTTGTCAGCCAACTATTATCAATTCTTCCTTTGTGGCATCTCTTGGCTACAAGTGGGAGATCGAAACAAATATAGTTGAACAATTCAGAGTTTTGGGGGGGCTCCTGCAGCAGTCAAAACTTTTTCTAGAACTTTCAACTCTTCAAGAACTTAACTACTCATAGCCTACTCTGTTGACTGGAAACCTTACCCATAACATAAACAGTCAATGAACACATATTTTATATGTTACAGGTATTATATATTGTATTCTTACAATAAAGTAAACCAGAGAAAAGAAAATATTACTAAGAAAATCATGAGAAAGATAAATACACTTATAGTACTGTATTTATCAATACTGTAAGTTTATGTCATTTGTTTATAAGATGGAAAAAAAAATCTATGTATAAGTGGACCCATGCAGTTCACACCCATGTTGTCCAAGGGTCAAACATACTTGGACAACAAGTATAGTTTTTTACATCATGAAATGTCTGGGCTCTGCTCTTGGAGATCCTGATTTAACTGGTCTGGGTGCTGCTGAGCACCCTGATTTTGAAAAGTTCCCCAGGTGCCTCTGACGCTCAGCCAGGGCTGGGAATCATTGTCTTTCCTCAGTGCCCACCCCTAAGACAGTACCATGGAAACCTGCATGGAAGTCAAGCAGCCTTGGCTGTGAATACTGGCTTTGCCACCTACGTGGCCATGTTTTTTAGATCACTGAACTTCATTTTCAACACACTGTAGAGTGGGAATAAAAACCCCAATCACACATAGTTATAAAAAATACTTTACTTCAGAGTTTGACTTAATAAAGTCAGATTCCTACTTCGTATTTCAGCGATCTCCTAGTTGATCTTGTCTCTCATTACTCCTCAGACTATACATCTCAGACACTACTGCCAACATGATTATTCTCAAAAGTCAAACCTCTGTTCAAAAACCCCAAGGATACATTAGGCTTCTGCTCAAGGCCCTGACAATCCACCCCAATGTTCCTTTACAGCCTCACCTACCACCAGGAGGTGGAATATCCTAGGTCTGCTCTCATTCTCAGTTCCTCCTTCTGTGGCGCTTTCTTGGAATGCTCTGCTGGCTCCTCCCTCAGTGACCAGCTCACAGCCTTCAGGAGGTCTTTCTTTTCAGGAAGATTCTAATGGACGTCTGCTTTCCCAGGCTCCCTTAGTCCTTGCTCTCCTCATCTCTGCTTTGACACTTTTGTGCTCTCTTCATTGAATGTAGACATCTGCATTTCATATCCTCAGACTCAGGCCTCCTAGATGACAGGAAGTTCTCTTTAACCACTGTCCCTGGGACTTGGTCAGAGAGAGTAGCTACTTATGCAAGGACTTTATTGGCCTTATAGTTCAGAGCTGCTATGAGGGAGGGAAAGGAACGTGACCCAGTGATTCTGAGGTATCATGGCTGCTCTTCCTCTGGTTTCCAATCTGCCCCAGAGCATACACAGCACCTGTTGTAGCTTAGTTTCTCCTGGACATTCAGGACGATGATCCCTGGCCCTGAGCTCTAGTCACAGCAGCTCTGCACAGGGCCCTGTAAGCCCCAGGTACTCAACAAGGATGGAACTGAGGAAGACGAGGTCCTTCCTGCCCAGCTCATGGTTGTCACTGCCACTTACCCCGGGGAACACTGCATAGGACAACACTCTACTCACCTGTCTCCCTAAAGAACACATCTAATACCACTCACAATAAAAGGAACATTGATTTTAGAGCAGCTGATTTAAAAACTGTGTCTAAATAAAAGCAAACTTATTTACCTAGGCTGTTTGATGTCCTATTACTGTACCACAAACATTTTGCATGAGCAGGGCCTAATTTCTCAGTTTCAACCTCTTGTGTTCAAGTTCCTAGTTGAGTGGCACCATCAATCATTGACTCAGATGGACAGGTTGGAAACTTCAGAATCTCCTTTGACTCTTCCTGCTTCACCCTCCAAATCTAGTTGGTCTCCAAGTGCTGTTGACTCTACTTCCCAAAGGCCATATGCCTGGCTGCCCTCTCCATTTCCCCACAATCAGCTTATTTAGGGCTTTCATTTTCTCTTAGTTGGCCTATGGTACAGGCCTCTGACCTTCCTTCTTCATGTCCCACTTTACTTGCTGCCTGGCATGTCTCTCTAAAATCTGGTAAATCATACCGATGCCAAAAATCCTCTGTTTTACCCAAAGAATTAAGGCTAGACCCTTTAATGTGACTTGCATGCATTCACATCTGATGCTAATCCACTGTATCAACCTCATAGCCTCCCCATGTCCTTTGCTTATCCTGTGTCCCAGACACACCACACATATCAGGGGGCTTTCATGCCTCCATACCATTGTGTCTGCTGCTCCCTCTGCCTGGAATGCCTTTCCCAGCTAAACATTCCAACTCACTCATTAAATTACAGCTCAGAAGTCATCCTCTACACAACCTTTCTTGATTCCCTTTAACAAAGTTAATTATTTCTTTTTTGTGTTCTCACGGTCCTTGGTATAAACCTTATTCAGCACTTGGCTGCATTATTTTGATTATTTTTTTTTTCGTATCTACCCTCATTCAATTGCAGCTTAGTCATCTCGGTATTCCCCAATGGCCCCACACGGAGGGAGGAGTGCCACAGATGTTTGTGGAATAAATGAGTACATTTCCTGTCTTAGGTTGCACATGCTCTCTCTTGTCCTCCTCCGTGAGAGATATGCCAACAAACCAAGTGGAGAGAGCATGGAGCAGATAATGATATAAGCATCTTAAAAGCTCTGTTGTTTGCCAGAGCTTTTTCCCAGATCCCACCTGGCAAAGAATATTGAAGTGAGCCATGGCAGACAGGTGAGAAGTCTAATCTTCACCCTCAGAGAAGCTGTGCTTGGAAACCGGTGTTAGTCACCCATAAAACTCTGCCAGAAAACTCTCTGGGGCTGGCCCAAGTGACAGAACGTGTGTGGATTGTTTTCTAACCCGTGTTGTCTTCAAATAGCTATTCCCAGTTTGCCTCAGGTGTGGAGTTCAGGTTCATGGTTCACTGGATATTTTAGGAAAATATGAGCAAACATTCTAATCCTTCTCTCCCCCCTCACAGCATGTGAAGCTTAGGTTGTTTGTTCACATGGCTCAGATTTTTCAGAGAACAGATTGCTGATAATGACCATTCCGTCTCTTGGCCCTCTTCCAAAATAACCATATTTAAGCTGTCAGTGGAGCTGAATGTCCACAAACATTATTCTCCAGGGTAAGTACCCGAGTGGGTCGGGGGATGGGGATGTGGAGTCCCTGCCAGAGCCAGAGCCCTGGGACCACGTTAGAGATGAGGACACACTTGGCCATTTTCTGGGAGAAGACCTAGCCAGACTGAAGGAATGAACAAATGAATGAACAAAGGAATCCTCCTCCATAACTTGAAAAAAGTATTTGAAAATCCAACTCCATGTTAATGTTATTCCCCGTTCTCATCAGCCTTCCTCCACTCTCCCCTCCAGAGGTTCGTCCACTTGCCTTTGAGCACTAACTTGGTGAAGGTTCTTCATTAACCTTTACTTTGCTAACCTTCAGCCTCAGATGGTAAAAGAGGCCATCAGCGACTATTGTGCAGGACTGGAGGCTGGATGGCTCTCTAATGAACTCTGGCCAAAACAGAAGGAAAAACACTTTTGAAACAAAAGTAGGAGAAGCTGCAGGGTATAAAATGTTTTTTTCTTTATTCAAGATAATGACCTCTAGAGAATTTTTCCTTCTTCATCAAGTGGGCATGTGTACAGGAGGTGTGTTGATGGAATGCAGGTGCTAGGAAGAAGTTGGTGAAGCAGTCAGGGAGTGAAAGGGAGGGAGGGGTTGGCAGAATTTTGGCTGATTCTTGTTAGAGCTTCAGCAGGGATGAAGAAAATGCATCACCATCATGGAAAGGAGCTGATGAAAAACTGCTCAAAGTCACTGATCATCAGAGAGATGCAAATGAAAACAACAATGAGGTATCACCTCACACCTGTCAGAATGGCTGCCATCAACAAATCAACAAATAACAAGTGCTGGAGAGGATGTAGAGAAAATGGAACCCTAGTACACTGCTGGTGGGAATGCAGACTGGAATGCAGCCACTATGGAAAACAGTATAGAGTTTTCTCAAAATATTAAATATGCAACTGCCATTTGACCCAGTGATCCCACTTTTAGGAATATATCCTAAAAAACCAATCAGAAAAAAATATATGCACCCCTATGTTCATAGCAGCACAATTTACAATAGCTAAGATCTGGAAAGTACCCCATCAATAGATGAGTGGATAAAAAAGCTGTGGTACATTTATAGCACAGAATACTATGCAGCAATAAAACAGGATCTCTTACCCTTTGAGACAGCATGGAGGGACCTGGAGAGTATTATGCTAAGGGAAATAAGCCTGTCAGAGAAAAGCAAGTATCACATGGTCTCACTCATATGTGGAATCTAATGAACAAAATAAACTGATGAACAAAATAGATCCAGAGATATAGAAACATGGAACAGACTGTTGAATCTCAGAGAGAAGGTAGGGGTGGGAGGGAAGAGACTAACCAAAAAACTTGTATGCATATATGTATAACCCATTGACACAGCAATAGGATAGTAAAGGCCTGGGGTGGGGGACAGGGGTGGGCTAGAAGGGGTCAATGTGGGAAAAAGGGGACCTATGTAATACTTTCAACAATAAGGATTCTTTTTAAACAAAGGAGCTGCTCCAACTCTATGTCAGCAAGTAAATGGCCAAGGGATTCTGAGAATGAGGGCATTGCTGCCTTGGGTCCCCTGAGAAGGTATTGGTGACATCTACTTGTCAGAATATTCATAAATTAATGTACACTAAACTAAAACAGATATTCTTAGAAGTGCAAATACAATTAGGTTACATAAACCAATTCATTTTTTAAATTTTTTTCTTTATTGATTAAGGTATAACATATGTGTTCTTACCCCCTCATAGCCCCCCCCCCCCCCACCACTTATGCCCTCACCCTCCTGGTGTCTGTGTCCATTGGTTATGCTTATATGCATGCATACAAGTCCTTTGGTTGATCTGTCCCCCTTACCTCCACCCTTCCCTACCTTCCCTCTGAGGTTTGATGGTCTGATCCATGCTTCTCTGTCTCTGGATCTGTTTTTGTTCATCAGTTTATGTTGTTCATTATATTCCACAAATGAGTGAGATCATGTGATAATTATCTTTCTCTAACTGGCTTATTTCACTTAGCATAATGCTCTCCAGTTCCATCCATGCTGTTGCAAATGGTAAGAATGCCTTCTTTTTTATAGCAGCGTAGTATTCCATTGTGTAGATGTACCACAGTTTTTTAATCCACTCATCTGCTGATGGGCACTTAGGCTGTTTCCTATGTAGAATAGTGAAAAATGTTGTAGGAATGAATGAATAGCTGTAGTCTGAGGTGTGCTACCCACAGGGAGTGCAGCCACCACCTGTCAGCTAAATGAATCACTGGAGTTAAGCTCCTTTTGACTGATCTCAGGGACCTTGGGATCTCATGTCATCTTGGAAGGCTTGCCCGCTGGATACCAAGATAGGAACTAGCAAAGCTCTCTTTACTGGCTATACCCTGGGATGGAGGTAGAAGTCCTCAGAGGGCATAGCCTTGGCCACACAACTATAGTATGGGTCCAAATCAAAAGCCCAAATAATTGAGTGCAGGAAATCATGTCCTTGACCTTATTTGATACTCACAGGGCATTCATTCATTCATTCATTCAAAAAATTTTAAGCAGCCTGTGTCAAGCTTTGTGCTAGGGATTTAGAATGTAAGAAGACAGATTCTAGCTTTAAGATGATCAGAGCCCTGTAAGGGAGACAGATAAGAATATTAACTATGATACCACAGTGTGAAAGCATCAGGTTAGAGGTATGTACAGAATGCTATGAGAACACACCAGAGGGGTACTGTTTCCAGCCTTGGAAAATATTTCAGGAAGAATTGAGTTGGTTTTCAAGGACCAATAGGAATGATTCAGGTTACAGGGTGGTAGGGGGTGGAATTTGAATTTCAGGAAGTGGGAATAGCATCAATAAAGATATAGAGACATGAAAAAATATGGTGACTGGGAAGCAGCAGGTGTTTCAGTGTGACTGGAGCAAAATGGGTGGGATTTTAGCAGCAAATCAAGGTAGAGAGTTAGAAAGGGGGCTTGTGTAGAGTACTAATATTTTTACTTTATTTGGAGTTACGTGAAACAATTGAATACTTTTTCTTTTTAAATTAACTTTATTGAGGTATATTTAAAATACAATAAAATGCACTCACTTTAAGTGTGCATTTTCATGAATTTTAGCAACCATGTAACCGCTGTCCCAATTAAGATATAGAACATCCCATGTCTCCCAAAAGTTTCTTGTGCCCCTTTGCAGTCCAACACCCTCCTCCATTCCCAGCTCCAAGTAACACTGATCTGTTTTCAATCACAATAGATTAATTTTGCTTGTGCCAGAATTTCACATTGATACAATCATACAGCATGTTATCTTTTTACAAATATTCTTATTGATTTCAGAGAGGAAGGGAGAGGGAGAGAGAAACACCAATGATGAGAGAGAATCATTGATCGGCTGCCTCCTGCACACCCCACACTGGGGATCAAGCCTGTAATCCAGGCATGTGCCCCAACCGGGAATTGAAACCTGACCTCCTGGTTCATAAGTCGATGCTCAACTAATGAGCCACTCCAGCCGAGCCAGCATGTTATCTTTTATATTTAGCTTCTTATACTCAGCATAATGTCTTTGAGGATCATCCATGTTGCTGGCTGTATCAGAAGTTTATTCCTTTTTATTGCTAAGCAGTATTCCATTGTTTAAGCATACCACAATTTGTCATCTGCTGATGGATATTGGTATTTCCAGTTTTAGATTATTTTAAAGTTGCTATGATTATTCATGTACAAATCTTTTTGTAAGCATGAGTTTTAATTTTTTGTGGGTAAATAATTATACAAATATCTAATAAACACATGAAAATATGTTCAGCATCATTAATCCCAAGAAATGTGAATTAAATCTACATTAGATACCAGTGAACACCTATGAGCATGCTAAAATCAGAGACTGAGCATAACAAGCTGGGGAGGGTGTGGAGGAACTGGAACTATCAGACATTTACTTTAGAAGATAGTTTGGCAGTTTCTTATATACATAAACATTAAGTCAGCCATCTCACTCCTGAATTTTTAACCATTGAATAATTTTAAGCAGGGCAACAATATAAACAAATTCTGTCTTTTTGAAAAATACTCTTGTATCCCTGACCAGTGTTCCTCAATGGTTAGAGCATTAAACCGTGTACTGGAGGGTCTCAGGTTTGATTCCCAGTCAAGGGCACGTACCTGGGTTGCAGGCCTAATTCCCTTCTCCCCCACTCCCAGTGCCTGTGGGAGGCAACCAATTTATGTGTCTCTCTCTTACATCAATGTTTCTCTCACTCTCTCCCCCTTCCTTCTGCCTTCCACTCTCCCTAAAAATCAATGAGAAAAATATCCTCACTCCTGAAATAAAGATTAGAGGAGAGAAAGGAAGAAAGAGAAGGAGAAGGAGAAGGAGAAGGAGAAGAAGAAGAAGAAGAAGAAGAAGAAGAAGAAGAAGAAGAAGAAAGAAGAGGAGGAGTATATTCTTGCAGTATTGAAGATAATAAATTATTTGTGTTTAGATAGTCTTCATATATATTGTTCATATATATTAATTATTGAAAAATCATGTTTAAATACTATAGATGGGTAATTATTTCCCTATTGTGGAGAGTTAAGGTAACATTAAATATTTCATTATTTACTGTAATTCTGAATAAACTTCTTCATGTACCTAACAGTGTTGTTTCTGCTAAACTACTTCCTTAAAATGAGCTCCAAAGATTGCAATCACTGAGCCAATGTTCTTAAATATCTTTATGCTTTTTGCTGCCAAGTAATATTCTGAAGGCTGAAGGACTGCACTACTCAACAACAGGGTATATATTATTAATTACTAGAGGCCCAGTGCATGGATTTGTGCATTGGTGGGGTCCCTCGACCTGGCCTGCGGGGATCGGGCCAAAACTGGCAGTCTTACATCCTCCAAGGGATCCCAGATTGAGAGAGGGTGCAGGCCAGGTCGAGGGACCCCACTGGTGCACGAATCTGTGCACTGGATCTCTAGTATGCATATAAGATCTTTGGAATCTCTTCCCACCCTCCCCCCAGCCCCCTTCCCTCTGAGATTCATCAGTCTGTGCCATGTTTCCATGCCTGTGGGTTGAGCATCTGCCCCCTGGTGGTCATGCGCATCATGGCTACCAGTCTAACGGTCACTTAGGCTTTTATATATATAGATTTTTTATGAGTCCAGGAAATATATGCTCAGATAGATTATGTGAATCAACTAATACAAGTAGTAAAAGATGTAGCAGAGTTTTGAACCTGTATCCTTCCTTAGTCTAGGGTCCCTTTTCTTCTTCTCCTGCTTGCTGCTGTTAACCAAATTGTTTCTGCTCCTATTCACACTTTACCTGGAGAATCCCTCAGAACTTTACCTAGAGAACCCTTACTGTGTGCCATAGGTAGTGCTAATGCTAGGGGTTCAAAAATAAAAATGCATAGTTCATGTTTCTAGAGAGCTTATGATCTAGTGACCTTCCAGATTTCTTTCCCTCTTTCTGGAGAAAATCTCAAGTGAACAGACTGAACGATGAAAGGAAGGAGAGAAAAAGTGTTCAAGTCAGATACTGGGTTACAGCTTGGGTACCAGTTTTTGACCCAGCTTCCAGGACCATGCTGAGAGACTAGAGGGAACGGTGCCTTGTGCTATGCTAGGACTTGGCTGGGTCAGCCAAGTGGTGGAGGCCTGAATTAAGAACCCATCTTAGTGGGGAATGACTACAGAAATCCAGTGTGAGCTTAAGGAGAGAGTTTAGAAGCGCTCAGCATGGAGAATAACAGGTTGAAGCAATAACCAGGGGAGTCTGATGGAGGCATTCCGAATTGGGCGCATTTTTTTGTGAATGACTCACATTTTTTGAGTTCCTGCTTGTGGGGTTGGCATTGTTCTTGGTACTGGAAGAAGGGAGAAGAAAAAAAACTTTGGGGGCTGGAGATCAAGATGTTCCAGGAACCGCCTGGCTCCTCTCGGTGCAAGTGAGGCAGGAGGCAGAGTGTGGAGGTGGCTGTGTTCATTTTAGTGTGTTCCCACTCTCTCCCTCAGCCATACCTCCGAGTGCCTTTTTCTCTATCCTCTCCCCAGCTACACACCCTGGGCCTCTAGATACCAACCGAGCACTGGGTCTGACCCTAGCCCCTTGCAGAGGCACTTTGCCCAGGCCTGTACCCTATGCTGGGATCACAACCATAAATGCTTGCAGATGCAAACCAGGTCAGCCAAGTGAGTAAAGAAGGATATTGTGAGAAACCAGTGGTGGGGGTGGCAGAGGACTGGACAGCATTTTGTCCCTCTCAACAGGGCAGCTGCTACTGCTCTGAGTGATTAATGCTAAGGATGCTAATGATACAGGGTATTACAAGATGGCCCAGATTCCAGGAGGAGTGGGAACACCAATTTTTATTTGAAATCTCACTGTGCTTAAATATTGGAAACCCAGTTAATTTAAACATTACATTAACAGTTTGTATTGGGTAAATAAATGAAGACTTTGGACTAGGTTCTACTGGAGGTCTTTCATTTGTGCTTCTGTCCTATGCATTGCCACCTTGCATTCCCTTCCTCTCTCAAAGCCTGTATGTATCTCATTCCTGGGATCTGCTCCCTTAGGGCCAAGAGAGGTGACTGACCAGCTAATCAATTTCCAAGAGTGAGAATGGCTTAGTAGTGACATCAGCTTTTACCTTCCTGGAGGTACATCAAAGATGGGAAAATAGCCAAAACCGGTTTGGCTCAGTGGATAGAGCGTCGGCCTGCGGACTGGGGGGTCCCGGGTTCGATTCCGGTCAAGGGCATGTACCTTGGTTGAGGGCACATCCCCGGTGGGAGGTGTGCAGGAGGCAGCTGGTCGATGTTTCTCTCTCATCCATGTTTCTGACTCTCTATCCCTCTCCCTTCCTCTCTGTGAAAAATCAATAAAATATATTTAAAAAAAAAAAAAAAAAAAAAGATGGGAAAATACAAATGATCATTGGGTGGGTTGGCTCTTTTGCTCCCATCTGCCCTCAAACCATTGGAGCAGCCTGTGGGCTCTGGCCATGTCTAAGGTCAGCTCCCTCTTCAAGGCTTCTGAGGGTGCTCATGCTTATTCATGAATGGGTTCATTTGGGCCTGGACTTGGAATAAAGAAGGGATGGCTTTTGGGGATGGTACCTGTGGAGAGACAAGGAGCCTTCTCTGTGCAGCCCTGGTTTAGCACTAAGGCCTTATCTGTGTTGTCCAATATGGTAGCCACTATTCACATGTGGCTATTTACATTTAAATTAATTAAAATGAAATAAAATAAAAAAGTTTAGGTCTTTGGCTTCACTAGTGACACGTGCTCAATAGGCACATTTGGCTGGTGGCTACCATATTAAACAGTGCAGATAGGGAACATTGCCGTCATCACAGAAAGTTCTATTGGACAGTGTTGCTGGACCACCAACATCATGAGGAAATAGGAGTGGGAGTCAAAAGAACTGACTTTTTCTCCTAGCTTAGCCACTGGCTTTGTGACTTTAGACAAATTATTTACTTCCTCTGGATCTTGTTTCTTCATTGGTAAAACTGAAACGATAACATTTTTCACCCGATTCCCTTGAGCATTAAAGAAAATGCAAATATATTTGCACTATAGTGATTAAAAATGTTAATAAGTCCTGAAACCCTCCAAACCGCATGCAGATCTGCATGCTGGGAAGAGCCAGGCCTTACATTCAGGAGTTTTTGCTCTCCTCCTATGGTTCTTAGTCTGGTTCTCAAATTTTACTGTATTAATTTATTAGCCTACCTTTAGAAAGACCCATAGGTATATGTAGTCAGGCAAGACAAGCAAAAAGAAAACACTGTAATATGGATGCTGCTTCAAAAGTTGTATAGTCCACAGTCTGCACAACGGTTCAGGTGGCCTGAGGGAAGTTCAGGGTTGAGCATGGACCTGGGAACAGCGAAGAAAGGAGAACCGGAGGGGTCAGGTGGGTCTGGTTAACAGTGGGCATTGATAATGTTGGAAAGCAACTTGGATCAGATAAAGTATTTGGCACCTAGTAGATGCTCAAGAAATTCTTGCTAATTGAATAAATGAGCAATTCAGAGGTTAAAGGCCAAAAAACAGCTTCTGATGACCTTGGCTACTCTACTGACTTCCCCATCAGTATAAAGCCTTGAGTTAATGTAGGAGGGGGAGCGTGGATGGGGATGAGGTTGGGATTAGTTTGCAAATAAGATGCAAAAATATAGAGATAAAATAGCCTCTATTTATTGGGCATCTATGTTCCAAGGATTCTGCATATTTATCTCAACCCCTTACAAATATCCTGCAAGGCAGGGGTCTTTATCCCTATTTAATGGAAGAGTGAGTTGTCTGAAGTCACCTGGCTTTGTGCAACCATCAGCTGCAGATCCAAGATTCAAACCTAAAGTCCACACCTTTTCTGCTGTGCCAAGCTACTCTTAAGCAGGCAGTGTGTTCTCTCTGAGGAGATCTGTGTTACCCAAGCTTAAATGTAAGAAGTTGCAACAATCTCTAATCTTCAGGGGAATTCCTGACTTGGCTGATGCTCTTTTTGGTTTCACTTTGTTGTTAGACGGGCCTGTTCCTGCACAGTACCATTTACACAAGGATTTCATGGTACTTTATAATCATGTGCCTTGAACATACAAATAAAGTTGCTTCTCCCAGTTGAAAATGGAGAAACTGCAGCACAAGGAAGTTATAGAACTTGTCTGAGAGTGTAAAGAGTGAGTTACTGATGAAGAGTGTATGGAAATGAGGACATATAGGACACTGTTAGGGGAACTGAAATGGATCTGTGACAGTAATAGTATGTATCTATTGCTCTGGTTATGAATTTGTTTATTTTCTTTTTTGCTTCTTCAACTTCAATGCTTGTAATTGTGTATTCCAGGATAAAGAAAACAATGCCAAGAAATGTTAGATCACATAGAACATGTGCCAATCACAGGCGCTTCTGCCCGGAGATTGGCTTGTCTTATGTGAAAGGAGTCTCGGTCACCAGATCCTATTTGTTACCTATGTTTCTACTAACACCTTTGTGGACTCTCTACTTCCAAATCTTTACATGGTTCAGGGTGTGTGTGGGAGCA